>NC_081552.1:100278414-101005914 GCF_963082655.1 Stomoxys calcitrans
CTCAAGAAGTAAAATAGAGAGATCGATTTATATTGAAGCTGTATTAGGCTATAGACCGATTCAGACCATAATAAACACGTATTTTGATGGTCATGAGAGGATCTGTCGTACAAATTTCAGGCATATCGGATAATAATTGCGACCTCTAGAGGCTCAAAAAGTCAAAATCTCAGATCGGTTTATATGGCAGCTATATCAGGTTATGAACCGATTTGAACCTTGTTTGACACAGTTGTTGAAAGTAAGAATAAAATACGTCATGCAAAATTTCAGCCAAATCGGATAGGAATTGCGCCCTCTAGAAGCTCAAGAAGTCAAGTCCCCAGATCTGTTTATATGACAACTATATCAGGTTATTAACCGATTTGAACCATACTTGGCACAGTTGTTGGGTCTCATAACAAAATACTACGTGCAAAAATTCATTCAAATCGGATAAGAATTGCGCACTCTAGAGGCTCAAGAAGTCAAGACCCAAGATCGGTTTATATGGCAGCTATATCAGGTTATAAACCGATTTGAACCATACTAAGCAAAGTTGTTGGACATCATAACAAAACACATCGTGCAAAAGTTCATTCCAATCGGATAAGAATTGCGGACTCTAGAGGCTCAAGAAGTCAAGACCCAAGATCAGTTTATACGACAGCTATATCAAAACATGGACCGATATAGTCCATTTACAATACCAACCGACCTACACGAATAAGAAGTCAAGAATATATATACTTTATGGGGTCTCAGACGACTATTTCGAGTAGTTACGAACAGAATGACGAAATTAGTATACCCCCCATCCTATGGTGGAGGGTATAAAAATCAATTTGTGTTTGTTTGTCAGTCTGTTTGTTTTTTTGTTTGTTTGTTTGTATGGCTGTGTGTTCCTTATAGACTCAGAAACGGCTGAACCGTTATTCTTGAAACTTTCACAATTGGTGCATAATGATCCCGTGGTGAAAATAGGGTACTACATTTTTTGATATCTGCAGGGGCCGGACCCTCCCCCTTACCCTAATTTTCAGAAACACCAGACCTCGGAGATGGGTGGTGCGATTTAAGCGAAATTTTGTGTGCTCTCATACAGTACCCTAACAATAAAAATTTGGTATCCAAATTTCGGATGGGCTTCCTAAGCGGGCCGCCCCACCCTAAAATCTACCAAAAATATACTTAGACCAACCACGACAATATGGGACTCAACTTAAAGGTAATTAAGATTAGAAACTTATCTGATATCTAATTGTCGGACTAAGTGTTAGGGGGACCCCCAAAACACCTCTAAATCGGACATATTTACCGACCATGGCAATATGGGACTCAAATGAAAGGTATTTGCGAGTAGAATACGAATCTGATATCCAAATGTGGGACCACGTTTCTGGGGGTCCACCCCTTCCCCAAAACACCCCCCAAACAGGACTTATTTACTGACCATGGGAATATGGGCTTAAATAAAAGGTATTTGAGTGTAGAATTCGCATCTGATATCCAAATATGGGTCCAAGTATTTAGGGGGCCATCTCTCCCCAAAAACATCACCCAAAGGGGACAAATTAAGACCATATCAATATGGGGCTCAAATGAAAGGTCTTTGGGAGTAAAGCACGAATTTGATATCAATATTCGGAAAAAGTTTTTATGGGCCACCCCACCCCCACAACACCACTCAAATGTTGTTGTTGTTGTTGTAGCAGTTTATTGTGTACTATCTTTCGTCTGCTTGATTCTGTTGAGTGTCAAGACCCAGGAACTCCGCGACTAAGATGGGGTGCGTCCACAGGGATCTGGGTCTGAGTCGAGTGGGTCTGGCCGGGCAGTTAAACAGGTGACGTGTATCGTGCGGTCCCTGGTTACAGTCGGGACATACATCTTGCACGTCGGCATCAATCCTAGCTCTGTGGGAATTGAGGCGGCTGCATCTGCCGGAACGTAATTGAGCCAGAATCACTCTGGTTTGCCGGGGGAGGTCGATTTCTTCGGGTGCAATGGGTGGCGGTCGTACTCCAAGTACCACTCAAATAGTAAGTATTTGCTGACTATTGCAATATGAAGCTCAAATAAGAGGGTTTTTAGAGTAAAACACGAATCCGACATGCTTAAGAGAAATTTACAGGATGAGGCGTCCCCCAAACACATGGCCCCAAAATATGTTATCAAATTCGTTTTCTAATCTGAAATACCTTTCGTTTGAGCCACATATTGGCATGGTCGAAATTTTTTTTTAGTTTGTGGGTGTTTTGGGAAAGGGGTGATGCCCTAAATACATGGTCCTACATTTGGATATCAAATTCGTATACTACTCCTAAATACCTTTATTTGAGCCCCATATTGCGATGGTCACTAAAAATTGCTGTTTGTGGGGTATTTTGGGAACGGTGTAGACCCCCAGAAAATTGGTCCGGAAAATGGATATTAATTCTTGCTCTACCCCCCACTACCTTTCATTTAAGCTCCACATTGACATGGTCGGTAAATATGCCCGATTTAGGGGTGTTTTGGGGATTGGGGTGGTCCCCCAAACACTAAGCCCGAAAAAATATATCAGTAACGTACTCTATTCTCATATATCTATATATAATTTATTTGAACCCCATATTGCCATTGCCCTCAAAATTGGATATCAAATTCGTCTTCTAAACTCATTTAAACTCCTTATTGCAAAAGTCAGCAAATATGTCCGGTTTGGGGTTTTGGCCATAAAAACTATGAATATTTAGTTTCACTCGCTTTAAGACCCAAATTGTCTTGGTGAGCATATATGTCCTATTTGGGGGTTGTTATGGTGGTGGGACGTCCCCTAGACAGTTGGCCCCTAATGTTGATATCAAATACGTAGTCTACTCCCACATACTTCTAATTTGACCCCCATATTTCCATAGTAGGCAAACATGACCGACTTGGGGGGTGTTTTGGGGGAAGGGCTGCCACTCAGTGAGTTGGCCTTGAATATATATCGGATTCGTGTTCAACTCTAAAAATCCTCTTATTTAAATACTTGCTATTACTAGACACTTTTCCCGAATATTGATTTCAAATTCGTGCTTTACTCCCAAAAACTTTTCATTTGAGCCCCATATTGATATGGTCGTAAATTTGTCCCCTTTGGGGGATGTTTTTGGGGAGAGGCGGCCCTCCCCCCCCAAACACCTGGTTCCATATTTCGATATCAGATTCTAATTCTACCTTTTATTTAAGTCCCATATTGCCATGATCAGTAAATTGGTCCTGTTTGGGGGTGTTTTGGGGAAGGGGTGGACCCCCAGAAACGTGGTCCCACATTTAGATATCAGATTCGTATTTTACTCGCAAATACCTTTCATTTGAGTCCCATATTGCCATGGTTGGTAAATATGTCCGATTTAGGGGTGTTTTGGGGCTTGGGGTGGTCCCCCTAGCACTTGGTCCGACAATTGAATATCAGATACGGTTTCTTATCCTAAATACCTTTCATATGTTTGGTAGGTTTTAGGGTGGGGCAGCCCCCCTAGGTACCCCATCCGAAATTTGGAAACCAAATTTTTATTTTTAGGGTATTATATGAGAGCACACACAATTTTCCTTAAATCGCACTACCCATCGCCGAGATCTTTCTAAAAATTAGGGTAAGAGGGAGGGTCCGCCCCCTTCAGATATCAAAAAATGTAGTATCCTATTTTCACCACGGGGTCATTATGCACCATCTGTGAACATTTCAAGAAAGTCGGTTCAGCCGTGTCTGAGTCTATAAGAAACACACAAACATACAAACAAACACAAATTGATTTTTATATATAAGAAGATTTTAAGGCCAATGGCAATACGGGGTCCAAATAAATGATATATAGATATATGAGAATAGAGCACGTTGCTGATATATTTTCCGGGCTTAGTGTTTGGGAGACCACCCCAATCCCTCAAAACACCCCTAAATCGGGAATATTTACCGACCATGTCAATGTGGAGCTTACATGAAAGGAATTGGGGGGTACAGCAAGAATTGATACCCACTTTCGGGACCAATTTTCTGGGGGTCTACCTCTTTCCCAAAATACACCAGAAACAGCAATTTTTTACTGACCATCGCAATATGGGGCTCAAATAAAGGTATTTAGGAGTAGAATACGAATTTGATATCCAAATGTAGGACCCTGAATTTAGTGCATCACCCCTTTTCCAAAACATCCCCCAAAGGGTAACAATTTTTCGACCTTGGGAATATGTGGCTCAAATGAAAGGTATTTGAGATTAGAAAACGAATTTGATAACTTATTTTGGGGCCATGTGTTTGGGGGACGCCTCATTCTGTAAACTTCACTAAACCAATAGCAATGTGGGGTGTAGATAAATGGAATTTGAAAGATGAGCACGATGCTGATATTTTTTCACCCTCGAAAACACCCCTAAATCAGATATCATGAGAATATCGGGCTGAAATAAAGTATTTTAGGAATGGAGTACACCTTACATCTAAAATTATAAAAAAATTCGTAGTCCAAAAAAGATCATATGGGATTCAGATAATTGCACTTATATTGTTAAACTGTTAGTCAAGCGACATACTAAAGGGTGATTTTTTTGAGGTTAGGATTTTCATGCATTAGTATTTGACAGATCACGTGGAATTTCAGACATGGTGTCAAAGAGAAAGATGCTCAGTATGCTTTGACATTTCATCATGAATAGACTTACTAACGAGCAACGCTTGCAAATCATTGAATTTTATTACCAAAATCAGTGTTCGGTTCGAAATGTGTTCATTCACCGTAACGTTGCGTCCAACAGCATCTTTGAAAAAATACGGTCCAATGATTCCACCAGCGTACAAGCCACACCAAACAATGCATTTTTCGGGATGCATGGGCAGTTCTTGAACGGCTTCTGGTTGCTCTTCACTCCAAATGCGGCAATTTTGCTTATTTACGTAGCCATTCAACCAGAAATGAGCCTCATCGCTGAACAAAATTTGTCAAAATTTGAACACATTTCGAACCGAACACTGATTTTGGTAATAAAATTCAATGATTTGCAAGCGTTGCTCGTTAGTAAGTCTATTCATGATGAAATGTCAAAGCATACTGAGCATCTTTCTCTTTGACACCATGTCTGAAATCCCACGTGATCTGTCAAATACTAATGCATGAAAATCCTAACCTCAAAAAAATCACCCTTTATTTGCGTAGCATGGTATTTCACTAAAAGCTTTTTGTCGAAATTAAATATTCCAAGGAAAATTTTGAGCCTTACAAAGTAAAAGAAGGCGCGGATGAGCGGGCCCGGGTCAGCTAGTTTATATATATATAAGATACTTCGATGTCCTATTTTAATCTAAGTTTCTTGAAAATAGACGAACATTTTTTATTTACGACAGATAAATTGATTCGAATTCGAATAGAATTAATCGATAACGCATGCCATAATCCGAAACATGAGAAACTCGATCGTAATAAATCGATTACGGATGCGAGAATTAGGCCCCAGATTTGATCACATTTTTATGTTATGTCATACGAAGATAACATACAGGTGTGATAGCAAAAATGATGACATTGCCAATTTTGACAAACATTTTAAATTATATGCGAATACAAAAAGTGGCATGTCAGAAGACAACTACATGACGTGTAATAGCGGCTTTACCAAGTTAAACTAAGTAATTCTGTATATTCTTTTTAGCTTTTGCTGTTTCTTTTACTTGTTCTTATTTCATAGTAGCAACTAAGCAAATAGTCAAGCATTGGAAAATATTGAGTAAATTAAATCCCTGTCTGAACATCTTTAACAGGCAAATAGCTCAATCAAAACAGTAATTTTCATCGCCCCATTTGTGTATGTTGGCAAATTGCATTTGAAGTGCTTTATAATATCCCGCAATATATTAGACCATCACATGGGTGGCAACTCCATTTTAAACGCATATGCCTGTGTACTGGATTCCGGCTTGTGGCGGCTTTCAATATGAGCCACCTTCTTTTAGGCCTAATAAATTTGTGCCATGAATGGCATTATGTTCGTAATTCTATGCTTGTTTTTATACCCACCACCGAAGGATGGGGGTATATTCAATTTGTCATTCCGTTTGAAACACTTCTAAATATCAATTTCCGACCCTATAAAGTATATATATTCTTGATCACCTTAAAAATCTAAGACGATCTAGACATGTCCGTCCGTCTCTCCGTTGAAATCACGCTACAGTCTTAAAAAATAGAGATATTGAACTGAAACTTTGCGCAGATTCTTTTTTTGTGCATAAGCAGGTTAAGTTCGAAGATGGGCTATATCGGACTATATCTTGATATAGCCCCCATATAGACCGATCCGCCGATTTAGGGTCTTAGGCCCATTAAAGCTACATTTATTATCCGATTTTGCAGAAATTTGGGACAGTGGGTTGTGTTAGGCCCTTCAATATCCCTCGTTAATTTGGCCCAGATCGGTCCAGATTTGGATATAGCGCCATATAGACCGATCTCTCGGTTATAGGTTTTGGGGCCATAATAGGCGTATTACTCTCCGATTTTGCCGAAATTTGAGACAGTGAGTTGCATTAGGCTATTCGAGGTCCTCCGTCAATTTGGCCCAGATCGGTCCAGATTTGGATATAGCTGCCATATAGACCGATCTCTCGGTTTTAGGTTTTGGGGCCATAATAGGCGTATTTATTGTCCGATGGCGCCGAAATTTGAGACAGTTAGTTGCGTTAGGCCCTTCGACGTCCTTCTTCAATTTGGCCCAGATCGGTGTAGATTTGAATATAGCTGCCATATGGACCGATCTCTCGATTTAAGGTTTTGGGCCCATAAAAGGCGCATTTATTGTCCGATTTCGCCGAGATTTGGGACAGTTCGTTATGTCAGGCTTTTCGACATACGTGTCGCATATGGTTCAGATCGGTTTATTTTTAGTTATAGCTTCTAAAAAGACCAATATTTTGTTATACACAAATAAACAATGACTTGTACCGATTAGTAGTTGGTCCAAATCGGAACATATTTCGATATAACTGCTATGGGACATAAGGTAAGCAATTTACACCGGATTTTGATGAAAGGTGGTGGGTATCCAAAGTTCGGTCCGGCCGAACTTAACGCCTTTTTACTTGTTGTTGTTGTTATTGTCTTAATAACGAAAAAATGCAGCAAATACTCAGTCTCAATGAACTCGCATATCAAACCAAACATGCTCCGATTTTGTTTGAGAGAGAGAATTATCAAAACCAAAAATCTGCAAGCATAGGCAAAAAGCTAATCTAAACATATTTCGTCAATATTTTGTTGGAGCGTTTTGCTAAACGTTTAGAAAAAAAAGAGTTATTTTTGCAGGTATCACCAAACTTTGTTAGTCATGCTCTTTGGCAGATCTGGGTGCATGCGCATACGCTGCAGTCAATGTAGTTGCCAGCATCAGCATTGCGCCAACGGATGCATCAGGCACCATACTAAAATCTGCTCTGCTTTCCAAGTTCTGCTGGCTGCAGCCTGGCTGATTGTCTCTTAGTAAGAGTAGTAGGTTAAATTTTTGTGCGTGTTCGCACAAAAGCGAAAACTTAGATCGGTTTGTTAAGCAGTCATTACATGACGGCAAGACAGTTGTGTTTGTTTTATTTTCGACTCAGTTTGACCGTATATAAACGTTTATAGGGCCTGGCTGGCCATCAGTATCTCGCGGTGCTCCACTTCACCGGAGCTGCTAAAATTTCAAGCACCTCTAAGTGAACGGTTTAAGTTTATCTCTTCCCCGAGAACACCGCCCGTTCGGTTTTAAGAACCCAAATTCTGGGATTCAACAACTGTGGCAACTTTATGGACTTGCTGCACACTGAACACATATAAAAGGACTATTTAACAATTTAAGTGTTACCACAAAAAACAATCTCATAGAAAACAAACAAAAAAGAAGGATATTTTAATCGCGTATGTGTTGTAAAAACGAAAACCAATCAAATAAGAACTAGTTAAAAAATTGAGTGAAAGTAATACAAAAATATTTTGAACGAAAATGAAGGTGAGTTCTGCAATTGCATCAGGGACATTAAGGATTAATACAAGAACAAAAGAACTCTAAACAAAACTGATGAACTAAGTGATGTATCCAAAACCCGATCAAATGCATCAGTCAGACAATTTTGTGCTAAAGCAATATATCACCCTATAGTTATAGTTATAGAAGTTTAGTGAATAAAAGAATGAAAACGTAGCAGACGTTTTCCCATTATTTGTCAAAACGAAAGCTATCCTCAATTGCAGCACTTTGGTTCGATACCGATTATTGCATCTACCAAACCCAACATATTGGATATAAAGACACAGAGTACACTTTGAGGTATCAAAGATTTTCTAGCCTGACGCTTTAATATTGCAAAAAAATTTAATTAGTTTTGTGTAATAGTGCTTGGTCATTTTATATGATAAGTATAATAAATCTACATGAATAAAAGAGTTGGGTTACAGACGGATAACGATCCAGAAAAACGACTGAAGCCAAAATCTTGAAAATTTTCGGAATATCCCTCTTGGTGAAAAGTTGCAAGATAAGACTGATCCTTTGGAAAATCGTACGAATAGTAATACATTTTTCAATTTCTACTTGTCGGCCGCCGTAGTATAAACCCGGGGGTTCGAAGATGTCAAATTTGAACAGTACTCATGGATATGTTGAAAGTTGATCTCCTGTTTGTTAATGGAATGTTCGTGGGTAAATTTGTCGCATAGAAATAAGAGGGTTGAAAGAAGTTTTGTCAAGTCAAATCTGAAGATCTGTTTAAATAGCAGGTATATCAGGTTATGAAGCGAGACCATGCTTGGCGCAATTGATGAAAGTCAAAATCAAACACATCATGCAAAAATCGGGTAATAATTGGGCTCAAGAAATCAAAACAAAAATAGTACACACAGCTGGCCATTCTCAAACTGATAACGAAATAAAATCGAGTGAAAAAATTCCTATTTTTTTAAACAATCGTTCCTCCATCTTTTCCAATACTCAGAATTTAAAAGAAGTTATTGTATATTAGTAAGGCAAACCAAAAACCCGGAACCCAAAAAAATACATAAGAAATGCTTCATTCTTAAATTGGCCTGTACCACGATCAGGACAATAAACGTGTAAAATAAAAAGTATTTGGAACCTCATAAAATCCTTACATAAAGGCCGATCATGTCAATATAGGTGGAAAATGACCAGATTTTGAGTTATAATTCGAATTTGGCAAACAAATTGGTGTCAGGTACCTGCGTGTATGTCCCACTCCTAAAAGTATCTGAAGGAACCCGCGTTTTTATTTGCAGAAGCCCCGGACTGAATAGACGAACCAATCAGGACAACATGGGAACGTGGGAGCAAAGAACGAATTCGACTTTGTAAGAAGGATCGTGAGTCTTAATTAAAACCGTTATGGCGAGGACCTGTGAAATAACCACGGATCCAAGGAAGACCCTGAAAGCATTTATCTCCTAGGCATCAGTTTAAATATATTTTAAAACAAGTAAGAACGTGCTAAGTTCGGCCAGGCCGAATCTTGGGAACCTACCATTATTCTGGTGGGTTCACCCACCCAAAAATCTAGGCAAATTGGTGTGGGTGTTGGAGGCAATAAAAGTATTGGGTTGCCCAAAAAGTAATTGAGGATTTTTTAAAAGAAAGTAAATGCATTTTTAATAAAACTTAGAATGAACTTTAATCAAATATACGTTTTTACACTTTTTTTCTAAAGATAGCTAAAAGTAACAGCTGATAACTGACAGAAGAAAGAATGCAATTACAGAGTCACAAGCTGTGAAAAATTTGTCAACGCCGACTATATGAAAATCAATTACTTTTTGGGCAACCCAATACTTTGCGTACGAAATATAGCCAAATCGGACAAAAGTTATAGCTTATATGGGGCCTAATCAGTTATATGGGGCCTAATCAGTTGGATGTTCAGAGACATAACGGCAATTTTTGTGCCAAATTTCAGCTAAATAGGATGAGAATTGAGGCCTCTAGGAGCTCAAGAAGTCAAAACCGGAGATCGGTTCGTATGGTCCATTTGGAATCCCCACCGGCCTATATCATTAAAAAGAATCTGCCCAAAATTAAACGCATATCTTTATTCATTCGACCCTATCGTGATTTTGATAGACGGAGGAACGGATGGACAGACATGGTGGAACATACATATGTGAATACCTTATGGGGTCGCAGATCCGATGGATGACATCGTAGAGCAGACGTTAGACTGTCCGCCCATGATGCTGAATGCCTGGGTTCGAATCCTGGCGAGAACATCAGAAACATTTTAAGCGGTGGCCATGCAAACACTTTTCTCCAGAGAAGTGTCACATTGCGGTACGCCGTTCGAAGTCGGCTATAAAAAGGAGGTCCCTTATCATTGAGCTTACTCTAGAATCCGATACCACTCATTATTATGTGAGAAGCTTGGTCCATAATGAAATGCTCATGGGAACATTAGAATTTGCATGGTTGCAGATCAATATTTATATGTTTTACAAACGGAGTGACTAATAGTATACCTATATAAAATCTTAATCTTCAAACGGTGATTTTAGCGTGAAGCGATGCACACCGGGCCAGCTAGAATGAAATAAAATATTTTGATAAATATTTATTATTTTTCTGGAATCAGGTCCCATTTTGAGCCGACGGCCCGTCTACATAGAGCCCAAAACCTGTAAGCCTTCTCGGTCCTTCCCTAAATATGACACTTCCAATTCAGTTTCCTGAATGAAAGTGCCAAAATTAGGCCTGAATCCCAGGATACTCCACTGGCTCTACAGAAGCGTGATTAGACTTATACTTTCTTTCGCTCCAGTAGTTTGGTGGACAGCAATGGTGAAAAAGTGCAACGTAAGGATAATACAATAGGTTCAGAGAACATGTTGTCTTGGCATAAGCGAAGCGCCCACTAGGGCACTGGAGACTATTCTAGATATCCGACCCATAGACATACAGTTTAAGTGTGAGGCAGCCACTGCAGCTATATGACTTAAGGCGATGTGAGAATGGATAGAGGATAGGAGCAGGTCATGCCATGGCGGTATAATCTAGGTGACGATAGGATATCTACAAGGAATGGAAGAGGTTTCCGATCGGATACCTGAGATGACACTTGAAGTCGAGTTGGATTGCCATCTGAAAGTTCATGCTATGCAGATGGATCAAAGCAAGAGTACAGAGGCCAGGCACTGAGATCTGTTTTCGACTGTCTGACCATAATATGACCCTGCTGGCGGATATCTGCGCGATCACGGAATGCGTAATGTAGTGTGGTGTTATAGCGACGACGTCGAGTGTGAACATGATTGGATACCTGGAAGGAATGGAAAATAAACTGGCCATCAGGGAATTAACAACCAGGACGGTAAGGTCACGAACAGTATTAAATACTAAATAAATGTATTGCGTCTTATATTCAGAGTTGTTAGTAAATAAAGCAAAAAAGTTTACTGTAAAAAAAGAAAATGTGCTTAAAATGGAACAGTAGTAATATTATGCTAAAACAGCAAAACATTTTTTTAAAAACAGTCATCTGTTTTCGGAGAGCAAAAGGTGATTTTTTATGAGTTAAATTATTCGGGGTGGCAGCATTGCTTGATGTTAAGTTCAGCATAGTCTGCCATTTTATGAGGGAGAAACCCAAACCAAACTGTCGCATCTGGGCTGAAGAACGTACAAGAGATACCGATGCATTCCGAATATAATATAACACGTGTTATTCGTGGAATACCAGCCGAAATGGACCATACGAATGAACCATTTGAATAACAGTTGCGGGCAACATTTATATGGAAATAAGAAAGGTTAAAAATTTACTTAAAAACATGAATAACATTTCAGTACATATTGTAGTTCTTTGTTCTGCTCTTATTATTTAATCATGCACAAATGATCAAGTTTTTGCAAATTGTGTACTTTATACAATAGGGTGATTTTATCTCATAGGGAAAAAATCGATGTAGATTTTTTTTTGACGGCATGACCATTTTGTTAGATTTTAAGATTCCCAAAATGTAAGCACAATTGGAAGATGTTAACACGCACTGCTGGGGCCTGAAAGTTTTGAAAATCTCGTTTCTTTTTTTGGATATTTGGCGACTTCGGCGACCCATATCTCTGAAACGGCCAAAGCTATTTGGCCGTATTATGCATCAAATTAAAGGCCATTCTCTTTTTAACATTCTATGTTCAATAAAGAAAAACGTAAGTAGTCCAGAATTCGAGATAGTGAAGCCAATGTCCTTAAAAAAGTTAAGGTTACACTTGTGCTGATAGTCAGTCTATCGTTTTTTGTAATAGCTTTTGCCGTTTCAGAGATATGGTTCGCCGAAGTCTCCAAAGTCGCCAAATAACCAAAAAATTCAGAATTTCAAAACTTTGAGACCCCAGCAAAACGTGTTAACATCTCCCAATTGCGCTCAAATTTTGGGAATTTTAAAATCTAACAGTAAAATGGCGTTAATTTCGGCTGGGTCGAACTTAGGATACTCACCACTTTAGGTATATGTGCACACCGCTTTTCGTCATAATCCAGTGAAAATACATAATGCATGCCCCCATAGCAGCTATATCGAAATGTGGTCCGATTTGGGCCAAATTTGGCACGAACATACGTACAAGTCAGAACAAAATATTAGTCTTTTTGGTAGCTATATCCAAATAAAGACTGATCTGAACCATATACGACACGGATGTGGAAAAGCCTAACACAACTCACTGTCCCAAATTTCAGCGAAATCGGACAATAAATGAGTCTTTTATGGGCCGAAACCTCAAATCGAGAGATCGGTCTATATGGTAGCTATATTCAAAACTGGACCGATCTGAGAAAAATAGAAGAAGGAAGTCGAAAGCCCTAACGCAACGCCCGGTCCCAAATTTCGGCGCCATCGGACAATAAATGCGGCTTTTATGGGCTTAACATCTTAAATCGAGAGATCGGTCTATATGCCAGCTATATTCAAAACTGGACCGATTTGAACAAAATTGAAAAAGGTCCCAAATTTCGGCGCCATCGGACAATAAATGCGCCTTTTACGGGCCCAAAACCTTAAATCGAGAGATCGGTTTATATGGCAGCTATATCCAAATCCGGATCGATCTGATCCAAACTGAAGATACATGTTGAAGGACCTAACACATCTCACTGTACCGAATTTTGGCGAAATTAGATAATAAATGCGCCTATTATGAGCCCAATACCTTATATCGAGAGATCCCTCTATATGGCAGCTATATCCAAATTTGGACCGAACTGGACCAAATTGAAGAAGAGTGTCGAAAGGCCTAACACAATTCACTGTCCATTTTGACACAATCGGACAATAAATGCGCCTTTTATGGACACAAGACCTTAAATCGAGAGATCGTTCCATATAGGGGCTATATCCAGATATAGTCCGATATAGCTCATCTTCGATATAGCTTAACCTCCCTATGTACAAACATGTAAAAGCGTGCTAAGTTCGGCCGTGCCGAATCTCTTATACCCTCCACCATGGATCGCATTTATCAAGCTCTTTCCACGGTATCTCTTTTTAGGCAAACAAAGGATAAAAGAAAAGAACTTCTATGTTATTCTAACAATATTATGTTATGGTTCATTTCGGACCATAATTAAATTGAATATTGGAGACCATAGTAGAAGCCATTGTGTAAAATGTCAGCCAAATCTAGTAAGAATTGCTCACGGACGGACATGGCTAGATTGACATTAAATGACATGACGATCAAGAATATATATACTTAATGGGGTCTCAGACGCATATTTCGAGGTGTTACAAAGAGAATGACGAAATTAGTATACACCCATCCTATGGTGGAGGGTATAAAAAGAATCTGAGAAAAGTTTCAGCTCAATATCTCTATTTTTAAAGACTGTAGCAGACGGACAGACATGGCTAGAGCGTCTTAGATTTTTACGACGATCAAGAAAATATATACTTTATAGGGTCGGAAATAGATATTTTGATGTGTTGTAAACGGAATGACAAAATAAAAAAAAAACCCTTATCTTTCGGTGGTGGGCATAGAAACATAAAACATTTTAGGGGGTTCCGCCAGAAAAAAAAAATTTAAAACCTCCCTAGTAAACAATTAAAATTTCGTCATTCTTTTTGCAACAAATCGAAATATTGATCTGAAACTCAATCGTTCTGACATTCCAAGACGATTTAGCCATGTCCATCCGTCTTTTTGTCTGCAGAAAGCGCGCTAAAGCTAGGCGCTTAACATTTTGCAGAAACGGGCCATATTGGTCCATGTTTTCATATATCTGTTATACAAACCGATCTCGTATTTTAGCTTCTTGAGCTACTAGAGAGAGCAATTCTTATGCGATTTAGCTGAAGATTTGCCTAAAGTTTTTCATTTCGACTTCTAAAAACTGTGTAAAGTATGGTTTAAATCGGTTCAGAACCTAATATAGCTGCCACATACACGGCTTTCCCGATTTGACTTCTTGAGCCTCTAGAGCGCGCAATTCTTGTTCGATGTGGTTGATATTTTGCACGATGTGTTATGTTTTGAATTCAAACAACTGTCCCTATGGTCTAAATCGCTTTATATCCTGATATAGCTGCCATATTAATCGATCTTCAGTTTTGACTTCGTGAGCCTCTGGAAGGGGCCCGGTAAATCTTAACGAGCTTTTACTTTTAATCTTAAATATTTTTTATGTTTTTGCAAACAAATTTCTCTGGGTATGTACTTTGAATGTCATATTTCTTAATAAACGGACAATTATTAAGGCTTCCAGCGATAAATATTTAGAAAGATGTTGGAAGGCGTAAGTATGTTTTATATTTGCTAAACAAAATTTGAGGTGTTCGAAAGTGCAAGAGCCCTTCTTTTACCCAATTTCTGCCGAATAGCACAATATTTGAGGTTATGCGTCTAAAGAAGTAAAAAGGAGGCATTGTTTTTGATGGCCGATATGGCCTATTTGCCATATTCGAAATGGTAAGACGATAAAAAATGAAAACTATTTACAATCCCAACCAACCTAGATAAATAAACATTTTCGACACACAGACATTCGAAGATGGCTTAATAAACCTTAAATTTCTATGCAACCAATAAAGCGTTTACATACATATGTATTGACATTCGATCCATATTTAGATTAGTT
The DNA here is from genome assembly GCF_963082655.1 of Stomoxys calcitrans. Classification (NCBI taxonomy): domain Eukaryota; kingdom Metazoa; phylum Arthropoda; class Insecta; order Diptera; family Muscidae; genus Stomoxys; species Stomoxys calcitrans. Next base: position 100,293,521 of record NC_081552.1, read on the forward strand.
ACAAATATAACTATACAGATTAATTTAGAGGGTATAAACAATATCTCGACTAAAAAAGGGATGTAGCTTCTCAGTACCCTAAGCCACTTTTTATACAAACATTCATATACACATTTTTAGTATGTGCTACTCACCTTCCATGCAACCGGATTTATGAATACGTTTCAACTTGGTTGTCACAACTTTTTACTGGTCGCAATAAACTCTCCCACATGGAAATATTGCAGTTTGGTGGCCATTAATGTTAGATATTTTCGAAATGATCAATGCGTAACAAATTGTATTGCCATATGAATTCGGATTAAATCGTATGACCAGTTAACCTTGCAGTTATTTTGTCTGACCTAAAATGATATTTCATTAGCACCAGAAGTTGTAATATAAATACAGCAGACCCATCGAGGGTAAGTGTAAGAAATTACAATTTGAAGTAAACCCAATCAATAGGAAAGAAACAAGCTCAATTGTCAGTTTTGAGGTAATAAAACGGATCTGAGTCAGAAGCGTAGATTTTTAAAGCCTTCAACAGCTTTTTTTAGTAATTTTAAAATTTTCCTTTTCCGATTGGAATTTAAAAAATGATTTTTATATATATTAGTAGTTCCCAAATGACCATCATAGTTAATACTTCAAATGACCTTGAACTTTATCTTCCCCATCGTCTCATTTCCCTTTCACAGTTCGTTCTTGCTATTCTGTGCCTATGTGTCACAGTATTGGCGGATTCAACACCAAAATCCTTGGCGGACTGCATACAAGCTGTCATCGATGCCGGTTATTCGTATCCCCAGCCGCAGGTGAAGTTCTCTATAGCACCAGGTGAAACAACTCTCAAGGTCACGCCATCCCTTTCGTCCTACTCGGAGAATGGTAAACTACAGTATGCCTCGGTAGGATCTTCATCATCGTCATATGGATCGTTAGCTGGTTTTTCTGGCTACTCTCGAGATTCGGGACCGGCACAAATTACAAAATATGTAGCTCCTATCAAGAGTTCTGTAATTCAACCTGCTGTCACTTACGCCAAGGGAGGTAGTATAACATATGCGGATAAATCACCAGCTTCCAAGTATGCTGCAGTTGTTCCATCGGGTATAGAATTTAAAAATCTCGTAACGCCCATTATAAATACGAAGAAAACACCATCAAATACATACCTACCTGCGGTCACATCAAAGGTTGAAACCTATCAATCACCAGGATATACGTACAGTCACTCAACGCCAGCAATCTCAAAGAGTGCCACCTACGTTTCCTCACAGCCTGAGGATGGAGAGAAACTATCCGGAGAGATATCGAAGACTGCATTTAGTGCACCAGCTAATACCAAAATCCAATCATTCACCTCGCCCGGTAACATGTACTCAAAAACAACACCCGTATTTTCCAAAATCGAAACTTATTCATCACCCGGCAATTCCAAATCTGGTAGCTTAGAATCGATATTCTCTAGTGCTGTATATAATCCATTTGCAGGTCACATCAGTTATGCACCAAAAATTTCCTACGGCGCACCAACAGAAACAAAAATATCCTCAATTGGTACTGCGGGTCATTCGCATTCATATTCTGCCCAACCCATATTTGCTAAGGCTTTACCAGCATCTCCTGCGGTCTATTCATATGCGCCCGCCCTATCAAAATCTTATTTGCCCAGTCTAGAGACAGCCTCCTATTCAAAGTCCAGCTATGGAGCGATATCGCACCAACACGTGTCCACACCAACCCACTATGTATCAACACCTATCAAAGCTCCCACATATGCTGCACCAGCACCGTCGCACTACATTTCAGCACCTCTTAAAGTGGCCAGTTTCTCTTCGGGTGGTGCTTACCATTCATCCGGTGGTGGTGTCTCACATCAACACATTTCCAAACCTACTGCCCATATAACTTCATATGTAGCACCTGTGGTGGCCAAAGTAGCTACCATATCAGCACCAGCCACTATTACCAAATATGTCGGAGGAGGAAGTGGAGGAAGCTCCATTCACTACGCTGCTGGAGGTAGCTCATCGCAGCATTATGCCTCAAGTAGAGCCGGTGGAGCCATTTTACATCAATATGTCTCGAAGCCAGCTCAGGTAACAGCATATGCAGCATCCCCAGCCGTTGCGAAAGTTGCCACATATGATTTGTCACACCAGTTTGTTACCAAACCATACGAGCCTGCCTATATAGCTCCAGCTGTCGCCAAATCCTCAACATTTTCTGCTCCAGCTGTGACAGTTTCCTCGGGAGAATCGTACAAATATGCATCTGGAGGAGCGGTTTCACACCAGTACACATCAAAACCATCGACCCATATCATAGGATATACTGCAGCTCCTGCAGTGGCTAAAGTTGCAACATATACAGCTCCAGCTATTGCCAAAGAGGTTTCCTATTCGCCTCCTGCTTCAGTTCATTTTAGCTCTTCGGGAGGCAGTTACACTCATGGAGGCTCTGCCTCACAATCAGGTGCCATCTCACATCAATATGTTTCAAAGCCCGCTGCTCACATCACAGGATATTCAGCTCCATCACAATCTAAGATCAGCACTTACACTGGTCCAGCGGTAACTAAATATGTCTCAGCACCGTCGATATCTAAGGTAGCAGCCTATGCGTCACCTGCCACTATAATTGGAGGTCACTCTGTTGCATCAGGAGGTGCGGTTTCCCATCAGTATGTCTCCAAACCAGCTGGAGCTGCAATAGTACCAGCTAAAGCAATTGCTAAAATAGCTACATACGAATCGCCCGCAACAGCACCAGCACCTGCTTTTGTAAAAGTTGGATCGTACTCCTCTGATGTAAGTTCATCTCATTTTACCTCGGGATCTGGTGCAGTTTCTCATCAGTTTGTGTCCAAGCCCGCGGTTGTGGCTGCCCCCGTTGTAGCAAAGGTTGCCTATCAAGCTCCTCCTGTAGTTAAAGTGGCTTCTTATTCGGATAGAGGTTCCTCGCATTTTTCATCTAGTGGTGGAGCCACTTCCCACCAAATTATTTCAAAACCCGGGTTGGTAGCTAAAGTTGCCTATGCAGCCCCAGCGGCAGTTAAAATTGCTTCTTATTCGGATGGTGATTCATCACATTTCTCATCCAGTGGGGGAACTGTTTCTCATCAATATGTTTCTAAGCCAGCGCAAGTTCTGCATGCTCCTGCAAAAGTGCTCACATATGCTGCACCAGCAGTTTTGAAAGTCGCTTCATACTCCGATGGAGGTTCATCTCATTACACATCAGGCGACAGTTCGTTACATTTCTCGTCCTCTGGTGGTGCTGTGTCTCATCAGTATGTTTCTAAGCCAGCTCAAGCTACCTTTGTCCAAGCGCCCGCCGTTGCCAAAATAGCGTCTTATGCCATTCCAGCTCCAGCTCCTGCGCCTGTTCCAGTTAAGCTTGGCTCTCACTCATCTGATGGTAGTTCTGCCCACTTTGCTTCCGGAAGTGGTGCTTTATCCCATCAGTTGGTATCACAACCAGCACCTGTCGTGTCTAAAGTAGCTTCATATGCCGTACCCGCAGCTGTAAAGGTTGCCTCTTATGCATCTGGAGGAAGTTCTGCGCATTTCTCCTCAAGCGGCGGTGCAATATCACACCAATTCGTTTCTAAACCTGCAGTTGCGCCAACTGCTGCCCTGGTTGCCACACCCACAATAGCTAAGGTCCAAACATATGGAGCACCTGCTCTCGTTAAAGTTGACTCATATTCGTCAGGAGGAAGTTCAGGACATTTCTCCTCCGGGAGCGGAGCAGTTTCTCATCAATACGTATCGAAACCTGCCGTTTCAGTTACCCCAGCAGTCGTGGCGGCACCCGCTATAGCAAAGATTCCATATACCGTCCCAGCAGCTGTTAATGTGGCATCTTACTCCGATGGTGGCTCATTGCACTTTTCATCTAGTGGAGGAGCTGTTTCCCACCAATTCGTATCAAAGCCCGCAGTAGTTGCGGCCCCCGCCATAGCAAAGGTTTCCTATGCCGCTCCAGCTGCTGTAAAAATTACTTCCTATTCGGATGGTGGCTCTTCACATTTCTCCTCAGGGGACGGAACTCTTTCCCATCAATACATCTCCAAACCAGCTGCTCCAGTTATAGAAAAGGCTACATATGAAGCCCCAGCCATAGCAAAAGTACATTCATATACCAGTGGTGGTGCTGTTTCACGTCAATATGTCTCGAAATCAGCTCAAGCCACAATAACCCATGTCCCTGCAATAAGCAAGGTAGCTACTTTAACAACGCCCGCAATTGGTTCTTACCCCTCTGGTGGAAGTTCTGCTCATTTCTCTGCTGGAAGAGGTGCGGTTTCCCATCAATACGTGTCTAAACCAGCAATAACAGACGATCCTGCCCCTGCTATCATTGAGGCTCCCGCTGTTGCTAAGGTGGCCTATACAGCACCAGCTGTAATCAGTTCTTCGCACTTTTCCTCCGAACGAGGCTCAACTCGCTACTCATCTTCGGGCAGTGGTGCTGTATCCCATCAATATGTTTCCAAGCCCGCTGCTTATGTAACCGCTTACGCAGCACCTGCTGTGGCAAAAATTGCAACAATAACGTCGCCAGCCGTAACGCAGTACGTTTCCGCTCCAACGGTAACTAAGGTTTCTAGCTTTTCTGGTGAAAGTTCGCATCGCTTTTCCTCTACCGGCGGAGTCCCAGCCCATCAATATGTTTCAAAGCCTGCTGTACAAGTGACGGGATATGCGGCCCCAGCCATAGCTAAGGTTGCAACTTATGCGGCGCCCATAGTAACCCAATACAGCTCTCAACCAGCGTTAACTAAAGTGGTCAGTTATCAAGGAGGCGAAGGAAGAGCAATTTCCCATCAGCATGTTTCAAAACCAGCAACGCTATATCAAGTCCCTGCGGTGGCTAAGATTGCTACTTATGCTGCACCTGCTACGACACACTACTCAGCACAGCCGGTTATTGCAAAAGTGGCTACTTATGAACAGCCCTCGATCTCGGCGGTAAAATATCAAAGCAGTGGAGCGATTTCCCATCAGTATGTCTCACAGCCAGCACAGATATATGCGCCACCAAAAGTTTCGACTTATGCATCAGCAGCACCAGTTATATCTGCGTCATATTCGGGACTACACGGTCTTTCCACCGGAGCAGGATCGTCCAATCAATTTCCAGCACAACCAACTGTAGTCAGTGCGCCAACCAAATCATTGTATGCCGGAGTTTCTTATGGTGGCCAATATGCAACAGGGGGTTCAGTTTCCCATCAATATATCTCACAACCGCGACCAGTTGCCTTATATAAAGTTCCAGCAGCCACTAAAATTGTCTCGTATTCTGCTCCAGCCCAAGCCCACTACGCCACTGGACCTGCATATGATAAGGTTGCAACGATATCATCTAGTTCCCATTCATCTGGAGCAGTCTCCCATCAATATGTATCTAAGCCAGCCTATACTGGCCCCGTTCCGGCAAAACTGGCAAAATATGGTATTCCTGCAGCAACACCAGCATACAACCCACTGCTCATTAGCGCCGATCACGGAACTAGTTCTTACAAAAGCTTTTCATCCGGAGCCATATCCCATCAATATGTATCGAAGCCAGCGGCAGCGTTAGAAATCCCCGCAATTGCAAAAACCGTAACATATTCAGGACCATCTGTGGCACATCTATCATCGGGTCCTGCCTTTGAAAAAGTTCTTACTCCAAGAGTAAACGGCATAGGTGGCAGTCAATACGAATCCTATGGGGCCGTATCTCACCAGTATGTCTCAAAACCTGCATTCGGAGCAAAACTAGCATCTCCAATCAGTGGTGCTGCCTTACATTTGGATACAACTGCACCGCTTGTGACTTCTTCTCATTCAGGTTATAGCAAACTAACCACTCCTCCTTTACATGACAGCTTACATTTATCAAAATCCGCAACATTTACTAGCCCCATTGTGGTAAAGGGCTCCGACCACTTACCAACGGCACCTGGGCCAAAAGTGACCCTTTCACCTGGACATGGTGCTGTTTCTCACCAATTTGTTTCACAACCAGCATTGGTAAAAGGCACACATGGGGCTATTGCATCATTTGTAACCAAACCATTGTCGGGTCCTGGTATAACATTGGCAGCAGGGCATGGCGCAGATTATATAACGAAACCTCTACATCCTTCGGCTTATGGTCTCGCAGCTCTTCATGGATCGGCATACCCAATAGGAGGAGATTTAGCTGGACCCCATTCTGGCCAAGGTAAGTATGAAAACGTTCAGTCGTTTTGAAAAATTAAGCAAAAGCTCTTTGTTTACATATTTATGAAAAAAGTTGAATAATCTTTTGTATTGAAGCGATAGGAGTTTACAAACATCCAGCATTCAAAGAAACACCAGAGCTATGTTAAGCCGGGTCGATTTGTATACCCTCGACCATATGATGGGGGTATAATAATTTCGTCATTCTGTTTATAACTCCTCGAAATATTCGTCTAAGACCCCATAATGTATATATATTCTTAATCGTCATGATATTTTAAATCGATCTAGCCATGTCCGTCCGTCTGTCTGTCGAAAGTACGCTAAATTACGAAGGAGTACAGCTATCCGCTTGAAATTTTGCACAAATACTTCTTTTAAGTATAGGTCGGTTGGGATTGTAAATGGGCCATATCGGTCCATATTTTGATATAGCTGTCATATAATCCGGTCTGGGATCTTGATTTCTTGAGCCACTAGAGATGTTTTGTTATAGTTTCTAACAACTGTGCCAATTGTGGTTCAAATCGGTCCATAATCTGACATAGCTGTCATATAAATCGATCTGGGGTCTTGACTTCCTGAGCCTCTAGAGGGCGCAATTCCTATCCGATTTGGCTGACATTTTGCATGCGGTGTTTCGTTATGACGTCTAACAACTGTGCTAAGTACGGTATAAATCGCTCTATAACCTGATATAGCTGCCATATAAACCGATCTTGGATCTTGACCCATTAGAGGGCGTAATTCGTATCCGATTTGGCTGAAATTCGGCATGAGGTGTTTTGTTATTACTTCTAATAACTGTGCCAAATATGGTTCAAATCGGTTCATAACCTGATACAGCTGTCATATAAACCGATCTGGGATCTTGATTTCTTAAGCCGCAAGAGGGCGTAATTATTATCCGATTTGGCTTCTCCCATGACCTTCAATATACGTGTCAAATATGGTATGAATCGGTCTTCAGCCTGATACAGCTCCCTTATAAACCGATCTCTGTATTTTACTTTTTGAGCCCCTAAAAGGCCCAATTCTTATGCGATTTCGCTGAAATTTTACACATAGACTTTATAGACCAACACTCAATTCTAATAGCATAGCAATTCGTTTCTTTTATTTTTTGTTTGTCTAAAAAGAGATACCGGGAAATAACTCGACTAATGCGATCAATGGTGGAGGGTATATGAGATTCGGCCCGGCCGAACTTAGCATGCTTTTACTTGTTTTTTTTATAAAATCGTATAGATAAAATGTAAATTACATACAATTCTAAGAAGTTTCTTCGAACAAACCATGACTTCAAAATATGTAAGTTACTTTTTGTGGTCCAAGGACGAACGCTATTGTTTTTAAACCAAATCGGTTCAGTTTTAGATATAATGAAATATGAAATTTCGCATCAAGTGTTCTGTTATGAATTCCAACAACTGTGCTAAGTACGGCCCAAATCTGTATCTAACCTGATATAGCTTCCCTATAAACCGATCTTCCGATTTGACTCCTTGAGCTCCTGGAGCCCGCAATTTTCGCCTCATTTGGCTGAAATTTGCTATGTGGTGTTCCGTTATGACTTCCATTAATTGTGCTAAGTACGGTCCAAATAAGTCTATAACCTGATGTATCTCCCGTTTATACCCATCTTTTGATTTGACTTCTTAAGTCCTTACAAGCCGCAATTTTTGTCTGATTTGGCTGAAATTTTGCAGGCGGTGTTCTGTTTTGACTTCCCACAGCTGTGCCAAATACGGTCTATAACCTGATATAAATCCCATGTAAACCGGTCTCTCAATCATCCTTGTTCGGTTCCTAGAAGCTTTAATTTTTGCTAGTTTAACAGAAGTTTAGTATGTTGAATACACTTATGCCCTTCAACTATATTTATTTTGTATAAATTTTTAGCAGAACCCATGGTGGTGGATTCCCAAGATTCGGCCCGGCTGAACTTATGCAAATGCAAATTTGCCCATGACCATTCCATTAAGGAACTGGGGCAAACTCCTCGCAAATCAATAAGTGCTGCCCGATTAAATTTTAAATTCAATGGGACCTCCTTTTTATAGCCGAGTCCGAACGGCGTGCTGCAGGATTCGAACCCAGGCATTCAGCATCATAAGCGGACATGCTAACCTCTGCATGGCTATTTCTAAATCTGAACCGAGCCTTAAAAGGCCAAATCGAATGAAAGATATATATCGGAGCTATATCTAAATCTGAACCGATTTTATTCAAAATCAGTAGCGTTCGTTCTTGGACCAAAAAAGTGACTTGTGCAAAATTTTTCTATAATCGGACAACAAATGCGACCTGTAATTTGATTACAAGAATATCAAAGTAATAGGAAACAAATAAAAGCGCGCTAAGTTCGGTCGGACCGAATCTTGGGAACCCACCCCCATGGATTCTGCTACAATATGCGAACTATATCTAGTTTAAGAACGGATTGGACCGTACTTGACGCAGTTGTTGAGGGTCATAACAGAACACTATATGCAAAATTTCAGCAGAATCGGATTAAAATTGCGGCTTCCAGGGGCTCAAGAAATCAAATCGGGAGATCGATTTACATGGGATCTATATCAGGTTATACACAGATTTAAACCGTTCTTGACACAGTTGTTGGAAGTCCAATTAGCACCCTATATGCAAAATTTAGCCAAATCGGATAAAAATTGCGGCTTTCAGGGACTCCAGAAGTCAAATCGGGGGATCGGTTTATATGGGAGCTATATGAGGTTCTTGACCTATTTCCACCGTACTTGGCACAGTTGTTGAATATCATAACAAAACGCTACATGCTCAACTTTAGCCAAATCGGGCAAAATTTTCGGCTTGTAAGGGCTCAAGAAGTTAAATCGGAAAATCGATTTATATGGGAGCTATATCCAAATCTTAAACGATATGGCCCATTTGCAATCCCCAACGACCTATTTAAAACAAAGTATCTGTGCAAAATTGCAAGCGGTATCTCTACGCGTTCGATCGCTATCGTGATTACGACAGACGGACGACGGGCATGGCTAGTTCGAATCAGAATTTCGAGACGATCAAGAATATATATACTTTATAGGGTCCTATCGTACAGTCCTATCCTACATCGAAATATTGATTTCGATGTGTTACAAACAGATTGACTAGATTAGTAACCCCCACCCTATGGTGTTGCGTATAAAAATCGTATAGCAAAAACGTAAACTACATACAATTCTAATAAGTTTCTCCGAAGAAACCATGTAAAATGCAATTTTTTCCCATGAACATTCCAATAAGGAACAGGGGCAAACCATATATGGGTTATATCGGTTCAGATTTGCATATAGCTCCCATATAAACCGATCTCCCGATTTGATTTCTTGAGGCCCTGCAAGCCGTAATTTTTGTCTGCTTTTGCTGAAATTTTGCATGTAGTGTTCTGTTACGTCTTCCAACAATTGTGTTAAGTACGGTCCAAGTCGGTCAAGAAACCGATCTCCAGATTTGACTTCTTGAGCCCCTGGAAGCCTCAATTTTTATCAGATTTGGCAGAAGTTTTGTGCATAGTGTTCGGTTATGACTTTCAACAACTGTGCCACGTACGGTCTAAATCGGTCAAGAATCTGATATAGCTCCCATACAAACCGGTCTCCCGATCTGACTTCTTGAGCCTTTACAAACCACGATTTTAATTAGATTTGGCTGAATTTTGCATATAGTGTTCTGTAATGACTTTCAATAACTGCGCCAAGTACAGTCCAATTCGGTCTATAACCAGAGGGTCTCCCATATTTTAGCAGAATCCATGGTGGTGGCTTCCCAAGATTCGCCCCGGTCGAACTTGACACGCTTTTATTTGTTGAAATTAAAAAAATTTTAAAGAAATGTTGTCTTTAAACATGTAAAAAAGCGTTAATTTGGGCCGGGCCGAACTTTGAATACCCACAACCCTAGATATATGTGTGCAAACCACTGTTCGTCATAATCCAGTACAAATTCATAGCGTATGCCCCCATTGCAGCTATATCGAAATATGGTTTTATTTGTTGTAGAACTAACTATTTGGGCACGCGCCCGAGGCCCTCCACCCCTCGAAACGATTTGGTGTATAGAAAAAAAATTAAATTAAATTTTTTCTAAACACAAAATTTTATTAAAACTTTTTAAAATCACAAAATTTAATATTTTTTTAATATTCTACAGAGACAAAATTTAGATTGGACCAGGACCACCTTAAGACTAAATTTTAATGATTTTTTCTAAAGACTATTTTTCAGTGAAAAAAATGTGCCCAGCTTACCTCGAAATCTATATACCATATATAAAAATGAATTTATGTTTGTTTGTTTGTTTGTAAACACACAATTCTAAACAAAAATTTCATTAACATTTTTTTAATCACAAAATTTCATATTTATAATGTTGTAAAAAACCAAAAATTATTTTTCTTAAGGACAAAATTGTAATGAAATTCTTAGTAAAAACAAATCTTAAATGAAATTTTTTCTAAAAAAATTTTAATGATATTTATCTAGAGACAAAATTTCAGCATAATATTATCTTATGACAAAACTTCAGTACGGACCCCCTTCGAATTTTATTTTTAAGACAACATTAACATTTAAAAAATTTTTTTGACTCTCCTAAAGACAAAATTTTTATGAAAAAATTTTTTAACATTTTTTCTAAAGAATGAATTCGTACGTTTAGGTACTACATATAACGAAGTGGTGCTTTTTTTATCCAGCGCGAAAGGATAGGGCTAGAATTATCATTTTAGGCTCAATTTAAAGAGAGTCTCGAAAAAATAAGATTTGGTGACAACAATTTCTCAAAATAGTACCGGAAGTGGGAAAAATGGTACGTTTAGTACCGCAATTGGTACTTTTTGGTACCTTGGTAATTGAGGTAGAGCTTTGAATTTTGGTATTAAGGTACACAATGGCAACCTTAATTAGCATGCCAAAAGAGTTTTTGCACATTTAGAAACAAAAAAGTACCAAAAAAGGTACGAATAGGTGTTGTTGCGAAATAAAGGGGATAGATAGAAAAAATATGAAAAATAATAATGGAAACGTGACTTTATTACCGTATTTGGTACCATATCATACTTTCCTTATGGATTGACTTAGAGAGACTAAGTTTGAGTTAATAACAAATCATACATTTTTGTACCAAAAAGTACGAAATAGCTTATTTACTTTTATTTACAATGAACGAAGAAAGGTAAAATTACAAAATTTGCTAAAAATTATCGATATTTTGACAAATATATGATATGTTGAAATCGTACCAGGAGTGGAATAAAAAGTATTTAAGTGCTGTAATTAGTGCTATTTAGTACTTTCTTTATAGATTGAGCTACAAATCTGAAATTTGGGATGCAGGCACATCCTAGCAGTATGTACCGGATCATTAATTTTGATGATAGACGGACAGACGGACGGATAAGGCAAGATCGTCTTAGATTTTTACGATGATCAATAACGTATATATGAGGGTTGCCTTTTATATTTCAGAGTTAAAGAACACAGAAACAAATATTAACCATCGATAATCACTTTATAGTTTTTCAAAATATTTCCCATTAAGATCCATACTTTTGACACTCTGATCGAGGTATCTCCAAAACATGCATCCTGAACACATTAACCGCTTCTTCACGTGTCGATAAACGTTCACCTCTGATTTTATTTTTTACGTAGGGGAATAAAAAGAAGTCTTTAGGTGCCAAGTCAGGACTATACGGCGAATTATTCATAAAATCGATGTTTAGAGTGCTCAAAAATTCAGCTGTTTCGCATCTTTAGAGCATTTTTTTCGACCAATCGGCACGAATCTTTTTTTGAGCGATTGGCATTCAACGCGAACAAATTCTTTTGACGGTCAAATGTTCATGACATATTGAATGTATACCGGTCCTACTAATGCCCAAGGTTGTGTCAATCTCACGATAGCTTATATGACGATCTTGCAATCAGTTGGCACACAACATCAATGGTTTTTGGAACAAAAACCTACACGAAATTCGTCTTGAAGTGAACTACGACCTCGATTGAACTCACAATACCATCGATAAACACTAGGCCTTGATCGAGCCTCATCGCCAAAAATTGAATTAAGTTCATCCATGCACTGTAGTTGAGTTAATGCACGTCGAAAGTTGTAAAAAATAATCGCACGAAAATGTTAATGATTTAATATCATTTTTTGGGCAAGATGAATCTTTTAAGTTACTGTAAACAACACAAATAGCGCTCGTATGTCAAAACGTTCTGAGAACGTAAAACCTCAAAAATATCAAGTTAACGTTAGAGCTGGCAGTTGGCAGACTGCAACACATGGTTCATCCAATCCTGAAATATGAAAGGCAACCCGTGCTGAAGTTTTGTCATGGCAGAATGTTACGCTGAAATTTTGTCTTTAGAAAAATTTCATTAAAATTTGTTTAGAAAGAATTTCATTACAATTTTGTCCTTAAGAAAAATAATGTTAAGGCGGCCCAAGCCTCAGGTGGTAGAACTAAAAATCCGAAACACCAAGATGTTATCACCGTTGCCAACAATTTGATGTCAAATTACATAGCGGCAAACGTAAGTGTAATATAAAACTTACTCTCATAGATAAAAGTTTGCTGACTAATATTATTTTTACACATTTCTTTTTTTAAGGTGGGTATTATGTCGTGTTTTCCAGTGAAAACTTATATTTTTCACGAATTCTTTTTATAGATAGATAGATTTTGAAGCAAAAAGACTTTCCGATTTCATTCGTTAGGGCATTCCCATTATTTATCAAAAATTTTAATAAAGGTGTTAGCCAACAGAACTAAAAAATGTCTACTACAATCAATGCTGCTTTCTTCTGGCTGATGGATTTCGTCCCTTAATCACTGTGATTTCCCTACCGATTGCCTTAAATGCTGTATTGTGCATTATGGAATTCCAAGAAAAAAAAAAACGTTTCATTTGAAATAATTATTTTAAAAAGTAAATTAAACCGGGTGATCATTTTGGGGGTTTTAAAATTGTGTTTCCGAGTCCTTAAAATTGTTCATTTCATTGCTGATGTAATTCAAATAATTTATAAGTAAAAACAAGTAAAAGCGTGCTCAGTTCGGCCGGGCCGAATCTTATATACCCTCCACCATGGATCGCATTTGTCGAATTCTTTTCCCGGCATCTCTTCTTATGCAAAACACGATATAAGAAAAGATTTGCTCTGCTATTAGAGCGATACCAAGATATGTCCGGTTTGGACCACAATTAAATTATATGTTGGAAACCTGTGTAAAATGTCAGCCAATTCGAATAAGAATTGCGCCCTTTGTGGGCTCAAGAAGTAAAATAGAGAGATCGATTTATATGGGAGCTGTATCGGGCTATAGACCGATTCAGACCATAATAAACACGTATGTTAATGGTCATGAGAGAATCCGTTGTACAAAATTTCAGGCAAATCGGATAATAATTGCGACCTCTAGAGGCTTAAGAAGTCAAGATCCCAGATCGGTTTATATGGCAGCTATATCAGGTTCTGAACCGACTTGTACTTTATTTGACATAGTTGTTGAAAGTAACAATAAAAAACGTCTTGCGAAATTTCTGCCAAATCGGATAGGAATTGCGCCCTCTTGAAGCTCAAGAAGTCAAGTCCCCAGAACTGTTTATATGACAGCTATATCAGGTTATGAACCGATTTGAACCATATTTGGCACAGTTGTTGGATATCATTACAAAATACTACATGCCAAAATTCATTCAAATTGGATAAGAATTGCGCCCTCTAGAGGCTCAGGAAGTCAAGACCCAAGATCGGTTTATATGACAGCTATATAAGGTTATGGACCGATTTGAACCATACTTGGCACAGTTGTTGAATATCGTAACAAAACACGTCGTGCAAAATTTCATCCCAATTGGATAAGAATTGCGCACTCTAGAGGCTCAAGAAGTCAAGACCCAAGATCGGTTTATATGGCAGCTATATCAAAACATGGACCGATATGGCCCATTTACAATACCAACCGACCTACACTAACAAGAAGTATTTGTGCAAAATTTCAAGCGGCTAGCTTTACTCCTTCGGAAGTTAGCGTGCTTTCGACAGACAGACGGACGGACGGACGGACAGACGGACGGACAGACGGACGGACATTGCTAGATCGACATAAAATGTCACGACGATCAAGAATATATATACTTTATGGGGTCTCAGACGAATATTTCGAGTAGTCACAAACAGAATGACGAAATTAGCTTACCCCCATCTTATAGTGGAGGGTATAAAAATCAATTTGTATTTGTTTGTAGGTTTGTTTGTTTCTTTCTTTCTTTGTTTGTGTGTTCCTTATAGACTCAGAAACGGCTGAACCAATCTTTTCTTCTTTCTTTCTCACAGATGGTGCATAATGACCCCGTGGTGAAAATAGGGTACTACATTTTTTGATATCTGAAGGGGGGGGCGGACCCTCCCCCTTACCCTAATTTTCAGAAACGCCACATCTCGGAGATGGGTGGTGCGATTCAAGCGAAATTTTGTGTGCTCTCATATAGTACCCTAAAAATTAAAAATTTGGTAACCAAATTTCGGATAGGGTACCTAGGGGGCTGCCCCACCCTAAAACCTACCAAACATATATTTAGACCAATCACGACAATATGGGAATCAAATGAAAGGTATTTAGGATAAAAAAACGTATCTGATATCCAATTGTCAGACCAAGTGCTAGAGGGACCACCCAACCCCCAAAACACCCCTAAATCAGACATATTTACCGACCATTGCAATATGGGACTCAAATGAAAGATATTTGGGAGTAGAATACGAATCTGATATCCAACTATGGGATCACGTTTCTGGGGGTCCACCCCTTTCCTAAAACACCCCCCTAACCAGGACTTATTTACTGACCATAGGAATATGGGGCTTAAATAAAAAGTATTTGAATGTAGAATAAGATATCCAATCTGATATCTAAATATGGGACCAAGTGTTTGGGGGGCCGTCTCTCACCAAAAACATTCCCCAAAGGGGACAAATTTAGGACCATAGCAATATGGGGCTCAAATGAAAGGTCTTTGGGAGTAAAGCAGGAATCTGATATCAATATTCGCGAAATGTGTCTATGGGGCCACCCCACCCACACAACACCACCCAAATAGTAAATATTTGCTGACTATTGCAATATGAGGCTCAAATAATAGGGTTTTTAAAGTGGAACACGAATCCGATATATGTTTTCAAGGGCAACTCACTGAGTGGCCGCCCATCCCACAAAACACCCCCCAAGTCGGTCATGTTTGTCGGCTATGGAAATATGGGGCTCAAATTAAAGGTATATGGGAGTAGACCACGTATCTGATATCAACATTAGGGACCAACTGTCTGGGGGACGTCCCACCACCATAAAAACCCTCAACCAAGACGTATTTGCTCACCAAGACAATTTGGGTCTTAAAGAGAGTGGAACTAAATATTTATAGTTTTCAAGGCCAATACCCCAAACCGGACATGTTTGCTGACTTTTGCAATAAGGAGTTTAGTTTGCAGTAAGGAGATTAGAAAACGAATTTGATATCCAATTTTGAGGGCAATGGCAATATGGGGTTCAAATAAATGATATATAGATATATGAGGATAGAGCACGTTGCTGATATATTTTCCGGGCTTAGTGTTTGGGGGACCACCCCAATCCCCAAAACACCCCTAAATCGGGCATATTTACCGACCTGTCAATGTGGAGCTAAAATCAAAGGTATTGGGGTGTAGAGCAAGAATATATACCCATTTTCGGGACTAATTTTCTGGGGGTCTACTCCTTTCCCAAAATACCCCACAAACAGCAATTTTTTAGTGACCATCGCATCGGGTTAAAATAAAGGTATTTGGGAGTAGAATACGAATTTGATATCTATATGTAAGACCATGTATTTAGGGCATCACGCCTTTCCCAAAACAACCCCCTAAGGAAAAAAAATTTTCGATCATGCCATTATGTGGCTCAAATGAAAGGTATCCTGTAAACTCCTCTTAAGCCAATGGCAATATAGGGTTAAAATAAATGGTATTTGGGAGAAGAGCACGATGCTGATATTTTTTCAGGGCCAAGTATCTGGGGGACCACCTTTTCCCCGAAAACACCACTAAATCAGACATCATGAGAATATCGTGCTGAAATAAAGTATTTTAAGAATGGAATACATCTTAAATACATCCAAACTTAAATTCGTAGACCAATAATGACCATGTGGGATTCAGATAAAGTCACTTATATTGTTAAACTGTTAGTCAAGTTTGCATGGTATTTCACTAAAAGATCTTTAATTTTCGAAAATAAATATTCCAAGGAAACTTTTGTTCCATATAAAGTAAAAGAAGGTGCAGCGGAGCGGGCCCGGGTCAGCTAGTAGCTGCCATATAAACCTATCTTGGTTCTTGACTTCTTGAACCACTAGACGGCGCAATTATTATCCGATTTGGCTGAAATTTTGTACAACGGCTTCTCCCATGACCTCTAATATACGTTTCAAATATGGTCTGAATCGGTCTATAGCCTGATACAGCTCCCCATATAAACCAATCTCCCTATTTAGCTTCTTGAGCCCCTAAAAGGCGCAATGCTTATTCGATTTGGCTGAAATTTTACACATAGACTTCTACTGTGGTCTCCAACATTCAATTCAATTAGCATAGCAACTCTTTTCTTTTATCCTTTGTTTGTCTAAAAAGACATACCGGGAAAGAACTCGACAAATGCGATCTATGGTGAAGGGTATATAAGATTCGGCCCGGCATAACTTAGCACGCTTTTACTTGTTATACCCTTCACCATAGAATGGGAGGTATACTAATTTCGCCATTCCATTTGTAACACTTCGAAATATGAATCTAAGACCCCATAAAGTATATATATTCTTGATCGTCACGATATTTTAAGTCGATCTAGCCATGTCCGTCTGTCGAAAGCACGCTAACTTTCGAATAGGTAAAGCTAGCTAGTGTATGTCGGATGGGATTGTAAATGGGCCATATCGGTCCATATTTAGATATATTTGTCACATTAACCGATCTTGGATCTTGACTTCTTGAGCCACTAGAGGGTGAAATTCTTATCCGATTTAGCTGAAATTTTGCAAGAGGTGTTTTGTTATGATTTTCAACAACTGTGCCAATTATGATTCAAACCTGATGTAGCTGTCATATAAACTGATCTGGTTTCTTGACTTCTAGAGCTTCTAGAGGGCGCAATTCATATTCGATTTGGCTGAAATTTTGCATGAAATGTTCTAGTATGACTCCCAACAACGGTGGCAAGTATAGTCTAAATTAGTTTATAACCTGACATAGGCGCCATATAAACATATTTCCCGATAAAACTTCTTGCACCTCTATCGTGCGTAGTTTCTATCGGATTTGGCTGAAATTTAGCATGACGTGTTTCGTTATGACTTCCAACAACTGTGCTAAGTATGGTTGAAATCAGTTGATGACCTGATATAACTGCCGTAAAAACCAATCGTGGGTCTTGACTTCTTAATCTTCGCAATTCTTATCCGATGTGGCCGAAATTTTGCGTGTCGAGTATGGTCTAAATGAGTCCATTCTCTGATATAGCCGCCATATAAACCGATCTCCTTGCGTTTCTTGAGGGCGCAATTCTTAACCAAAACGGTCGAAATTTTGCATATGTCGTTTGGGTATGACTTCCAACAACTGTTCCATGTATAGTCTAAATCGGTATATAACCTGATATAGCTGCTATATAAACCGACTTCCCAGTTTGACTTTTGAACCTCTGGAGGGCGCAATTATTGTATTACTCGATTTGCCTGAAATTTTAGGAGGTGGTGTTTTTCTATGACTTGTGTTTTTGCATTTGAAAAAGTCATTCAAAGAACTTGACAAATGCGATCCTTGTGGAGGGTATATAAGATTCGGCCCGGCCGAACTTAGCATGCTTTTACTAGTTTTTGTATAAATTTTTAGCAGAATCCATGTTGGTGGGTTCCCAAGATTCGGCCCGGCAGAACATAGCACGCTTTTACATGTTTAAATTACAGTCGTAATTGAATTTTTTTTTTAATTTTCAATTTAAAATTAATTGAATCATGTATTGGATCGAAAAATGTTTAAATTGCAAGTTGGTGTTACATATTATCTGCATTATAGCCTTCAATTTATTTTACTTAAGCATCCTACGATATAACTGGACAGAGATTTCAAAGGTCCATATGTCCGACATTTCTAAAAGTTTATGCAATCCCATGGCAGCCGGTTCTACGAACCAGATTTCAAAAAATAAATTTATTGAAAATTTCTAAAAATTTCATTTTTTTTATTTGCGTCCATTAGCTAGAAATTCAACATTTGCAATCTTTTTTTTAATTGAATACGCAATTTTTTTAATTGAAAATGTTTTCATTTTCCTCTTCAAAAATGGTGAATAATATTATCATTTTCGTGACTGAAGCAGTTTCGAATATAAACTTAATTGGATCAATTATTTTCGTGATTGAAAGCAATTTTTATTTTTTTCTGTGTAGAGTTCAGCTTTTGTCTCCTTGGAAAAAGAACTTGCAATTAATGATTAGTGTTGCATCGTGTTACTGGTTATAAATATAATAAACTGAGAGAGTATATTATTTTAATTCTTTTCTTTCTTTATAGGATACTATGGAGCTGTTAGTTTGGGTCATTTTGGCTCTTCACCTGCTTTAAGTTACTCAACCGTTTTGGGACAAGCTGCACATGGTTTCGCGGGCCGTGCTGGACCAGTATCCGCCCATGGCGGTAGTCCCAATTTCATTGGCGGTATACATGGTGACTTTACACCCCTCAGTGGTTATGATCATGGCATTGGTGGTATAGGTCCACATGGAGCTGGATTTTATAGATATGCCCCCATTGCACCTGCTTTAAGTTCGCATACCCTCACGCCCGCAGCATACTTGCGAACAGCACCGGCAATCAAGCCAGCCAAGATTAAATTGATGACTGACCGACATCTAGAATATTTTGTAAGTATGAAAAACGAGTATATGGCCAATGATACATTTTGACATCCGTATTGCATATAGGGACTTATTTGAATTTTTGGCATAAGAATTCCATTAGGGAACAGCGGAATACTTCTCTCACATAAGCTCAATTATTGACGAGTCCAAACGGCTTGCCGCAGAAGGACAACATTTGTGTTAGTAGAGAAGTTTTACACGGCTGATTATCTTACAAATGTAGCTGCACTGCTGAAAATATTTTTATGTTCTCACCGTAATTTGAACCCAGGCGTTTAGCGTCAAAGGCGGACATGAAAATCTATGTTTTTCTTTTGGATAATCATACCTTAGTGTACACAATTTACTACAAACACAACAAATTTTTCCCATGAACATTCCACTGAGGAGAAGGGGCAAACTTCTCTCATATCAATGAGTGCAGTCCGATTCAAGTTTAAGCTCAATGGGCTCAAGCCCCTTATGGGCTTTTTATAGTCGAATCCGAACGGCTTGCCGCAGTGCGACACCTCTTAGGAGAGAAGTTTTACATGGCACAAATGTTGCCAGCATTAGGAGGGGAAAACCACCGTTGAAAATTTTTTCTGATGGTCTCGCCAGGATTCAAACCCATGCGTTCAGCGTCGGACATGATAAACTCTGCGCTACGATGGCCTCCTAATTTTACTACATTCCGTCTAATTGATATTAAGCGAGTCGATACAAAACCAAACAAGTTTGGTTTGTTTTATTATCTTATCTGATTTGGGTGAAATTTTGCATTATTATACCCTCCACCATAGGATGGGGGTATACTAATTTCGTCATTCTGTTTGTAACTACTCGAAATATTCGTCTGAGACCCAAAAAGTATATATATTCTTGATCGTCGCGACATTTTATGTCGATCTAGCCATGTCCGTCCGTCTGTCCGTCCGTCCGTCTGTCTGTCGAAAGCACGCTAAGTTCCGAAGGAGTAAAGCTAGCCGCTTGAAATTTTGCACAAATACTTCTTATTAGTGTAGGTCGGTTGGTATTGTAAATGGGCCATATCGGTTCATGTTTTGATATAGCTGCCATATAAACCGATCTTGGGTCTTGACTTCTTGAGCCTCTAGAGTGCGCAATTCTTATCCGATTGGAATGAAATCGCACGACGTGTTTTGTTATGATATTCAACAAATGTGCCAAGTATGGTTCAAATCGGTCCATGACCTGATATAGCTGCCATATAAACCGATCTTGGGTCTTGAGTTCTTGAGCCTCTGGAAGGAGCAATTATTATCCGATTTGGCTGAAATCTTGCATGACTTATTTTATTCTTACTTTCAACAACTGTGCCAAATAAGGTTCCAATCGGTTCATAACCTGATATAGCTGCCATATAAACCCATCTGGGATCTTGACTTCTTGAGTCTCTAGAGGACGCAATTATTATCCGATTTGCTTAAAATTTTGTACGACGGATTCTCTCATGACCATCAACATACGTGTTTATTATGGTCTGAATCGGTCTATAGCCTGATACTCCCATATAAATCGATCTCTCTATTTTACTTCTTGAGCACATTGAGGGTATATAAGATTCTGCCCGGCCGAACATAGCACGCTTTTACTTGTTTTTCCTATGACCTCCAACTACCCATGATCCGACCTCCGATTTTACTTCCTAAACGTGTTTTATTTGATTTGACAGAAATTTTGCATAATGTTTTCTCCTATAACCTCCAATATCCATGCCATGTATGGTCTGAATCGGTGTCTATCGGTCCTATATAAAGAGAGCATCCAACTTTACTTCTTAAGCATATATCGGAAGCAATTCTAAACCACATTTTAAATAACATGTAATAACGCATTAAGTTCGGCCGTGCCGAAATTTGAACATCCACCACCATGGATATATTTACTATCATATTTTATTATAAACCTAATCTTATATATAACAAGTAAAAGCGTGCTAAGTTCGGCCGGGCCGAATCTTATATACCCTCCACCATGGATCGCATTTGTCGAGTTATTTTCCCGGCATCTCTTCTTATGCAAAAAAAAGGATATAAGAAAAGATTTGCTCTGCTATTAGAGCGAGACCTGGAGACCTGTGTAAAATGTCTGCCAATTCGAATAAGAATTGCGCTCTTTGTGAGCTCAAAAAGTAAAATATGGAGATCGATTTATATGGGAGCTGTATCGGGTTATGGACCGATTCAGACCATAATAAACACGTATGTTGATGGTCATGAAAGAATCCGTCGTACAAAATTTCAGGCAAATCTGATAATAATTGCGACCTCTAGAGGCTCAAGAAGTCAAGATCCCAGATCGGTTTATATGGCAGCTATATCAGGTTATGAACCGACTTGTACTTTATTTGACACAGTTGTTGAAAGTAACAATAAAAAATCGTCTTGCGAAATTTCAGCCAAATCGGATAGGAATTGCGCCCTCTAGAAGCTCAAGAAGTCAAGTCCCCTGATCTGTTTATATGACAGCTATATCAGGTTATGAACCGATTTGAACCATATTTGGCACAGTTGTTGGATATCATAACAAAATACGTGCCAAAATTCATTCAAATTGGATAAGAATTGCGCCCTCTAGAGGCTCAAGAAGTCAAGACACAAGATCGGTTTATAGGACAGCTATATAAGGTTATGGACCGATTTGAACCATACTTGGCACAGTTATTGGATATCGTAACAAAACACGTTGTGCAAAATTTCATTCCAATCGGATAAGAATTGCGCACTCTAGAGGCTCAAGAAGTCAAGACCCCAGATCGGTTTATGTGGCAGCTATATCAGGTTATGGACCGATTCGAACCATACTTAGCACAGTTGTTGGATATAATAACGAAACGCGTCGTGCAAAATTTCATTCCAATCGGATAAGAATTGCGCTCTCTAGAGGCTCAAGAAGTCAAGACCCAAGATCGGTTTATATGGCAGCTATATCAGGTTATAAACCGATTTGAACCATACTTGGCACAGTTGTTGGATATTATAACAAAACACGTCGTGCCAAATTTCATCCCAATCGGATTAGAATTGCGCACTCTAGAGGCTCAAGAAGTCAAGACCCAAGATCGGTTTATATGGCGGCTATATCAAAACATGGACCGATATGGCCCATTTACAATACCAACCGACCTACACTAATAAGAAGTATTTGTGCAAAATTTCAAGCGGCTAGCTTTACTCCTTCGGAAGTTAGCATGCTTTCGACAGACAGACGGACGGACGGACAGACGGGCGGACATGGGTAGATCGACATAAAATGTCACGACGATCAAGAATATATATACTTTATGGGGTCTCAGACGAATATATCGAGTAGTTACAATCAGAATGACGAAATTAGTATACCCCCCATCTTATGGTGGAGGGTATAAAAATCAATTTGTGTTTGTTTGTAGATTTGTTTGTTTGTGTGTTCCTTATAAACTCAGAAACGGCTGAACCGATTTTCATGAAATTTTCACAGATGGTGCACAATGTTCCCGTGGTGAAAATAGGGTACTACATTTTTTGATATCTGATGGGGGGGGGGGGGCGGACCCTCCCCCTTACCCTAATTTTCAGAAACGCAGGTCTCGGAGATGGGTTGTGCGATTTAAGCGAAATTTTGTGTGCTCTCATATAGTACCCTAAAAATAAAAATTTGGTATCCAAATTTCGCATAAAGTACCTAGGGGCTGCCCCACCCTAAAACCTACCAAACATATATTTAAACCAATCACGACAATATGGGACTCAAATGAAAAGTATTTATGATGAGGAAAAGTATCTGATATCCAGTTGTCGGACCAAGTGCTAGGGGGACCACCCAAGCCCCAAAACAGCCCTAAATCGGACATATTTGCCGACCATGGCAGTATGGGATTCAAATGAAAGATATTTGCGAGTAGAATACGAATCTGATATCCAAATGTGGGACCACGTTTCTGGGGGTCCACCCCTTCCCCAAAACACCCCCCAAACTGGGGGGTGTTTTCCCATGACCATGGGAATATGGAGGTTAAATAAAAGGTATTTGAGTGTAGAATACGAATCTGATATCCAAATATGGGACCAAGTGTTTGGGGGGCCGCCTTTCACCAAAAACATCCCCCAGAGGGGACAAATTTAAGACCATAGCAATATGGGGCTCAAATAAAAGGTTTTTGGGAGTAAAACACGAATTTGATATCAATATTTGGGAAAAGTGTCTATGGGGCCACCCCACCTCCACAACACCACCCAAAATTAAAGTATTTTCTGACTATTGCAATATGAGGCTCAAATAAGATGATTTTTAAAGTGGAGCACGAATCCGATATATATACTCAAGGCCAACTCACTGAGTGGCCGCCCATCCCACAAAACACCCCCACGCCGGTCATGTTTGCCGACTATGGAAATATGGAGCTCAAATTAAAGGTATATGGGAGTAGACCACGTATCTGATATCAACATTAGGAGCCAACTGTCTAGCGGGCGTCCCACCACCATTGCAACCCCCAAATAAGACGTATTTTCTTACCAAGACAATTTCGGTCTTAAAGAGAGTGGAACTAAATATTTATAGCTTTTAGGGTCAATACCCCAAATCAGAAATATTTGCTGACTTTTGCAATAAGGAGTTTAAATGTGATTAGAAAACGAATATGATCCCCAATTTTGAGGGCAATGGCAATATGGGGCTCAAATAAATGATACATAGATAGATGAGAAAAGAGCACGTTGCTGATATATTTTCAGCGCTTAGAATTTGGGGGACCACCAAACTCCTCAAAATACCCCTAAATCGGGCATATTTACCGACCATGACAATGTGTCCCAAAATACCCCACAAACAGCAATTATTTGGTGACCATCGCAATATGGGGCTCAAATAAAGGTATTTGGGAGTAGAATACGAATTTTATATCCAAATGTAGGACCGTGTATTTAGGGCATCATCCCTTTCCGAAAATATCCCCAAAGGGAAAACATTTTTTCAGATTAGAAAACGAATTTGATAACCTTTTTTGGGGCCATGTGTTTGGGGGACGCCTCATCCTGTAAACTCCTCTTAAGCCAATAACAATATGGGGTTAAAATAAATGGTATTTGAGAGGAGACCACGATTCTGATATTTTTTCAGGGCCAAATATCTGGGCGACCACCTCTCCTCCGAAAACCCCACTTAAATTCTTAGACCAATAAAGCTCATATGGGGTTCAGATAAAGGCACTTATATTGTTAAATGTTAGTCAAGTGATATACTATTTTCGTAGCATGGTATTTCACTAAAAGATCTTTAATTGTCGAAAATAAATATTCCAGGGAAATTTTGTTCCATATAAAGTAAAAGAAGGCGCAGCGGAGCGGGCCCGGGTCAGCTATTATATCTATATTAATGTCAAAGTATGGGCCGATTTGGATAATATTCGGTTCAGGTACCGAGAAGTTTATATAAGTCACAGTTTACTAGTTAAGGATTTTGTGGCTTAAGATCCCAGAACTGCAGATCGGTAAATATGGCAGTTACATCGAAATATGACCTGATATGAACCATGCGCGATTCGGATATCAAGTGGCCTAGTGCAACTCCATTTTCCAAATTTATATCAAAATGTGCTCCGATCTGGAGCATATTTGGTTCTTAATTTCAGCGAAATTAGAAAATACGGCCATTTATGGGCTTAAAACCCTAAATCGGTAGGTCGGTCTATATGGCAGCAATATCTACTTATGACCCGATATGGTTTTCGGTTCGGATGTCGGTGGCCTTAAGCTGTTTAAAATTTCAACGAAATCGGATAATAAATGCGGCTTTTATGGGCTTATGAACCTAAACCGGGAGATTGGTCTACATGGCAACGATGTTGCTCGTTCAAGAACTTAACCTGCGTATAGCCAAATACGAATCCGTGTTAAACTTGAACCCAATATCTCAATTTCTGAAAGCTGTAGCGTGATTACAACATGCGGACACACAGAAGGACAGACACACAGACATCAATCTTCTAAGAATGTAACGACTATACAGAATATATGTATTTCGATTTGTTGCAAACGGAATCACTAAATGAATATACCTCCTTTCCTATGGTGGTGGGTATATAAAAACCATGGAGTTTGTTGATTGATCCTTTTTAGTTCCTGCTTATAAAAAGAATTTGACATTTGCCATCAATGGTAGATGGTATACAAGATTCGGTCCTACCGCACTCATCTACTTCTTACTTGTTTTGACTTTAAGACGCAACTTTTTAAAATATTATCCATATGTTTTAGACAACGATATAACGAAAGTTATCTCATGTTAATTTAACAATTGTAGATATATGTTTTAATTCGATAAAATAGCAAGTTCGCAAACCAAAAAATGTGTATTTTAAAGATTTTTATTTTGTATGAGCGGAGTGGTTTTTGTGATTGGAAACCGCTCTGCTCCCGGTCCGCTCTTTGTTCAAAAAATTTCGCTCCCGCTCCACTGCTCCTCCGACAAAAATAGTCCTGCTCCGCTCCGATCCAAATCCCTGATTAAATGTTAAATGTTGTCCAACAGTTTATATAAAAGTTAAAGAAGTTCGGCCGGCCCGGATCCCATATACCCTCCGCTACATCATGGATCGCATATGTCAAGGTGCTTGGACGGATTCTCTTTATAAGCAGAAACTAAAAAAGGATAATGAGAGGTCATAACAAGAAATCCCCATGGGATTTTTATATGTTAGAAAAAGAATCGCGTCCTCTAGAGCCTCAAAAAGTTTATTCGGGAGATCCGTTTATATGGAAACTATATCAGGGTATGTACATCTGTTAGATGTTATAAGAAAAGTCAACATGCAAAATATCAGCCAACTCGGATAAGAGCTGCCAAATCGGATAAAAATTGCGCCCTCTAGAGGCTCAAAAAGTATATTCGGGAGATCGGTTTATATGGGAGCTATATCTAAACGTGGACATATTGCAATCCTAACCCAACCTATATCAATAAGAAGTAAATTTTGCAAAATTTCAGGCGGCTAGCTTTACTACTTTGAAAGTTAGCGTGCTTTCGGCAGACGGGCAGGGACAGACTGTCCTAAAATAGACTCATAAAACCTAAAAACCTGCGGTGGTGGCACCAGACCGTAGCATGTTGTCCGCCTTTATATATGGGTGGCTTGGCACTTTTAGTCGAGAGTAATGCTTCAAGCGCACAACCAGTCGTCAGACGGACAAGCCAGAAGAATGCGCAGATCGTCCCCAACCTTTCCGATTCAGATTTAGACATCTACAGTTTCAATGAAACAGTCATCGCAGCCGAATCAAGAGATGAGTACAGCGGGTAGATGTGAGCGAGGGCTTTGTTAAACTCTCAAGAAGACCGAGAAAACAATCCAAGGTACGACGAAGAGGACAGAGGAGTATGCACCGGCAACGCCGGCCCAACCTGGCGGAAGTGCAGGATGCTGGAAGGGATATAACTGACATTCCAGTACTTCTACGGAAGCTGGAAAGAGAATCAGATCTCCCGAAGAACATTAAACTGCTAAAATGTTGGAAAGGAGAAAGAGCTCCCGCTTTCAAATATTCTGGGAAGACCAAGCCAGCCCTCCCACAATGGAGACTCCAGACAGTCCTGCGGAGGAAGACAAAGTCGGAACAGCAACGAAAGAAGCGTGCACGGCTGATGAGTCTTCATGGAGGACTGTGACTTCCAAAAGGACGCCCAGCCAGAGGAAGATGGTCGTTGAGAAAGGTAAGGAGCCGCCCTCTTACGACGTAGTGGCAAGGAAGCACAACAGAGATGAGATGATTTATGCAGTCATCGATATCGGCTGTGTATCCGATAGGATTCCACCAGATCATCGGTCACAAGTGCAGCATCTGGTAAACGAACGGCTTTTCGATCATGTGTTGAAATCTGAAGGGGGTCCACCCATACGGATATCGAGCTATGAGTATGGAGGGGGCATCTTATCGCTGCGCTTTGCGTCAGCAGAGTGAATTGTTTACATCACAAAGCTCGTTGGAAGTATTCGCTCTCCCTGGGCGCAAAGCTCGACCTTGCGAGAAAGATAGACATCCCATAGCCCACAAAGGCGATGATCTTCATCAAGGGTGCGGGCGGCAAATTCGTCTTAAACAAGAAAGCCAAGAGGTCTTCCACAGAAAGGAGAAGGAGGAAGGAACTCTCCTTGTGGTGGACATTGATCAAGTCTACGTGAGAAGTTTTGCTATGACTAAAGGCGTGGAGTACTACGGGGCTATGGCCGTCTTTTTCAAGATTGGGAAGACTAGGATAGGCAAATATCCCCATATAGAGCCATCAGGCAGTAAAGTGGCTGGATACTCGATACCGAGGGACCCGACTACGAAACCATCAACGATTTTCTCGGGATTAGAGAGACTAGAATGGATAAAGATCCTAATGCTAAAACACCAGGCAGTGCAGCGTCAGAGAACTCAATGCCGCCTAACACAAAGGAAGCCGACGATGAGACAATAACCTACTCCCAAGAAGCTTATTTACTCATGATAGGCAAAGATCCAAATATTGGAACATCTGGCAGTGCAGGGACGATGGACTCAATACTGCCTAATGAACAAGGACCAGACAATCGTACCATTACTGACTTTCTCAAGATTCGGAAGACTAGGATTGGCAACGATCCCAATATTAAAACATCAGGCAGTACAGTGACGGGAAACTCAATGCATCCGACGATGAAACCATTACCCACTTTATAAAGAGTCGGAAGACTAGGATAGGCGAATACCCTAATATTGAAATATAAGGCAGTGCAGTGACAGGAAACTCAATACAGTCTAAAGAACAGGGAGCAGACATTGAGACGATCTCCCCCTTCCAAGATGCCCTTTTACTGGAGGACCAGTGATTGAGGTCATTCGGATAAACCTCCACCGGAGCGAGGGAGCTACTCAGGCTCTGATGGAGAAAATCAGCAAGGACAAGATTCATATTGCCTTAATTCAGGAGCCATAGACTACCCGGAAAAAACTTTCTGGACTGAACCATATGAACTACCAATTATTCTTTGCTAACACTGGTACTTGAACGATGACCTGCGTTTTTTGTCACGAAAATGTTTACTATACGTATGTTTTCCCCAGAGTTGTCAACAGTGATGAGACAGGGAGACGGTGGAGCATACCTGGCATCACTTTATCTGCCTTTCGACTCTCCGACACCGCCACCTACTTCGAAGCTGCAACGGCTGTTGAGGAAACAAAATAAATTAGGGAGGGGTGTTAGATGTGACAAAATGCTCGGAAATCTGATCGATGAGGTTCAATATTGGTGAGTTTCCAAGGAGCACTCCACCAGACCATCGCTACATCAGGCTTAGAATAGCAAGGCCAGCGCCGAACCCGATAAGCTTTCGTAATAAGTTGAAAACATACTACACAAAATTCGGAAGATTCAAGAGAAGAACAATTGGCCAATATAATTTAAATTTTTTAAACGTAGAACACATTGACGACAATGTCAACAAGATTACGACTGCAATAGTGAGGTGCTTCGATGATAGTTGTTCCAGAAAACCCTTGGACGTCCGGGAAGATTCGCAGCATTGAGGAAGAGGTCCGAAGACTTTACAACAGAGCACGTCTTAAAAAAGAGGAAGTTTTTTGGAGTTGGTATTACATTCGGCTCAAGAGATACAATACGTTTATAAGATCGGCACAACGTGCCTCCACATTATAGCCGTACTTTTAAACCAAACTAGGTTGGTTGATGTCAAGCAACTATATGCCTGGTGACATTTCTTTATTGAATGTGTTCCTTGGATAAAATCCATTAAATTTATACAAAATGATCGGCTCTGCCGGCGTTATTCAATAGTTCCCCAAAATCAATATTTTCAATACACTTATACATAATACATACAGGTATTTCTTACTTCTAAGTTCTTTGTACAAAATGCAAATGCATTATAAGGTCAATGCCTTTGCATTCTCCCAAAAAGTATATAAGAAATGTAACAATGTCGGCAGAAAGAGTTACTTGGCCGCAATAGTGGAATGTGTTAAAATGTATTGCAAGTGGTGGCCGTGATATTAATTTCATTTAACATTGGCTAGTGCCTGTGGCTTTGTAGATGTTATTTGATATTCTTTTGTTTATGCCACTTTCTTTCTTTGCGCGCTACAGTGCTTGTAATGACTATTCGAATTCATAAAATATACACCGTTTAATATTTGGTACATACTTAGCACGGCTGCTGGAAGTTGTAGAAAGTCTTTACGTGCAAATTTTCAATCAAATCGTGTGGTAATTTAGCCTTGTTGACACTCAAGAAGTCAAATCTGAAGATAGCTTTATATGGTAGACATATCAGATTACGAACCGATTTTGACCATATAAAAGTCCAAACACTAAATGCAAAATTTCAGCCAATTCGAATAAGAAACCAACTGTTAACAAGTGCGAACCAACTGTTAACAAGTGCGAACGTGTTTTGTTTGAGCTCCGATTGAGTTGTCCTGTGTGTTTGCTTACCAAGTTTTACGACTATAAAAACAGCATTTAAAGTTTCAAAAGTTGCTAGTGAATGCAAATATTGTGGCAGATACGTCGGCAGCGTCCATTTTAAGCTGATATTTTTAATAAAAGTGATCACATTTATTAACATTTGCCAAATTTCCATTGGACATTTATACTTTTATGTTAACCGATTAACAATAAAGATAAATAAATATTCACCACAACAAACATCAGCTGATAACTAACATATGCACCGCGGGCCGTTTTTACACAGTACAATCATATCTATAACCCTGTAGGAACAGAATCTTAACGCATTAACAGTATCGAATAAAACTAATCATCAAAATGAGTACAAAAGTCACAAAATCAGTAAAATCTGTGTTTAATACCCCTAAAATTAACAAACATCCAATAGAAAATACACCAACTTCCTCAAAGAATAAATCACCAAAATTAATTCAATTAATAGAACAAAAATTTGCTCGACAGACTGAAATAATAACAGCCAAAATCGATGAAGCAGTTGCAAATGCCATTGGTGCGCTCGAAAATAAACTTCTTTAGCTATCAAATAACTTAAATAATCTAACACTAAGAGTGAACGAAATGGAAAAATCTCAAAGTTGTCTAAATGATCTTAAAACTGAGATAAATGAGCTAAAATTTAAAATATGCCGCCAAGAAAACTTGAATGTATCATGTAACTTACGATTAACTGGCATTCCATCATATGAGAATGAAAATACTTTTGAGATATTTAAATGCCTGTGTGATTCTCTAAAAATTGTAACTCCTAGTGTCATAAGCGTACATCGAATTCGTAACTCTAATAGCAACATAATTGATGGTACTATTTTGGTAAAATTGTGTTCGCCAAATGATAAAAATTTTATATTAAAAACCATATCGAAGTATAGACGCGAAAACAAAACTCAACTTTCGATTGCCATGTGTGGTTTTGATAGCAATAACCACTTGTTTGTTAACGAAGACTTAACAAAAGAAAACTATAAAATATATAAAACCGCAATAAAATATAAAAAACAAAAACTATTATCAGCTGCTTTCACTTTGCGGGGGCTAGTTTATGTGAAGCAAACTGAACAAGATAGAGGTGTACGAATTGATTCTCTGGAACATCTCAACAATTTCTTTCGCTAATCCTAAACTGCAGTTACTCTGTTTAATCCTCAACAAATCATATAAAGATAATAACAAAATGTATATAAACCTAATTCAAAGAAAAATATCAAACATAAGACTTCATATGATCCTATATCAAGTTTGCATAAACCGTCTAGTCTCATTTACCATTACTACTAACTTTGTTTATCAAATTAATATGCGTTGCAGAATAAAATTTTTAATTGACACTTAACGTTAACCATTGTTCCAATGACGGTCTTTACAATATGGTCAGAGTACTTTCAAAACAAAAAACTGGATTGTCGATAGTTCATATTAACGCCCAGAGTTTAAACAACAAAATGGACGAATTCAGGCAGACGTTCATCTCATCAAATATCGATATTATATGTGTATCCGAGACATGGTTCCACTCAGACATTGCAGACTCCATCTATGAGCTACAAGGCTACAAACTTTTTCGTTCCGACAGAGTAACCAATGCCGGTGGGGTGTGCATGTATCTTCGAAATGAACTTAAATGTAATTTAAAACTTAAATCTAATAATGATAATCAAATGGAATATTTATTCCTGGAGTTGTTTTGTGCTGATAATAAAAAAATTCTTGTTGGAACAGTATACAGACCAAATCGCAACGTTCCATTTGGCTATTTTACCGATGCAATTGAAGAACTCACAGTATTCTATAGTGATGTAATTATTTCTGGAGATTATAATAGCAATCTACTTTCTGAAAGTAAATTTGCTGATGCCATGAACACTTTTGGACTATATTCCGTAAATACCACAATTCCTACACACTACTCTCACACTGGAAATACTCTGATTGATGCCATTTTCGTTAATTGTCGGGAAAAAATTCTTCTGTATGATCAACTTTCTGCACCCTCATTTTCCAAACACGACTTATTATTTATAAAGTACGATGTAAATCTAAAGAAAAATCAAACAGAATACCAGATTCGCGATTTTCGAAAACTTAACTACAACTTGTTGAACGATTTATCTAACAATATTGCATGGGATGCAATATATGGTTATGAATCTGTTGAGGACCAAGTTAGTTTTATGCAACATCACATTTCTTTGCTATATGACTATTGTGTACCCCTGCGAATAATAAAAGGTATACATAAACAACAGCCTTGGTTTACCCCCGAAGTCAAAAATTTGATTCAAAGAAGAGATACCCTATATAAACGTTGGAAATATTATAAAACCACAATTCTATATAACAATTTCAAAGAAGCAAGACGCCAGGTCAATGAGAAAATCAAAGTATTGAAAACGGAATACTATCGTCAGAAATTTACCACGGCAGTAGATAGTGGATCAAAATGGAAGGTTATTCGTAGTATTGGCATCGGAAAGAAAAATATTTCCACTCCGGACATGAATGTTGAGGATTTAAATCAAATGTTTGCTAACCACCAAAATCTGACACCAAACTCTTCAATCAATAATTTCGTAAATATATCACCATCTTCGGTCAATAACCTTTCAGACTCTACCTTCTGCTTTCAATGTGTTAATCAAAGTGAAGTCTTGGAATGTTTTCTCTCAATAAGTTCCAACGCTGAAGGAATGGACGAGCTATCTCCTAAATTTTTGAAAATTTTGCTTCCTAAATGTCTCCCTTATTTCACATATTTATTCAATACAATCCTAACTAAGTCTCTCTTTCCTAATTCATGGAAATACACGAAAATTATTCCTGTTCCAAAGTCCAACAATGACTTTCGACCAATTGCAATTTTACCGTATTTATCTAAAGTTTTGGAACGCGTAATGCATAAGCAGATTAATAATTACATATGCACAAATAAATTACTAACGGAGCGACAGTCTGGTTTTAGATCCCAAAGGAGTTGCATAACTGCACTTACCGATGTTATTGAGAATCTGAGATTGAATATGGACAACAACATGTTATCAATTCTGGTACTGCTTGACCACAGCAAAGCTTTTGATACAGTCAACCACTCAATCCTTATTTGGAAACTAGAGAAACTGTTTTACTTTTCTAAACCAGCATGCCGGCTTATTTCATCATATCTAAACAACAGATCGCAATCTGTCTGTCATAACAGAATGGTATCAAATATCCTTAATACAAAAAGTGGTGTCCCACAAGGCTCTATACTTGGCCCCTTGTTATTTTGCATATATGTAAATGATTTGCCTAGTGTTTTGCGAAACACTAATATTCATCTTTATGCAGATGATGTTCAACTTTATACAAGTACACATCTAACAAAATTAACTGAATGCGTCGACAGACTAAACCAGGACTTAGAACGTGTAAACGACTGGGCTACTAAAAATGAGTTAAAAATTAATCCAGCAAAGTCAAAGTGTGTGGTAATCTCGAAAAATGGATCGGATTTGCTTGCACAATACCCATTAACAATTAATTATACTCCAATAAGAATTGTTTCAACATCTTCTAACCTTGGTGTAACTTTCAACGAAAGGCTAACGTGGACAAACCACATTCAAAGTAATATCGTCAAGACATATGGGATGCTTCGCAACTTATGGGCAGTTCAAAGCACAACTCCGCTACATATTCGAATGACATTAGCGAAATCGTACTTGGTTCCAGTACTACTTTACGGAGTTGAAATATTTGCAAACTGCAATTACAACGACAAACAAAGGCTACATATAGCGTATAACAGTATTGCAAGATATGTATTTAAAAAGAGACGCCACGAAAGAATATCATCCTACTCATATCAAATATTCAACATGAGCTTTGACAACCTCCTTAAATTTAAATGTCTACTTTTTCTTCATAAAATCATATATACAAGGGAACCCAACTATCTATTTGAAATTCTTCAATTTGCGAGATCAACCCGGCGAAAAAATATTATTCCGATACGCCATAAATATTCTAGATCAGAACAACAATTTTTTATATACTCCATCCGTCTTTGGAACAATATACCTACCAGCATACAGCTAATAAGCAACGCATTTCTGTTCAAAAAGGAGCTGATGTTATTTTTTAAATGATCATATATTTAAAAACAACTGATTTTAAATAAGTAATTTATCTCAATGTAAAAATATTTTAATTTATATTGTTATATTGTCATATTGTAGCATATAAAATTTTTTTAATAATCTTCTCTCAAACCTCTGTACTGTATTATCTCCTGAAGCTACCTAGTACTGTAACTTATAAGATTTCATATCTTGTTGTGCTAGGTCTCCGTAATTAAATAAATAATAATAATAATAATAATAATAATTGCGTCCACTAGGGGCTCAATAAGTCGAGATACGAGATCGGTTTACATGGCAGCTACATCAGGTTGTAAACCGATTTTGACCATTCTTGGCACAGTTATCAAAACAAAATACCTCCTGCAAAATTTCAATCAAATTGGATAAGAATTGCGCCTTTTAGAGACTTAAGAAGTCAAGAACTGAGATCGATTTATATGGCAGCTATATCAACATGGCTTAATCGACTTGAAATGTCAAGACGATCAAGAAAAAATACGTTGATGGGTCTCATCTCAATATTTCGATGTGCTACAAACTAAATGACGGAATTAGTGTACCCCCATCCTATGGTGGTGGGTATAAAAACTGAGATCGGTCTATATCGCAGTTATATTTAAATAGTGTCCGATATTGGTTATATTCACTCACTGCACAGTGGTTTCGTTTGTGTGGGAAGGTGCGACAAAAATATTTCTATTAAAGATATTGATCTGAAATTTGCGTTATAGGCTTCTAGTGGATAAAAAACACAATCGAAAAAATAGTGAACAGGTGTCCATGTTTTGGTATAGCCCCCATATAGTGATAATGTTTGAACGTATTTTTCAACAAATATAGATGTAATTTGGCATTTTGACTTGTCAGAGAGAAAAAAATATGCGAACCAAAAGTTATCAAGATATGTCCATATATTGACATTTCACGTATTTTTAAGGGATTGATCTTTTTTCCAATAATGTAGCTGTAATTTTAATCTTAGAGTGCAAAAAATATGCATGCGAAAAATTATCAAGATAGGTCCTTGTTTTGACAAAGGTCAAGATAAGTCCATGTTTTGATTTTGATTCGATTTTACCTATTTTGAAGGGTTTGACCGTATTTTTCAACAAATGACGCTGTAATTCAGCATTTTGGCTTCAAGTAATATTGTTTGTTTGTTTGTAAGAATGTTTGTCTGTTCCGTATAGACTCGAAAACGGCTGAACCGATTTAAATAAAATTTTCACAGATGGTAGAGCTTGACCCCCCGGTGAAAATAGGGTACTTCATTTTTTGATATCCGAAAGGGGGCGGACCCTCTCCATTACCCCAATTTTCAAAAACACCAGATCTCGGAGATGGGTGCACCGATTTAAGCGAAATTTGGTATGCCACCTTATGGTACCCCAAAATCGGTATACAATTTTTCGGTCAAATAACCTGGGGGGACGCCCCATCCCAAAACCCACTCGAGCGGACATTTTTACCGATTGGGACAATATGGGTATCAAATTAAAGGTATATAAGAGTGGAGTACGAATTTGGTATACAAATTTCACTCTTAATTTTCGGGGGGCCCCAAAAAAAGCCCCAAGAGGGTACATTCACCGCTTTGGGCAATATGGGAATCAAATGAAAGGTATTTTAGTGTAGAGTACGAACTTGGTATTAAAATGTAACCTTAAGGGTCGGGGATCCCCCACCCCCAAAAACATCACTCAACAGGACACCTTTACCGCTTTGGACAATATGGGTATTAAATGAAAGGTATATACACCAAATATATATTTTTTGGTGTGTGATGGCCCTCTCCACGAATGAAATGGTCTTTGGGAGTTGACTACGAATCTGGTATACACATTTAGGACAGAGTATGGGACCGGCCCACCTACTAAATACTCCTCAATAGTGAAGTTCGATCGGGATAATATGTCAATTAAAAGAAAGGTCTATGACAGTAATTATGAATCTATTGTTGGTATAAGGATTCAAG
The DNA here is from genome assembly GCF_963082655.1 of Stomoxys calcitrans. Classification (NCBI taxonomy): domain Eukaryota; kingdom Metazoa; phylum Arthropoda; class Insecta; order Diptera; family Muscidae; genus Stomoxys; species Stomoxys calcitrans. Next base: position 100,329,297 of record NC_081552.1, read on the forward strand.
CATCTGGGTCACGTCCTACCGTTTCGCAGGACAAGTAGATCGCGACAATAAAATACTCAAATAAATGGTCGTTTGGTTCTTAGCGTCGGCCCTCTCCTCCCAATAAATACAACGCCAAACTGTCATGTAGGATTGTACTCAAATGAAAGGACGTGTCAGAGGGCAATCTTCCTCCCCCTATCCTACAAAAAAAAAAGAATTAAAAATAATATATTAAGGCCGATCAGGATAGAATAGGACAGAAATAAAAGGTCTTTGGTAGTAGGGTACAATGTTTACTCTGAAATTGAGATGGGAACAGGAAGACCTGTTGAGCTTTAAGAATGTGGTATTCCAAGCGGTCGCTTTGAAATGTGATTTTGAATGTAGATAACCAAAACAAAAAAAAATAATTAGTATCAATCTGAACGAGACCAGTAGCCCCGAATATCTTGAGAGCCACCTTCAAATCACTTGCAATTATGGGGCTCATACAAAATCGTGATCTAGTACGATGCTGTTATTACTTCCGCCTCTAAACTCCCTACAAACCGGTCATTATTGCCTATGGTGATAAATAATAGGTATTTGATAGTAGAAAACGAATTTGATATCCAATTTTGAGGGCCAATGTTTGGGGGTCGTATCACCCCCCTAACAGCTAAAACTACATACGTCATAACCTGCGAAATCTCACTAACATCTAGAAATTCAAAATGTTCTGTGAAGTGAAAAGGTGTTCAAAGTTAATATCTTTTATTAATATGTAGAAAAAACAAGTAAAAGCGTGCTAAGTTCGGCCGGGCCGAATCTTTTATACCCTCCACCATGGATCGCATTCGTCGAGTTCTTTTCCCGGCATATCTTCTTAGGCAAAAAAGGATATAAGAAAAATTTGCTCTGCTATTAGAGCGATATCAAGATATGGTCCGGTTTGAACCACAAATTGAAATAATATGTTGGAGACCTGTGTAAAATGTCAGCCAATTCGAATAAGAATTGCGCACTCTAGAGGCTCAAGAAGTCAAGACCCCAGATCGGTTTATATGGCAGCTATATCAAAACATATGGCCCATTTACAATACCAATCGACCTACACTAAAAAAAGTATTTGTGCAAAATTTCAAGCGGCTAGCTTTACTCCTTCGGAAGTTAGCGTGTTTTCGACAGACAGACGGACGGACATGGCTAGATCGACATAAAATGTCGCGACGATCAAGAATATATATACTTTATGAGGTCTCAGACGAATATTTCGAGTAGTTACAAACAGAATGACAAAATTAGTGTACCCCCCATCCTATGGTGGAGGGTATAATAACTTTGTTAATATACATTTCCAAACAGCTAATTTAACCAAAGTTAAAACTGACATTATTATAATATAATTGGTTAAAAACAATTGTATTATCGTTAAAATAAACTTTCAATTATACACCTCTTTTCGACAATATCACTTGTAAGATGTGACTACGTAAAAGCTATTTTTAGAGTCTCTAACTGATCATACACAAAAGACAACTTATATTGCTTCGCTTTGGCAAGTACAATTACAAATCACAAATATTGTACAATGTTGGAATATAAAAATTATATGTGTGTGATTTGACAATACAATTTGACACTATCGATTTTTGTCGCGACGATGGCCTAGTGCACTATTCCAAACTTCTGCGAAATCGGAAAATAAATAACCCTCTTATGGGATTAATACCCTACACAAGGTGATCGGTCTTTATGGCAGCTACATCCAAATCCGGCCCAATAGAGATCATTTAAAAGAAAAACGTCGAGAGTTTAACGCAACTTATTGTTTAAATTTAGGGTCTTAAGTTCTGCTTTGGACTTAAGGCCCTAAATTGGCAGTCTATTGGCAACTCACCGTTTTAATTTTCAGCGGATCAGATAATACTTGTGCATTTTATGGGCTCATGGCCCTATATAGGAGATTGGTCAATTGGTAGCTAAGTAAAATATTGTCCAATCGGGGACAATATTTCCATGTTTGGCAAGAATGTCGAGGGACTAAGTACAACCAACTTCCCAAATTTCTGTGAAATTGAACAATAGTCAAGCCTTTTGTGTGTTCAAGACCATAAATCGGTAGATCGGTCTATATGGCATGTTTATATAAATATGATCCGATTTTTTCCCGTTAAAGGCATTAAATTAATAAAGCAAATTGCCTTCAGAAAAAATACGAGTCTGTGCCAAATTTCAGCGCAATATACAATATAAATTTTTAAATTTTACTACTGTCAAAAATATATATATACGTTGTCGGAAATGGATATTTCGATATCTTACAAACAGAAGTATTAAATAACTATCCTATGGTGGTGGGTATAAAAACATATGTATATCATTTAATACTCTAAACATATTATTCGGAATCGACTCCGGAGTCGGAGTCGAAAAAAATTTAAAGAAACGCCCACACCCAAACCGAAAGCTATCTGAATTGGTTGAAACCCCAAAAAATGGGTATGAAATACAAGATGTTTAGAAGTAGAGAACGAATCTGGTACTCATAATTGGGCCCAATTAGGCGGGCAGCTCCACCGCTGAAAAAATTTACAGACACTTAAGTTGATCCAAATAATATAGGATTCAAAGGAACGCTCTATGAGAATAGGTTACGAATCTGTTATCAAAATGTAACAACATATTAATGATGACATCGCCCACCCACATCGACACCAAAAACAACATATACCGATCAGGCACTATAAGTGTCTAATCAAAGTTATTTAGAAGAAGCGTACGAATACCCAAATGGTGAGCTTGAATCCCACAAAACAGGCATTTAGTTTGATCGGGACGATGTGGGACTCAAAGAAATAGAGAAAATAATTAAACTGGCATTAACATATGTGGCCAAGTTTCTAAAAGGTTACTTATCAAAAAACCCCAAAATTGAGTTGTTGACACCTCGAGAAAATATGGAGGTCCAATAAAAGTTCTCTTAATGTTTTTTAAAAATCTGATATCTAGAATAAAATGTAAATCTTATCATTTACAGAATGATCACCCCCGCTACGCTTTTGAATATGGTGTAAATGATCCCACAACCGGCGATATAAAACATCAACGTGAAGAACGCGATGGCGATGTGGTCAGGGGTGAATATTCTCTGGTGGAACCGGATGGCAATGTACGCACGGTTAAATACTATGCTGATTGGGAAACTGGTTTCCATGCTGAAGTCATCAATAGTCGAGACTCTGCAAAGACTCTAACTAAACGTACTGCCACTAAATCATAAAGTAAGAACCTCTTCCTCGTACCTATAAAAGCATTGTTTAATTAATAAGTAATTATTTTATTTTTTCATTGCAGTTAAGTAGTCACCTTCGAGGGCTGCGTTCCTGCTATACGATTTGTCATACAATACAATACAATGTGCCTTCACACGATACAATTTTTTCAGATTGCAAAAATCTGTACGATAAATCGTATGATATAAACGTGCCTTTTAGATTCTCATTTATTTGTCCCATTTAGTTATAGGTAAAGTCTATATGATGGATCGATCGTTGGATATATCCACTTCAAGAATAGTATCGAATTTTGTTTTTCTTCATGCCAACAACATATTGAAAGAGCCTATCATTCATCTCGACATTGGAAACACCCATTGTAGCAAGTTAAGGATAAATGCAAATGTACAATTGCAAAGACGCATTTGACGGATTAAATCCAACTTGTTATTATTATTTATACTCATGTTGCCATTAAAGATTTCGTTTATCATCATTTCAGGTTATTTGTGGGATCTATTAACTTTAGTTCGGGCTTCCAACTTAATTGGGAAAAATTATAATTTCAATATATGTTTCTTTAGTTTCAAATCTTGCCGTATATCTATATATCTATGCATATTATAATGTACATAATTTTGTAAAAAGAAAAAAAAACAACCAATTATCCAGTGTTAATTATTACTATCTAATGTATAAATATTATACATAAATTTGTTATGTGATAAATGAAAGTGTCATACATTAGTACCATTTTAATTCTTTTAATTATCTCAGATTCATTTTTTCCTGCCTTATTTAAAATTTCTTGTTTGCATCATATTCAAATTGTATTTTTGCATTTTTTCTCCCATTTTCTCTATTTATCACTATTTCTTTCACTTTATATCTCATAATTTTCTTAATTTTTGTAAATATTTTCTTAAGTTAAGAATTGTTAAAACTAAAATTAATAAAACAAATATACTAGGTTTATTCAGAAAGTTTGATTCTTGTTTAAACCGTTGAGTGGAGCGTTCGTTTAGTTATTGCAGTCCTCAACAATATTCTGTAACTCGTTATAGGTAGTTATTGTCGCTAAGGATTGCTTGGTGATGGTAGTTGTCGACAAGGGAGAAGAACAGGTGTGGGTAATTAGGAACAATTGGAATGGGATAGCCAATGGGCTGTCATCAGTATACTCCTATGTCCTTGCCGAATTGCCCGGGCCTCCTCCAGGTTGTGTCGATGCAGGCTGGTATCGGGGCCTAACAAATTAATTGTTTTCGGGGATCAACACTCAATTGCAATGTATCATTGTGCCCCAAAAATTTTGCGAAATCTGGCCAGGCGCAGCACTGGATTTAGTCACGAAGGAAGAAATTCATTCTCGACCAATGGCACTCGCTTGTGCACCAAGGATTCCCTCAATTTCTGAATCCATACTTGGAAAACTAAGGTACTGTAATCACAATCTTTCAACCATCGATTAGAAGATCGGTAGGTTGGCGATCGGAGACATGCAGAATTCGTACTAAACTCCGGCTGTCTCAGAAGGAGTTGCATCCTACGGATTCAACAAGTTAGAAGCGGTGTGGTTGGGGAATAAGAAGAGGACTCAGCTGTTGTTACTGAACACTTGTCTCAGGAACTATCGACCACATCTCTTAAGTCTGGCGGATTGCAGGAGACTGAAAAACCATCTGTCACGATAAAAACAGAAGGGATAGACGTCAAGACGGGACCCAACAAGCCCTGTGTAGGTGGGTGATCCGGTGGAAGACAGGTTCCAATCCCTTCTCAACTGCCTCTGGATGCGCATGAAAACTCATCATGACAAGATCGAACGTATCTTGTGGGAATGAACTCCTGGCGGATTCAGAAGACGAGGCTATCGGAACAGTGGTGATCCTGATTATGGTCCGGTTTTGCAGATGAATCTTCTCCATTGTAAGGCCGCTTCGACGGAACTAAAGGTCCTTCCGATGGCAAAAGGATTTGGTGTGGCCTCATTGTAGGAAGTAATGCTAATGCTCATCACCAGATATGGGGAAGTTCGGATATCAACGAAAGGAGTGAACTGTTTATCAAATAAATCGACATTTATAACCAGGAATTGGCAGTAGGTACTAAATGTTACCTTTTGTAACGGAGGATATGCGACTGGAAAGTGTTAGATGACCACAGCTTCGCTTACATTACACATGTTACATTTTGCATCGAAGAATATAAGCGGAAGGATATGCGACTGGGAAGTTTTGGATAACCACAGCTTCTCTGATCATCGTTATATTATTTTAGCCTTGGAGAGGTTGTTGCAGGAGTGCTCATTCAGCTTAAGTTGTTGGTTGAAGTCGCCTTAAGTTACTCGTTGAAGTCGCTTTTGCACGGAAAATTAGCATCTTTGTAAGAAGTGGTGCTAATGCGCATCACCAGATATGGGGAAGTTCGGATATCAACGAAAGGGTTGAACTGTTTATCGAATAAACCGATATTTTTTACCAGGAATTGGCAGTAGGTACTAAATGTAACCTTTTGTAACGGAGGATATGCGACTGGAAAGTGTTAGATGGGGGTATATTCATTTTGTCATTCCGTTTGCAACATATCTTAATATCCATTTCCGACCCTATAAAGTGTATATATTCTTGATTAGCGTAAAAATCCAAGACGATCTTGACATGTCCGTCCGTCTGTCTGTTGAAATCACGCTACAGTCTTCAAAAATAGAGATATTGAGCTGAAATTTTGCACAGAGTATTTTTTGTCCATAAGCAGGTTAAGTTCGAAGATGAGCTATATCGGACTATATCTTGATATAGCCCCCATATAGACCGATCCGCCGATTTAGGGTCTTTGGCCTATAAAAGCCACATTTATTATCCGATTTTGCTGACATTTGGGACAGTGACTTGTGTTAGGCCCCTCGACATCCTTCGTCAATTTGGTCCAGATCGGTCCAGATTTGGATATAGCTGTCATATAGACCGATCCTGCGATTTAGTGTCTTAGGCCCATAAAAACCACATTTATCATCCAATGTTGTTGAAATCTGGGACGGTGAGTTATGTTAGTCTCCTCGACATCCTTCGTCAATTTGGCCCAGATCGGTCCAAACTTGGATATAGCTGCCATATAGACCGATCTCTCGATTTAAGGGTTTTTGCCCATAAAGGCGTATTTATTATCCGATTTTGCTGAAATTTGGGACAGTGACTTATATTTGGCCCTTCGACATCCTGCGTCAATTTGGCTCAGATCTGTCCAGATTTGGATATAGCTGTTATATAGACCGATCCTCCGATTGAGGGTCTTAGGCCCATACAAGGCGCATTTATTGTCCGATGTCGCCGGAATTTGGGACATTGAGTTAGGTTAAATCGCTTGACTTAGTTCAACATTATGGCACAGATCGATCAAGATTTGGATATAGCTGCCATAGACCGATTTCTCGGTTTTAGGTTTTGGGGCCAGAAAAAGCGCATTTATTGTCCGATGTCGCCGCAATTTGGGACAGTGAGTTGTGTTATAGACCGATATCTCGATTTAAAGTCTTGGTCCCAAAAAAGACGCATTTATAATCCGATTTAACTGAAATTTGACTCATTGACTTATGTTAGGCTTTTCGACATCCATGTTGTATATGGTTCAGATCTGTTTATTTTTAGATATAGCTACTAAAAAGACCAATATTTTGTTATACATAATTGAGCATTGACTTGTACTTATTAGTATTTGGTCCAAATCGGATCATATTTCGATATAACTGCTATGGGACAAAAGATATGCAAATTTCACTGGATTTTCATGAAAAGTGCTTTACATAGATACCCGAGGTGGTGGGTACCCAAAGTTAGGCCCGGCCGAACTTAACGCCTTTTTACTTGTTTTTAGTGTTTCAAGCAAGGCTGCGGAGTCGGAGTCGAGCAATTTTGCCCGGAGTCAAGAAAATTACCTCGACTCCAGATAAGGTAAGGTTACGTTGGAAAGTATATAAACCCGCCCCATGCCACTATGGACACACACCTAAGCCAGTAATCAACTTGTGCGCTCTAAACACTGAAAAGTAGGAAATAATCCACGATCTCTTCATCTTCCCCGCATGCCCTATATGCTATCACTTACCGCTCATATGCAAAATCTGTGCGGCAAGTGATAGCTGTGTAAGGCATGCGGGGAAGATGATAAATCCGAAAGCTTTACTGAACTCCCGCTTGCTTCCTTTCAGTAATATCCTCGTCTTTTCACGATTCGGATCTCCCGATAGGATTTTCGTTATATTAGTTTCAGCCTTGGAGAGGTTGCTGCAGGAGTGCTCCTTCAGCTTAAGTTGTTGGTTAAAGTTGCCTTTGCAGGGAAGTGCTGCTAATGCATATCACCAGATATGGGGAAGTTCGGATATCAACGAAAGGGGTGAACTGTTTATCGAATAAACCGATATTTATTACCAGGAATTGGCAGGAGGTACTAAATGTTACCTTTTGTATCGGAGGATATAAGCGGAAGGATATGCGACTGTGAAATGTTGGATGACCACAGCTTCGCTTACCATCATAATATTAGTTTAAGCCTTGGAGAGGTTGCTGCAGGAGTAGTCCCTCATCTATATAATAGTGTAAAACAGACGTCAATCATGATGGAGCTGGAGTTTCTAGGCATCAACACTGCCGTAAGAAAGTTTATTAATAACTTACTTAATAAAATATGCATTACGGCAGGCTTGGGATATGGCAATCTAAAAATATGGAAATATGGCCATTAACAATATATTATCGTCTCTGGAAGGAAATGGTGTAAAAGTGGTCGTAGCTATTGCGGTGAGGGGAAAGTTTTCCAGCACTTTTAGAAATATACTTCAAGAAGATCTAAGTGCAGCAGCGAAGTGGACTACCGAAAGCGGTCTAGGCGTATATCCGTGTAAACTCTGGTACTCTATTCTCTTTAAGCGAAAATCAAGCAAAAAAAAACTTTCTGTGATTATTTATCAGGACATTGACTCATTACATATGGTAACATTTGAATAAAGTTATTATTTCATCATTGTTTTTTTTTTTGTTTCAAACAAGGCTGCAGAGTCGGAGTCGAGCAATTTTGCCCGGAGTCGAGAAAATTACCTCGACTCCAGGTAAGGAAAGGTTAGGTTGAAAAGTATATAAATCCGCCCATGCCACTATGGACACACACCTAGGCCAGTAATCAGCTTGTGCGCTCTAAACACTGAAAAGTATCCTCGAAGAGATAATTAAAGTCAGGAATTCCGTGCTCCTTACAAAATCCCTAATTGTTTTCCATACCACGCCCCTTAGTATCCTCGTCTTCTCACGATTCGGATCTCCCCATAGGATTTTCGTCGTCCTACCGACCGTTTCGCTGTTCCACAGTGTTATCTGCGCGTTCGTAACCCACGCTCTTAACTCAGACTGCGTCGACCCGAAAAGCTTCGGCTTAGTTAGTTTATTGACGGCAGTTCTCTGGCTTTCACTGCCAAGTCGTCTGCTTTCTCATTCTCAGTTACTCCGCTAGGGCCAATCGATGCGGATCGTGCGTTATATTATGTCATGGGATTCACAATTTATCCATCTGTTCCTTAGCATATGGTTTATCCTGTCTCTAAGAACCTAGTCCATCCGGTCCAGATCATTCCAAAAGTGTACACGGATATTTCACAAAATTTTGTGGGTATGTGAATGTGTCATACCCAATTCCATTTGGGAACATTCTTCCCAAACTCACAACTCGAACGGCATGGGTAGATTCTGAATACATTTTTGTTTGAAATAATTATGAACAACTCAAACACGTTCCAGAAAGGTTAGATTCACACTGTAAGTTGAATGTTCCAGTCTGGTGGATATTTGACGGTTAATGGTGGTTGTTTGCTTTGTTGGAATGAGTAAGTGTGTACACATGTACATACGCATCAGAGAACTACAGCGAGTAGCAACATTTTCAAGCACATTTGTTCAGCGACTCGATTTATGTTGATGCTTTTGTTTGGGTGGATGAGCTGATAGTGATTGCTTTCGTACTTGTACGTACCATTTAGTTCGAATCACTTCATCGGTAATCAAACATGAATGTTCGTACTCGCTCGGTGCATTCAGCAACAAGGGATAATCGAACGCTATCTTGAATTGAATGAACTTGGTGCACGGGCACTTAAAGTCACAACAAACACTTGTTAGTTTTCTGTTTGAAATGGCTGAAAATGTTGAAAGTGGAAACTACACAAAGTCTGACCAACACAAAGGCCGGAGTTTTGTATGGAGCATTTTGGTCGACATTATTAAATCTGACGGTCCAGGTAGTGCATCATCCACCATCGACATGTGGACGGACAATTGTTATCGACATTTTTTAGGCGTGACATTTCATTATCAACAAGTAAAAGCGTGCTAAGTTCGGCCCGGCCTACCCTCCACCATGGATCGCATTTGTCGAGTTCTTTTCCCGGCATCTCTTCTTAGGCAAAAAAGGATATAAGAAAAGATTTGATCTGCTATTAGAGCGATATCAAGACATGGTCCGGTTTGGACCACAATTAAATTATATGTTGGAGACCTGTGTAAAATGTCAGCCAATTCGAATAAGAATTGCGCCCTTTGGGGGCTCAAGAAGTAAAATAGAGAGATAGATTTATATGGGAGCTATATCGGACTATAGATCGATTCAGACCATAATAAACACGTATGTTGATGGTCATGAGAGAATCCGTCGTACAAAATTTCAGGCAAATCAGATAATAATTGCGGCCTCTAGAGGCTCAAGAAATCAAATTCCCAGATCGGTTTATATGGCAGCTAAATCAGGTTATTAACCGATTTGAACCATACTTGGCACAGTTGTTGGGTATTATAACAAAACACATCGTGCAAAATTTCATTCCAATCGGATAAGAATAGCGCACTCTAGAGGCTCAAGAAGTCAAGACTCAAGATCGGTTTATATGGCAGCTATATCAAAACATGGACCGATATGACAATACCAACCGACCTACACTAATAAGAAGTATTTGTGCCAAATTTCAAGCGCGTAGCTTTACTCCTTCGGAAGATAGCGTGCTTTCGACAGACAGACGGACGGACGGACATGGCTAGATCGACATAAAATGTCGCGACGATCAAGAATATATATACTTTATGGGGTCTCAGACGAATATTTCGAGTAGTTACAAACAGAATGACGAAATTAGGGTACCCCCCATCCTATGGTGGAGGGTATAAAAAGACTATAAGATAATTGATTAAGTCTTAGGCATGAAATCAATTTCGTGTGGTCCACCAGCGTAAATATATACATTGTTAGTGGACTTGGTTATGTTAGACTTAAGCCATAAAACCAAATGAAATTAAAGGTTTTTTTGTTTTCTAAATCTGTGTTTATTTATTGAAGTGAAGGGCAATTTATGTAGCTTTGAACAAATCAAATTCAATAAACATAAAAATCATATCAAGCACAAGCCTTAAAAATAAGCGTCCCGTTCAGCAGAATCATTCACAGGCCTCTAACCAACATATATTCATTTGCAGGTAGTGGCATTTGCCCAACAACAAAGTATTGAATGCACAATCTGTCAAAATCAGCGATTAGTGCAACTCTGATTTTGTGTATGTAACTAGTTCGTGACATTTCTTGTTGTTTGTGTGTGTATGCTTCTTAGCTACAATACACACACACAACCAAAACTCGTTGACAGATAGTGCACTTCGCGAGAATTAATTGTACTCAGCTGTTTACGATACACCACCTGGTAATTATGTCATGTCTCTACCCAAAACAAGCATGTGAGTTGTCCGATTGGAACCTAGTGCTCAATCAATTCGTTTTTGAATCACAACATTTCCGTTGCGTTTAGAGAGAGTTGAACAGACTGATTTGACTTGGGCACATGATTGGTTTTACTCGTTTTTCAAAACAGATACCCATGTATTTTTTGAACAAGTAAAAAGGCGTTAAGTTCGGCCGGGCCGAACTTTGGATACCCACCACCTCAGGTATATATGTATACCACCTTTCATAAAAATTCAGTGAAAATTTCGTACCTTATGTCCCATATCAGTTCTACCTAAATATGTTCCGAATTGGACCAAATACTAAAAAGTACACTAGCTATATCTAAAAATAAACCGATCCGAACTATATACGACACGGATGTCGAAAACCCTAACATAAGTCACTGTGTCAAATTTCAGTGAAATCGGATTATAAATGCGCCTTTTATGGGGCGAAGATTTTAAATCGAGATATCGGTCTACATGTCAGCGATATATCTAAATCTTGACCGATTTGGGCCAAGTTGCATAAAAATGTCGAAGAGCCTAACACAAAGCACTGTCCCAAATTTCGGCGAAATCGGACAATAAATGCCTCTTTTATGGGCCCAAAACCTTAAATCGAGAGATCGGTCTATATGACAGCTATATTCAAATCTGGACCGATCTGGGCAAAATTGAAGAAGGACGTCGAAGAGCCTAACCAAAATCACTTTCTCAAATTTCAGCGACATCGGACAATAAATGCGTCTTTTATGGCCCCAAAACCTGAAACCTAGATATCGGTCTATATGTCAGCTATATCCAAATCTGGACCGATCTGTGAGATATTGCAGAAGTATGTCAAGGGGCTTAACTTAACTCACTGTCCCAAATTTCGGCGACATCGGACAATAAATGAGCATTTTATGGGCCTAAAACCATAAATCAAGAAATCGGTCCATATGGCAGCTATATCCAAATCTGAACCGATGTGGTCCAAATTAAAAATGTATGTCGGGGGGTCTAACACAACTCACTGTCCCAAATTTCAGCAAAATCGGATAATAAATGTGGCTTTTGTGGGCCTAAGACCCTAAATCGGAGGATCGGTCTATATGGCAGCTATATCCAAATCTGAACCGATCTAAGCCAAATTAACGAAGGAAGTCGAAAAGCCTAACACAACTCACTGTCTCAAATTTCAGTGAAATCGAATAATAAATGTGGCTTTTATGGGCCTTAGACCCTAAATCGGAGGATCGGTCTATATGGCAGCTATATCCAAATCTGGACCGACCTGAGCCAAATTGATGAAGGTTATGGAAGGGCCTAACACAACTCACTGCCCCAAATTACAGCAAAATCGGATAATAAATGTGGCTTTTATAGGCCAAAGACCCTAAATCGGCGGATCGGTCTATATGGGGGCTATATCAAGTTATAGTCCGATATAGCCCATCTTCGAACTTAACCTGCTTATGGACAAAAAAAGAACTTGTGCAAAATTTCAGCTCAATATCTCTATTTTTAAAGACTGTAGCGTGATTTCAACAGACAGACGGACGGACATGTCAAGATCGTCTTAGATTTTTACGCTGATCAAGAATATATATACTTTATAGGGTCGGCAATGGATATTTCGATGTGTTGCAAACGGAATGACAAAATGAATATACCCCCATCCTTCGGTGGTGGGTATAAAAAGCAATTGGATTTGTTTATATGGCGGAAAAAATGCTTAAGAACTGAACGTATGCGCGTGTTTAGCTTAGATGGTTTTGCTATTTGCTACAAATAATATGCACTTTTTATACCCTCCACCATAGGATGGGGGGTATACTAATTTCGTCATTCTGTTTGTAACTACTCGAAATATTCATCTGAGACCCCATAAAGTATATATATTCTTGATCGTCGCGATATTTTATGTCGATCTAGCCATGTCCGTCCGTCCGTATGTCTGTCGAAAGCACGCTAACTTCCGAAGGAGTAAAACTAGCCGCTTGAAATTTTGCACAAATACTTCTTATTAGTGTAGGTCGGTTGGTATTGTAAATGGGCCATATCGGTCCATGTTTTGATATAGCTGCCTATAAACCGATCTTGGGTCTTAACTTCTTGAGCCTCTAGAGTGCACAATTCTTATCCGATTGGAATAAAATTTTATACGACGTGTTTTGTTATGATATCCATCAGCTGTGCCAAGTATGGTTCAAATCGGCCCATAACCTGATATAGCTGTCATATAAACCGATCTTGGGTCTTGACTTCTTGAGTCTCTAGAGGGCGCAATTCTTCTCCGATTTGAATGAATTTTGGCACGAAGTATTTTGTTATGATATCCAACAACTGTGCCAACTATGGTTCAAATCGGTTCATAACCTGATATAGCTGTCATAAAAACAGATCTGGGGACTTGACTTCTTGAGCTTCTAGGGGGCGCAATTCCTATCTGATTGGCCTGAAATTTTGCATGCTGTATTTTATTCTAACTTTCAAAAACTATGCCAACTAAGGTTCAAATCGATTCATAACCCGATGTAGCTGCCATATAAACCGATCTGGGATCTTGACTTCTTGAGCCTCTAGAGGTCGCAATTATTATCCGATCTGCCTGAAATTTTGTACGACGGATCTTCTCAACATCAACATACGTGTATATTATGGTCTGAATCGGTCTATAGCCCGATCCATCTCCCATATAAATCGATCTCTCTAGTTTACTTCTTGAGCCCCCAAAGGGCGCAATTATTATCCGAATTGGCTGACATTTTACACAGGTCTCTAGCATATAATTTAATAGTGGTCCAAACCGGACCATATCTTGATAGAGCAGAGCAAATCTTTTTTTATATCCTTTTTTGCCTAGGAAGAGATGCCGGGAAAAAAAATCGACAAATGCGATCCATGGTGGAGGGTATATAAGATTCGGTCCGGCCGAACTTAGCACGCTTTTACTTGTTTTTTTTTTCGTTAACAAATAAAACAGGTATACAGAAAATTTTGATATTTATTTTCAGTTTTTTTGAAAAATGTTATGCCTTTTAATTTGTACAATAGAATGGAGAACCTCGGCAATATTAAACAAAATGTACTCTCAAGGGTGTGTACGCTAAAAGAGAAAAATGGAAGGAGTGCAATTTGGAAGTATCTGTTTGATATTGAAATTGAAGTCGGATCCGTCTTGCCAGAGAAAGTATACTGCAAGATTTGTCAAAAGATTTAAAAATTTGGCTAACAGATTACTCTTAATCTTTTTAAACATACATGCGTTCACCAATCGCCTCGTGATGAAACTCCTACTCAAATTTATACCAGGGAAAGATCCGTTTGCTTTGATTCACCTTTGAATTTTGCTTTGGACGACTGCCGTCCTTTTAGCATAGTTGACGGATCGGGATTTAGGAAAATGATTCGAAGCCCATAGAAATTGGGGCAAAATATGGTAAAAATTTGGACGTGGACGACTTAATTTCTAGTGCAAGAACTTTGACCAGAAAATCAATATCAATGGCATTGGAAAAAAAACTTGAAATAAAAGCTATGGTTCAGGACATAGTTTCTAATGGAAAAGCCGCAGCTACTATATCCATGTGGAAGGGCGACATTGTTAAGTTACTTGTGTGCCGTTATATATCAGCATCATGCGCATCATGTATCTTCTCTATTATATAAAACTGAAATTGTTGCGCTTTGTTTGTTTATTTGTTAGTTTGTTTGTCTGTTCCGTATAGACTCCAAAACGGCTAAACCGATTTTCATGAAATTTTCACAGATGGTAAAGTTTGAGCCCCCGGTGAAAATAGGGTACTACTACTACCGAAGGGGGGCGCACCCTCCCCCTTACCACAATTTTCAAAAACGCAAGATTTCGGAGATGGTTGCACCGATTTAAGCAAAATTTTGTATGCCACCTTATGATACCCCAAAAACACGAAATCGGTATACATTTTCTCGGTCAAATAACCTGGGGGGACGCCCCAACCCAAAAACCACTCGAACGGATATATGTACCGATTGGGACAATATGGGTATCAAACGAAAGATATTTGGAAGTTGACTTCACATCTGTTATAAGAATTTGGTCCAAGGTATCTACGGGCCTCCCCAACCCCAAAACGGTCATAAATGTCCAACGTCACAAAAAGGGTATCAAATGAAAGGTCTTTGGGAGTTGTCTACGAATCTGGTATATACTTTATGGACCGGCCGACCCACTAAATACCCTTCAATAGGACGTGTAGTTCGATCGGGATAGTATGTAAATTTAAAGAAAGGTCTATGACAGTATATTTCGAATCTAATGTTTGTATAACGATTCAAATATCGAGGTCACGTCCTAACTTTCCCCAGGACAAGTAGATCGCGACAATAAAAGACTCAAATAAATTGTCGTTTGGTTCTTAGAGTCGGGGGGACCGACCCTCTCCTCCCAATAAATACAACGCCAAACTGTCATACATTGTACTCAAATAAAAGGACGTGTCAGAGGGCAATCCCTCTCATCCTATCATACCTAAAAATCCAGGAATTAAAACTAAAATATGAAGGCCGATCAGGATAGAATAGGACAGAAATAAAAGGTCTTTGGTATTAGAGTAAAATGTTTATCCTCAAATTGGGATGGACACATGAGGACCTGCGGATCTTTAAGAATGTGGTATCCCAAGTGGTCGCTTTGAAATATGATTTTGAATGTAGATAACGAAAACAAAAGAAAAATTAATTACTGTGGATCTGAACGAGACCCGTAGCCCTGAATATCTTGATAGTCACCTTCAAAATGCTTGACATTATGGGGCTCAAAACAAATTTGTGCTCTAGCACGATGTTGATTTTACTACAGGGTCCTCCTCTAAACTCCCTTAAAACTGGTCATGATTACCTACAATGGCGATAAATAGTAGGTATTTGATAGTATAAAACGAATTTGATATACAATTTTGGGGCCAAATGTTTAAGGATCGTCTCACCCCATAAACTCCCTCTAAACCAATAGCAATTGGAGCTCAAATAGAAGAAATTTGAGAGTAGAGCACGATGCTGATATTTTTTCAGGGCTAAGTACCTGGGTGGCCGCCCAATCCTTCATACCCCTCAAACTGGACATATTTGTGGATTATGGCAAAAAAGGGACGCCTCACCTCATTAACTCCCCCTAAACCACACATGTATATAGAATGAATCTGATATCAACTTTCGCGGCAAAGAGTTTGGCTTCTACAATCCACCACCAATCCAAGAGAACGAAGTAACATCCAAACTTTAATGGGCGGACCCTCCCCTTACCCCATTTTCAATAACGTCAGATCTCGGAGATGGGTGGGGCGGTTTAAGCGAAATTTAGTTTGTTTATAACAACTTAAATACAGAAATTTGTATTCCTATTTAGGGTGGAATATCAAGTGGCCGATCCACCTCCAACGCCAGCCAAATGGAATATAATTCAATAATGACGATATGGGACTCAAATGAAAGGTATTTGAGATCATAACGAATTGGATATGTGGGATCCGCCTCACCCCAAAAACCACTGCCATACCGGACATATATACCGACCATAGCAATATAAGGCTCCAATGAAAGGTATTTGGGAGAAGAGAACCAATAAAATATACAAATTATTAAAGTTTCAAATCGATATCTTCATTTTAAAATAATGTACCACGATTTCAACAGACAGAAATACAGACATGCCTACATCGTCTTGTTTAGCCGTATTTTTCTGAAATTTGGAACGGAAGTTTTATTACACCGATCTACGGCCACATCGAATATGGCGGAAATTGCTCTAAATTTGCATAAGAATAGTTCCCATATACTTCTGACCCTCGATTCTCTTGCCCGATTTAGATGAAATTTCATGTTTTTAAAATTGCCGAATTTCGGCACGCCAATTTTCCCCAAAGTCATATAAACATGATCTTATACGACTGGAAGTTTTTTTTTAACTAGTTTCAATCGTCCACTTTACATCAATCCAAATTTCATAACCTACCTCTTTCATAACTCGAGCTAGAATTTATCTAAGACAGTTCTATTTTTAGGTATTTTTATACCCTCCACCATAGGATGGGGGGTATACTAATTTCGTCATTCTGTTTGTAACTACGCGAAATATTCGTCTGAGACCCCATAAAGTATATATATTCTTGATCGTCGCGACATTTTATGTCGATCTAGCCATGTACGTCCGTCAGCCGAAAGCACGCTAACTGTCGAAGGAGTAAAGCTAGCCGCTTGAAATTTTGCACAAATACTTCTTATTAGTGTAGGTCGGTTGGTATTGTAAATGGGCTATATCGGTCCATGTTTCGATATAGCTGCCATATAAACCGATCTTGGGTCTTGACTTCTTGAGCCTCTAGAGTGCGCAATTCTTATCCGATTGGAATGAATTTTTGCAACATTTTTTTCATGACCATCAACATACGTGTTTATTATGGTCTGAATCGGTCTAAAGCCCGATACAGCTCCCATATAAATCGATCTCTCTATTCTACTTCCTGAGCCCCCAAAGGGCGCAATTCTTGGTCGAATTGGCTGACATTTTACACAGGTCTCCAACATATAATTTAATTATGACCCAAACCGGACCATATCTTGATATCGCTCTAATAGCAGAGCAAATCTTTTCTTATATCCTTTTTTTGCCTAAGAAGAGATGGCGGGAAAAGAACTCGACAAATGCGATCCTTGGTGGAGGGTATATAAGATTCGGCCCGGCCGAACTTAGCACACTTTTACTTGTTCTACCCACAAGTCTTTAATAAATTAAGGGTTTTAACTTATTTTTCTAACAGATGGCATGAAACTTACATATATCAAACATCAAACAAAGAAACATATATTTGATATCTTGCCACGAACTATTTTCCGAAAAAAAACCCTATAATTCGGTTCAGTAATTAACATTTATATAGAGTCGATAGGAGGTCAACTTTTACAACATGTATCTTACCATATATTCAAGATATGAAACATTTGCGACTAGTCTCTGAAAGCTTATGCACTCTTCTACGAATGTCTAGATCAAATCAAAAGTTGTGGACGCATTTACATTTTGAAAAACAATTTAACTAAAATAAAATATTTTTATACCCTCCACCATAAGATGGGGGGTATACTAATTTCGTCATTCTGTTTGTAACTACTCGAAATATTCGTCTGAGACCCCATAAAGTATATATATTCTTGATCGTCGTGACATTTTATGTCGATCTAGCCATGTCCGTCCGTCTGTCCGTCCGTCCGTCCGTCCGTCCGTCCGTCTGTCTGTCGAAAGCACGCTAACTTCCGAAGGAGTAAAGCTAGCCGCTTGAAATTTTGCACAAATACTTCTTATTAGTGTAGGTCAGTTGGTATTGTAAATGGGCCATATCGGTCCATGTTTTGATATAGCTGCCATATAAACCGATCTTGGGTCTTGACTTCTTGAGCCTCTAGAGTGCGCAATTCTCATCCGATTGAGATGAAATTTTGCACGACGTGTTTTGTTCTGATACCCAACAACTGTGCCAAGTATGGTTTAAATCGGTCCATAACCTGATATAGCTACCATATAAACTGATCTTGGGTCTTGACTTCTTGACCCTCTAGAGGGCACAATTTTTATCCGATTTGAATGAATTTTTGCACGACGTGTTTTTTTATTATATCCAACAACAGTGCCAAGTATGGTTCAAATCGGTCCATAACCTGATATAGCTACCATATAAACCGATCTTGGGTCTTGACTTCTTGACCCTCTAGCGTGCGCAATTCTTATCCGATTGGAATGGAATTTCGCACGACGTGTTTTGTTATGATACCCAACAACTGTGCCAAGTATGGTTTAAATCGGTCCATAACCTGATATAGCTACCATATAAACTGATCTTGGGTCTTGACTTCTTGACCCTCTAAAGAGCACAATTTTTATCCGATTTGAATGAATTTTTGCACGACGTGTTTTTTTATTATATCCAACAACAGTGCCAAGTATGGTTCAAATCGGTTCATAACCTGATATAGCTACCATATAAACCGATCTTGGGTCTTGACTTCTTGACCCTCTAGAGGGCGCAATTCTTATCCGATTGGAATGGAATTTCGCACGAAGTATTTCGTTATGATATCCAACAACTGTGCCAAGTATGGTTCAAATCGGTTCATAACCTGATATAGCTGTCATATAAACAGATCTGGGGATTTGACTTCTTGAGTTTCTAGAGGGCGCAATTCCTATCCGATTTGGCTGAAATTTTGCATGACGTATTTTATTTTTACTTTCAACAACTGTGTCAAATAAGGTTGAAATCGGTTCATAACCTGATATAGCTGTCATATAAACCGATCTGGGATCTTGACTTCTTGACCCCTAGAGGTCGCAATTATTATCCGATATGCCTGAAATTTTGTACGATGGATCCTCTCATGACCATCAACAAACGTGTTTATTATGGTCTGAATCGATCTATAGCCCGATACAGATCCCATATAAATCGTTCTCTCTATTTAACTTCGTGAGCCCCAATGAGCGCAATTCTTATACGAATTGGCTGAAATTTTACACAGGTCTCCAACATATAATTTAATTGTGGTCCGAACCGGACCATATCTTGATATCGTTTTAATAGCAGAGCAACTCTTTTCTTATATCCTTTTTTGCCTAAGAAGAGATGCCGGGAAAAGAACTCGACAAATGCGATCGATGGTGGAGGGTATATAAGATTCGGCCCGGCCGAACTTAGCACGCTTTTACTTGTTTTTATTCATGTCTCAGTTCAGCTGTGACAGGTACTGTAAATGTACACGGATACTGTGAATGTACACGATTACTATAAGCATCGAACATTTCGTTTGGGTATCTAACCTGAAATTTGTGTATCGAACGTGTTTGAACTTTTTCATGAGTATTCGTTGTTACAGACCGATTTGAACTATACTTGGCACAGTTGTTGGATATCATAACAGAACACGTCGTGCAAAATTTCATTCCAATCGGAGAAGAATTGCGCACTCTAGAGGCTCAAGAAGTCAAAACCCAAGATTGGTTTATATGGCAGCTATATCAAAACATGAACCGATATGGCCCATTTACAATACCAACCGACCTACACTAATAAGAAGTATTTGTGCAAAATTTCAAGCGGCTAGCTTTACTCCTTCGAAAGTGAGCGTGCTTTCGACAGACAGACGAACGGACGGACGGACATGGCTAGATCGACATAAAATGTCACGACGATCAAGAATATATATACTTTATGGGGTCTCAGACGAATATTTCGAGTAATTACAAACAGAATGACGAAATTAGTATACCCCCCATCCTATGGTGGTGGGTATAAAAAAAGAAAGAAGAAGAAGATAAGAGAAAGAAGGGAGATTGAGTGAAGGAAGGTGAAAGCTAAAGACCCCTTCAACGTTGTCCAATACTATATAATCGCTAATTAAATATATTTTGGTGTCAGTTTTGTAATGAGAATTAACAACACATATGTGTGCAACCCGCATTAATATTAGAACTGTCCCTAGGGGTGAAACGTGCAGCAGAGCCATCTGTGGTTGCCAGAAAGTACACGACGAGGTAAGAAAAACGGCTCCACGTGGTGAATTTCTTATTGTTGTATAACAGGGTGTGTGAGCAGTTGCTGGTGTTTTTTTAATGCACTCAGAGAACAGACAACGGTTCAATGTAGGATCATTGTGAAAAAAGTAAAAAAGGAAAGATAATTAACCACTATGTTAATAAAAACAAGTAAAAAGGCGTTAAGTTCGGCCGGGCCGAACTTCGGATACCCGCCACCTCGGGTATATATGTAAACCACCTTTCATCAAAATCCGGTGTAATTTGCATACCTTATGTCCCGTAGCAGTTATATCGAAATATGTTCGGTGTTGGACCAAATACTAATCGGTACAAGTCATTGTTCAATTGTGTATAACAAAATATTGGTATTTTTAGAAGCTATTACTAAAAATAAACCGATCT
The DNA here is from genome assembly GCF_963082655.1 of Stomoxys calcitrans. Lineage (NCBI taxonomy): Eukaryota > Metazoa > Arthropoda > Insecta > Diptera > Muscidae > Stomoxys > Stomoxys calcitrans. Next base: position 100,350,242 of record NC_081552.1, read on the forward strand.
GAATCATATGCGACACGGATCTCCAAAAGCATAACACAACGAACTGTCCCGAATCTCGGCGAAATCGGAAAATAAATTTTATGGGCCCAAAACCTTAAATCGAGAGATCGGTCTATATGGCAGCGATGTTCAAATCTGCACCGATCTGGCCAAAATTGAAGAAGGACGTCGAAGAGCCTAACGTAACTCACTGTCTCAAATTTCAGCAAAATCGGACAATAAATGCGCCTTTTATGGCCCCGAAACCTAAAACCGAGAGATCGGTCTATATGGCAGCTATATACAAATCTGAACCGATCTGGGCCAAATTGACGAAGGATGTCGAAGGGCCTAACACAACTCACTGTCCCAAATTTCAGAAAAACCGGATAATAAATGTGGCTTTTATGGGCCTAAGACCCTAAATCGGAGGATCGGTCTATATGGCAGCTATATCCAAATCTCAACCGATCTGAGCCAAATTGACGAAGGATGTCGAAGGGCCTAACACAACTCACTGTCCCAAATTTCAGCAAAACCGGATAATAAATGTGGCTTTTATGGGCCTAAGACCCTAAATCGGCCGATCGGTCTATATGGGGGCTATATCAAGATATAGTCCGATATAGCCCATCTTCGAGCTTATGGACAAAAAAAGAACCTGTGCAAAATTTCAGCTCAATATCTCTATTTTTAAAGACTGTAGCGTGATTTCAACAGACAGACGGACGGACATGTCTAGATTGTCTTAGATTTTTACGATGATCAAGAATATATATACTTTATACGGTCGGAAATGGATATTTCGATGTGTTGCACACGGAATGACAAAATGAATATACCCCCATCCTTCTGTCGTATAAAAAAAGAGTTAATAATGTATATGATCCTAACCTAAAACCTGTGTTGGTCACACAAAAAGTTTACCGGTCTTAAAATAGAAAATATAACAAAAAAAAGTTTAAAAGACATGTTAAAGCGTGCTAAGTTCATTCTTTGAATGACTTTTTCAAATAGAACAAGTAAGTTCGTGCTAAGTTCGGCCGGGTCGAATCTTATATACCCTCCACCATGGATCGCATTTGTCGAGTTCTTTTCCCGGCATCTCTTCTTAGGCAAAAACGGATATAAGAACAGATATGCTCTGCTATTAGTGCGATATCAAGATATGGTCCGGTTCGGACCATAATTAAATTATATATTGAAGACCTGTGTAAAATGTCAGCCGATTCGAATAAGAATTGCGCCCTTTGGGGGCTCAAGAAGTAAAATCGAGAGACCGATTTATATGGGAGCTGAATCGGGTTATAGACCGATTCCGACCATAATAAACACGTATGTTGATGGTCATGAGAGGATCCGTCGTACAAAATTTCAGGCAAATGAGATAATAATTGCAACCTCTAGAGGCTCAAGAAGTCAAGATCCCAGATCGATTTATATGGCAGCTATATAAGGTTATGAACCGATTTGAACTTTATTCGACACAGTTGTTGAAAGTAAGAATACGTCATGCAAAATTTCAGCCAAATCGGATAGAAATTGCGCTCAAAAAGTTAAGTCCCCGGTCTGTTTATATGACAGCTATATGAGGTTATGAATCGATATGAACCATACCTGACACAGTTGTTGGATATCATAACAAAATACTCGTGCAAATTTCATTCCAATCGGATAAGAATTGCGCACTCTAGAGGCTCAAGAAGTCAAGACCCAAGATCGGTTTATATGGCAGCTATATCAAAACATGGACCGATATGGCCCATTTACAATACCGACCTACCCGTGCTTTCGACATACAGACAGACGTACGGACATGGCTAGATCAACATAAAATGTCGCGACGATCAAGAATATATATACTTTATGGGGTCTCAGACGAATATTTCGAGTAGTTACAAACAGAATGACGAAGTTAGTATACCCCCCATCCTATGGTGGAGGGTATAAAAATTGGTAGTTGATATGGCTCAGTCCAGAAACTTTGTTCCGGGTCGTCCATGGCTCCTGAATTAAGGCAAAATGCCCTTGCAAAATTCCAGTAAATGGGCATCTTGGGAGTCGGTGATGATCTCATCATCAGTTACAGGAAAGCATTGGCTTTCCTGTAACAGAACTGCCTGATGTCATCGTTTTAGGTTCTTTGCCTAGTTTAGTCTTCCGACATTTTATAAAGTCGGTAATGGTTCCATCGTCGGGTCTCTGTTCGTTAAGCTTTATTGGGTTTCCATTCCCTGTAGTGCCTGATGTTCCAATACTAAGATCTTTGCTTATCTTAGCCTTCCAAATCTTAAGTAAATGGGCTTCTTGGGAGTAGGTGATGGTACCATCATCGGCTCCCTGTTCGTTGGGTTGCATTGAGACTCTTGTCGCTGCGCTGCCTAATGTTTCAGTATTAGGATCTTTACCTATACCAGTATTCCGAATAGTGGGTTGTGTTGGGTCTATCGCTACTGCACTGCCTGATATTTTAATATTAGGATCATTGCTTCTCCTAGTCTTTCCAATATTGAGAGATGCCGTGATTGTCTTGGTGTCGGTCCCCTGTTTATTGGGCGGTGTTGAGTTACCTGCCACTGCACGGCCTGATATCACAGAACGAAAATTTCTGCCTATCCTAGTTTTCCCAAAAAAAAAGACAACTTTGCTCCCGTAGTGCGCCATGCCTTTAGTCTTAGCCAAACTTGTCACGGAGACTTGATCAATGTCAACCAAAAAGAGAGTTCCTTCTCCTCTCTGTGGAAGACCTCCCACTTCTCTGCGACCAACCCTTCGTTTTGCTTGCCCAAGAATTGCAACATGTGTTCCGTCGCAAATTTACTGCCCAATCCCTTGATGAAGACCGTAGCCTTTGTGAGCTGGGGGATATCCATCTTTCTTACCAGGTCGAGCTTTGCGCCCTCCCAGGGAGCGTGGATAACTCTGACGAGCTTTTTGACGGTATCAATACATTCCGCCGACGCAAAACACATCGTAAAGGTGTCCCCTCTAAACTCGCAGCACATCATTTGTACGGGTGGACCCTCTACAGAGTTCCATACATGTTCAAAAATCCGATCGTTAACCAGATCCTCCACATGGAACCGATGATCTGGTGGAATCCTACCGGATGCGCAGCCGATATTGATGACTGCATAAGTCAGCTCATCTCTGTTGTGCTTCCTTGCCACTCTGGCGTAAGAGGGCGGCTCCTTACCATTCTCAGCGTCTATCTTCCCCTTCCGTGATGGCTGTGGCCTCCTTTTGCATGTCACAGTCCTCCATGAAGACTCAGGAGCCGTGCGCTCCCAGAGTACTTGAAAGCGGGGAGCTCTTTTTCTTCTTCAGTATTTTAGAAGTGTTATGCTCTTCGAGAGATCTGATTCATTTTCCAGCTTCCGTAGAAGTGCTTGGAACGTCAGTTATATCCCTTCCAGCATCCTGCACTTTCGCCCGATTACGCTGCCGGTACATACTCCTCTGTCTCCTTCGTCGTGCACCGGATCGCTTTCTCAGTCTTCTTGTGAGCTTAGCAAAGCCATCGCACTTCAGCTTCGCGTTCTGAGGAGAAAGTAGAATATATTTTAACGAAATTAACATGAATGCGAAGGAAGCTACTAGTTGGTGTAGTATACCGACCTAGTAAAACGGTAAAATACGATGCCTTCCTAGAAAACCTTGGAGAAATTATACGTCGTTACAGTGATATTGTATTCACTGGTGATTTTAACTGCAATGTTCTCGAAGAAACAGGCTTGTTAACGTGCATGGAATCGATACGCACTATTCAACAACAACAGAAACTCCTATTGACTTAGTTTTTGTAAGTTCAAGATCTGATGTGGAACACTATGATCAGTTGTCGTCACTCTTATTTTCGAAGCATGACTTATGTTTTTTAACATTCGGTATTCCAATGGAGGGTGATAAGAAGACGTTTACTAACAGTGATTTTAAGAACATTGACTGCAACTTGGTTATGTGGGAGATTGGATCTGTTGGGTGGCATCAGCTCTTGACGATGTCCCCTGTTGACGAACAGGCAAACATTTTTCAGCAAAATATAAATAATTCATTTGACAAATGTGTCCCAATAAGGACAAAAACTATTCAGAGTAGTGGAAGCCGATGGTTCGACGACGGTGTTAAAGCACTAATTGAAAGAAGAAATTATCTATACTTCCGTTGGAATCGTTTTAGGTTATTTGAATTTCAGAGTGCTTACAAATGCGCAAGGAATCTAGTAACTTCCACCATTAAAGCCAAACAATTGCTTATTTTAGCAGGAAATTTCAGGAGGCATTAAACACAAAAGATACCTGGAGGCATATTAAGTCAATTGGAATAGGGGGCGATAATATAGCAGTTGATTATAATGTGGATTTGGATGCAATTAATGAAAGTTTATTAAATATATCTCTACCAAGGCCCAGTATTTACTTTTATGGGAATGTATTAAGTAATATTGACAATAATATTACTCCGAATCAGCTTTTTGAATTCGGACACTTTGAACCAATTAACATCATCGATGCCGTCAAATCAATTAAATCTAATGCTGTAGGATCTGATCTAATTGATCCTAAATTTTTAAAAATAATATTTGCCCATATTCAGTCTTACATTTGTTATTTCTTTAACAATATTATATTAAGGAGCTGCTATCCACAATCCTGGAAACAGGCAAGAGTAGTCCCGGTACCGAATAATAAAGAATTTAGACCTATAGCCATACTTCCATATATTTCGAAGATATTTGAACAACCAAATTTCGCAACATATTGCGGATAACTGACTCTTAACCTACAATCAGGATTCCGGCCGAAGCACAGTTGCACTTTTGAAAGTTGTTGAAGATATAAAAAGTAATATTGATCGCAACAAAATTACTTTTCTGGTTCTTTTAGATCATTCTAAGGCGTTTGACTCTGTTGACCCCAAAATTCTCTGTCTTAAACTTAAATTTTTTTTTATTTTCCGAATCTTCATCAAATCTGATTCATTCCTATCTTTCTAATCTAATCTAGCAAATCTGTATCAGTTGGAAATCTTAATTCTAGATGCCTTCCAGTTTCACGAGGTGTCCGACAAGGTTCGATATTAGGCCCTCTCCTTTTTTCTTTATACTCAATGACCTTGTCTAACAGTTGCAGAGTTGTAGTATACATATGTATGCCGATGATGTTCAACTGTGTATAAGCACGTCAGCTGAGAAAATAAATGATACCATAGATCGTCTGAATAACGACCTTATTAATACGTGGGCGAGTGCGAATGGCGTTCTATTAAATCCCTCGAAGTAAAAATGCATAGCCATTTCCAGAAATCGCACATTATTGCCTCTAAATATGAATATTGTAATTAATGGAGCTGCAATCGAAATGGTGACCTCAGCGAGTAATCTTGGCGTAGTTTTTGATGATAAATTATCATGGGCGAATCATATTAACTCGGCAGTCGGCGAGACGTATGGTGTATTAAGGACCTTATATATAAGTTGCTCGTATACTCCCATAGAAATCAGAATGCTCAAAAACATATATCCTGCCAAAACTTTTATATTCTAGTGAAATTTTTTCAAATTGTGATACAGTTCTTAAAAATAAATTTCATGTTGCCTTTAATGATGTTTCTAGATATGTTTTTGGTTTGCGTAGGAGAGATCGGATGTCGGACTTTGCCAAACAGTTATATGGTGTCCTTTTCAATGCATACCTTAAAATACGTTCGCTTCTGGCACTGCACAAAATAATATACACAAATAGGCCGTCTTATTTGTCTGCTATACTTCGTTACTCTAATTCTAGTAGAGGCAAACAAGTGATTCAAATACGACACCAATATCGTATATCAGAGCAACAGTTTTTATCAGTGCAATACGCCTCTGGAATACTCTTCCCAATAATATACAAACTTTGAGTAACGAAAAACAGTTTAAATCTTCTATTTATAATCTTTTTAACATATTCAATCTTTTTCTAAACAATTTATGAACAATTATAATCAGTTTAACTATTTGTTATATAAGTTAAACAAAAATTTGAGCAAATTTATTTATTTATTTATTCAATTTAACCCCTTTGTTGATACACATTGTTAAAATGCGAAAATGCATATGTACTTAAAATTTACTATATAGTAATTTTATAAAAATTAATAAACTTCTTTCTTCCCCCTTTTAATAATTTGATCTCTGAATTTTCAACTTGTTAAAATTAAAATATATCACTTAATTTCTACTTTATAACTAAGTTGCAAATCAAAACTGTACGATTACCTTACCCATACTTTATATGTCCTTGTCTTTTGTATGGGTATTATACTAATACAAAATAAGATTCCCAACTATTTTTACTGCACGGGTTGCGTAAAAATAGCTGGCTTTGTGACGGACACAAGCTAGGATTAATTATTTACATTTATTTTTATACCCTCCACCATAAGATGGGGGGTATACTAATTTCGTCATTCTGTTTGTAACTACTCGAAATATTCGTCTGAGACCCCATAAACTATATATATTCTTGATCGTCGTGAAATTTTGTGTCGATCTAGCCATGTCCGTCCGTCTGTCCGTCCGTCCGTCTGTCTGTCGAAAGCACGCTATCTTCCGAAGGAGTAAAGCTAGCCGCTTGAAATTTTGCACAAATACTTCTTATTAGTGTAGGTCGGTCGGTATTGTAAATGGGCCATATCGGTCCATGTTTTGATATAGCTGCCATATAAACCGATCTTGGGTCTTGACTTCTTGAGCCTCTAGAGTGCGCAATTCTTATCCGATTGGAATGAAATTTTGCACGACGTGTTTTGTTATGATATCCAACAACTGTGTCTAGTATAGTTCAAATCGGTCCATAACCTGATATAGCTGCCATATAAACCGATCTTGGGTCTTGACTTCTTGAGCCTCTAGAGGGCGCAATTCTTAACCGATCAGAATGAAATTTTGCACGACGTGTTTTGTCATGATATCCAACAACTGTGCCAAGTATGGTTGAAATCGGTCCATAACCTGATATAGCTGCCATATAAATCGATCTTGGGTCTTGACTTATTGAGCCTCTAGAGGGCGCAATTCCTATCCGATTTGGCTGAAATTTTGCATGCCGTATTTTATTTTTACTTTCAACAACTGTGTCAAATAAGGTTCAAATCGGTTCATAACCTGATATAGCTGCCATATAAACCGATCTGGGATCTTGACTTCTTGACCCCTAGAAGTCGCAATTATTATCCGATATGCCTGAAATTTTGTACGACGGATCCTCTCATGGCCATCAACAAACGTGTTTATTATGGTCTGAATCGGTCTATAGCCCGATACAGATCCCATATAAATCGTTCTCTCTATTTTATTTCGTGAGCCCCAATGGGCGCAATTCTTATACGAATTGGCTGAAATTTTACACAGGTCTCCAACATATAATTTAATTGTGGTCCGAACCGGACCATATCTTGATATCGTTTTAATAGCAGAGTAACTCTTTTCTTATATCCTTTTTTGCCTAAGAAGAGATGCCGGGAAAAGAACTCGACAAATGCGATCCATGGTGGAGGGTATATAAGATTCGGCCCGGCCGAACTTAGCACGTTTTTACTTGTTGTTTATCATTATGCATGTCAAGACACAAAAATGTACCTGTTTCAAAAATAAAATTTAACTAAAAATTTTAAGTTAAAAAGATAACACATTCTTTTTAATTCAATTTCAATTTTCTATGGGCACTTCTTATTAATGAATTCTTATTAATTAACAAACAGCATACGTAATGATGTAAAACGAGAAAATTATTTAAATATTTAATATCAGAAAAAGACAAGAAAGAGATAAAAAATTGTAAATTTCAAAAAAATAGCGAAAAAAAAAATTTATTAATAAACTACAAATAAATTTAAAACCTATTAATAATAATATATTGCAAATGCAAATTTGCGGGTGCAATGGGTGCAAACTTCGCACATATCAATGAGTGTTGTCCGATTCAAGTTTAAGCTCTCTGATAAGGGGCCTCCTTTCTATAGCCGAGTCCGAACGGCGTAACGTAGTGCGACACCTCTTTGTGGAGAAGTTTTAATATGGCTGCAATACCAAATGGTACAGTACCTCCAAAATGTCGCCAGCATTAGGGGGGGATAACCATCGCTGAAGCCGTTCATGATGTTCTCGCTAGGATTCGAACCCAGGCGTTCGGTGTCATGGGTGAATATGCTAATTTGGGGTGTTTTGGCGGTAGGGTGGCCCACCAAACACATGGTCCGACAATTTAATATCAGATACGTCTTTTAATCATAAATACCTTTTATTTGAGTCCCATATTGTCCTGATTGGTGTATACATATATTTGGTAGGTTTTGGGGTGGAGTATCCCATCCGAAATTGGGAAACCACATTTTTGTTTGTAGGTTGCTATAAGAGAGCACACAAAATTGCGCTTAAATCACACGACTCATCTCCGAGATCTGGCGTTTCCGTAAATTAGGGTAAGGGGTAAGAGTCCGCTCCCCCTTCAGATATCAAAAAATGTAGTACCTTATTTTACCATGGGATCATTATGTATCATCAGTGAAAATTTCAAGAAAATCGGTTCAGCCGTTTCTGAGTCTATAAGGAACACACAAACAAACAAAAAAACCAAACAATCCTACAAACAAATACAAATTGATTTTGTATATATAAAAAGATTTTAGAACATTTTTATACCCACCACCATATGATGGGGGCATACTAATCTAGTCAAGCCGTTTGTAATACCTCGAAATATTCGTCTAAGACCCCATAAAGTATATAAATTCTTAATCGTCTCGACATTCTGAGTTGATCTAGCTAGGTCCGTCAGTCCATCTGCCGAAATCGCGATGGAGGTCGAACGCGTAAAGCTAGCCGCTTGAAATTTTGCACTGATACTTAATATTAATGTAGGTTAGGTTAGGTAAGATTTTAGTTACAGTCTGCCATCAGACTCACCTAGACGTTTTCATCCATTGTGATACCACAGGAACAGAAAAAGGAAGATTTCTTCTAGTTCTTACCGTTGAACCATCCAGATCGCTTCAAAAACCCAATAATAGCGAATATTCACATCCGCTAAATCAGACAGATTCTCAAAGAAATGAGAAACTAAAGTGGAACTCCTTCTTACTGCTAGTGCATTTCACACACACAGAAGGTGTTCTATAGTCTCTTCTTCTTCTACGATGTCCTCACAGCTTCTGCAAAAGCCGTTGCTGGCAACCTTCAGTCTGTCAGCATGTTTTCGGATTAGACAGTGACCTGTCATGACGGACACAATGACTGAGACGTCTGTTCAGCCAATGACAGCAAAGCAGTAAACCTCTTCAAGTCTAGATTAGGCCACATAGTTTTGGAATCCTCACAGCCCCCTCTTTGTGATCATCTATCATTCGTTGTCCTTCGGGCCTGGTCCTGAAATCTTAGCTTACAGAGTCGCATTCCCGAAATGCAGGGTGATAATTGAGCTCCTTGTTGGAAGCCAATACCCGGTTTCATCACAGGCTTGCACCCGTCGATGCAAATTCTCTATGGTACGTGTGCGTAGATAAAAATGCAAAGCCCATGTCCATAGGTATACCTAGGGACCCGCAGTACTTTTAGGGCTCATCACCTTGCAGGCATAAAAAAAAACATTTAATAATCTATATAGTGAAAAGATCCTTTCCGTGAAATATCCCCATGACCTTTCCATTTATTCCACCCAATGTATAAAGTGAGTTACACAAAACCTCTAGGACGATACATCTGAACCCAGTAAGTGGTAGCTTTGAATTGTAATTATTTAACTAACTGCTCGGCTTAAAGTTTCTGCGGTAAACTACTTGTTCCTTAAAAAACTTTACACAGCCCAATCTCAAGTTGTAGATCCGCGAAGATCGTTCGTCTGTTAGCTTCAAATTATGAAAAATCTTGTCCCTGATCAACTGGCTGCTGTCGGAAGGACCGTCCAAATATAAATCTACTTTCCTCAACTCACCCAGTATCCTTAAAAGCTCATAAGAGGACGCATATTGAACCATATTCACACCAAATGTTGCACAGTATGGTGACTTGTTTATCGAGCTGTTGTATGTACTTCGTAACACAAACTCTATATCATTAATATGTTGGTCCTTATTACGTTTATCTGAACCCAGAAAAGACCTAATCATCTGGAAAATGGACCTGTTCACACGCTCTGCCACGTTTGCTTGTGGTGAATGCTGACCAGTTCTTATATTCGTCACGCCGTACTTTGCCATAAACTCTCGAAGATTTCCGATAGAAATTGCCTTCCATTATCCGAGTTTATATACTCGGGGACTCCAAATACGTGAAACAATAATTTCTCGAGAAATTTCACAACATTACAAGCGGCCGCTGAGCGCATCGGCTCAAGTAGAAAATACTTCGTGAAATGATCAAGGCATACAAAAATCAATGTAATGCCATCTCTCGTCTCGTATGGACCCATAAGGGCAATATAAACCCTTTGGAATGGTATATCTGTTAGAAACTGTTTACCCATCACAGGTCTCTTATACGCATTCAGATTCTTACTGACACCACAAATCGTGCATTCCTTAACCACAGCCTAGACATCTCGCACCATCGAGGGCCAACAATACCTCTCACGATGCCTTGAAAGGGTTTTCTGTATACCTCCATGACCTGATGAAGGTGCAAAATGGGCGGTATGCACAAGTCCATCCTAAAGTTCCTTGGGAACCTAAAGTTTCCACGCATTGTCGTCTTCAACCGCATCTCCAACCGAAAAGTTTGTGCGTTCGTAAATGTATTTCTCCGATACAGAAATGTCTGGAGACATTTTATCCCTCCGCCCTCTGAAACCACCTCACTCAGTTTCAAATATTCCTTTGAATCGAAACAGGGACTCTGAAGATCAATATATAATTGTCATAATTGCGCAGCGGGCATGGCGTTTTGAGCACCTTTCCGATGTTCTATGGTAAACTCGAACGCTTGAAGTTTTAAGCTCTATCTGGCTAACCGACCATTTGAGGCTGGCGTGGTCGGTTATTATCGTGAATGGCAATCCCTCGATGTATGGCCGGAACTTATTCATACTAAGTACAGCTGCATAGCACTCCAGCTCGGTCACGCTATAATTCCTCTGTGCCTTGTTGAGCTTTGCGAACAGGTATGTGATCGGGTGCGCTCCTCCTCGTCCATTTAAAACAAAACGCCACCCACACCAATTGATGAGGTGCCACATAGAAATGCCTGGAGAAATCAGGATTCACCAAGACTGGTGCCGAAGTCAAGCAATCCGTTAGGCGATCAAAGGCGCAGTGCATCCTCAGACAGGGCAAATCGACGGATATTCTCCTTTCCCCAGCATTCATATAAGAGTGCCGCAATTGAAGCGTAATCTTGGAAAAAACGGCGTTACCACCCACACATACCAAGAAACCTTCTTAGCTGCCTTGGAGTCTTTGGTAGCAGGAAGTCCCTCACAGCTTCCACATTCGTCTCATCGGTGCTCATGAATTCATCGCCAACAACGAAACCCAAATACCGAACCTGCCTCTGGCAAAATCTGCTCTTCTCCACATTGATTGTCAACTCTGCATTGGCCAGGTAAGACGCTACTTTGCTCAACAGGTCCATATAGAAGTCAAAGTCGGCAGAAACCACTAGAAGGTCATCAAGGCAGACGACCACATTATTCCTTATGGCGGCAGGTATAACCTTGTCCATAAGGCGGCACATTCTCTGGGCGGCATAACAGAACCCAAAAGGCAGCCCAGGAACTGTAAATGCGGTCTTCTCCCTTGATTTCTCCTCTAGTGGTATCTGCCAAAACGCGTCATTGAGATCGATGGTAGATATGTACCTAGTCTCTTGCAACCTGCCCAGGATTCCCTCAATGGGGGGAAGATGGTATGCATCCTTGATAGTCCTGGAATTTAGCTTCCGGTCATCGAGACATAAACGGTTTTTAGTCTCCTTCCTGACAAGCTTGGGGGGGGGGTTCTATAACCCCAGCTTAAGCATGCGTTCTATAACCCCAGCTTAAGCATAATGCCGCTGTTTAATGGGGACGTCCTCCTTGTTAACCTCAATGACATGCTGCTCCAACGAGATGCGACCCAACCCCAAAACAGCACATGATGGAAACTGTAGCTTGACCTCATTCATCCGCTGTCGTTGCAGATCTGTCAAAGGATGTTGATTAATATCGGGTTCGTTCTCACCCAAAGTAACAACCACTGCTATACTGTTGAAAAAAACACCAGGCTCACCCACAACTGACATCCCAAAAGCCCGCCAGAAGTCAACTCCGAAATAAAACTCCTGCTCGAGATCAGCAACGATAAGAAAGGCCAATTTACGTGTTGAATCTTTCCACACAACTGGCAAAGTGATGATGCCCTTAACCGATGTCGAACCTCCATTCGCTGTTTTAACATTCAAATTATTTAGTTAACAATAGATTTCTCAAAATCACGTAGAAAAAGCTCGGAGGGTGCTTTTACTTCTTTCCCACCTACTTTCGTCTTAGCATAGAATCTTTTATCATTATTCATCACTATGGTTTTCACTGCTTATCGTGTGCCCCTTCTTATCACCATGCACTTCTTTCTCAATTTTCTTAAATTAAGGACTGGTTTTTATAATTTATTCGTAATAAATCCTAGCTCTTGCATTCTCATACTCGAGTTTTCTTTGGTGTAACGATTTTATAGCCCAATTCGGTTTCCTTTCGAGCTCAGAATCATCTGACTCACCCCTTTTTACAATTTGATTCCGGGGTTGTTTAACTCTGGCAGAAATTTCAGGTCAGTTATGCCACCTGTGAAATTTTTGCCTTGTAAGTGCAAAACGAATTATTCATGCCACACAAGAAGCACTTCATATCATGATAAGTCGACCGACATGTATTCTCTGGCCGATGCTCTTGGGTATTCTTGCGGTAGAAATCTCCGGGAATGCTACATACGAAGCACAAATCCAAATGAAACGGTGAGGGACAAAGCTCATGGTTCAATTTCAGAGGAAGATCTCCACTAGGCATCGAAGTCAAACTCTGTGGTAAATATGAGACACCAGTATTCGTTTTGGATATAGGAGCCATGTTAAGCTTGTAAGGCTTACTAACCTTAATGGGCATAGACATCGCCTTTATTTCTACAAAGCCATTGTCTGCTGGAGAAGTCAATCCCGAAAGTTCACCGACGTTTCTAGACCTCTATCTATTTTCCTTAAACAGTTTTTCGGCTCGTTTTACCTCGCTCTTTTACCAGATTCTCTGCTCGTTTAAGCTCGCTCTTTATTTCAGCAATGGTAATTATATTTGCTGAGAATGTTAAGCTAACCAAGACGAAACGCGAGGTTCTCCGACTTGCTGCTATTTGAGCTTAACTTCCCAACAGCTCCCTTTTAAGCGCTTAATAAATAGCTTTGAATATAAAACCCCATGTTGCTCCCTCATTCTTTCAATGCGAGATATATATAAATACTAGCTGACCCGGGCCCGATACGCTGCGCCTTCTTTTACTTTATATGGAACAAAAGTTTCCTTGGAATATTTATTTTCGACTAACAGTTTAACAATATAAGTGCCTTTATCTGAATCCCACATAATCTTTATTGGTCTACGCATTTAACTTTGGATGTAAGGTGTACTCCATTCTTTAAATACTTTATTTCAGCCCGATATTCTCATGATGTCTGATTTAGTGGTGTTTTCGGGAGAGGTGGTCCCCCAAATACTTGGCCCTGAAAAAATATCAGCATCGTGCTCTTCTCCCAAATACCATTTATTTTAACCCCATATTGCCATTGGCTTAAGAGGAGTTTACAGAATGAGGCGTCCCCCAAACACATGGCCCCAAAATAGGTTATCAAATTCGTTTTCTAATTTCATTTGAGCCACATATTGGCATGGTAGAAAAATTTTTTTCCTTTGGGGGTGTTTTGGGAAAGGGGTGATGCCCTACATACATAGTCCTACATATGGATATAAAATTCATATTCGTATTGCGATGGTCAGTAAAAAAATTGCTGTTTGCAGGGTATTTTGGGAAAGGGGTAGACCCCCAGAATATTGGTCCCGAAACTGGGTATCAATTCTTGCTCTACCCCCCAATTCCTTTCATTTAAGCTCCACATTGACAGGGTCGGTAAATATGGCCTATTTAGGGGTATTTTGGGGATTGGGGTGGTCCCCCAAACACTAAGCCCGGAAAATATATCAGCAGCGTGCTCTATCCTCATATATCTACATATATATCTTTTATTTGAACTTCATATTGCCATTGCCCTCAAAATTGGATATCAAATTGGTTTTCTAATCTCCTTACTGCAAACTAAACTCCTTATTGCAAAAGTCAGCAAATATGTCCGGTTTGGGGTATTGGCCTTAAAAACTATAAATATTTAGTTCCACTCTCTTTAAGACCCAAATTGTCTTGGTGAGCAAATACGTCTTGGTTGAGGGTTGTTATGCTGGTGGGACGTCCCCTAGACAGTTGGTCCCTAATGTTGATATCAGATACGTGGTCTACCCCCTTATACCTTTAATTTGAGCCCCATATTTCCATAGCCGCCAAGCATGACCGGCTCGGCGGGTGTTTTGTGGGATGAGCGGCCACTCAGTAAGTTGCCCTTGAAAATATATATCGGATTCGTGTTCCATTTTAAAAAACCTATTATTTGAGCCTCATATTGCAATAGTCAGCAAATATTTACAATTTGGGTGGTGTGGTGGCCCCATAGACACTTTTCCCGAATATTGATATCAAATTCGTGCTTTACTCCCAAAGACCTTTCATTTGAGCCCCATATTGCTATGGTCGTAAATTTTTCCCCTTTGGTGACGTTTTTGGTGAGAGACGGCCCCCCCACCAATTGGTCCCATATTTGGATATCAGATTCGTATTCTACATTCAAATACCTTTTATTTAAGCCCCATATTCCTATGGTCAGTAAATTAGTCCTGTTTGGGGGGTGTTTTGGGGAACGGGTGGACCCCCAGAAACGTGGTCCCACATTTGGATATCAGATTCGTATTCTACTCGCAAATATCTTTCATTTGAGTCCCATATTGACATGGTCGGTAAATATGTCCGATTTAGGGGTGTTTTGGGGATTGGGGTGGTTCCCGTATCACTTGGTCCGACAATTGGGTATCAGATACGTTTTCTTATTCTAAATACCTTTCATTTGAGTCCCATATTGACGTGATTGGTATATTTAGACCAATCATGTTTGGTAGGTTTTAGGGTGGGGCAGCCCCCCTAGGTACCCCATCCGAAATTTGGATACCAAATTTTTATTTTTAGGGTACTATATGAGAGCACACAAAATTTCGCTTAAATCGCACCGTCCATCTCCGAGATCTGGCGTTCCTGAAAATTAGTGTAAGGGGGAGGGTCCGCCCCCCCCCCCCTTCAGATATCAAAAAATGTAGTACCCTATTTTCACCGCGGGTTCATTATGCACCATCTGTGAGAATTTCAAGAAAATCGGTTCAGCCGTTTCTGACTCTATAAGGAACACACAAACATACAAACAAACAAACAAACACAAATTGATTTTTATATATAAGAAATAGTTCAATTTTGTTGTTTTTATATAATAAAAATCAATTTGTGTTGGTTTGTACATTTGTTTGTTCCGTATAGACTCAAAAACGGCTACACCGATTTCTTTAACATTTTCACAGATAGTGGAAGTGGTCCGGAAGGAACAATAGGCTATATAATTTATTGTTATCGGAAGGGGGGCGGACCCTCCTCCTTACCCTAAAAGTACGACCCTAAAATTAAAGAGAACGGATTGGGACAATATGGGACTCAAATGAAAGGTATTTCATATTAAAAATTGGATCCGGCCCCCCAGTTAGGGCCGTCCCGACCCCAAAGCCCCCTAAAATAGGTTTAATGGACGATAATGGGACTCTGTTTGTAACTACTCATACCCATAAAGTACATATGTTCTTGATCGTCGTGACATTTTATGTCGATCTAGCCATGTTCGTCCGTCTGTCTGTCGAAAGAACATTAACTTCCGAAAGAGTAAAGCTAGCCGCTTGAAATTTTGCACAAATACTTCTTATTAGTGTAGGTCGGTTGGGATTGTAAATGGGCCATATCCGTACATGTTTTGATATAGCTGCCATATAAACCGATCTTGGGTCTAGACGTCTTGAGCCTCTAGAGTGCGCAATTCTTATCCGATTGGAATGAAATTTTGCAAAAAGGATTTTGTTATGATATCCAACAACTGTGTAAAGTATGGTACAAATCGGTCCATAACCTGATATAGCCGTCATATAAAGAGATCTGGGGACTTGATTTCTTGAGCTTCTAGAGGGCGCAATTCTTATCCGATTTGGCTGAAATTTAGCATGACGTATTTTATTCTTATTCTCAACAACTGTGTCAAATAAGGTTCAAATCGGTTCATAACCTAATATAGCTGCCATATATACCGATATGGGATCTTGACTTCTTGAGCCTCTAGAGGTCGCAATTATTATCCGATTTGCCTGAAATTTTGTATTATATCCAACAATTGTGCCAAGTCAAATAAGGTTCAAATCGGTTCATAGCCTGATATAGCTGCCATATAAACCGATCTGGAATCCCAATTATTTTCCGATTTGCCTGAAATTTTCGACGACGGATCCTCTCATGACCATCAACATACGTGTTTATTATGGTCTGAATCTGTCTATAGCCCGATGCAGCTCCCATATAAATCGATCTCTCTATTTTACTTATAGAGCCCGCAACGGGCGCAATTCTTCTTCGAATTAGCTGACATTTTACACAGGTCTCCAACATACAGGGTGGCTGATGAAAGCCGCTACCAAAAAAAAATGTAATAACTTTTTTTCTATTTAATAATAATAATTTAATAATTAATTTAATTAATTAATTAATTAATTTAATTAATAATAATTTAATAATTAATTTAATAATTTAATTTAACATGAATAAAAGAAAAATGTATTCCATACACCGAAAAAAAAATGTAGCAATATTCATCATTGTAGCAATATTCATCAGCCACCCTGTATAATATAATTGTGGTCCAAACCGGACCAAATCTTGATATCGCTCTAATAGCTGAGCAAATCTTTTCTTATATCCTTTTTTGCCTAAGAAGAGATGGCGGGAAAAGAACTCGACGCATCCGATCCATGGTGGAGGGTATAAAAGATTCGGCCCGGCCGAACTTAGCACGCTTTTACTTGTTGATATTGGAGGGGCGGACCCTCCCCTGTTACCACAAAAACACCAATTAAAATCAAAAGTGGATCAATAGAGACAATGTGGGTATCAAATGAACGGTATTGAGGTGTAGAATACGAATACGGTATCATAAATTGGGATCAAGTATGCGAGGGGTCGTCCAACCCCATAGACTCCCCCAAACAAACTTATTGGACGTACATATCAATATGGGACTCAAATGAAAGGTATTCGGGAGTAGACTACGAATATGATATATAAAATGAGGTCCAATAATTATATTCCCACCGCCAAATGGGAATATAATTCGATCGTAGCTATATGGGACTCAAATTAAAGGTATTGGATAGCGGATTACGAATATGATATTAAACTTTGTGTGCAAGAATCTAGGTGGTGCTTTACCTCCTAAAATCGCCTCCAATAGGCTATTGGACCTATTAAAGCAATGCGGTATCAAGTGATAGATATTTTTGAGTGGAGTGCTTTATTCAAATTTGTGCTCAAGTGGCTGATGGAGATGATTGATCAATCATAATGACCTAACAGGACACTGCCGCCATGCCCCCAAAGTTATGACGTCCAGTGTGATAGAAGAGTTGCAAACCTTAACGTCAACGTGGCCGCCATTTTTGGTTCATCGACAAGGAACCTTCTTCAAACAACGTTTCGCTGGGCAACACTTTTATACTCAAAGTTTTAAATGGTTTAATTACTAAGAACTGTCGCCACCGCAGCAAATATAAAGACCGACAAATTAGTTCTATACCACATTGGGGATTGGGGTGGTTCCCGTATCACTTGGTCCGACAATTGGGTATCAGATACGTTTTCTTATTCTAAATACCTTTCATTTGAGTCCCATATTGACGTGATTGGTATATTTAGACCAATCATGTTTGGTAGGTTTTAGGGTGGGGCAGCCCCCCTAGGTACCCCATCCGAAATTTGGATACCAAATTTTTATTTTTAGGGTACTATATGAGAGCACACAAAATTTCGCTTAAATCGCACCGTCCATCTCCGACCTATTAAAGCAATGCGGTATCAAGTGATAGATATTTTTGAGTGGAGTGCTTTATTCAAATTTGTGCTCAAGTGGCTGATGGAGATGATTGATCAATCATAATGACCTAACAGGACACTGCCGCCATGCCCCCAAAGTTATGACGTCCAGTGTGATAGAAGAGTTGCAAACCTTAACGTCAACGTGGCCGCCATTTTTGGTTCATCGACAAGGAACCTTCTTCAAACAACGTTTCGCTGGGCAACACTTTTATACTCAAAGTTTTAAATGGTTTAATTACTAAGAACTGTCGCCACCGCAGCAAATATAAAGACCGACAAATTAGTTCTATACCACAGAGAATCGTTTTATATGGCAATTTGATTTTATTTAAAAAAAAGACTAAATGATGGCTATTTAATAGGTAGGCATATGGTATGGTGGTTGTCTATGAATGACTATTCATAGACAACCACCATATGATGATCCACTCTAAGAGAGTAGCACTAACATTTAAATAAGCGCCATCTGACTGTCTTCAATTGGATTAACTTGATCCAATTGGATTAACTTGATCCAATTGGATTAACTTGACCCAATTGGATTAACTTGATCCAATTGGATTTAGATGATCCAATTGAAAACAGCCAGTATATGGCGCTAATATGGAAAACCCAACATGAACAGAGAGACGGCAGAGTGGTAAAAATTAATCATCCAGCGTGTATCTTTGTTAAGACAACCTATCAGTCTTTTGAATAAAGAAAAATAAAATATAGGAATTTCATTGCGGTTATTTGCGGTATTATTTTTCCGTCCAAGACGGTGTTTAAGGTAATTTAATTGCCAACCTTTGCCATAGAAAAAAGTAGATATAAATAAAAAAAAAAAATTCTAAAGAAGAAAAAAATTTTGTAGAAAAATCTTATTAGTTAAAATGTCAACATTTTTGAGTAAGAATAAGGAACATTTTTTTCGCGTGGTGAAAGTGAAGGCACAGTAATGCGGGCCGGTCTCAGCTATCTATGTATCTTATATATAAAAATCAATTTGTGTTTGTTTTGTAGATTTGTTTGTTTGTTTGTATGTTTGTGTGTTCCTTATAGACTCAGAAACGGCTAAACCTATTTTCTTAAAATTTTCACAGATGGCGCATAATGATCCCGTGGTGAAAATAGGGTACTACATTTTTTGATATCTGAAGGGGGGCGGACCCTCCCCCATACCCTAATTTTCAGAAACGCCAGATCTAGTTGATGGGTGGTGTGATCTAAGCGAAATTTTGTGTGCTCTCATATAGTACCCTAAAAATAAAAATTGGTATCCAAATTTTGAATGGGTTACCTAGGGGGGCCGCCCCACCCTAAAACCTACCAAATATATACTTAGACTAATCACGACAATATGGGACTCAAATGAAAGGTAATTAGGACAAGAAAACGTATCTGATATCCAATTGTCGGACCAAGTGCTAGGGCGACCACCCCAACCCCCAAAACACCCCTAAATCGGACATATTTACCGACCATGGCAATATGGGACTCAAATGAAAGATATTTGCGAGTAGAATACGAATCTGATATCTAAATGTTGGACCACGTTTCTGGGAGTCCACCCCTCTCCAAAAACACCCCCCAAACAGGACTTATTTATTGACCATAGGAATATGGGACTTAAATAAAAGGTATTTGAATGTAGAATACGAATCTGATATCCAAATATGGGACCAAGTGCTTGGGGGGCCGCCTCTCACCAAAACCATCCCCCCAATGGGACAAATTTACGACCATAGCAATATGGGGCTCGAATTAAAGGTATTTGCGAGTAGAATTCGAATCTGATATCCAAATGTGGAACCACGTTTCTGGGGGTCCACCCCTTCCCCTAAACACCTCCCAAACGGGAATTTTTTACTGGCCATGGGAATATGGGGCTTAAATAAAAGGTTTTTGAATGTAGAATTCGAATCTGATATCCAAATATGGGATCAAGTGTTTGGGGGCCGCCTCTCACCAAAAACATCCCCCAATGGGACAAATTTACGACCATAGTAATATAGGACTCAAATGAAAGGCCTTTGGGAGTAAAGCTCGAATTTGATATCAATATTCGGGAAAAGTGTCTATGGGGCCACGGTATCCAAATTTCGGATGGGGTACCTAGGGGGCTGCCCCACCCTTAAACCTACCAAACATATACTTAGACTAATCACGACAATATGGGACTCAAATGAAAGGTAATTAGGACAAGAAAACGTATCTGATATCCAATTGTCGGACCAAGTGCTAGGGCGACCACCCCAACCCCCAAAACACCCCTAAATCGGACATATTTACCGACCATGGCAATATGGGACTCAAATGAAAGATATTTGCGAGTAGAATACGAATCTGATATCTAAATGTTGGACCACGTTTCTGGGAGTCCACCCCTCTCCAAAAAAACCCCCCAAACAGGACTTATTTATTGACCATAGGAATATGGGACTTAAATAAAAGGTATTTGAATGTAGAATACGAATCTGATATCCAACTATGGGACCAAGTGTTTGGGGGCCGTCTCTCACCAAAAACATTCCCAAAGGGGATAAATTTACGACCATAGCAATTTGGGGCTCAAATGAAAGGTCTTCGGGAGTAAAGCACGAATTTGATATCAATATTCGGGAAAAGTGTCTATAGGGCCACCCCACCCCCACAACACCACCGAACCCCTAAAACACACCTAAATCGGACATATGCCGATCATGGCAGTATGGGACTCAAATGAAAGGTATTTGCGAGTAGAATACGAATCTGATATCCAAATGTGGGACCACGTTTCTGGGGGGTGGACCCCTTCCCCAAAACACCCCCAAAACAGGACTTATTTACTGACTATGGGAATATGGGGCTTAATTAAAAAGTATTTGAGTTTAGAATTAGAATCTGATATCCAAATATGGGATCAAGTGTTTGGGGGGCTGCCTCTCCACAAAAACATCTCCCAAAGGGGACAAATTTACGACCATAGCCATATGGGGCTCAAATGAAAGGTCTTTGGGAGTAAAGCACGAATCTGATATCAATATTTGGGAAAAGTGTCTATGGGGCCACCCCACCCCCACAACACCACCCAATGGTAAGTATCTGCTGACTTTTGCAATATGAGGCTCAAATAAGAGGGTTTTTAGAGTGGAACACGAATTCGATGTATATTTGCAAGGTCAACTCACAGGGTGGCCGCCCATCCTCCAAAACACCAACCAAGCCGGTCATGTTTGCCGACTATGGAAATATGGGGCTCAAATTAAAGGTATGTGGGAGTAGACCACGTATCTGATATCAACATTAAGGACCAGCTGTCTAGGAGACATCCCACCACCATATAGGACGTATTTGCTCACCAAGACAATTTGGGTCTTAAAGAGAGTGGAACTAAATATTCATAGTTTTTAGGGCCAATATCCCAAAACGGACATATTTGCTGACTTTTGCAATAAGGAGTTTAAATGAGATTTAAAAACGAATTTGATATCCAATTTTGAGTCCAATGGCAATATGAGGTTCAAATAAATGATATATAGATATATGAGAATAGAGAACGTTACTGATATATTTTCCGGGCTTAGTGTTTGGGCGACCACTCCAGTCCCCAAAACACCCCTAAATCGGGCATATTTACCGACCGTGACAATGTGGGCCTAAATGAAAGGTATTGGGGGGAAGAGTAAGAATTGATAACCATTTTCGGAACCAATTTTCTGGGGGTCTACCCCTTTCCCAAAATACCCGACAAACAGCAATTTTTGAGTGGCCATCGCAATATGGGGCTCAAATATAGGTATTTGGGAGTAGAAAACGAATTTGATATCCAAATGTAGGATCATGTATTTAGGGCATCACCCCTTTCCCAAAACACCCCCAAAGGGAAAAAATCTTTCGGCCATCCCAATAAGTGGCTCAAATGAAACGTATTTGAGATTAGAAAACGAATTTGATAACCTATTTTGGGGTCATGTGTTTGGGGGACGCCTCATCCTGCAAACTCCTCTTAAGCCAATGGCAATATAGGGTTAAAATAAATGGTATTTGGGAGAAGAGCACGATGCTGATATTTTTTCAGGGCCAAGTATCTGGGAGTACAGCTTACATCCAAAGTTAAATTCATAGACCAATAAAGATCATATGGGATTCAGATAAAGGCACTTATATTGTTAAACTATTAGCCAAGCGATATACTATTTTCGTAGCAGGTATTTCGCTAAAAAATCTTTAATTGTCGAAAATAAATATTCCAAGGAAACTTTTGTTCCATTTAAAGTAAAAGAAGGCGCAGCGGAGCGGGCCCGGGTCAGCTAGTATATATATACATATACTAGCACGCTCCGCTGCGCCTTCTTTTACTTTATATGGAACAAAAATCTCATTGGAATGTTTATTTTCGACAATTAAAGATCTTTTAGTGAAATACCATGCTAACTTGACTAACAGTTAAACAATACAAGTGCCTTTATCTGAATCCCATATGATCTTTATTGGTCTACGAATTTAATTTTGGTAAGGTGTTCTCCATTCTTAAAATACTCCATTTCATCCCGATATTCTCATGATGTCTGATGTAGTGGTGTTTTCGGGGAAAAGGTGGTCCCCCAGATACTTGGCCCTGAAAAAATATCAGCATCGTACTCTTCTCTCAAATATCATTTATTTAAACCCCATATTGCCATTGGCTTAAGAGGAGTTTACAGGATGAGGAGTCCCCCAAACACATGGCCCCAAAATAGGTTATCAAATTCGTTTTCTAATCTCAAATACCTTTCATTTGAGCCACATATTGGCATGGTCGAAAAATTTTTCCCTTTGGAGGTGTTTTGGGAAAGGGGTGATGCCCTAAATACATGGTCCTACATTTGGATATCAAATTCGTACTCTACTCCCAAATACCTTTTTGGCCCCATATTGCGATGGTCGCTAAAAAATTGCTGTTTGTGGGGTATTTTGGGAAAGGGGTAGATCCCCAGAAAATTGGTCCCGAAAATGGGTATTAATTCTTGCTCTACCCCCCAATAACCGTCATTTAAGCTCCACATTGACATGGTCGGTAAATATGCCCGATTTAGGGGTGTTTTGGGGATTGGGGTGGTCCCCAAACACTAAGCCCGGAAAATATATCAGCAACGTGCTCTATTCTCATTCTCAATATATCATTTATTTGAACCCCATATTGTCATTGGCCTCAAAATTGGATATCAAATTCGTTTTCTAGTCTCATTTGAACTCCTTATTGCAAAAGTCAGCAAATATGTCCGGTTTGGGGTATTGGCCCTAAAAACTATGAATATTTAGTTCCACTCTCTTAAGGACTCAAATTGTCTTGGTGAGCAAATACGTCCTATTTGGGGGTTATAATGGTGGTGGGACGTCCTCTAGACAGTTAGCCCCTAATGTTGATATCAGATACGTGGTCTACTCCCACATACCTTTAATTTGAGCCCCATATTTCCATAGTCGGCAAACATGACAGGCTTGGGGGTGTTTTGGGGATGGGCGGCCACTCAGTGGGTGGTGTTGTTGGGTTGGGGTGGCCCCATAGACACTTTTCCCGAGTATTGATATCAAATACCTGCTTTACTCCCAAAGACCTTTCATTTGAGCCCCATATTGCTATGGTCATAAATTCGTCCCCTTTGGGGTATATTTTTGGTGAGAGGCGGCCCCCCAAACACTTGGTCCAATATTTGGATATCATATCCGTATTCTACATTCAAATACCTCTACTTATGCCCCATATTCCCATGGTCAGTAAATAAATCCTGTTTGGGGGGTGTTTTGGGAAAGGGTGGACCCCAGACACATTGTCCCACATTTGCATATCAGATTCGTATTCTACTTGCAAATACCTTTCATTTGAGTCCCATGTTGCCATGGTCGGTAAATATGTCCCATTTTGGTGGATTTGGGGTGGTACCACTAGAACTTGGTCCGACAATTGAATATCAGGTACGTTTTCTTATCCTAAATACGTCATTTGAGTCCCATATTGTCGTTATTGGTCAAAATATATGTTTGGTAGGTTTTAGGGTGGGGCAGCCCCCCTAGGTACCCCATCCGAAATTTGGAAACCAAATTTTTATTGTTAGGGTACTATATGAGAGCACACAAAATTTCGCTTAAATAGCACCACCCATCTCCGAGATCTGGCGTTTCTGAAAATTAGGGTAAGGGGGAGGGTCCGCCCCCCCTTCAGATATCAAAAAATTCTGTACCCTATTTTCACCACGGGGTCATCATGCACCATCTGTGAAAATTTCAAGAAAATCGGTTCAGCCGTTCTGAGTCTATGAGGAACACACAAACACAAATTGATTTATATATATATATATATATATATATATATATATATATATATATATATATATATATATATATATATATATATATATATATATATATATATATATATATATATATATATATATATATATATGGGGGTGGGATGACCCACGCAACACTTAGTTCCATAATTGGATATCAGATTCGTTTTCTACTCTCAAATATCTTTAATTTGAGTCCCATGTTGTAGTGATTGGTGTAAAAATCCGTTTGCCGGGTTTTGGGGGTGGGCGGCTATCCTAGGCACTCCACCCCAGATTTTGATAGCAATTTTTTATTTTTAGGTCGCTGTTAGTGTGAAAACAAAACGTAACTTAACTCGCCCTAGGCATCTCCGAGATCTGGATTTTTGAAAATTTTCACCACGGGTCCATAATGCACCATCTATAAAAATTTCCAAAAAATCGGTTCAGCCGTTTTTGAGCCTATATGGAACACACAAACAAAGAAATCGAAAAACAAACAAAAATGCATATATATACACATAGAAAGATCTTCATGATCGAAGCCACCCAGTATGTTGTCGGGAGATGAATTAGAGGAACTTACAGAACTACAATCCATCTTAAAGCCGTTATGGTACATGACGAAGGAAATAAGTTTCGAAAAGAACGTCACACTTTGTAAATGTATGCCCTTGGTAGTGGGGTTGCGAATCGTAAGTATCGTAGTGTATTGCAATATTTTCAAAGGTACAATAATTTCAAATAATTCTTACAACTAATTTCTCTTTTTCCGGAAAATAGATGGATTTAATATTAAAACAGAAGTAGGAAAAGAGGTAAAAAAGGCCCTCGTCGGAAATTTAAAGCAAATTTGCCAACATTGAATCGGTTTCCATCTTCGCAATATCGAAACTTTTGGATCCACGCTTCAAAAATATAACATTTCAAAATATTCAAGCAGTGCCTGAGCCATATCTATTGGGTTGCCTAAAAAGCAATTGCGGATTTTTTAAAAGAAAGTAAATGCATTTTAATAACACTTAGAATGAACTTTAATCAAATATATAATTGCCATTTTGTTCAATAACCTTTTGCCATCTTCCTGGCAAATTTAGTATTCCACTCTCATAGAACTTCTGGCCTTTATCTGCAAAAAACTGAACCAAGTGCGATTTTATAGCCTCATCATTGCCGAAAGTTTTACCATTTACGGAGTTCTGCAAAGATCGAAATAAATGGTAGTCTGATGGTGCAAGGTCAGGGCTATATGGTGGATGCATCAAAAGTTCCCAGCCAAGCTCACTCAGTTTTTGGCGAGTGACCAAAGATGTCTGCGGTCTAGCGTTGTCCTGGTGGAATATGACACCTTTACGATTGACCAATTCCGGTCGCTTCTCCTTGACGGCTGTATTCAATTTGTCCAATTGTTGACAGTAAACATCCGAATTAATCGTTTGGTTCCTTGGAAGCAGCTCAAAATATACCACACCCTTCCAATCCCACCAAACAGACAGCATAACCTTCTTTTGGTGGATATCAGTCTTTGAAGTGGTTTGAGCTGGTTCACCATGCTTGGACCATAATCGTTTTCGACTAACGTTGTTGTAAACAATCCATTTTTCATCTCCAGTTATGATTCGTTTTAAAAACGGATCGAATTCATTGCGTTTAAGGTGCATATCACAAGCGTTGATTCGGTTTGTAAAATGAATTTCTTTCAATACATGTGGTACCCATATTAAAATTGACGCCAAACAAACAAATGTAAACAAAATTTCGCGCACTTTTTTTTCTAAAGCAAGCTAAAAGTAACAGCTGATAACTGTCAGAAGAAAGAATGCAATTACAGAGTCACAAGCCGTTGAATAAATTTGTCAACGCCGACTATATTACTACTATATTACCGACAATTACTTTTTGGGCAACCATATGATTGGTAATGAAATGCCATTTTTATTTGTTTACCTTTTTATACCCTCCACCATTGGATGGGAGTATACTTATTTCTTCATTCTGTTTGTAACACCTAGAAATATGCGTCTAAGACCCTATGAATTATACATAATCTTGATCGTCATGACATTTTAAGTCGATCTAGCCATGTCCGTCCGTCTGTCTGTCGAAAGCACGCAAACTTTCGAAGGAGTAAAGCTATGCGCTTGAAATTTTGCACAAATACTTTTTATAAGTGTAGTGTGGGATTGTTATAGGCCAAATCGGCCCATGTTTTGATAAAGCTGCCATATAAACCGATCTTGGATCCTGACTTCTTAAGCCGCTAGAGGGCGCAACTCTCATCCGATTTGGCTGAAATTTTGCATGAGGTGTTTAGTTATGTCTTCCAAAAACTGTGCTGAGTATGGCGCAAATCGGTGCATAACCTAATATAGCTGCCATATAAATCGATCATGGGTTTTGACTTCTTGAGCTTTTAGAGGGCGCAATTCTTATCCGATTTGGCTGTAATTTTATATGAGGTGTTTTGCCTTCCCTTCCAACAACTGTGCTAAGTATGGTTCATAGCCTGGCATAGCTGCCATGTAAACCGATCTGGGATCTTGACATCTTGAGCCTCTAGAGGGAGCAATTCTCATCAGATTTGGCAGAAACTTTGTACACCGACTTCTCCCATGACCTTTAGCATAGGGTCTGAATCGATCTATAGCTTGATACAGCTTCCATATAAACCTATCTCCCGATTTTGCTTCTTGAGCCCCTAAAATCGCAATTCTTATCTGAATGGACTGAAATATTGCACAATGACTTCCACAATGTTCAGCATTCAATTCATTTATGGTCCGAATCGAACTATAACTTGATATAGCTCCAATACCATAACAGTTCTTATTCATTATTCTTTGTTTGCCTAAAAAGAGATACCGCGCAAAGAACTCGAGAAATGCTATCCATGGTGGAGAGTATATTAGATTCGGCCCGGCCGAACGCTTTTACTTGTTTGAATTAAATTTTTTACTTTACAGCTGATAAAGTCAAAAAGGAACATCGAATGTCCCGGAAAACTACTAAAAACTCTTGAAGAGGGAGTAGCTGATTCACAGTTTCAGATCCGGAATCAATTTGGCACTTTCTACAAAGCTCAGTACTTTTATGTAAGAAGCAGCCCAATGTAGAAGCCGGAATTCCGTTCAGCTACGCCAATATTTAAGTTCGTCAACTTTATGCCGTAAATCTTATAAGAACCCCTTTTCAGCGTGGAAGGTTATCGAAAATGAATACCCTATTGTGTTTAAAGTGGCTACAAAATGGCAAGCTATCCTAGCCACCTCTGTTCTATTGGAGCGGCTATTCTCGCACGCTGAAATGATTGAAAATTAACTAAGGAGCCGACAGTTTCCCCAACACCTAAATATGTTAGTTTTTCTTAGATGGTTGGATTAGGATATTTGGGACATTACTTAAAATTTCGACTTTAGAAGACTTGTTTTGGTCATAGCAGAAATATTGTAATAACCTATATTTCGCTAATGCATGACCCATTTGGATCTGCACCTGTAATGTCCGCACCCTTTTTAGAGAAGGTGCAGCGTACGCGCTGGCGGATGTATTAGAGAAGTACAAGGCAGATATAAACGCCTTACAGGAAGTGCGATGGACTGGGAATGGCGTCACTACAACACCAAACGCTGACGAACTATACTATAGCTGTCATAACACGAAGCATGAATTTGGCTATAGATTTGTGGTTAGTCGCAGACTGAAACACCTTGTCTGTAGCTTTACTCCGCATAAAAGCCAAATTCTTCAACATCAACCTTATTTGTGTACATGTTCCGACGGAAGACATGGACGAGCAGACCAAGGATATTTCCTACGAGTGCCTAGAGAGAGAATATGACCGCTGCCCCGCTCATCATATTGAAATCGTTCTGGGAAATTTTAATGCGATAGGGAAGGGAGACATTTTTGGTCCAACAGTCGGAAAGTTTAGCCTCCACGAGATAATGTCGAGTAATGGGTTGAGGCTAGGAGATTTCACCGCGGGCGAGCAAACTGTGGGAACAAGAAACACCAAGTTCCCGAGTCATGGCCGTGTAGTGTATTGTCGTTTTATTTTGTATTTGTAAATGCCTTCATTTGTGTGAAATTTATTGTTTGACCCCTAGGGCTGATGGTGGCAGGGTTGAGACCCCCCCTGGATAAATTCAAATTTTTATGGCAAATAGCACAGGTCCTCGGCCGAGTAACAGTGTTAGCATAGAATAATTGGTAGTTGATATGGTTCAGTCCAGAAACTTTGTTCCGGGTCGTCCATGGCTCCTGAATTAAGACAATATGAATCTTGCCCTTGCTGATTTTCACCATCAGAGTAAAGCAGTCTCGCTCCGGTAGATTTCCTCAATCATTGGTCCTCCTGTAAATGGGCATCCTGGGAGTAGGTGATTATCTCATCGTCTGCTCCCTGTTCTTTAGACTGCATTGGCTTTCCTGTCACTGCACTGCCTGATGTCGTTTTAGGTTCATTGCCTAGTCTAGTCTTCCGACTTTTTATAAAATCGGTAATGGTTCCATCGTCGGGTCCCTGTTCGTTTAACTTTACTAGGATCTTTGCCTATCTTAGCCTTCCAAATCTTAAGTAAATGGGCTTCTTGGGAGTAGTTGATGGTACCATCATCGGCTTCCTGTTCGTTGGGTTGCATTGAGCCTCCTGTAGCTGCGTTGCCTAATGTTTCAATATTAGGATCTTTACCTATCCCAGTATTCCGAATCTTTAAGTCGGTGATGGGTCCGTCGTCGGGTTCCTGTTTGCTAGGCTGTGTTGGGTCTCTCGCCGCCTGATATTTTAGTATTGTTCCGATGATATAATGGCGCAGTGGCAAACTATTGCTCACACCATGGAAAATGTCGTGAAATCCGTACTTGGGTACCGGAAGCCTCCCCCAAGATGAGGATATGGAAAGAACAT
Organism: Stomoxys calcitrans; assembly: GCF_963082655.1. Classification (NCBI taxonomy): domain Eukaryota; kingdom Metazoa; phylum Arthropoda; class Insecta; order Diptera; family Muscidae; genus Stomoxys; species Stomoxys calcitrans. The sequence goes on from NC_081552.1 coordinate 100,379,666, forward strand.
TTTACCCAACTGCTACTGTCCGACGATGGCGGCGAAGAGGATACCGCAGAACCCGTCAATTACGATGAATGTTTACCTCCTAGTCAGAATGAGGTCCAAGTGGCAGTGACCTGACTAACGAACAACAAGGCAGCAGGAGCCGACGGGTTACCCGCTGAACTATTTAAGACCGGAGGCGACACGCTGATAAGGCGTATGCATCATCTTATCTTCGCAATCTGGCTAGAAGAACGCATACCCGATGATTGGAACCTCAGCATACTATGTTCCGTACACAAGAAAAAAAACAAGACGGTATGTGTCAACTACAGAGGAATAAGCCTCCTCCCCGTCGCATACAAGATACTCTCGAGCCTACTGTGTGAAAGATTAAAACCTAAAGTCAATTAGATAATTGGGCCCTATCAATGCGGCTTTAGATTTGGTAAAACCACCCTGGACCAGATATTCACACTGCGCAAAATCCTGGAAAATACCCGAGAAGGACAAATCAACACCTACCATCTTTTTGTTGACTACAAAGCCGGCTTCGATACCCCTTTCCGTTCAAAGGTATTTCAAGCCATGTATTAGTTTGGTATCCCTGCAAAATTAATAAGACTCTGCAGGATGACACTAGCTGATACGCGTTCCTCAGTAAGAATAGGAAAGAATTTCTCGGAACCATTTAATACCAAACGAGGTTTCAGACAAGAAGACAGCATATCGTGTGATCTCTTTAATATCCTGCTGGAGAAGATTATATGAGATGCAGATGTGAATAGATATGACACACTAATCACAAGACAACACATGCTACTCGCCAATACAGACGACATCGACATCATAGGTCGGTCACCGGAAGTAGTAACTGCAGCCTTTGAAAGAATAGAAAAAAAGTCAGTGAAAATGGGTCTAGCAGTAAATGAGAATAAGACGAAATGGATGGTTTCAACTCCCAAAACGCCTTGTACAACCGAGCTGATAAAGAAAATGGAGAAAGTTGGGAACCACAACTTTGAGATAGTCAGTAACTTTATCTACTTTGGACTAAGCAAGCAGTTCAGAGACAAGGCCACCTCTCGACAGACGAAGATTACACTATTCAAGACACTGATACTACCCGTGCTATTATATGGTTCTGAAGCATAGGTACTTGTGAAAGCAGATGAGGCAGTGTTTGGATTATTTGAGAGAAAGATTCTTCGAAAAATATATGGACCAGTTTGCGATAATAGAGAATATAGGCGACGTATGAACCACGAGCTGTATGACGACGATAGCATAGTTACACGCATCAAAATACAACGGCTGCGTTGGCTAGGTCATGTTGTCAGAATGGATGAAGAAACTCCAGCAAAGAAGTCTTTTGAAGGCAAACACAGTGGTACACGCAAACCGGCAAGACCAAAAGCTCGATGGAAGGTCAAGTAGTGGGAGACACTTCGAAACTTGGTGTCAGAGATTTTAGAATTAGCGCAGAAGATCGAGGCACTTGGCACGCTATTCTATACTCGGCTAGTGGAACAAATTTTGTCATTGCCAATTAAAGTTAATAAGTATGAGTCATTTGTGTTTTTGTTTGCATTTTTCTTCTTGATATTTAAAATAATCGAATTATTATTTTTGACCATACGCTCAAATTTTATAAAAAATGGTGTCAAAATCTTATTTTTCTTAAAACTAGCTTTTTGATTGATTGAAATGGTCGCATTTTTTTTTTTAAATATTACTTAAAAAAAAAATTATTGACTTAAATGCTCAATTTTTTTTAATATTATTTAAAAAATGTTGAAAATTTTTTTATATAACATGTTGTTAATCACTAACTAAAATTTTGTCAAATTACAACAACAATGCCTGTGAAAAGACCATTGAAATGTTGTAACAGTGAGTTTTTGTTTTCTAATACAAAACATATGCATACTTATAACATGCTATAAAATTTACAGACATTTTGCTTCCAATTACCGCGCTGAATGTGGTTCATCTAAGATGGTGTCATGGTCACCATGCCTTTGCTTCGTCCTACACCAGAAAAGATGTCCGTTTCCCTCAAGGCCAAGATGAAGGCTCAAGTCCCTCAAGGCCAAGATGGATGTCGAATAATAATCATCACAAACTAACACCAATCGCTCAAAATCGAATCTTGTTCGGTTTGTGTATGTGGAATTAAATTTTTCGAACGCCAGCATCGACATCCACAAAGAGGCTATTAATCTCATCAATTGCAAGAACAAAAATAAAAGATTGCAGAGTGTAACGACAGGTTTCCCCTCGTGTGCTGGGGTATAACTCGCGGGGGAAGGGTCCGTCACAGAAATTTATATTTTCCGAGACTAGAGTAGAGAACACGGAGTTTGTTTGGGATTCCACAATCTGTTTATTTGAATTTGGGCTATAACAATAGTTAGTGTATAAAGGCGAATACTTAACGCCGAGGCCTGGGACGATACTCGGAAATGAGGGCCAAAATGGGTAGTGGTTGGTTGATGTCGTTGGAGACCTGGAACAGTCCTCCAATCTCCGAGATGTGTTAGCCCACAGCTACGCCGTGCGGGTGAAGACCTAGGACGGTACTCTCCGAACAAAGACGCTCAGTTCACGGCTGGGACTTGGCTGGGCGGCGGTTATTGCCTGCGGTAGGGTACCACAGTGGAAGTCGGGAACGGCACTCACGGGGCTGTGATTTGGGCAGCAGCGCGGGGCGATGCTGAGTGGCGCAGGCGGACGAAGTGGAAGACCTGGTACAGTACTTCCTACACGGATGCTAGGTGTAGACTAGGTTGAGCTCAACGGTCAATGGATTGTTTACGGGGCAGCCGGAGTCAGCACCTCCAGGCGGAACGGTGGCTTTGCGGGGTTCGTCAGAGTTATCCGTCGAGAAAGTCGACGTCATCGAGGTCCGTTGGTTGTTGAGTCAGAGTACGAACGGTCGGGAGCTGTCTTGGGTGGTTATGGTGCATAGCTTTTACGGTGCAGTGACCACGAAAGTTCACCGTGTACGGGGCTCAAACGGCAAAGTTTACCAAAGCTTTTATGGTGCAGTGACCACGAAAGTTCACTGTTTACGGGGCTCATACGGCAAAGTTTAACAAAGCATTTACGTTGCAGTGACCAAGAAAGTTCACTGTGCACGAGGCTCACACGCAAAGTTTATTAAAGCTTTTACGCTGCAGTGGCCACGAAAGTTCACTGTTTACGGGGCTCAAACGGCAAAGTTTATCAAAGCTTTTACGTTGCGGTGACCACGAAAGTTCACTGTTTGCGGGGTTCGAACGGCAAAATTTACCGAAGCTTGTACGGAGCAGTGACCACGAAAATTCACTGTTTACGGGGGTAACACGGCCAAGTTTAACGAATATCACACGGCGCGCGAACACTGTCACTTTTGCTTTTGTCTATGTCACTAATCACTTTTTCACTCTACTAACCGATATTTCCTTGGCATCCCCGCTTCGACTTGGCTTCGCTTCCGATGCTTGACTTCTGATCCCCTTTGCCTGTCCTTGCCCTCCTTTTATATGCTCATACTCATCGCAACACATTTTCCAATTCACCACGGCAGCTCTAGTCCAACATAGAATATTTTCTCTTGCAGCATACCCGCAGATGTTGCTGCTGATGTCGGCTGACCACCGCACAAGCATAGCCCTTGTACGTAAAACTAATGTATGTACGTTTGTTTGACTATCGTTGCTGGTTACATACCAAGTGGAGTCGTTGAGTCTGGCTGCTGTGTATATCACTGCATTTGGCTGTGATATTTGTTGGTGGCCCTACGGTAACTTGTTTTGATCACTTTTGAAAAGAATTGTAAACAAGTATGAGGGCCATTCACTTTTTTTCGGGAAAACACTGCCTGCTTTCATAAAGTCTAGTTAAGGTACATGGTAAAATTCACTATATAAATAGATATATACGTTCTAAGATCGGTTGGGAGAAAAATAGAATTAATTGAAATGACAAGGTACACTGTGAACAATAATTCCGTGCAGTTAAAAACATATACCGTGAAAAAAAAGATAATTCCTCTTTGAAATAAATACCTACACTGCGAAAATTAATTGACATTAAATGAGTACACTGAGCGAAATTATAATTCATTAATTATTCATTTAACAATCCAAAATTCATTAACAATGGCTGTCGATGGCTCCTCAGAGTCCGATGAAAGGACGATGGTATCTATGACGGGGGGACGGCTGGTATCCTCACTAGTCGTGGTGCAACTAGGTCGCGTACCGATGGTGCTGTTGGCCTTCGGGCTGGTTGTTCAGCCACCCTGTTTGCGACTGTTGGAGTGGTTGGCCTTCGCATAGGTTGCACTACTACCACTGGGCGCCGCACGGGTTCAACCACCATCCTCTCCAGCATTACGTAGCACGGGGGTAACTGCACCATCGGCGTCTTCGGTGTTTCAGAAGGCCGTCTGCGGGATTGGGTCGGATACTTTCGACGAGAACTAGATTGGCCGGAGTCTTGGCTGCTTCTCTCAGTCGCTTGCAGCTGTCACTGCTGTTTATAGTAAGCCTTGGTACATAAAGGTGTCTGTTCGGGGTTCATTGCTTTTGGTGGCTGTGTCGCTAAAGGTGAAGTATCTACAGACGGGAGAGAAACGATTGGAGAGGTAATATTTAAGCAATGCTCTACCACTTGGTTCGAGTCAATGGGTTGGTCAACTTTGTCCGCTGTAGTGAAAGGTTTTATCTCGCTGAGATGGGCTGTTCCGACGTCTCCTTTGGCACGTCCACGCACTCTGACTATGACGGGGGAAGGGTGATCTAGAGATGGGATTTCGGAGGTTCGGCGGCAATGTAAATCCGGCATTCCGCATGGGCAAACTACGCTGATCAAAGGATTTTGTTCGGTAATTAGAGCTGTATCTAGTCCTGATGCCAGGGCGGAGAATATGCAAGACATGCCGGCTAGGGTGAAGCGCGCTCCAATTTTAGCGAGAAAGTCCAATCCTATAATAACCTTCTCGGTGGCATCCGACATAACTAGAAGCCTGATTGGTACTCGTTGGCTTCAAAGGTCGATGTCGGCCTCGATTGAATCCTGCACCTGACACTGGGAGCCGTCTGCCAGCAGCACCGTCGTTGTGTATGGGATCCTGGGATAGAATTCCTCTATAGCCTGCGCAAATGATTCGCTGATAAAGCAACGGGTTGCACCCTATGACGATGGTGGCCACAAGTCGGGTAGGCTCTACATGCAAAGTGGTATTTAATCGCGGGGGCTGGAGGTTGTGTGGAGACCCATCTCCCCCGGTTCTTGGCGGGTCCGACTCTCGTTTCCCGAGTTTTTCCCGACAGCAATGGATAGAGCGGATGCCACGCTGCCCACAGTCCCAACAGAAAAGAACGGGTTCGTTTCGGCAATGGACTGGGAAGTCCCCATTTTGACCACACCGCCGGCACGCTGTGTGTGGGTTGATGCGGGCGTTCTGGAATTCACGAGATTCCTCTGGTTCCATCCTCCGGTGTTGCTCTCGCGCAGGCGGTGGCAAAGCAGGCAAGCTCTCCAGATCGTCAGCCATTTCTAACAGATCTTGTAGTGTGCGAAAATCACGTTGGCGAATGTACCACAAGTACTCTGGCAGGGCGTTACGGAAGATCCTTTCGACCTTTTGTTCCTCCGTATAATTAGTATGCCTCATCAGGTTTTGCATGCTCAGCGCGTAGTTTTTGAACGACTCCCTTTGTTTTTGCCGTCGCCTACGTATGTCGTCCTCTAGATGTTCGAAGAACCGAACTGGGAGGAAAAATCTCAGGAAATCGTCTTTAAAACCTTCCCAATGACGCCATGATCGATTGTTATTTCGGTACCATACCAACGCTCGGTTTCGTAACACCTCGGGGATCATCTTTGAGAGGACATTGATGTCGGTGTCGTAAATCTGCGAAAGCTCCTCTATTCGCTTAATAAATTCCAAGGGTTCCTTTTCCCCATCAAAATGTACGTTCCATTTTCGCACTTGGTCCGCTACAATTTGAATATCGACGGATGGTACCGGGGTTTGGGACCACGGGTGCGTTCTTGCATTAGATATCTGAGGCCGCGAAGGTGTCTCAACGCTAGAACTACCATGATCCGGGGAAGCGCTAAGCGTAGCTGTGTGGCCGGTTGCTTGGGCCCCAGTCGGCTTTGGGTCGATCACCTCCGTAATCGTGATTACTAGTTTCTGACCTAGGGTTGAATCCGTCTTGTTGTCCCGCTTGGAAGATGTGGTCTCATGGAATTCTTGCAGCTGTAGTAGTCGTGTGAGGACGTTTGGTTCGTGCTGCTATGAACTGGCTAAAAAGCCGCCGCAGTTCATCAACGGTTTCGCCGATTTCCAGGCCTAATTCGCTGAGGTGGTTTCACAGTTCCACCTTTCGCAGGCTGTATACCCAAGATGTGCGAAGAGTAGTCGTCGTTTTATGAACTCAATTTGCAGTAGTGATTGACTAAACAGATTATAGTACACCTTTCACTATTGCGGTTGTTTGTTTCTCTATTCACGTCCCTGCTTGGGCGCCACTGTAACGACAGGTTTCCCCTCGTGTGCTGGGGTATAACTCGCGGGGGAAGGGTCCGTCACAGAAATTTATATTTGCCGAGACTAGAGTAGAGAACACGGAGTTTGTTTGGGATTCCACAATCTGTTTATTTGAATTTGGGCTATAACAATATTTAGTGTATAAAGGCGAATACTTAACGCCGAGGCCTGGGACGGTACTCGGAAATGCGGGCCAAAATGGGTAGTGGTTGGTTGATGTCGGTGGAGACCTGGAACAGTCCTCCAATCTCCGAGATGTGTTAGCTTTAACAATATTTAGTGTATAAAGGCGAATACTTAACGCCGAGGCCTGGGACGATACTCGGAAATGAGGGCCAAAATGGGAAGTGGTTGGTTGATGTCGGTGGAGACCTGGAACGGTCCTCCAATCTCCGAGATGTGTTAGCCCACAGCTACGCCGTACTTTCCGAACAAAGACGCTCAGTTCACGGCTGGGACTTGGCTGGGCGGCGGTTATTGCCTGCGGTAGGGTACCACAGTGGAAATCGGGAACGGCACTCACGGCGCTGTGATTTGGGCAGCAGCGCGGGTCGGTGCTGAGTGGTGCAGGCGGACGAAGTGGAAGACCTGGTACAGTACTTCCTACACGGATGCTAGGTTGAGCTCATCGGTCAATGGTTTGGTTACGGGGCAGCCGGAGTCAGCACTTCCAGGCGGAACGGTGGCGTTGCGGGGTTCGTCAGGGTTATCCGTCGAGAAAGTCGAGGTCAGGTTCCGTCGGATGTTGAGTCAGAGTACGAACGGTCGGGAGCTGTCTTAGGTGGTTATGGTGCACGAATACCGGGGCAAAGTATAACGTAGCTTTTACGGTGCAGTGACCACGAAAGTTCACCATGTACGAGGCTCAAACGGCAAAGTTTATCAGGGCAATTACGTTGCAGTGACCACGAAAGTTCACTGTGTTCGGGACTCACACGGCAAAGTTTACCAAAGCTTTTACGTTGCAGTGACCACGAAAGTTCACTGTTTACGGGGCTCCCACGACAAAGTATACTAAAACTTTTACGTTGTAGTGACCACGAAAGTTCACTGTTTCCGGGGTTCGAACGGCAAAATTTACCGAAGCTTGTACGGAGCAGTGACCACGAAAGTTCACTGTTTACGGGGGTAACACGGCCAAGTTTAACGAATATTACACGGCGCGCGAACACTGTCACTTTTGCTTTTGTCTATGTCACTAATCACTTGTTCACTCTACTAACCGATATTTCCTTGGCTTCCCGGCTTCGACTTGGCTTCGCTTCCGATGCTTGACTTCTGATCCCCTTTGCCTGTCCTTGCCCTTCTTTTACATGCTCATACTCATCGCAACATATTTTCCAATTCACCACGGCAGCTCTAGTCCAACACAGAATATTCTCTCTTGCAGCATACCCGCAGATGTGCGTATATTCGCTGCTGCTGCCGGCTGACCACCGCACAAGCATAGCCTTTGTACTTACCACTAATGTATTTACGGTTGTTTGACTATCGTTGCTGGTTACATACCAAGTGGAGTCGTTGAGTCTGGCTGCTGTGTATATCACTGCATTTGGCTGTGATATTTGTTGGTGGACCTACGGTAACTTGTTTTGATCACTTTTGAAAAGAATTGTAAACAAGTATGAGGGCCATTCACTTTTTTTCGGGAAATCACTGCCTGCATAAAGTCTAGTTAAGGTACATGGTAAAATTCACTATATAGATATATACGTTCTAAGATCGGTTGGGAGAAAAATAGAAGTAATTGAAATGACAAGGTACACTGTGAACAATAATTCCGTGCAGTTAAAAACATACACTGTAAAAAAATTCCTCTTTGAAATAAGTACCTACACTGCGAAAATTAATTGACATTAAATGAGTACACTGAGCGAAATTATAATTCATTAATTAATAGTTAAACTAGTTCAATCATTTAACAATCCAAAATTCATTAACAATTCATTGCAAATTCAACACAAATTGGGACAACACTAATTCTACACCCATGGGACATCACAGAGTGTGGACGGAAACGAGCCAGCGACTTCCGTTGTCACAAGAGTGAACTTAATCGGCAACCATACCCATGTCTAAATATAATACTGTTCAATGGTCGATTATGAATTACAACCCAACTCCAGTTGTATTTCCATCAAGCAAATTGTAATATTGTAGAAAATTTACATTTACATTTACATATTTTTACAATTTACTTAGCAGTTGAACCTTCAAAACAGTAATAGTGAATGGAAGCGAGAAAAATTTATAATTTTGAACATATTTTAATTTCATGGTTTAATCTCCTGGCAATGCAAACACAGTTGAGCAAGTATCCATAATCGACCACTAAATTTAAAATTGAATTTCTCATTTCTCGCGTTAACAATTAACAAAAAACCACAATGGAAGAAAACTAAAACGTATTCAATTGAAAGAATCAAATTAATAAAATATTGCCAGCATTTAAAATCTATATATTTATATATATGTATACGACTAGCTGAACCCGGCCCGCTTCGCTGCGCTTCCTTTTACACCATATGAATATAACTTTCTTTTCAATTACTCTTCTTTGCATTCACTAAGTTACGTATATTTTTCGGCCATGTTTTTATAGAACTTTGAGACTATTATGGAAGCTTGTCTCAGGGTAAGAGTATTAAAAAAATAATACTGAAAACAGTCAAAGGTTAGTTCCTTTATTTAATTTATTCGAAGGACAGACAACTTGTCAAAACAGTAGTGAAAATCATATGATCGACTTTGAACACACTCTCCTGTCTCTCTCGCGTATTTTTTTTTTTTTTTTGTTCGAGTTGGCTTTGCTATTCAAATAATTTGCAAATGGGTCATATTGGTCTATGTTTTGATATAGCTGCCATATAAACCAATCTTGGATCTTGACCTCTTGAGACTCTAAACGCCGCAATTCTTATCCGATTTGTCTCAAATTTTGTATAAAATATTTTGTTATCACTTCCAACATCTGTGCTAAGTATGGTTCAAACCGGTTTAAAACTTGATATAGCCCCCATATAAACCGATCTCCTGATTTGACTCTTTGAGCCTCTAGAGGGCGCAATTCTTATGCGATTTGGCTAAACATTATTTTGACGACTTCTATGACCTTCCACATACGAGTTAAATATGATCTGAATGGGTCCATAACTTGATATAGCTCCCATATGAACCGATCTCCCGATTTTAATTCATAAGCCACTATAGGCCTCAATTCTTATCCAATTTTGGCAGACATTTTGCACAATGACATCTACTATGGTCTCCAACAGCCAAACCAAGCATGGTCCGGATTGTTGACAACTTCAAATAGCTCCAATAGCTTTGCAGTTTTTATCCATTATCCTTTGTTTGCCTATGAAGAGATATCGGACAAAAAAATTACAAATGAGATCCATGGTAAAGGGGAATGTAAAATTCGGACCGGCTGGACTTTTGACGCTTTTACTTGTTTTCCATTTATAAAATCAGCTGTTTTCAATGACTTGGCGAACGAAAAAAAACGACAAAACGAAAAAAATGTGTGCTTATCAGCACGCCACTTGGGCTCGACTATAAAAAGGAGACTTCTTATCTTTGAGCTAAATTTTCAATCAAACCCGCTCTACTGAGCTGCTTTCAAGACGTAGAAAAATGTCACCTCTGTAACGTAACCTACTCTCCAATAGCTCTGATTCTGTGTACGTTCGTTGAGCCTTTCGCTCTAACAGTTTAACGCAAACTTGGATATTCGCACTCTACTAAATAAATTTTTATCTATGGCAAAGATAGCCACTTAACTACCTGAAACACCTATTGTTAAGGCACGTCTTAGGGAGGGAAATTATACCTCAAACAACCGCAACGAAATTCCTATACTTTATTTTTCATTATTTTACGGACCGATAGGTTGCCATTACAAAAATAAATGCTGCATGATAAATTTTTACCACTCTGCCCTCTCTCTGCTCGCGGTGGCGTCTCCATTCAGTTCATCCATTTGCAAATAGAATAAATGGCGCTTATTTAAATTTTAGTGCTGCCATCGATAAGGGAAAGGTTAATACCTTAATACCCAAAAAGGTTAATAAAACAACTTAAAAGTTATCCGTTCCATTTTGCCCCGGATCCTTGCGCAATCACATATAAACGACTGATAACTTGACACTTCTCCCATCTTAGAGCTTTTTTGAACATATTGTTATGAGTTTATAGATTTCCTTTGTCTATGCTGCTACTCGCTTGAAGCGGCTTAGCGCCTATAGCATTGATCATCATGTGATAGTCGTCTATAACTGACTATATGGCTACCTGTTGAATAGTCATAATTTAGTCTTTTTTAATCAAATCAAATTGCCATATTAAACGATTCTCAGTGGTAAAGAAATGATTTGCCGGTATTTATAGTAGGTGCGGTGGCGACAATTCTTAGTAATTTAACTGTGTACAACTTTTGAACATAAAAGTGTTGCCCAGCAGCATGTTGTTTGGAATTGTCTAGGAAAAGAAGGCTCCTTGTCGATGAGCTAAAACTGGAGGCCACCTTGTCGTTAAGGTTTGCAACTGCTCCTATCACACTGAACGTCATAACTTTGAGGGTATGGCGGCAGTGTCCTGCTAGGTCATTATAACTGATCAACTGTTTTGAGGTGGTCCGCTAGATATATGAGCAGAATAAAGATATCACATTCGCAGTTCACAACCTTAAACTTTTAATTGGTGTCATAATTGGTGTACACAGCCGTTTGATAGGGAGCGTCTATAGGAGAATTGTGACCATTTTCGTATTTTACTCCCGAATCCCTTTCATTTGAGTCCAATATTGTCATTACCGTCCAATAAACCTATTTTAGGCGGTTTTGGTGTCGGGGCGGCCCCCCTGTTACTTGGATCCAATTTTTAATGTGAAATTCGTAGTCTAATCCAGAATAACTTTATTTGAATCCAATATTGTCCGATCGGTTCACTTTTATTTTTGGGGTCGTACTTTTAGGGTAAGGGGGAGGGTCCGCCTCCCAACCGATATCAATAAATTATATAGCCAATTGCTCCTTCCGGATCATTCCCCATAATCTGTGATAATTTGAAAGAAATCGGTTCAGCCGTTTTTGAGTCTATTCGGAACAAACAAATTTACAAACCCACAAACAAACATACAAACAAACAAATTAATTTTTATACATATAGACAGATTAATTTTACTGTAGGTGTAGGAATATTCAAACATTTGCAAATATTGCTAAGTTATATATTTAAGTTTTCGCCGTTGTAAAAAGTAATGCCGTTTATTCTTAATTCAGAGGCTACTCGAGTGTGCTAAAAGGATTTTAATTTCATTTCGAAGCTCACTATTTTGCTGATATAAGTTCAAAAATATCTTTTTCAATCACATTTATTTTGTCTGCCACTGTTTCCATACTGACAATACGTTCTTTAACGGATGCAATTTCACTTTGAATGTCGCTGATTCTCTGGTCAAGTTCACATAACAATCGCTCTTCGCTCTCATTAATTAGTTGTCGATTCCAGAATACGTTATTCCTAACGTGGGAGATGTCCTAGGAAAAGAATAAGTTCTTTTTATATGTTCCAAGAAATCATTATATAATTTATTTAATAGAATACATTATTTAAATACATTTGGAATGAATTTTGTGTTTCAATTCAATATTATTATACCCTCCACCATAGGATGGGTGGTATACTAATTTCGTTATTCTGTTTGTAACTACTCGAAATATTCGTCTGAGACCCCATAAAGTATATATATTCTTGATCGACGCGACATTTTATGTCGATCTAGCCATGTCCGTCCGTCTGTCTGTCGAAAGCACGCTAACTTCCGAAGGAGTAAAGCTAGCCGCTTGAAATTTTGCACAAATACTTCTTATTTGTGTAGGTCGGTTGGTATTGTAAATGGGCCATATCGGTCCATGTTTTGATACAGCTGCCATATAAACCGATCTTGGGTCTTGATTTTCTTGAGCCTCTAGAGTGAGCAATTCTTATCCGATTGGATTGAAATTTTACACGACGTGTTTTGCTATGATATCCAACAACCGTGCCAAGTATGGTTCAAATCGGTCCATAACCTGATATAGCTGTCATATAAACCGATCTTGGGTCTTGACTTCTTGAGCCTCTACAGTGCGCAATTCTTATCCGATTGGAATGAAATTTTGCATGACGTATTTTATTCTTACTTTCAACAACTGTGCCAAGTATTGTTCAAATCGGTTCATAACCTGATATAGCTGTTATATAAACCGATCTTGGGTCTTGATTTCTTGAGCCTCTAGAGTGCGCAATTCTTATCCAATTGGAATGAAATTTTGCACGACGTGTTTTGTTATGATATACAACAACTGTGCCAAGTATGGTTCAAATCGGTTCATAACCTGATATAGCTGTCATATAAACCGATGTTGGGTCTTGAGTTCTTGAGCCTCTAGAGGGCGCAATTCTTATCCGTTTTGGCTGAAATTTTGCATGACGTATTTTATTCTTACTTTCAACAACTGTGTCAAATAAGGTTCAAATCGGTTCATAACCTGATATAGCTGCCATATAAACCGATCTTGGATCTTGACTTCTTGAGTCTCTAGAGGTCGCAATTATTATCCGATTTGCCTGAAATTTTGTACGACGGATCCTCTTTTCTTATATCCTTTTTTACCTAAGAAGAGATGCCGGGAAAAGAACTCGACAAATGCGATCCATGGTGGAGGGTATATAAGGCTCGGCCGAACTTAGCACGCTTTTACTTGCTCTTGATATTTTTTTTTTGTCTACCCACGCCATTATGCGTCTGTATATGATAGAAACTAGACATATATTTGGCTCTTCCCATTACATAAGTGTGAAAGAAGGCACAACAGAATGCAGATAAAGATACTCACAATTTGTATTATTCAATAACAATTTAATTGGTAAAATTAAAAATATGTTCAACTAATGTCTTCTTCACCAATTACTTGGCATCAGGGACGTAGCCAGGATTTTATTTTGGGGGAGGCCACCCCGCATTTTTTCAAAACCTAAATTAATGAATATGCCAGCATAAGCACGGTCGCTTCGCTGCCCCCGATGAAATACCCAATATCAAGGGGTAACTGTATCGCAGTTTAAAAAGCTTTAGCCTTATCCGTAAAGGAAAAACATTTTGGAAGTTTTAGTGCCTAAATGTACCGAATTCACAAAAAAAACTAGTCGATAAATACTGTCAAGGTGTAACTGCATCCCAATTTTGAGATCTTTAGCTCAATCCGTAAATAAAGTACCGTTTTATACGTTTTAGTACCTAAATGTACAATTTTAAAAAAATCTTTTAGTCATCCGTTACGTACTGCCAAGATGTACCTGTACCTTTAATTTCACAGATTTAACTCAGTCTGTAAATAAAGTACCACTTTGTTCGTTTTAGTACCAACATGAAAAAAAATAAAAACAAGTAAAAAGGCGTTGGGTATATTTATAAACCAACTTCCATCAAAATTCGGTGAAAATTGCATACCTTATGTCCCATAGCAGTTATATCGAAATATGTTCCGATTTGGGCCAAATACTAATAAGTACAAGTCATTGTTCAATTGTGTATATCAAAATATTGGTCTTTTTAGTAGCTTATCTAAAAATAAACCGATCTGAACCATATCCGACACAGATTTCGAAAAGCCTAAGCCATAAGTCACTGTGTCAAATTTCAGTGAAATCGGATTATAAATGCGCCTTTTATGGGGCCAAGACTTTAAATCGGGAGATCGGTCTACATGGCAGCTATAATCAAATCTGCACCGATTTGGGTTAAGTTGCAGAAAAATGTCAAAAAATGTATAACACAACGCACTGTCTAAATATCAGCGAAATCGGACAATAAATGCGCCTTTTATGGCCCCAAAACCTAAAACCGAGAGATTAGTCTATATAGCAGCTATATCCAAATCTGGACCGATCTGTACCATATTGCAGAAGTATGTCAAGGGGTATAACTTAACTCACTGTCCCAAATTTCGGCGACATCGGGCAATAAATGCGCCTTTCATGGGCCCAAAACCTTAAATCGAGAGGTCGGTCTATATGGCAGCTATATCCAAATCTGGACCAATCTGAGCCAAATTGACGAAGGATGTCGAAGGGCCTAACACAACTCACTGTCATAAATTTCAACAAAATCGGATAATAAATGTGGCTTTTATGGGTCTAAGACCCTAAATCGGCCGATCGGTCTATATGGGGGCTATATCGAGATATAGTCCGATATAGCCCATCTTCGAACGTAACCTGCTTATGGACCAAAAAAGAACTTGTCCGAAATTTCAGCTCAATATCTCTATTTTTAAAGACTGTAGCGTGATTTCAACAGACAGACGGACAGACGGGCGGACATGTCTAGATCGTCTTAGATTTTTACGCTGATCAAGAATATATACACTTTATAGGGTCGGAAATGGATATTTCGATGTGTTGCAAACGGAATGACAAAATGAATATACCCCCATCCTTCGGTGGTGAGTATAAAAATTTTCTAGTCGTGCCTAGATGTAACTGGCTAGTGCCTAGATGTAACTGCATTCCCAATTTCAGAGCTGTAGCTCAATCCGTAAAGAAGTTGCAATATTGTACGTTTTAGTACCAAAATGTGATAATATCAACAAAAATCTTCTATTCGTCCGGTACATACTGCAAGATGTGCCTGTGTCCCAAATTTCACTTAAATACTTTTTTTCTACTCCTGGTATGATTTCAACATTTCTTATTTGGTAAAACTTATTGTCAAGACATCGATCATTTTTGTTTAATTTTTATACCCTCCACCATAGGATGGGGGTATACTAATTTCGATTGGAATGAAATTTTGCACGACGTGTTTTGTTATGATATTCAACAAATGTGCCGAGTATGGTTCAAATCGGTCCATAACCTGATATAGCTGCCATATAAACCGATCTTGGGTCTTGACTTCTTGAGCCTCTAGAGTGCGCAATTCTTATCCGATTGGAATGAAATTTTGCACGACTTGTTTGGTTATGGTATTCAACAACTGTGCCGAGTATGGTTCAAATCGGTCCATAACCTGATATAGCTGACATAAAAACCGATCTTGGGTCTTGACTTCTTGAGACTCTAGAGTGCGCAATTCTTATCGCAATTCTGTACGACGGATTCTCTTATGACCATCAACATACGTATTTATTATGGTCTGAATCGGTCTATATGGGAGCTGTATCTCCCTTATAAATCGATCTCTCTATTTTTCTTCTTGAGCCCCCAAAGGGCGCAATTCTTAATCGAATTAGCTGACATTTTACACAGGTCTCAAACATATAATTTAATTGTGGTCAAAGCCGGACCATGTCTTGATATTGCTCTTATAGCAAAGCAAATCTTTTCATATATCCTTTTTTGCCTAAGAAGAAATGCCGGGAAAGGAACTCGACAAATGCGATCCATGGTGGAGGGTATATAAGATTCGGCCCGGCCGAACTGTGCACGCTTTTACTTGTTTTATTATACCCTCCACCATAAGATGGGGGGTATACTAATTTCGTCATTCTGTTTGTAACTACTTTGTATATATATATTTTTGATCGTCGTGACATTTTATGTCGATCTAGCCATGCCCGTCCGTCTGTCCGTCCGTCCGTCTGTCTGTCGAAAGCACGCTAACTTCCGAAGGAGTAAAGCTAGCCGCTTGAAATTTTGCACAAATACTTCTTATTAGTGTAGGTCGGTTTGTATTGTAAATGGGCCATATCGGTCCATGTTTTGATATAGCTGCCATATACACCGATCTTGGGTCTTGACTTCTTGAGCCTCTAGAGTGCGCAATTCTTATCCGATTGGAATGAAAATTTGCACGACGTGTTTCGTTATGACATCCAACAACTGTGCCAAATATGGTTCAAATCGATCAATAACCTGATATAGCTGTCATATAAACCGATCTTGGGTCTTGACTTCTTGAGACTCTAGAGTGCGCAATTCTTATCCGATTGGAATGAAATTTTGCATGACGTGTTTTATTATGATATACAACAACTGTGCCAAGTATGGTTCAAATCGGTCTATAACCTTATATAGCTGTCATATAAACCGATCTTGGGTCTTGACTTCTTGAGCCTCTAGAGGGCGCAATTCTTATCCGATTGGAATGAATTTTTGCACGAAGTGTTTTGTTACAATATCCAACAACTGTGCCTGGTATGGCTTAAATCGGTTCATAACCTGATATATTTAGCTGCCATATAAACCGATCTTGGGTCTTGACTTCCCGAGCTTCTAGAGTGCGCAATTCTTATCCGATTGGAATGAAACTTTGCACGACGTGTTTTGTTATGATATCCAACAACTGTACCAAGTATGGTTCAAATCGGATTTAAACCTGATATAGCTGTCATATAAACAGATCTGGGGACTTGACTTCTTGAGCTTCTAGAAGGCGCAATTCCTATCCGATTTGGCTGAAATTTTGCGTGACGTATTTTATTCTTCCTTTCAACAACTGTGTCAAATAAGGTTCAAATTGGTTCATAACCTGATAAAGCTGCCATATAAACCGATCTGGGATCTTGACTTCTTAAGCCTCTAGAGGTCGCAATTATCATCCGATTTGCCTGAAATTTTGTAGGACGGATCCATGTCATGACCATCAACATACGTGTTTATTATGTTGTGAATCGGTCTATAGCCCGATACAGCTCCCATATAAATCGATCTCTCTATTTTACTTCTTGAGCCCCCAAAGGGCGCGATCCTTATTCAATTTGGCTGACATTTTACACAGGTCTCCAACATATAATTTAATTATGGTCCAAACTGGACCATATCTTGATATCGCTCTAAGAGCAGAGCAAATCTTTTCTTATATCCTTTTTTGACTAAGAAGAGATGGCGGGAAAAGAACTCGACAAATTCGATCCATGGTGAAGGGTATATAAGATTCGGCCCGGCCGAACTTAGCACGCTTTTACTTGTTTTACCCTTCTCTGTTCACTTAAAAGTAAATAAGCTATGACATCCTTTCTGGTACCAAAATGTATGATATGTTAAAAAATAACTAAGTCAGCCAACATATATTTCTTAGTAGAATCTACATGAGATATGAAATGGTATCAAATACCAAATAAAGAGAGTATGAAATTTTACAAAATACGGCACTAAATGTACGTTTCTTCCTTTTCCATTATGATTTTTCATATTTTTTTTCTATCTACCGCCTTTATTTTGCAACAATAATCATTTAATCCAAATTTCGAAGTTCGAGTTCTACCCGATCGTCCTATGCAAAGTTCACCTAGTGCCTGAGCCATATCTATTGGGTTGCCTAAAAAGCAATTGCGGATTTTTTAAAAGAAAGTAAATGCATTTTAATAACACTTAGAATGAACTTTAATCAAATATATAATTGCCATTTTGTTCAATAACCTTTTGCCATCTTCCTGGCAAAATTAGTATTCCACTCTCATAGAACTTCTGGCCTTTATCTGCAAAAAACTGAACCAAGTGCGATTTTATAGCCTCATCATTGCCGAAAGTTTTACCATTTACGGAGTTCTGCAAAGATCGAAATAAATGGTAGTCTGATGGTGCAAGGTCAGGGCTATATGGTGGATGCATCAAAAGTTCCCAGCCAAGCTCACTCAGTTTTTGGCGAGTGACCAAAGATGTCTGCGGTCTAGCGTTGTCCTGGTGGAATATGACACCTTTACGATTGACCAATTCCGGTCGCTTCTCCTTGACGGCTGTATTCAATTTGTCCAATTGTTGACAGTAAACATCCGAATTAATCGTTTGGTTCCTTGGAAGCAGCTCAAAATATACCACACCCTTCCAATCCCACCAAACAGACAGCATAACCTTCTTTTGGTGGATATCAGTCTTTGAAGTGGTTTGAGCTGGTTCACCATGCTTGGACCATAATCGTTTTCGACTAACGTTGTTGTAAACAATCCATTTTTCATCTCCAGTTATGATTCGTTTTAAAAACGGATCGAATTCATTGCGTTTAAGGTGCATATCACAAGCGTTGATTCGGTTTGTAAAATGAATTTCTTTCAATACATGTGGTACCCATATTAAAATTGACGCCAAACAAACAAATGTAAACAAAATTTCGCGCACTTTTTTTTCTAAAGCAAGCTAAAAGTAACAGCTGATAACTGTCAGAAGAAAGAATGCAATTACAGAGTCACAAGCCGTTGAAAAAATTTGTCAACGCCGACTATATTACTACTATATTACCGACAATTACTTTTTGGGCAACCATATGATTGGTAATGAAATGCCATTTTTATTTGTTTACCTTTTTATACCCTCCACCATTGGATGGGAGTATACTTATTTCTTCATTCTGTTTGTAACACCTAGAAATATGCGTCTAAGACCCTATGAATTATACATAATCTTGATCGTCATGACATTTTAAGTCGATCTAGCCATGTCCGTCCGTCTGTCTGTCGAAAGCACGCAAACTTTCGAAGGAGTAAAGCTATGCGCTTGAAATTTTGCACAAATACTTTTTATAAGTGTAGTGTGGGATTGTTATAGGCCAAATCGGCCCATGTTTTGATAAAGCTGCCATATAAACCGATCTTGGATCCTGACTTCTTAAGCCGCTAGAGGGCGCAACTCTCATCCGATTTGGCTGAAATTTTGCATGAGGTGTTTAGTTATGTCTTCCAAAAACTGTGCTGAGTATGGCGCAAATCGGTGCATAACCTAATATAGCTGCCATATAAATCGATCATGGGTTTTGACTTCTTGAGCTTTTAGAGGGCGCAATTCTTATCCGATTTGGCTGTAATTTTATATGAGGTGTTTTGCCTTCCCTTCCAACAACTGTGCTAAGTATGGTTCATAGCCTGGCATAGCTGCCATGTAAACCGATCTGGGATCTTGACATCTTGAGCCTCTAGAGGGAGCAATTCTCATCAGATTTGGCAGAAACTTTGTACACCGACTTCTCCCATGACCTTTAGCATAGGGTCTGAATCGATCTATAGCTTGATACAGCTTCCATATAAACCTATCTCCCGATTTTGCTTCTTGAGCCCCTAAAATCGCAATTCTTATCTGAATGGACTGAAATATTGCACAATGACTTCCACAATGTTCAGCATTCAATTCATTTATGGTCCGAATCGAACTATAACTTGATATAGCTCCAATACCATAACAGTTCTTATTCATTATTCTTTGTTTGCCTAAAAAGAGATACCGCGCAAAGAACTCGAGAAATGCTATCCATGGTGGAGAGTATATTAGATTCGGCCCGGCCGAACGCTTTTACTTGTTTGAATTAAATTTTTTACTTTACAGCTGATAAAGTCAAAAAGGAACATCGAATGTCCCGGAAAACTACTAAAAACTCTTGAAGAGGGAGTAGCTGATTCACAGTTTCAGATCCGGAATCAATTTGGCACTTTCTACAAAGCTCAGTACTTTTATGTAAGAAGCAGCCCAATGTAGAAGCCGGAATTCCGTTCAGCTACGCCAATATTTAAGTTCGTCAACTTTAAGCCGTAAATCTTATAAGAACCCCTTTTCAGCGTGGAAGGTTATCGAAAATGAATACCCTATTGTGTTTAAAGTGGCTACAAAATGGCAAGCTATCCTAGCCACCTCTGTTCTATTGGAGCGGCTATTCTCGCACGCTGAAATGATTGAAAATTAACTAAGGAGCCGACAGTTTCCCCAACACCTAAATATGTTAGTTTTTCTTAGATGGTTGGATTAGGATATTTGGGACATTACTTAAAATTTCGACTTTAGAAGACTTGTTTTGGTCATAGCAGAAATATTGTAATAACCTATATTTCGCTAATGCATGACCCATTTGGATCTGCACCTGTAATGTCCGCACCCTTTTTAGAGAAGGTGCAGCGTACGCGCTGGCGGATGTATTAGAGAAGTACAAGGCAGATATAAACGCCTTACAGGAAGTGCGATGGACTGGGAATGGCGTCACTACAACACCAAACGCTGACGAACTATACTATAGCTGTCATAACACGAAGCATGAATTTGGCTATAGATTTGTGGTTAGTCGCAGACTGAAACACCTTGTCTGTAGCTTTACTCCGCATAAAAGCCAAATTCTTCAACATCAACCTTATTTGTGTCCATGTTCCGACGGAAGACATGGACGAGCAGACCAAGGATATTTCCTACGAGTGCCTAGAGAGAGAATATGACCGCTGCCCCGCTCATCATATTGAAATCGTTCTGGGAAATTTTAATGCGATAGGGAAGGGAGACATTTTTGGTCCAACAGTCGGAAAGTTTAGCCTCCACGAGATAATGTCGAGTAATGGGTTGAGGCTAGGAGATTTCACCGCGGGCGAGCAAACTGTGGGAACAAGAAACACCAAGTTCCCGAGTCATGGCCGTGTAGTGTATTGTCGTTTTATTTTGTATTTGTAAATGCCTTCATTTGTGTGAAATTTATTGTTTGACCCCTAGGGCTGATGGTGGCAGGGTTGAGACCCCCCCTGGATAAATTCAAATTTTTATGGCAAATAGCACAGGTCCTCGGCCGAGTAACAGTGTTAGCATAGAATAATTGGTAGTTGATATGGTTCAGTCCAGAAACTTTGTTCCGGGTCGTCCATGGCTCCTGAATTAAGACAATATGAATCTTGCCCTTGCTGATTTTCACCATCAGAGTAAAGCAGTCTCGCTCCGGTAGATTTCCTCAATCATTGGTCCTCCTGTAAATGGGCATCCTGGGAGTAGGTGATTATCTCATCGTCTGCTCCCTGTTCTTTAGACTGCATTGGCTTTCCTGTCACTGCACTGCCTGATGTCGTTTTAGGTTCATTGCCTAGTCTAGTCTTCCGACTTTTTATAAAATCGGTAATGGTTCCATCGTCGGGTCCCTGTTCGTTTAACTTTACTAGGATCTTTGCCTATCTTAGCCTTCCAAATCTTAAGTAAATGGGCTTCTTGGGAGTAGTTGATGGTACCATCATCGGCTTCCTGTTCGTTGGGTTGCATTGAGCCTCCTGTAGCTGCGTTGCCTAATGTTTCAATATTAGGATCTTTACCTATCCCAGTATTCCGAATCTTTAAGTCGGTGATGGGTCCGTCGTCGGGTTCCTGTTTGCTAGGCTGTGTTGGGTCTCTCGCCGCCTGATATTTTAGTATTGTTCCGATGATATAATGGCGCAGTGGCAAACTATTGCTCACACCATGGAAAATGTCGTGAAATCCGTACTTGGGTACCGGAAGCCTCCCCCAAGATGAGGATATGGAAAGAACATTTTACCCAACTGCTACTGTCCGACGATGGCGGCGAAGAGGATACCGCAGAACCCGTCAATTACGATGAATGTTTACCTCCTAGTCAGAATGAGGTCCAAGTGGCAGTGACCTGACTAACGAACAACAAGGCAGCAGGAGCCGACGGGTTACCCGCTGAACTATTTAAGACCGGAGGCGACACGCTGATAAGGCGTATGCATCATCTTATCTTCGCAATCTGGCTAGAAGAACGCATACCCGATGATTGGAACCTCAGCATACTATGTTCCGTACACAAGAAAAAAAACAAGACGGTATGTGTCAACTACAGAGGAATAAGCCTCCTCCCCGTCGCATACAAGATACTCTCGAGCCTACTGTGTGAAAGATTAAAACCTAAAGTCAATTAGATAATTGGGCCCTATCAATGCGGCTTTAGATTTGGTAAAACCACCCTGGACCAGATATTCACACTGCGCAAAATCCTGGAAAATACCCGAGAAGGACAAATCAACACCTACCATCTTTTTGTTGACTACAAAGCCGGCTTCGATACCCCTTTCCGTTCAAAGGTATTTCAAGCCATGTATTAGTTTGGTATCCCTGCAAAATTAATAAGACTCTGCAGGATGACACTAGCTGATACGCGTTCCTCAGTAAGAATAGGAAAGAATTTCTCGGAACCATTTAATACCAAACGAGGTTTCAGACAAGAAGACAGCATATCGTGTGATCTCTTTAATATCCTGCTGGAGAAGATTATATGAGATGCAGATGTGAATAGATATGACACACTAATCACAAGACAACACATGCTACTCGCCAATACAGACGACATCGACATCATAGGTCGGTCACCGGAAGTAGTAACTGCAGCCTTTGAAAGAATAGAAAAAAAGTCAGTGAAAATGGGTCTAGCAGTAAATGAGAATAAGACGAAATGGATGGTTTCAACTCCCAAAACGCCTTGTACAACCGAGCTGATAAAGAAAATGGAGAAAGTTGGGAACCACAACTTTGAGATAGTCAGTAACTTTATCTACTTTGGACTAAGCAAGCAGTTCAGAGACAAGGCCACCTCTCGACAGACGAAGATTACACTATTCAAGACACTGATACTACCCGTGCTATTATATGGTTCTGAAGCATAGGTACTTGTGAAAGCAGATGAGGCAGTGTTTGGATTATTTGAGAGAAAGATTCTTCGAAAAATATATGGACCAGTTTGTGATAATAGAGAATATAGGCGACGTATGAACCACGAGCTGTATGACGACGATAGCATAGTTACACGCATCAAAATACAACGGCTGCGTTGGCTAGGTCATGTTGTCAGAATGGATGAAGAAACTCCAGCAAAGAAGTCTTTTGAAGGCAAACACAGTGGTACACGCAAACCGGCAAGACCAAAAGCTCGATGGAAGGTCAAGTAGTGGGAGACACTTCGAAACTTGGTGTCAGAGATTTTAGAATTAGCGCAGAAGATCGAGGCACTTGGCACGCTATTCTATACTCGGCTAGTGGAACAAATTTTGTCATTGCCAATTAAAGTTAATAAGTATGAGTCATTTGTGTTTTTGTTTGCATTTTTCTTCTTGATATTTAAAATAATCGAATTATTATTTTTGACCATACGCTCAAATTTTATAAAAAATGGTGTCAAAATCTTATTTTTCTTAAAACTAGCTTTTTGATTGATTGAAATGGTCGCATTTTTTTTTTTAAATATTACTTAAAAAAAAAATTATTGACTTAAATGCTCAATTTTTTTTAATATTATTTAAAAAATGTTGAAAATTTTTTTATATAACATGTTGTTAATCACTAACTAAAATTTTGTCAAATTACAACAACAATGCCTGTGAAAAGACCATTGAAATGTTGTAACAGTGAGTTTTTGTTTTCTAATACAAAACATATGCATACTTATAACATGCTATAAAATTTACAGACATTTTGCTTCCAATTACCGCGCTGAATGTGGTTCATCTAAGATGGTGTCATGGTCACCATGCCTTTGCTTCGTCCTACACCAGAAAAGATGTCCGTTTCCCTCAAGGCCAAGATGAAGGCTCAAGTCCCTCAAGGCCAAGATGGATGTCGAATAATAATCATCACAAACTAACACCAATCGCTCAAAATCGAATCTTGTTCGGTTTGTGTATGTGGAATTAAATTTTTCGAACGCCAGCATCGACATCCACAAAGAGGCTATTAATCTCATCAATTGCAAGAACAAAAATAAAAGATTGCAGAGTGTAACGACAGGTTTCCCCTCGTGTGCTGGGGTATAACTCGCGGGGGAAGGGTCCGTCACAGAAATTTATATTTTCCGAGACTTTATTTGAATTTGGGCTATAACAATAGTTAGTGTATAAAGGCGAATACTTAACGCCGAGGCCTGGGACGATACTCGGAAATGAGGGCCAAAATGGGTAGTGGTTGGTTGATGTCGTTGGAGACCTGGAACAGTCCTCCAATCTCCGAGATGTGTTAGCCCACAGCTACGCCGTGCGGGTGAAGACCTAGGACGGTACTCTCCGAACAAAGACGCTCAGTTCACGGCTGGGACTTGGCTGGGCGGCGGTTATTGCCTGCGGTAGGGTACCACAGTGGAAGTCGGGAACGGCACTCACGGGGCTGTGATTTGGGCAGCAGCGCGGGGCGATGCTGAGTGGCGCAGGCGGACGAAGTGGAAGACCTGGTACAGTACTTCCTACACGGATGCTAGGTGA
Source organism: Stomoxys calcitrans (assembly GCF_963082655.1). Taxonomy (NCBI): domain Eukaryota; kingdom Metazoa; phylum Arthropoda; class Insecta; order Diptera; family Muscidae; genus Stomoxys; species Stomoxys calcitrans. The sequence goes on from NC_081552.1 coordinate 100,404,146, forward strand.
AGACTAGGTTGAGCTCAACGGTCAATGGATTGTTTACGGGGCAGCCGGAGTCAGCACCTCCAGGCGGAACGGTGGCTTTGCGGGGTTCGTCAGAGTTATCCGTCGAGAAAGTCGACGTCATCGAGGTCCGTTGGTTGTTGAGTCAGAGTACGAACGGTCGGGAGCTGTCTTGGGTGGTTATGGTGCATAGCTTTTACGGTGCAGTGACCACGAAAGTTCACCGTGTACGGGGCTCAAACGGCAAAGTTTACCAAAGCTTTTATGGTGCAGTGACCACGAAAGTTCACTGTTTACGGGGCTCATACGGCAAAGTTTAACAAAGCATTTACGTTGCAGTGACCAAGAAAGTTCACTGTGCACGAGGCTCACACGCAAAGTTTATTAAAGCTTTTACGCTGCAGTGGCCACGAAAGTTCACTGTTTACGGGGCTCAAACGGCAAAGTTTATCAAAGCTTTTACGTTGCGGTGACCACGAAAGTTCACTGTTTGCGGGGTTCGAACGGCAAAATTTACCGAAGCTTGTACGGAGCAGTGACCACGAAAATTCACTGTTTACGGGGGTAACACGGCCAAGTTTAACGAATATCACACGGCGCGCGAACACTGTCACTTTTGCTTTTGTCTATGTCACTAATCACTTTTTCACTCTACTAACCGATATTTCCTTGGCATCCCCGCTTCGACTTGGCTTCGCTTCCGATGCTTGACTTCTGATCCCCTTTGCCTGTCCTTGCCCTCCTTTTATATGCTCATACTCATCGCAACACATTTTCCAATTCACCACGGCAGCTCTAGTCCAACATAGAATATTTTCTCTTGCAGCATACCCGCAGATGTTGCTGCTGATGTCGGCTGACCACCGCACAAGCATAGCCCTTGTACGTAAAACTAATGTATGTACGTTTGTTTGACTATCGTTGCTGGTTACATACCAAGTGGAGTCGTTGAGTCTGGCTGCTGTGTATATCACTGCATTTGGCTGTGATATTTGTTGGTGGCCCTACGGTAACTTGTTTTGATCACTTTTGAAAAGAATTGTAAACAAGTATGAGGGCCATTCACTTTTTTTCGGGAAAACACTGCCTGCTTTCATAAAGTCTAGTTAAGGTACATGGTAAAATTCACTATATAAATAGATATATACGTTCTAAGATCGGTTGGGAGAAAAATAGAATTAATTGAAATGACAAGGTACACTGTGAACAATAATTCCGTGCAGTTAAAAACATATACCGTGAAAAAAAAGATAATTCCTCTTTGAAATAAATACCTACACTGCGAAAATTAATTGACATTAAATGAGTACACTGAGCGAAATTATAATTCATTAATTATTCATTTAACAATCCAAAATTCATTAACAATGGCTGTCGATGGCTCCTCAGAGTCCGATGAAAGGACGATGGTATCTATGACGGGGGGACGGCTGGTATCCTCACTAGTCGTGGTGCAACTAGGTCGCGTACCGATGGTGCTGTTGGCCTTCGGGCTGGTTGTTCAGCCACCCTGTTTGCGACTGTTGGAGTGGTTGGCCTTCGCATAGGTTGCACTACTACCACTGGGCGCCGCACGGGTTCAACCACCATCCTCTCCAGCATTACGTAGCACGGGGGTAACTGCACCATCGGCGTCTTCGGTGTTTCAGAAGGCCGTCTGCGGGATTGGGTCGGATACTTTCGACGAGAACTAGATTGGCCGGAGTCTTGGCTGCTTCTCTCAGTCGCTTGCAGCTGTCACTGCTGTTTATAGTAAGCCTTGGTACATAAAGGTGTCTGTTCGGGGTTCATTGCTTTTGGTGGCTGTGTCGCTAAAGGTGAAGTATCTACAGACGGGAGAGAAACGATTGGAGAGGTAATATTTAAGCAATGCTCTACCACTTGGTTCGAGTCAATGGGTTGGTCAACTTTGTCCGCTGTAGTGAAAGGTTTTATCTCGCTGAGATGGGCTGTTCCGACGTCTCCTTTGGCACGTCCACGCACTCTGACTATGACGGGGGAAGGGTGATCTAGAGATGGGATTTCGGAGGTTCGGCGGCAATGTAAATCCGGCATTCCGCATGGGCAAACTACGCTGATCAAAGGATTTTGTTCGGTAATTAGAGCTGTATCTAGTCCTGATGCCAGGGCGGAGAATATGCAAGACATGCCGGCTAGGGTGAAGCGCGCTCCAATTTTAGCGAGAAAGTCCAATCCTATAATAACCTTCTCGGTGGCATCCGACATAACTAGAAGCCTGATTGGTACTCGTTGGCTTCAAAGGTCGATGTCGGCCTCGATTGAATCCTGCACCTGACACTGGGAGCCGTCTGCCAGCAGCACCGTCGTTGTGTATGGGATCCTGGGATAGAATTCCTCTATAGCCTGCGCAAATGATTCGCTGATAAAGCAACGGGTTGCACCCTATGCCGATGGTGGCCACAAGTCGGGTAGGCTCTACATGCAAAGTGGTATTTAATCGCGGGGGCTGGAGGTTGTGTGGAGACCCATCTCCCCCGGTTCTTGGCGGGTCCGACTCTCGTTTCCCGAGTTTTTCCCGACAGCAATGGATAGAGCGGATGCCACGCTGCCCACAGTCCCAACAGAAAAGAACGGGTTCGTTTCGGCAATGGACTGGGAAGTCCCCATTTTGACCACACCGCCGGCACGCTGTGTGTGGGTTGATGCGGGCGTTCTGGAATTCACGAGATTCCTCTGGTTCCATCCTCCGGTGTTGCTCTCGCGCAGGCGGTGGCAAAGCAGGCAAGCTCTCCAGATCGTCAGCCATTTCTAACAGATCTTGTAGTGTGCGAAAATCACGTTGGCGAATGTACCACAAGTACTCTGGCAGGGCGTTACGGAAGATCCTTTCGACCTTTTGTTCCTCCGTATAATTAGTATGCCTCATCAGGTTTTGCATGCTCAGCGCGTAGTTTTTGAACGACTCCCTTTGTTTTTGCCGTCGCCTACGTATGTCGTCCTCTAGATGTTCGAAGAACCGAACTGGGAGGAAAAATCTCAGGAAATCGTCTTTAAAACCTTCCCAATGACGCCATGATCGATTGTTATTTCGGTACCATACCAACGCTCGGTTTCGTAACACCTCGGGGATCATCTTTGAGAGGACATTGATGTCGGTGTCGTAAATCTGCGAAAGCTCCTCTATTCGCTTAATAAATTCCAAGGGTTCCTTTTCCCCATCAAAATGTACGTTCCATTTTCGCACTTGGTCCGCTACAATTTGAATATCGACGGATGGTACCGGGGTTTGGGACCACGGGTGCGTTCTTGCATTAGATATCTGAGGCCGCGAAGGTGTCTCAACGCTAGAACTACCATGATCCGGGGAAGCGCTAAGCGTAGCTGTGTGGCCGGTTGCTTGGGCCCCAGTCGGCTTTGGGTCGATCACCTCCGTAATCGTGATTACTAGTTTCTGACCTAGGGTTGAATCCGTCTTGTTGTCCCGCTTGGAAGATGTGGTCTCATGGAATTCTTGCAGCTGTAGTAGTCGTGTGAGGACGTTTGGTTCGTGCTGCTATGAACTGGCTAAAAAGCCGCCGCAGTTCATCAACGGTTTCGCCGATTTCCAGGCCTAATTCGCTGAGGTGGTTTCACAGTTCCACCTTTCGCAGGCTGTATACCCAAGATGTGCGAAGAGTAGTCGTCGTTTTATGAACTCAATTTGCAGTAGTGATTGACTAAACAGATTATAGTACACCTTTCACTATTGCGGTTGTTTGTTTCTCTATTCACGTCCCTGCTTGGGCGCCACTGTAACGACAGGTTTCCCCTCGTGTGCTGGGGTATAACTCGCGGGGGAAGGGTCCGTCACAGAAATTTATATTTGCCGAGACTAGAGTAGAGAACACGGAGTTTGTTTGGGATTCCACAATCTGTTTATTTGAATTTGGGCTATAACAATATTTAGTGTATAAAGGCGAATACTTAACGCCGAGGCCTGGGACGGTACTCGGAAATGCGGGCCAAAATGGGTAGTGGTTGGTTGATGTCGGTGGAGACCTGGAACAGTCCTCCAATCTCCGAGATGTGTTAGCTTTAACAATATTTAGTGTATAAAGGCGAATACTTAACGCCGAGGCCTGGGACGATACTCGGAAATGAGGGCCAAAATGGGTAGTGGTTGGTTGATGTCGGTGGAGACCTGGAACGGTCCTCCAATCTCCGAGATGTGTTAGCCCACAGCTACGCCGTACTTTCCGAACAAAGACGCTCAGTTCACGGCTGGGACTTGGCTGGGCGGCGGTTATTGCCTGCGGTAGGGTACCACAGTGGAAATCGGGAACGGCACTCACGGCGCTGTGATTTGGGCAGCAGCGCGGGTCGGTGCTGAGTGGTGCAGGCGGACGAAGTGGAAGACCTGGTACAGTACTTCCTACACGGATGCTAGGTTGAGCTCATCGGTCAATGGTTTGGTTACGGGGCAGCCGGAGTCAGCACTTCCAGGCGGAACGGTGGCGTTGCGGGGTTCGTCAGGGTTATCCGTCGAGAAAGTCGAGGTCAGGTTCCGTCGGATGTTGAGTCAGAGTACGAACGGTCGGGAGCTGTCTTAGGTGGTTATGGTGCACGAATACCGGGGCAAAGTATAACGTAGCTTTTACGGTGCAGTGACCACGAAAGTTCACCATGTACGAGGCTCAAACGGCAAAGTTTATCAGGGCAATTACGTTGCAGTGACCACGAAAGTTCACTGTGTTCGGGACTCACACGGCAAAGTTTACCAAAGCTTTTACGTTGCAGTGACCACGAAAGTTCACTGTTTACGGGGCTCCCACGACAAAGTATACTAAAACTTTTACGTTGTAGTGACCACGAAAGTTCACTGTTTCCGGGGTTCGAACGGCAAAATTTACCGAAGCTTGTACGGAGCAGTGACCACGAAAGTTCACTGTTTACGGGGGTAACACGGCCAAGTTTAACGAATATTAGACGGCGCGCGAACACTGTCACTTTTGCTTTTGTCTATGTCACTAATCACTTGTTCACTCTACTAACCGATATTTCCTTGGCTTCCCGGCTTCGACTTGGCTTCGCTTCCGATGCTTGACTTCTGATCCCCTTTGCCTGTCCTTGCCCTTCTTTTACATGCTCATACTCATCGCAACATATTTTCCAATTCACCACGGCAGCTCTAGTCCAACACAGAATATTCTCTCTTGCAGCATACCCGCAGATGTGCGTATATTCGCTGCTGCTGCCGGCTGACCACCGCACAAGCATAGCCTTTGTACTTACCACTAATGTATTTACGGTTGTTTGACTATCGTTGCTGGTTACATACCAAGTGGAGTCGTTGAGTCTGGCTGCTGTGTATATCACTGCATTTGGCTGTGATATTTGTTGGTGGACCTACGGTAACTTGTTTTGATCACTTTTGAAAAGAATTGTAAACAAGTATGAGGGCCATTCACTTTTTTTCGGGAAATCACTGCCTGCATAAAGTCTAGTTAAGGTACATGGTAAAATTCACTATATAGATATATACGTTCTAAGATCGGTTGGGAGAAAAATAGAAGTAATTGAAATGACAAGGTACACTGTGAACAATAATTCCGTGCAGTTAAAAACATACACTGTAAAAAAATTCCTCTTTGAAATAAGTACCTACACTGCGAAAATTAATTGACATTAAATGAGTACACTGAGCGAAATTATAATTCATTAATTAATAGTTAAACTAGTTCAATCATTTAACAATCCAAAATTCATTAACAATTCATTGCAAATTCAACACAAATTGGGACAACACTAATTCTACACCCATGGGACATCACAGAGTGTGGACGGAAACGAGCCAGCGACTTCCGTTGTCACAAGAGTGAACTTAATCGGCAACCATACCCATGTCTAAATATAATATTGTTCAATGGTCGATTATGAATTACAACCCAACTCCAGTTGTATTTCCATCAAGCAAATTGTAATATTGTAGAAAATTTACATTTACATTTACATATTTTTACAATTTACTTAGCAGTTGAACCTTCAAAACAGTAATAGTGAATGGAAGCGAGAAAAATTTATAATTTTGAACATATTTTAATTTCATGGTTTAATCTCCTGGCAATGCAAACACAGTTGAGCAAGTATCCATAATCGACCACTAAATTTAAAATTGAATTTCTCATTTCTCGCGTTAACAATTAACAAAAAACCACAATGGAAGAAAACTAAAACGTATTCAATTGAAAGAATCAAATTAATAAAATATTGCCAGCATTTAAAATCTATATATTTATATATATGTATACGACTAGCTGAACCCGGCCCGCTTCGCTGCGCTTCCTTTTACACCATATGAATATAACTTTCTTTTCAATTACTCTTCTTTGCATTCACTAAGTTACGTATATTTTTCGGCCATGTTTTTATAGAACTTTGAGACTATTATGGAAGCTTGTCTCAGGGTAAGAGTATTAAAAAAATAATACTGAAAACAGTCAAAGGTTAGTTCCTTTATTTAATTTATTCGAAGGACAGACAACTTGTCAAAACAGTAGTGAAAATCATATGATCGACTTTGAACACACTCTCCTGTCTCTCTCGCGTTTTTTTTTTTTTTTTTTTGTTCGAGTTGGCTTTGCTATTCAAATAATTTGCAAATGGGTCATATTGGTCTATGTTTTGATATAGCTGCCATATAAACCAATCTTGGATCTTGACCTCTTGAGACTCTAAACGCCGCAATTCTTATCCGATTTGTCTCAAATTTTGTATAAAATATTTTGTTATCACTTCCAACATCTGTGCTAAGTATGGTTCAAACCGGTTTAAAACTTGATATAGCCCCCATATAAACCGATCTCCTGATTTGACTCTTTGAGCCTCTAGAGGGCGCAATTCTTATGCGATTTGGCTAAACATTATTTTGACGACTTCTATGACCTTCCACATACGAGTTAAATATGATCTGAATGGGTCCATAACTTGATATAGCTCCCATATGAACCGATCTCCCGATTTTAATTCATAAGCCACTATAGGCCTCAATTCTTATCCAATTTTGGCAGACATTTTGCACAATGACATCTACTATGGTCTCCAACAGCCAAACCAAGCATGGTCCGGATTGTTGACAACTTCAAATAGCTCCGATAGCTTTGCAGTTTTTATCCATTATCCTTTGTTTGCCTATGAAGAGATATCGGACAAAAAAATTACAAATGAGATCCATGGTAAAGGGGAATGTAAAATTCGGACCGGCTGGACTTTTGACGCTTTTACTTGTTTTCCATTTATAAAATCAGCTGTTTTCAATGACTTGGCGAACGAAAAAAAACGACAAAACGAAAAAAATGTGTGCTTATCAGCACGCCACTTGGGCTCGACTATAAAAAGGAGACTTCTTATCTTTGAGCTAAATTTTCAATCAAACCCGCTCTACTGAGCTGCTTTCAAGACGTAGAAAAATGTCACCTCTGTAACGTAACCTACTCTCCAATAGCTCTGATTCTGTGTACGTTCGTTGAGCCTTTCGCTCTAACAGTTTAACGCAAACTTGGATATTCGCACTCTACTAAATAAATTTTTATCTATGGCAAAGATAGCCACTTAACTACCTGAAACACCTATTGTTAAGGCACGTCTTAGGGAGGGAAATTATACCTCAAACAACCGCAACGAAATTCCTATACTTTATTTTTCATTATTTTACGGACCGATAGGTTGCCATTACAAAAATAAATGCTGCATGATAAATTTTTACCACTCTGCCCTCTCTCTGCTCGTGGTGGCGTCTCCATTCAGTTCATCCATTTGCAAATAGAATAAATGGCGCTTATTTAAATTTTAGTGCTGCCATCGATAAGGGAAAGGTTAATACCTTAATACCCAAAAAGGTTAATAAAACAACTTAAAAGTTATCCGTTCCATTTTGCCCCGGATCCTTGCGCAATCACATATAAACGACTGATAACTTGACACTTCTCCCATCTTAGAGCTTTTTTGAACATATTGTTATGAGTTTATAGATTTCCTTTGTCTATGCTGCTACTCGCTTGAAGCGGCTTAGCGCCTATAGCATTGATCATCATGTGATAGTCGTCTATAACTGACTATATGGCTACCTGTTGAATAGTCATAATTTAGTCTTTTTTAATCAAATCAAATTGCCATATTAAACGATTCTCAGTGGTAAAGAAATGATTTGCCGGTATTTATAGTAGGTGCGGTGGCGACAATTCTTAGTAATTTAACTGTGTACAACTTTTGAACATAAAAGTGTTGCCCAGCAGCATGTTGTTTGGAATTGTCTAGGAAAAGAAGGCTCCTTGTCGATGAGCTAAAACTGGAGGCCACCTTGTCGTTAAGGTTTGCAACTGCTCCTATCACACTGAACGTCATAACTTTGAGGGTATGGCGGCAGTGTCCTGCTAGGTCATTATAACTGATCAACTGTTTTGAGGTGGTCCGCTAGATATATGAGCAGAATAAAGATATCACATTCGCAGTTCACAACCTTAAACTTTTAATTGGTGTCATAATTGGTGTACACAGCCGTTTGATAGGGAGCGTCTATAGGAGAATTGTGACCATTTTCGTATTTTACTCCCGAATCCCTTTCATTTGAGTCCAATATTGTCATTACCGTCCAATAAACCTATTTTAGGCGGTTTTGGTGTCGGGGCGGCCCCCCTGTTACTTGGATCCAATTTTTAATGTGAAATTCGTAGTCTAATCCAGAATAACTTTATTTGAATCCAATATTGTCCGATCGGTTCACTTTTATTTTTGGGGTCGTACTTTTAGGGTAAGGGGGAGGGTCCGCCTCCCAACCGATATCAATAAATTATATAGCCAATTGCTCCTTCCGGATCATTCCCCATAATCTGTGATAATTTGAAAGAAATCGGTTCAGCCGTTTTTGAGTCTATTCGGAACAAACAAATTTACAAACCCACAAACAAACATACAAACAAACAAATTAATTTTTATACATATAGACAGATTAATTTTACTGTAGGTGTAGGAATATTCAAACATTTGCAAATATTGCTAAGTTATATATTTAAGTTTTCGCCGTTGTAAAAAGTAATGCCGTTTATTCTTAATTCAGAGGCTACTCGAGTGTGCTAAAAGGATTTTAATTTCATTTCGAAGCTCACTATTTTGCTGATATAAGTTCAAAAATATCTTTTTCAATCACATTTATTTTGTCTGCCACTGTTTCCATACTGACAATACGTTCTTTAACGGATGCAATTTCACTTTGAATGTCGCTGATTCTCTGGTCAAGTTCACATAACAATCGCTCTTCGCTCTCATTAATTAGTTGTCGATTCCAGAATACGTTATTCCTAACGTGGGAGATGTCCTAGGAAAAGAATAAGTTCTTTTTATATGTTCCAAGAAATCATTATATAATTTATTTAATAGAATACATTATTTAAATACATTTGGAATGAATTTTGTGTTTCAATTCAATATTATTATACCCTCCACCATAGGATGGGTGGTATACTAATTTCGTTATTCTGTTTGTAACTACTCGAAATATTCGTCTGAGACCCCATAAAGTATATATATTCTTGATCGACGCGACATTTTATGTCGATCTAGCCATGTCCGTCCGTCTGTCTGTCGAAAGCACGCTAACTTCCGAAGGAGTAAAGCTAGCCGCTTGAAATTTTGCACAAATACTTCTTATTTGTGTAGGTCGGTTGGTATTGTAAATGGGCCATATCGGTCCATGTTTTGATACAGCTGCCATATAAACCGATCTTGGGTCTTGATTTTCTTGAGCCTCTAGAGTGAGCAATTCTTATCCGATTGGATTGAAATTTTACACGACGTGTTTTGCTATGATATCCAACAACCGTGCCAAGTATGGTTCAAATCGGTCCATAACCTGATATAGCTGTCATATAAACCGATCTTGGGTCTTGACTTCTTGAGCCTCTACAGTGCGCAATTCTTATCCGATTGGAATGAAATTTTGCATGACGTATTTTATTCTTACTTTCAACAACTGTGCCAAGTATTGTTCAAATCGGTTCATAACCTGATATAGCTGTTATATAAACCGATCTTGGGTCTTGATTTCTTGAGCCTCTAGAGTGCGCAATTCTTATCCAATTGGAATGAAATTTTGCACGACGTGTTTTGTTATGATATACAACAACTGTGCCAAGTATGGTTCAAATCGGTTCATAACCTGATATAGCTGTCATATAAACCGATGTTGGGTCTTGAGTTCTTGAGCCTCTAGAGGGCGCAATTCTTATCCGTTTTGGCTGAAATTTTGCATGACGTATTTTATTCTTACTTTCAACAACTGTGTCAAATAAGGTTCAAATCGGTTCATAACCTGATATAGCTGCCATATAAACCGATCTTGGATCTTGACTTCTTGAGTCTCTAGAGGTCGCAATTATTATCCGATTTGCCTGAAATTTTGTACGACGGATCCTCTTTTCTTATATCCTTTTTTACCTAAGAAGAGATGCCGGGAAAAGAACTCGACAAATGCGATCCATGGTGGAGGGTATATAAGGCTCGGCCGAACTTAGCACGCTTTTACTTGCTCTTGATATTTTTTTTTTGTCTACCCACGCCATTATGCGTCTGTATATGATAGAAACTAGACATATATTTGGCTCTTCCCATTACATAAGTGTGAAAGAAGGCACAACAGAATGCAGATAAAGATACTCACAATTTGTATTATTCAATAACAATTTAATTGGTAAAATTAAAAATATGTTCAACTAATGTCTTCTTCACCAATTACTTGGCATCAGGGACGTAGCCAGGATTTTATTTTGGGGGAGGCCACCCCGCATTTTTTCAAAACCTAAATTAATGAATATGCCAGCATAAGCACGGTCGCTTCGCTGCCCCCGATGAAATACCCAATATCAAGGGGTAACTGTATCGCAGTTTAAAAAGCTTTAGCCTTATCCGTAAAGGAAAAACATTTTGGAAGTTTTAGTGCCTAAATGTACCGAATTCACAAAAAAAACTAGTCGATAAATACTGTCAAGGTGTAACTGCATCCCAATTTTGAGATCTTTAGCTCAATCCGTAAATAAAGTACCGTTTTATACGTTTTAGTACCTAAATGTACAATTTTAAAAAAAATCTTTTAGTCATCCGTTACGTACTGCCAAGATGTACCTGTACCTTTAATTTCACAGATTTAACTCAGTCTGTAAATAAAGTACCACTTTGTTCGTTTTAGTACCAACATGAAAAAAAATAAAAACAAGTAAAAAGGCGTTGGGTATATTTATAAACCAACTTCCATCAAAATTCGGTGAAAATTGCATACCTTATGTCCCATAGCAGTTATATCGAAATATGTTCCGATTTGGGCCAAATACTAATAAGTACAAGTCATTGTTCAATTGTGTATATCAAAATATTGGTCTTTTTAGTAGCTTATCTAAAAATAAACCGATCTGAACCATATCCGACACAGATTTCGAAAAGCCTAAGCCATAAGTCACTGTGTCAAATTTCAGTGAAATCGGATTATAAATGCGCCTTTTATGGGGCCAAGACTTTAAATCGGGAGATCGGTCTACATGGCAGCTATAATCAAATCTGCACCGATTTGGGTTAAGTTGCAGAAAAATGTCAAAAAATGTATAACACAACGCACTGTCTAAATATCAGCGAAATCGGACAATAAATGCGCCTTTTATGGCCCCAAAACCTAAAACCGAGAGATTAGTCTATATAGCAGCTATATCCAAATCTGGACCGATCTGTACCATATTGCAGAAGTATGTCAAGGGGTATAACTTAACTCACTGTCCCAAATTTCGGCGACATCGGGCAATAAATGCGCCTTTCATGGGCCCAAAACCTTAAATCGAGAGGTCGGTCTATATGGCAGCTATATCCAAATCTGGACCAATCTGAGCCAAATTGACGAAGGATGTCGAAGGGCCTAACACAACTCACTGTCATAAATTTCAACAAAATCGGATAATAAATGTGGCTTTTATGGGTCTAAGACCCTAAATCGGCCGATCGGTCTATATGGGGGCTATATCGAGATATAGTCCGATATAGCCCATCTTCGAACGTAACCTGCTTATGGACCAAAAAAGAACTTGTCCGAAATTTCAGCTCAATATCTCTATTTTTAAAGACTGTAGCGTGATTTCAACAGACAGACGGACAGACGGGCGGACATGTCTAGATCGTCTTAGATTTTTACGCTGATCAAGAATATATACACTTTATAGGGTCGGAAATGGATATTTCGATGTGTTGCAAACGGAATGACAAAATGAATATACCCCCATCCTTCGGTGGTGAGTATAAAAATTTTCTAGTCGTGCCTAGATGTAACTGGCTAGTGCCTAGATGTAACTGCATTCCCAATTTCAGAGCTGTAGCTCAATCCGTAAAGAAGTTGCAATATTGTACGTTTTAGTACCAAAATGTGATAATATCAACAAAAATCTTCTATTCGTCCGGTACATACTGCAAGATGTGCCTGTGTCCCAAATTTCACTTAAATACTTTTTTTCTACTCCTGGTATGATTTCAACATTTCTTATTTGGTAAAACTTATTGTCAAGACATCGATCATTTTTGTTTAATTTTTATACCCTCCACCATAGGATGGGGGTATACTAATTTCGATTGGAATGAAATTTTGCACGACGTGTTTTGTTATGATATTCAACAAATGTGCCGAGTATGGTTCAAATCGGTCCATAACCTGATATAGCTGCCATATAAACCGATCTTGGGTCTTGACTTCTTGAGCCTCTAGAGTGCGCAATTCTTATCCGATTGGAATGAAATTTTGCACGACTTGTTTGGTTATGGTATTCAACAACTGTGCCGAGTATGGTTCAAATCGGTCCATAACCTGATATAGCTGACATAAAAACCGATCTTGGGTCTTGACTTCTTGAGACTCTAGAGTGCGCAATTCTTATCGCAATTCTGTACGACGGATTCTCTTATGACCATCAACATACGTATTTATTATGGTCTGAATCGGTCTATATGGGAGCTGTATCTCCCTTATAAATCGATCTCTCTATTTTTCTTCTTGAGCCCCCAAAGGGCGCAATTCTTAATCGAATTAGCTGACATTTTACACAGGTCTCAAACATATAATTTAATTGTGGTCAAAGCCGGACCATGTCTTGATATTGCTCTTATAGCAAAGCAAATCTTTTCATATATCCTTTTTTGCCTAAGAAGAAATGCCGGGAAAGGAACTCGACAAATGCGATCCATGGTGGAGGGTATATAAGATTCGGCCCGGCCGAACTGTGCACGCTTTTACTTGTTTTATTATACCCTCCACCATAAGATGGGGGGTATACTAATTTCGTCATTCTGTTTGTAACTACTTTGTATATATATATTTTTGATCGTCGTGACATTTTATGTCGATCTAGCCATGCCCGTCCGTCTGTCCGTCCGTCCGTCTGTCTGTCGAAAGCACGCTAACTTCCGAAGGAGTAAAGCTAGCCGCTTGAAATTTTGCACAAATACTTCTTATTAGTGTAGGTCGGTTTGTATTGTAAATGGGCCATATCGGTCCATGTTTTGATATAGCTGCCATATACACCGATCTTGGGTCTTGACTTCTTGAGCCTCTAGAGTGCGCAATTCTTATCCGATTGGAATGAAATTTTGCACGACGTGTTTCGTTATGACATCCAACAACTGTGCCAAATATGGTTCAAATCGATCAATAACCTGATATAGCTGTCATATAAACCGATCTTGGGTCTTGACTTCTTGAGACTCTAGAGTGCGCAATTCTTATCCGATTGGAATGAAATTTTGCATGACGTGTTTTATTATGATATACAACAACTGTGCCAAGTATGGTTCAAATCGGTCTATAACCTTATATAGCTGTCATATAAACCGATCTTGGGTCTTGACTTCTTGAGCCTCTAGAGGGCGCAATTCTTATCCGATTGGAATGAATTTTTGCACGAAGTGTTTTGTTACAATATCCAACAACTGTGCCTGGTATGGCTTAAATCGGTTCATAACCTGATATATTTAGCTGCCATATAAACCGATCTTGGGTCTTGACTTCCCGAGCTTCTAGAGTGCGCAATTCTTATCCGATTGGAATGAAACTTTGCACGACGTGTTTTGTTATGATATCCAACAACTGTGCCAAGTATGGTTCAAATCGGATTTAAACCTGATATAGCTGTCATATAAACAGATCTGGGGACTTGACTTCTTGAGCTTCTAGAGGGCGCAATTCCTATCCGATTTGGCTGAAATTTTGCGTGACGTATTTTATTCTTCCTTTCAACAACTGTGTCAAATAAGGTTCAAATTGGTTCATAACCTGATAAAGCTGCCATATAAACCGATCTGGGACCTTGACTTCTTAAGCCTCTAGAGGTCGCAATTATCATCCGATTTGCCTGAAATTTTGTAGGACGGATCCATGTCATGACCATCAACATACGTGTTTATTATGTTGTGAATCGGTCTATAGCCCGATACAGCTCCCATATAAATCGATCTCTCTATTTTACTTCTTGAGCCCCCAAAGGGCGCGATCCTTATTCAATTTGGCTGACATTTTACACAGGTCTCCAACATATAATTTAATTATGGTCCAAACTGGACCATATCTTGATATCGCTCTAAGAGCAGAGCAAATCTTTTCTTATATCCTTTTTTGACTAAGAAGAGATGGCGGGAAAAGAACTCGACAAATTCGATCCATGGTGAAGGGTATATAAGATTCGGCCCGGCCGAACTTAGCACGCTTTTACTTGTTTTACCCTTCTCTGTTCACTTAAAAGTAAATAAGCTATGACATCCTTTCTGGTACCAAAATGTATGATATGTTAAAAAATAACTAAGTCAGCCAACATATATTTCTTAGTAGAATCTACATGAGATATGAAATGGTATCAAATACCAAATAAAGAGAGTATGAAATTTTACAAAATACGGCACTAAATGTACGTTTCTTCCTTTTCCATTATGATTTTTCATATTTTTTTTCTATCTACCGCCTTTATTTTGCAACAATAATCATTTAATCCAAATTTCGAAGTTCGAGTTCTACCCGATCGTCCTATGCAAAGTTCACCTAGTTCGTTCCTTTTTTGTTTCTAAACATCCAAAAACTCTTTTGGCATCCCAATTTAAGTTGCCATAGTGTACCTAAATTCCAAAATTCAAAGCTCTAGCTTAATTAACAAACAAGGTAACAAAAAAGTTCCAATTGCGGTACTAAACGTACCATATTCCCACTTACGGTACTATTTTGGGAAATTTTTGTCACCAAATGCTATTTTTTCGAAACGCTCTTTAATTTGAGCCCAAAATTATAATTCTAGCCCAATCAGTTCGCGCTGGGTAAAAAGTCACCATTTCGTACTTTTTAGTGCCTAAACGTATCCCGTCTTATAGCGAACCTACGACCAAAGACCCATATTTGTACCAAATCTCATGACTCCAGCTTTAGCCGTTTGGGCTGGGCGTTGATCAGTCAATCACGCGTTTCTTTTATATATAGAGATAAAATTTAATCAAAATCGGACAACGGAATCTTTAAAAATATTTATTGAAAATTGTCTATAGAAAAAATTTTAGGAAAATGTTGTTTGGGACAGATGCATAATAAAAAAACTTCTAAAATGTTTAGGTAAAATTTAAATTTTAGTCCCAAAAAAATAATCCCGAGGCTAGGTTGTCTTTAGAGAGTTTTTCGCTGAAAGATAGCCTTAAAAATTCATTAAAATGTAGTATTTAGGAATAATTTAATATCATTTTTTTTTATAAAAATTTTATCTTAAGAAAAAATTTTAAATAAAATGTTGCAACATAAAAATTAATTTCTAAAAAATTTTTAGAAAAAACAAATAAAATGTTATATTTATAGTGGACTGTGGTATTAAATTTAGCTGATTTTAAATTCAAACTCGAGGTCTTTTTGTTTTTATTTAAATTATTTTTCGAAATGTCGTATATAAAAATCGTGTTTTGTTGTTCATATCTTGAAAATTCATTTCATTGAAATATTGATAAATAAATTAAATAAAAACAAGTAAAAGCGTGCTAAGTTCGGCCGGGTCGAATCTTTTATACCCTCCACCATGGATCGCATTTGTCGAGTTCTTTTCCCGGCATCTCTTCTTAGGCAAAAAAGGATATTAGAATGCTCTGCTATTAGTGCGATATCAAGATATGGTCCGGATCGGACCACAATTAAATTATATGTTGGAGACCTGTGTAAAATGTCAGCCGATTCGAATAAGAATTGCGCCCGTTGCGGGCTATAGAAGTAAAATAGAGAGATCGATTTATATGGGAGCTGTATCGGGCTATAGACCGATTCAGACCATAATAAACACGTATGTTGATGGTCATGAGAGAATCCGTCGTACAAAATTTCAGGCAAATCGGATAATAATTGCGACCTCTAGAGGCTCAAAAAGTCAAGATCCCAGATCGGTTTATATGGCAGCTATCTCATGTTATGGACCGATTTGAACCATACTTGCCACAGTTGTTGGATATCATAACAAAACACGTCGTGCCAAAATTCATTCCAATCGGATAAGAATTGCGCACTCTAGAGGCTCAAGAAGTCAAGACCCAAGATCGGTTTATATGGCAGCTATATCAAGTTATGAACCGATTTGAACCATACTTAGCACAGTTGTTGGATATCATAACAAAACACGTCGGACGGACATGGCTAGATCGACATAAAATGTCACGACGTTCAAGAATATATATACTTTATGGGGTCTCAGACGAATATTTCGAGTAGTTACAAACAGAATGACGAAATTAGTTACCCCCCATCCTATGGTGGAGGGTATAAAAAAATTGGTATCTTAACCAATTTCACAGTAAAAGAAGAATTTTGGCAATTTTCGATTTTTAAAAATGTGAGTGAACTCTTTTCCCATTTGTCAAGAGTTCACCCATATTGAATACTAGCTGACCCGGGCCTGCTCCGCTGCGCCTTCTGTTATTTTATATGGAGCAAAATTTTCCTTGGAATATTTATTTTCGACAATCAAAGAGCTTTTAGTGAAATACCATGGTACGAAAATAGTGTATCGCTTGACCAACAGTTTAACAATATAAGTGCCTTTATCTGAATCCCGTATGGTATTTATTGGTCTACGAATTTAAGATTGGTTGTAAGGTGTACTCCATTCTTAAAATACTTTATTCCAGTCCGATATTCTCATGATATCTGATTTAGGGGTTTTTTCGTGGATGAGGTGGTCCCCCAGGCCCTGAAAAAATATCAGCATCGTGCTCTTCTTTCAAATACCATTTATTTAAACCTCATATTGCCATTGGTTTAGGGGAGTTTACACGATGAGGCGTCCCCCAAGCACATGGCCCCAAAAAAGGTTAACAAATTCGTTTTCTAATCTAAAATACCTTTTATTTTTACCCTATGGGGGGTGTTTTGGGGAAGGGGTGATGCCCTAAATACATGGTCCTACATTTGGATATCAAATTCGTATTCTACTCCCAAAAAAACCTTTATCTGAGCCCCATTTTGCGATGGTCAGTAAAAAATTGCTGTATGTGGGGTATTTTGAGAAAGGGGTAGACCCCCAGAAAATTGGTCCCGAAAGTGGGTATCAATTCTTGCTCTACCCCCCAACACCTCCTTAGTGACATGGTCGGTAAATATCCCCGATTTAGGAGTGTTTTAGGGATTGGGTTGATCCCCCAAACACTAAGCCCGGAAAATATATCAGCAACGTGCTCTATTCTCACATATCTATATATCATTTATTTAAACCTCATATTGGCATTGTCCTCAAAATTGGATATTAAATTTGTTTTCTAATATCATTCAAACTCCTTATAGCAAAAGTCTGGTTTGGAGTATTGGCCCCAAAAACTATAAATATTTAGTTCCACTCTCTTTAAGGCCCAAATTTTCTTGGTGAGCAAATACATCTTATTTGGGGGTTGTTATGGTGGTGGGACGTCCCCTTGACAGATGGTCCCTAATTTTTTCAATAATCGGCCACATGACCGGCTTGGGGAGTGTTTTGGGGGATGGGCGGCAACTCAGTGAGTTGGCCTTGAAAATATATATCGGATTCGCGTTCCACTCTAAAAACCCTCTTATTTGAGCCTCATATTGCAAAAGTCAGCTAATACTTACTATTTGGGTGGTGTTGTGGGGGTGGGGTGGCCCATAGACAGTTTTCCCGAATATTGATATCAGATTCGTGCTTTACTCCCAAAGACCTATCATTTGAGCCCCATATTGTTATGGTCATAAATTTGACCCCTTTGGGGGATGTTTTTGGGGAGAGGCGGCCCCCCAAACCCTTGGTCCCATATTTGGGTATCAGATTTGAATTCTATACTCAAATACCTTTTATTTAAGCCCCATATTCCCATGGTCAGTAAATAAGTCCTGTTTGGGGGGTGTTTTGGGGAAGGGGTGGACCCCCAAAAAAAAACATTGTCTACTCGCAAATACATTTTATTTGATTCCCATATTGCAATGGTCGGTAAATATGTCCGATTTAGGGGTGTTTTAGGGGTTGATGTGGTCCCCCTAACACTTGGTCCGACAATAGGATATCAGGTGCGTTTTCTTAACCTAAATACTTTTCATTTGAGTCCTATATTGTCTTGATTGGTCTAAATATATGTTTGGTAAGTTTTAGGGTGGGATACCAAATTTTTATTTTTAGGGTACTGAGAGCACACAAAATTTCGCTTAAATCGCACCACCCATCTCCGAGATCTTGCGTTTCTGAAAATTAGGGTAAGGGGGAGGGTCCGCTACCCCTTCTGATATCAAAAAATTGAGTACCCTATTTTCACCACGGGATCATTATGCACCATCTGTGAAAATTTCAAGAAAATCGGTTCAGCCGTTTCTGAGTCTATAAGGAACACACAAACATACAAACAAACACAAATTGATTTTTATATATAAGATTTTATACTCAATCGTAGATTTAAGAATTTGATGTTAGATTTAGATTTATTATATAAATAGTGCTGGAGAAAAATAAAGAAATCAGACTTGTCAAAAGACCTGACTCGTCAAAGCAATCGCTCTAAATTCCGCACAACTTGCTTTAAAAACCGACATGACTTGCTCAACTTTTCAAGAAGGAAGGGTTCCAGCGGAAGATCCAAACTAACAAGAGATACTGCTAAGACTATATGGGTAGTCGGGTCCAGCCTAGGACCGTGGAATAAATTTACTCCAGGAAGGAAGGAAGAAGTACACTGAAGTCTAAAAACTGAAGGCACGAAGGATGAACCATTGAAAGAAAAATTAGAATTTTGTCAAAATAATGATGTTTAGAAGACCAGATCTGCACCACTGAGTAAATAGCTTACTATGAAGAGGAGAATTGTCATAACCCCGATTATTGAAGCCAGTGTCAATGATAAAGCCAAACATTTTAAAAAGAAAACAAGTTAAAGCGTGCTAAGTTCGGCCGGGCCGAATCTTATATACCCTCCACCATGGATCGCATTTGTGGAGTTCTTTTCCCGGCATCTCTTCTTAGGCAAAAAAGGATATAAGAAAAGAGTTGCTCTGCTATTAAGACGATATCAAGATATGGTCCGGACCACAATTAAATTATATGTTGGAGACCTGTGTAAAATTTCAGCCAATTCGTATAAGAATTTCGCCCATTGGGGCTCACGAAGTAAAATAGAGAGAACGATTTATATAGGATCTGTATCGGGCTATAGACCGATTCAGACCATAATAAACACGTTTGTTGATGGTCATGAGAGGATCCGTCGTACAAAATTTCAGGCATATCGGATAATAATTGCGACTTCTAGGGGTCAAGAAGTCAAGATCCCAGATCGGTTTATATGGCAGCTATATCAGGTTATGAACCGATTTGAACCTTATTTGACACAGTTGTTGAAAGTAAAAATAAAATACGTCATGCAAAATTTCAGCCAAATCGGATAGAAATTGCGCCCTCTAGAAGCTCAAGAAGTCAAATCCCCAGATCTGCTTATATGACAGCTATATCAGGTTATGAACCGATTTCAACCATACTTGGCACAGTTGATGGATATCCTAACGAAATACTTCGTGCAAAAATTCATTCAAATTGGATAAGAATTGTGCCATCTATAGGCTCAAGAAGTCAAGACCCAAGATCGGTTTATATGGAAGCTATATCAGGTTATGGACCGATTTAAACCATACTTGGCACAGTTGTTGGGTATCATAACAAAACACGTCGTGAGAAATTCCATTCCAATCGGATAAGAATTGCGCCCTCTAGAGGCTCAAGAAGTCAAGACCCAAGATTGGTTTATATGGCAGCTATATCAAAACATGGACCGATATGCCCCATTTACAATACCAATCGACCTACACTAATAAGAAGTATTTGTGCAAGATTTCAAGCGGCTAGCTTTACTCCTTCGGAAGTTAGCGTGCTTTCGACAGACAGACGGACGGGCGGGCATGGCTAGATCGACATAAAATGTCGCGACGATCAAGAATATATATACTTTATGGGGTCTCAGACGAATATTTTGAGTAGTTACAAACAGAATGACGAAATTAGTATACCGCCCATCTTATGGTGGAGGGTATAATAACAATAATCTTTAACTTATAAAGAGGTGCAAAAATCTACACTGCAGAACCAGTAAGCGCATCGCGCTCTTGTTTATATATATATATTTTTTTTTTGTAAGAAAAGAAATAAAAACACTTTTTTTAATGAACTTAAAAAGATGTCCCCCGGACTAAAATCAATTAGGTAATCCAGGTTACGGCTAATATATCGACGGCAGTTAGTGTAGTAGTTATGAGGTCATCATGCTGGTGTGTGTAATAACCACGATAGTGGCAGTTATAAGGTACTTAAGGACGAATGTAAAAAAACAAATACCTAAGCAACAGGCTAAGATTAGCGTGCTCAATTAGCAATATACAGATTATTATACAATAAAAATAATAACAATAAATAGAAATATTTTAAACAGATTTTAACTTTTCAAAAATGGATAAGGTGATTCAGGCGTTAGAGACTTTAGTAACAAACGCGAAATCGTTTTGTAATGCAAACACGCCAGAAACCGTAAATGCAATGTTATCGGAGATAAAAAAATTAGTCAGATTTTGAAGAATTTTTAGTTGAAGGAGACATTAAGGGCACATAGGAGTTGCAAATACTGTTTAAAAATTTAAAAGTAGACCAGATATATACGTATCTCGTACTACACAGAAATATGTTATGTACCATAATTCGGATTGGAACAATGGACGTAATACGAGGAAAATTTACAATAATGGTAACAACAGACGTGCCAGGAATAATAATGGTAATAATTACAACAGTAATGGGTATAACAATCAGTGTTGCCCTTTTTGGTAGATTCCTACCAAAATTGGTTGCTTTTTGTTTTCTTGGTAGGTTGGTAGGCTAACCTCAATTTTTGGTAGAGTTTTCCAATATATAAATACCAACTCTTCTCACTCTTCATTAACAATACTATTCCTTATTAGATGCAGAAAATATGGTATAACCCCAAACTTCATTAGAATGCAACCCAGAATATAGACAAGATTTTCGAAACGAAGTCGGCAATTAGGGGTACGTTCAAAAAAATCTCTACAGACACATATTTACAATTTTCATAAAAAAAGTTCTTAATCTACTGATCAAACTGAAACATGAAAATAAAACATAAGGAAAACAATAACACCAGATGAAGCAACCGCACTACTACCCTGTAAAAGTATCGTGGAGAAGAAGGCGAAGGTGATCATTAAGTCAAGACACAAGAAGAAATTTATAAATTTGAAGCAACAACAGAAAAGGGAACCAGATATAAGACTCAACGAGAATGGAAACAATAATACCAGACGACGTGAAGTGGATTTTGTCACATGGGAAAAAGTTTGCACTACCGCAGACGAAGGCAAATTTTCCACTACTACAATATATTGCAGATGCATAAAGACATTGGAGACAAAGGAGGAACAGGAGATCGGGAGAAATAAATTAACTTCGATGATAAAAAGCCACATTAACAAGCACCAGTCCACACCAAAAAATAGATACATTCTCAGAACAGCGAGACAAACCCAAAGATTTTTGAAAGAAAACAACAATATAACGATATTAGGCGCAGACTAATGCAATGTAACAGTGGCAATGGAAAAGGAAGAATACTATGAACGGATGCACAGAATGGTAAACGATATGATGATGTATCGACGACTGATGTACCTCTGCTCTACAGAGGAAAAATAAGTTGACCAATGAAGTTGAGAAAAGGAAACTTAGGACGGAAACGCCTATAGCACCCAGAATTTATGGTCTCCCCAAAATTCACAAAGAGGATTACCCACTTCGACCGATTTGCTCTCCGGTAAGCTCACCTGCTTGTGGACTTTGCAGATAAATTACTTCAATTTTATCTAATCTGACAAAAGAATCTAAGTACAACGTCAAAACTTAAAAAGAAAATGCAGAATACTTCGAAAAATACCGACGAAATAATGTTTTCACTCGATGTAGTGCCCCTCTTTGCTAGTATATCAATGGGCTATGCAATAAGGATTGTAGAAAGTAAGTGGACAATTCTTCAAAATGTTACAACCATGACGAAGGGCTTTTTCCTGAGAGTACTACGTTTCTGCATCCAAGAAAATCGGTATTTTAAATATAATGACAAGCTATATATGCAAAAGAAAGGTTGGCCTATGGGATCGACAGCATCACCAATCGTGATAGACATTGTAATGGAGGAGCTGCAGAATGAATGTCTTTCAAACTCTGATATTGGACCTAGGATCTTTACAAAATATGTGGACAACCTTTATGTGATAAGCAAAACAAGTGCAATAGAACAAATATTGACAACATTCACTAGTTTTAATTCAATCATCAAGTTCACAATAGAAAAGAAGAAAACAATAGTTTACCATACTTGGATATGCAACTAATACGAAAAAACGGCAATATTTTAAACGACTGGTACCAGAAGCCTTCATCATCAGGCAGAATATTAAATTATCATTAAAACCATCCAAAAAGAATTATTTTAAATACAGCTTTAAATCTTATTAATAGAGTTAACAATATAAGCGACGAAAGATTCCACTTTAAAACACACAAGAATAATCATCAATATCCTTTAATATAATAGTTTTCCATTAACAGTCATTGCATCATTACTAAAAAAAATAATGAACATTAAGCCACAAGAGAGAGATCCAATAACATACAAATCTATAACATATGTACCAAAACTGTCAGAGAAATATGAAAACGCAAATTGCATAGACAAATCAAAATATGAAATCGCACACAAAACCACAAACACAGTTAGATCCCTATTTACTGACACAAAGACGAAATTAGAAAATATGGAGTATACCAGATCAAACGCAATGGAGATGGAACTACCGGATGTCAAAAATTATATATCGGAACAACCAAAAATAAACTAAAAACTAAACTGACAGGGCATAAATCTGACATTGAATTAAGGAGTAGAAATACACACAAAATAACGGCTTTAGCAGAACACTGTGCAACAGAACACCATGAGCCAGACTTAGAGAGAGTAAGAATAATAGATAACGAGATAAATTACAACAAGAGACTAACACTAGAAACGCTACACATCACCAACACGACAACAACAAAACGCATGAATTACAAAGCAGGCACAGAGGTATGCTCGAGCGACAATAGACTGTTGGTACAACGAGTGAACAAAGCCCAATAAGAACAAGTAAAAGCGTGCTAAGTTCGGCCGGGCCGAATGTTCTATACCCTCCACAATGGATCGCATATGTCGAGTTCTTTTCCCGGCATCTCTTCTTAGGGTAAAAAGGATATAAGAAAAGAGTTGCTCTGCTATTAAAACGATATCAAGATATGGTCCGGTTCGGACCACAATTAAATTATATGTTGAAGACCTGTGTAAAATTTCAGCCAATTCGTATAAGAATTGCGCCCATTGGGGCTCACGAAGTAAAATAGAGGGAACGATTTATATGGGATCTGTATCGGGCTATAGACCGATTCAGACCATCATAAACACGTATGTTGATGGTCATGAGAGAATCCGTCGTGCAAAATTTTAGGCAAATCGGATAATAATTGCGACCTCTAGAGGCTCAAGAAGTCAAAATCCCAGATCGATTTATATGGCAGCTATATCAGGTTATGAACCGATTTGAACCATATTTGGCACAGTTGTTGGATACCATAACAAAATACTACGTGTCAAAATTCATTCAAATTGGATAAGAATTGCGACCTCTAGGGGTCAAGAAGTCAAGACCCAAGATCGGTTTATATGGCAGCTATATCAGGTTATGAACCGATTTGAACCATACTTGGCACAGTTGTTGGATATCATGACGAAATACTTCGTGCAAAAACTCATTCAAATCGGATAAGAATTGTGCCCTCTAGAGGCTCAAGAAGTCAAGACCCAAGATCGGTTTATATGGCAGCTATATCAGGTTATGGACCGATTTGAACCATACTTGGCACAGTTGTTGGATATAATAACAAAACACGTCGTGCAAAATTTCATTTCAATCGGATATGAATTGCGCACTCTAGAGGCTCAAGAAGTCAAGACCCAAGATCGGTTTATATGGCAGCTATATCAAAACATGGACCAATATGGCCCATTTACAATACCAACCGACCTACACTAATAAGAAGTATTTGTGCAAAATTTCAAGCGGCTAGCTTTACTCCTTCGGAAGTTAGCGTGCTTTCGACAGACAGACGGACGGACGGACGGACAGACGGACGGACATGGCTAGATCGACATAAAATGTCGCGACGACCAAGAATATATATACTTTATGGGGTCTCAGACGAATATTTCGAGTAGTTACAAACAGAATGACGAAATTAGTATACCCCCCATCTTATGGTGGAGGGTATAAAAACTACAAAACAGTAGCAAAGCAGACAACGACTGTTGAAGATGGTCGCATATCTATAAAGTTTTTGTTTGTGTTTTGTTTCTCATTTAGATATGTAAGTTAAAAAAATAGAAATAGTGATTTCAATAGCTTAAAAATAAATTTAATTGTTGTGGACGAATGATGTGTGGCCTAAAACCGTTACAATGTGGTACGAGTATCAAGGGGTTTCTTCCAATTTTTTTAATTTTAGCTTTCTGGGTAAGAAATGCGTAAAATAGGGCTACATGGCACCTACAAATGAGGTCAGATTTGATTGATAGTCAGATGTTGAGGGGTCCATGCAGTTCAATGTTACGGCGGAAAGAGGTAGCAAATGCTCATTTTGACCTTTCCCAATTAGCCACCGTTGTTCATTGAAATCGAGGCAAAAATATGATTTTATGAACTTAAAAATTAAGGAAATCGGTATAAGGATTGTTTTTTCCAGATATAGGTCATCTTTGAACTATAGACTGTAGATAGATTTTCACAGACAGACAGACGGGCGGACACGGCTAGATAATCTATGAATATTACGACGATATTCGATTATATGCAAACAAATAATGACAGTGGATAAACAAACAAATAAAGGATTCTAAATCTCGTAAAATGATAGCGAAGTCGATGGTTTATAATTTTTTTTTATTTGTTATTCATTTTAAAACAATATCGAAATTCACACGTTAAAATAATAGGGACGCTTTAGGTTTCAAACGAAAAATGGCTTAAATCATCCTAGGAACCGGTTCAGATCTGCCGAGAACCAGTTCAGTTCCGACGAACCGAAACGTGTGTAAGTACCTCCGAAGCTTAAATGTTCAACCAAAATTTATCTAAGTTGGACGGAAGCAGTTCTCTTATTTGAGTTTATACAATATTCCACTCATTTTCCAGGACAGATATTTTATTGCTCCGATATCAAGGTTATCTGCATTAAGAAAATGAATCTGACTTCCCTATACTCTTCAGATAATGTAAGGATACCATTCTGTAAAATTTTAACGTAATTTGTGGATACTACGATGTCATATATACGATACAATAGGCCGACTCTATTGTATAGAAACATTCCCCAAACATGATATTTTCAACGAAAAGTTTGACGGATTATACGGTGTACTTGGGGTTTGCTGAGACTTTGGCATAAATTTAGCTTTCATCTTTACTTCTCTGTGTAGTTGTGGTCTCTATTTTTTCGCACATAACTGTAGTACGTATACATAGTAGAATTGACAATGGGGAATTTAATGTGTTGCAAACGGAATGACGAAATGGACAACGTTACGATAGTGGGTAAAAATACATACACGGTTTTTTGGCTTTTAGAACATTTGGTAGGATGTTTCTTAAATTTTGGTACAAAATAATTTTCTTGAGTGGCAACACTGATAACAATAACAGCAATAGTCAAGATATATTTATTTACAGGTAGTGGCAGTTGCCCAACAACAAAATATTGAGCCCACTATCTGTCAAAATCAGTTATAAGTGCAACTCTGATTTTGTGTATGCTACTAGTTCGCGCCATTTTTCGTCATTTATGTGTGTGTGGTGCTTAACTACAATACACACACACACAACCAAAACTCGTCGACAGACAGTGCACTCCGAGAGAAAAATTGGAAAGGAATGGAAATTAAATTATTGAACGTTACCGACAGGACATAGCAATAGATCATATGAAAATAGAAACAGTCTCTTTAAGTAATTACGATGTACTTTCAGTTAACAGTGTGAATAGTAATGGTTATACGGATCAACGTTTTGGAAGATTATTATACTGAGAAGACATTATAGCTATATTGAGAATATATCAGTCGACATTCCATCCTGACGATGAATATTTAACGACAAACGATTTCTATAAGCAAAAGATTAACTTAAGAAGACAGAAATCCTGTATATATTAAGAATTTTAGATTGCCACGCAAACATAAGGAAGAAATAAATTCTCATATTCAAGATCTTTTAAAAAGTAAAGTAATTGAACCTTCTGTTAGTCCTTATAATGCACCACTGCTATTAGTTACAAAAAAAGACTGGGTAGAGCTAAGTACTTTTTGACGTTTGATATGACTTGTTCTTTTCATCAGTTTAAACTTGATACTAAATCAAGACCGCTAACGGCATTTTCGACTTCTGATGGTCATTATCAGTATTCTAGATCACCTTTTGATCTCATAATAGCTTTGTAACGATAGCTTTGTCTGGTTTAGAATCTTAAGCATTTCTTTATGTAGATGACGTAATAGTTTTTGGATGTAGTTTCACCATAACATCATAATGACAAGTAAAAAAGGCGTTAAGTTCGGCCGGGCCAAACTTTGGATACCCACCACCTTAACTACCTTTCATCAAAATTGGGTGAAAATTGCATACCTTATGTTCCATAGCAGTTATATCGAAATATGATCCGATTTGGACCAAATACTAATAGATACAAGTCATTGTTCAATTGTGTATAACAAAAATATTGGTCTTTTTAGTAGCTATATCTAAAAATAAACCAATCTGAACCATAAACAACATGGATGTCGAAAAGCCTAACATCAGTCAATGTGTCAAATTTCAGTTAAATCGGATTATAAATGCGCCTGTTTTGGGGCAAAGACTTTAAATCGAGATATCGGTCTGTATGGCAGCTATATGTAAATCTTGATCGATCTAGACCAAATTACAGAAATATTTGAAGGGGCTTAACTTAACATTCTGTCCCAAATTTCGGCAACATTGGACAATAAATGAGCCTTTCATGTGCCCAAAACATTAAATCGAGAGATCGGTCTATATGGCAGCTATATCCAAATCTGGACCGATCTGTGCCATAATACAGAAGTATGTCAAGGGGCATAACTTAACTCACTGTCCCAAATTTTGGCGACGTCAGACAATAAATGCGTCTTTTATGGGCTTAAGACCCTAAATCGGAGGATCGGTCTATATGGCAGCTATATCTAAATCTGGACCGACCTGAGCCAAACTGACGAAGGATGTTGAAGAGCTTAAGGCAACTCACTCTCCCAAATTCCAGCAAAATCGAATAATAAATGTAGCTTTTATGGGCCAATACCCTAAATCGGAGGATCGGTCTATATGGCAGCTATATCCAAATCTGAACCGATCTGAGCCAAATTGACGAAGGATGCCCAAGGGCCTAACACAACTCACTGACCCAAATTTCAGCAAAATCGGATAATAAATGTAGCTTTTATGGGCCTAAGACCCTAAATCGGCGGATCGGTCTATATGACAGCTATATCCCAATCTGGACCGATCTGAGCCAAATTGACGAAGGATGTCCAAGGGCCTAACACAACTCACTATCTCGAATTTCAGCATAATCGGATAATAAATGTGGCAAAATCGAATAATAAATGTAGCTTTTATGGGCCAATACCCTAAATCGGAGGATCGGTCTATATGGCAGCTATATCCAAATCTGAACCGATCTTAGCCAAATTGACGAAGGATGCCCAAGGGCCTAACACAACTCACTGTCCCAAATTTCAGCAAAATCGGATAATAAATGTAGCTTTTATGGGCCTAAGACCCTAAATCGGCGGATCGGTCTATATGACAGCTATATCCCAATCTGGACCGATCTGAGCCAAATTGACGAAGGATGTCCAAGGGCCTAACACAACTCACTATCTCGAATTTCAGCATAATCGGATAATAAATGTGGCAAAATCGAATAATAAATGTAGCTTTTATGGGCCTAATACCCTAAATCGGAGGATCGGTCTATATGGCAGCTATATCCAAATCTGAACCGATCTTAGCCAAATTGACGAAGGATGCCGAAGGGCCTAAAACAACTCACTGTCCCAAATTTCAGCAAAATCGGATAATAAATGTGGCTTTTATTGGCCTAGGACCCAAAATCGGCGGATCGGTCTATATGGGGGCTATATCAAGATATAGTCCGATATAGCTCATCTTCGAACTTAACCTGTTTATGGACAAAAGAAGAATCTGTGCAAAGTTTCAGCTCAATATCTCTATTTGTGAAGACTGTAGCGTGATTTCAACAGACAGACAGACGGACATGTCTAGATCGTCTTAGATTTTTACGCTGATCAAGAATATATATACTTTATAGGGTCGGAAATGGATATTTCGATGTGTTGCAAACGGAATGAGAAAATAAATATACCGCCATCCTTCGGTGGTGGGTATAAAAATCCCACTAAGGTACTTGACAGACTGAATAGATACAGTCTGAAACTCAACCCCAATTAATGTTATTTTCGTAATTGACCAATAGTTTCATGTTATTTAATAGACAGTTTTCATGGGCTTTATGGTCATGTTTTTGTAATGAATAAAAATAATTTAATTCATTATTTTTTTCCCAACGTTTCGTCAGTTTATTTCCGACTTCTTCAGGGGGTGTTTGTATTGAATTTCTATTGGAAAACAAAGTAGGCTATGGAACTAATAATTTCTCATGAGTTCAGGATTTGGCTGAAATTTCATGAATAAGCTTTTTACTTACAATTAGTTCATTTTCACTTATATTTATAAACAAGTAAAAGCGTGCTAAGTTCGGCCGGACCGAATCTTATATACCCTCCACCATGGATCGCATTTGTCAAGTTCTTTTCCCGGCATCTCTTCTTAGGCAAAACAAAAAAGGATATAAGAAAAGTGTTGCTCTGCTATTAAAACGATATCAAGATATGGTCCGGACCACAATTAAATTATATGTTGGAGACCTGTGTAAAATTTCAGCCAATTCGTATAAGAATTGTGCCCATTGGGGCTCACGAAGTAAAATAGAGAGAACGATTTATATGGGATCTGTATCGGGCTATAGACCGATTCAGACCATAATAAACACGTTTGTTAATGGTCATGAGAGAATCCATCGTACAAAATTTCAGGCATATCGG
This sequence comes from Stomoxys calcitrans, assembly GCF_963082655.1. Classification (NCBI taxonomy): domain Eukaryota; kingdom Metazoa; phylum Arthropoda; class Insecta; order Diptera; family Muscidae; genus Stomoxys; species Stomoxys calcitrans. The sequence continues at coordinate 100,433,939 of NC_081552.1, forward strand.
ATAATAATTGCGACCTCTAGGGGTCAAGAAGTCAAGATCCCAGATCGGTTTATATGGCAGCTATATCAGGTTATGAACCGATTTGAACCTTATTTGACACAGTTGTTGAAAGTAAAAATAAAATACGTCATGCAAAATTTCAGCCAAATCGGATAGGAATTGCGCCCTCTAGAAGCTCAAGAAGTCAAATCCCCAGATCTGTTTATATGACAGCTATATCAGGTTATGAACCGATTTCAACCATACTTGGCACAGTTGTTGGTTCGTGCAAAAATTCATTCAAATCGGATAAGAATTGTGCACTCTAGAGGCTCAAGAAGTCAAGACCCAAGATCGGTTTATATGGCAGCTATATCAGGTTATGGACCGATTTAATGGCACAGTTGTTGGGTATAATAACAAAACACGTCGTGCGAAATTCCATTCCAATCGGATAAGAATTGCGTACTCTAGAGGCTCAAGAAGTCAAGACCCAAGATCGGTTTATATGGCAGCTATATCACGTTATGGACCGATTTGAACCATACCTGGCACAGTTGTTGGATATAATAACAAAACACGTCGTGCAAAATTTCATTTCAATCGGATAAGAATTGCGCACGCTAGAGACTCAAGAAGTCAAGACCCCAGATCGGTTTATATGGCAGCTATATCAGGTTATGGACCGATTTGAACCATACTTGGCACAGTTGTTGGATATCATAAGAAAACACGTCGTGCAAAATTTCATTCTGATCGGATAAGAATTGCACACGCTAGAGGCTCAAGAAGTCATGGCCCAAGATCGGTTTATATGGCAGCTATATCAGGTTATGGACCGATTTGAACCATACTTGGCACAGTTGTAGGATATCATAGCAAAATGCGTCGTGCAGAATTTCATTCCAATCGAATATGAATTGCGCACTCTAGAGGCTCAAGAAGTCAAGACCCAAGATCGGTTTATATGGCAGCTATATCAAAACATGGACCGATATGGCTCATTTACAATACCAACCGACCTACACTAATAAGAAGTATTTGTGCAAAATTTCAAGCGGCTAGCTTTACTCCTTCGAAAGTTAGCGTGCTTTCGACAGACAGACGGACGGACGGACGGACGGACAGACGGACGGACATGGCTAGATCGACATAAAATGTCACGACGATCAAGAATATATATACTTTATGGGGTCTCAGACGAATATTTCGAGTAGTTACAAACAGAATGACGAAATTAGTATACCCCCCATCTTATGGTGGAGGGTATAAAAATGGGACTGCGCAAACACACATTTTATATAAAAAACAAGTAAAAAGGCGTTAAGTTCGGCCGGGCCGAACTTTGGATACCCACCACCTCGGGTATATATGTAAACAACCTTTCATCAAAATTCGGTGAAAATTTCATACCTTATACTTATATACCTCATACCGATCTGAACTATATACGACACGGATGTCGAAAAGCCGAACATAAGTCACTGTGTCAAATTTCAGTGAAATCGGATTGTAAATGCGCCTTTTATAGGGCGAAGACTTTAAATCGAGATATCGGTCTACATGGCAGCTATATCCAAATCTAGACCGATTTGGGCCAAGTTGCATAAACATGTCGAAGAGCCCAACACAAAGCTCTGTCCCAAGTTTCGGCGATATCGGACAATAAATGCCTCTTTTATGGGCCCTAAACCTTAAATCCAGAGATCGGTCTATATGGCAGCTATATCCAAATCTGGACCGAAAATTGAAGAAGGACGTCGAAGAGCCTAACCAATTTCACTGTCTCAAATTTCAGCGACATCGGACAATAAATGCGTCTTTTATGGCCCCAAAACCTAAAACCTAGATATCGGTCTATATGGCAGCTATATCCAAATCTGGACCGATCTGTGCGATATTGAAGAAATATGTCAAAGGGCCTAACACATCTCACTGTTCCATATTCCGGCGACATCGGACAATAAATGCGCCTCTTGTGGGACCAAAACCTTAAATCGAGAAATCGGTCTATATGGCAGCTATATCCAAATCGGAACCGATCTGGACCAAATTAAAGAAATATATCAAAATGCCTAACATAACATACTGTCCCAAATTTCAGCAAAATCGGATAATGAGTGTGGCTTTTATAGGCCTTACACCATAAATCGGAGGATCGATCTATATGGCAGCTATATCCAAATCTGGACCGATCTGAGCCAAATTAACAAAGCATGTCGATGGGCTTTACACAATTCACTGTCCCGAATTTCATCAAAATCGGATAATAAATGTAGTTTTTGTGGGCCTAAGACCCTAAACCGGATGATCGGTCTATATGGAAGCTGTATCCAAATCTGAACAGTCTGGGCCAATTTAACGAAGGAAGTCGAAGGGCCTAAGACAACTCACTGTCCCAAATTTCAGCGAAATCGGATAATAAATGTGGCTTTTATGGGCATTAGACCCCAAATCGGAGGATCGGTCCCAAATCGGCGGATCGGTCTATATGGGGGCTATATCAAGATATAGTCCGATATAGCCCATCTTCGAACTTAACCTGCTTATGGACAAAAAAGAATCTGTGCAAAATTTCAACTCAATATCTCTATTTTTAAAGACTGTAGCGTGATTTCAACAGACAGACGGACGGACATGTCTAGATCGTCTTAGATTTTTACGCTGATCAAGAATATATATACTTTATAGGGTCGGAAATGGATATTTCGATGTGTTGCAAACGGAATGACAAAATGAATATACCCCCATCCTTCCGTGGTGGGTATAATAAATAAATAAATAATTAAATGTGAAAATAAACTTAATCTATTGTAGTATCACAGAATGTATTTTCACTTTAAGCAATTGCAATCAAGTATTGTAAAGGGTGATTTTTTTGAGGTTAGGATTTTCATGCATTAGTATTTGACAGATCACGTGGGATTTCAGACATGGTGTCAAAGAGAAAGATGCTCAGTATGCTTTGACATTTCATCATGAATAGACTTACTAACGAGCAACGCTTGCAAATCATTGAATTTTATTACCAAAATCAGTGTTCGGTTCGAAATGTGTTCATTCACCGTTCAGCGATGAGGCTCATTTCTGGTTGAATGGCTACGTAAATAAGCAAAATTGCCGCATTTGGAGTGAAGAGCAACCAGAAGCCGTTCAAGAACTGCCCATGCATCCCGAAAAATGCACTGTTTGGTGTGGTTTGTACGCTGGTGGAATCATTGGACCGTATTTTTTCAAAGATGCTGTTGGACGCAACGTTACGGTGAATGAACACATTTCGAACCGAACACTGATTTTGGTAATAAAATTCAATGATTTGCAAGCGTTGCTCGTTAGTAAGTCTATTCATGATGAAATGTCAAAGCATACTGAGCATCTTTCTCTTTGACACCATGTCTGAAATCCCACGTGATCTGTCAAATACTAATGCATGAAAATCCTAACCTCAAAAAAATCACCCTTTAGTTTGGCGTTTTCTTTGTCCACTTCGGTGTTGATTGACATTTGTATTCTTTCTTGAATCAGTAAGCTTTCCAATATATATCGTTTGTTTTCAATCCCCTCTTTGTCCAGTATGTTTACGTTCTTTAAATCCGCACATCATTAATGTGATGTGCCAATGCTGTGCTGTCTTTTCCTTTTCTGATATCTGATTCGTGTTCGCGCAATGTTAGTTGTTGTTATCATTTGTTTAAGAGTTCTGTTCTCGGTCAGCTTGATAATAAATGGTACACTGAGATAATTTAACATTTGTCTTTTCGGTTTTATTGAGTTCTCCTGCCTACTCTTTCCGATTATATATCCTACTAGCTGAACCGGGACCGCTCCGCTGCGACTTCTTTTACTTTATATGGAACAAAATTATCCTTGAATATTTATTTTCGACAATTAAAGAACTTTTAGTGAAATACCATGCTACGAAAATAATATTTGTATATCTCAAAAGCATAGCAATATAAATGCCTTTATCTGAATCCCATATGATCTTTACTGGTTTATGAATTCGCTCGCAGGGTTTAGAATCATTAACGTTTGTGTATTGTCATGATGTCCGATTAAGGGGTGTTTTCAGGGGTGAGGTGGTCCCTTAGACTCTTGGCCCAGAAAAAATATCAGCATGGTGCTCTTCTCTCAAATACCATTTATTTAAACCCCATATTGCTATTGGTTTAAGGGGAGTTTATGGGATGAGGCGTCCTCAAATATTTGCATATGAGCCCTACATTGACGTGGCTGGTGAATATGCCCGATTTGGGGGTGTTTTCGGGAGTTTGTGGCCCCCAAACACTTGGCCCTGAAAATATATCAGCATCATGCTCTACTCTCAAATATCATTTATTTGAACCCCATATTGCCATTGGCCTCAAAATTGGATATCAAATTCGTTTTCTAATCTCAAATACCTTTCATTTAAACCCCGTATTGCAAAAGTCAGCAAATATATCCGGTATAGGGTATGGATCCTAAAAACTATCAATATCGAGATCCACTCCCTTAAAGACCCAAAATTGTTATGGTGAGCAAATACGTCCCAGTTGGTCCCGAATATTGATATCAGATTCGTGGTCTACTCCCACATACCTTTCATTTGAGCCTCATATTTCTATAGTCGGCAAAATGACCGGGTTCGGAGGTGTCTTGGGGAATGGGGCGGCCGTTCAGTGACTTGGCCCTGAAAATATATATCGGATTCGTGTTCTACTCTAAAATACTTCTTATTACAGTCCCATATTGGAATGGTCAGCAAATACGTCCTATATCGGTGGTGTAATGGGTGTAGAGTGGCCCCATACACACTTTTTCCCGAATATAGATATCAGATTCGTGCTTTACTCCCAAAAACCTTTCATTTGAGCCCCCTATTGTAGTAAATTTATCCTCTTTGGGGGTTGTTTTTGAAAGGGAGTCCCACATTTGGATATCAGATTCGTATTTTACACTTAAATACCTTTTATTTGAGCCCCATATTGCCATGATCAGTAAATAAGTCCTGTTTGGGGGTATTTTGCGAAAAAGGTGCACTCCCAGAAACTTGGTCCCACATTTGGATACCAAATACGTATTCTACTCGCAAATACCCTTTCATTTGAATGCCATATTGCCAAGGTCGGTAAATATGTCCGATTTAGGGGTGTTTTGGCGGTAGGGGTGGTCCCCCAAACACTAAGTCCGGCAATTGGATAGCAGATACATTTTCTACTTTTAAGTACGTTTCATTTGAGTCCCATATTGTCATGATTGGTCTATTTATATATTTGGTAGGTTTTTGGGGTGGGTCGCCCCCCTAGGTACCCCATCTGAAATTTGGATACCAAATTTTTGTTTGTAGGTTACTTTAAGAGAGCACAGAAAATTTAGCTTAAATCGTACCACCCATCTCCGAGATCGGACGTTTCTGAAAATTAAGGTAAGGGCGAGGGTCTGCTCCCCCTTCAGATATCAAAAAATGTAGTACCCTACTTTCAGCACAGGATCGTTATGCGCCACCAGCAAAAAATTTCAAGAAAATCGGTTCAGGCGGTTATATTTATACCCTCCACCATAGGATGGGGGTATAATAATTTCGTCGTTTCCTTTGTAACACTTTGAAATATGCGTCTGAGACCCCATAAAGTATTTATTCTTGATCCTCATGTCATTTTCAGTCGATCTAGCCATGTCCATCCGTCTATCTGTCGAAAGCACGACAACTTTCGAAGGAGTAGAGCTAGCCGCCCGCTTGAAATTTTGCACAAATACTTCTCATTTGTAAAGGTCTGTTTGGATTTTTAATGGGCCAAATCTGTCCATGTTTTGATATAGCTGCCATATAAAGCGATCTTGGGTCTTGACTTCTTGAGCCGCTAGAGGGAGCAATTCTTATCCAATTTGACTGAAATATTGCACGTGGTGTTTTGGTATCACTTCCAACAACTGTGCCAAGTATGATTTAAATCGGTTCATAATCTGGTATGGCTATCATATAAACCGATCTTGACTTTTTGAGCCAATAGACCTAAAAATGCTCATCCGATTTGGCTGAAATGTTGCATGAAGTATTTTGTTATGACTTTCAATAACTGTGCTAAGTATGGTGCAAATCGGTACATAAACTGATATAGCTGCCATATAAACCGATTTGGGATCTCAATTTTCTTGAGCTCTTAGAGGGCGCAATTCTCATCCGATTTGGCAGAAATTTTGTACAACGGCTTCTCTCATAACCTTCAACATACGTGTCTAATATGCTCTGAATCGATCAATAGCTTGATACAGCTCACATATAAACCTTTCTCCCGATTGTGTTTCTTGAGCTAGGCGCTCAAGAAATGGCGCAATTCTTATCCGAATGAACTGAAATATTACACTATTACACAATGACTTCTACAATGTTCAGCATTCATTTATGGTCCGAATCGGACTATAACTTGCTATAGCTCCAATAGCATAACAGTTCTTATTCAATATTCTCTGTTTGCCTAAAAAGAGATAACGGTGATAGAACTCGACAAATGCGATCCATGGTGGAGGGTATATAAGATACGGCCCGTCCGAACTTAGCACGATCTTATTTGTTCTTTATTCAAAGGACCAATAGGTTGTCATAACAAAGATACATGCTGGATGATTAATTTTTATCAATCTGCCCTCTCTCTGTTCATGTTGGCTTTTCCAAATTAGTGCCATTTACTGGTTGTTTTCAATTGAATCAACTAAATCCAAATGAATCAAGTAAATCCAATTGAAGACAGCCAGATGGCACTAATTTAAATGTTATTGCTACTCTCTTAGAGTGGTGTTTGTCTATGAATAGTCATTCATAGACAACCACCATACCATATGACTACCTATTAAATAGTCATCATTTAGTCTTTTTTTAATCAAATCAAATTGCCATATTAAACGATTTTCTGTAGTAAAGAACTAATTTGCCAGTCTATATATTTGGTGCGGTGGCGAGAGTTCTTACTGTTAAAACATGTAAAACTTTTGAATAAAGAAATCTTGCACATCAACACGTCGTTTGGTCTTGTCTATCGATGAGCTAAAAATGGTTGTAACCTTAACGTTAAGGTTTGCAACTCCTGTTATCATGCTGAATGTCACAATTTCGGGGCTGTGGCCGCCTGCATTTATTTGTGTCCCCACACATTAATTAAATCATAGAGTGTTCCGTTAGGTCATTATAATTGAACGACTGTTTTGGGGGGAGGTGGTCCGCTAGATATATGAGCAGAATAATGAGATCAGATTCGCAGTTTACAACCTTATACCTTTAATTTAACCCCATATTGTCATGACTGGTTTATACAGCCGTTTGGTGGAGGGCGTCTATATGAGGGTTGTGTATCACACTGCCACTTGAGAACAAATTTGAATGACCCAAATTAATAAGTCAAATAACCTATTGGAGGCGATTTTAGGAGGTAAAGCACCACCTAGATTCATGGTCATATTCCTAATCTTGTATCAAATGCCTTTCATTTGAGGCTTTTATAGCTATGATCGAGTAAAATTCCTTTTTGGGGGGCTTTTTGGGGGTGAGGCGACCCGCAAATACATAGACATAATTTTTTATGTCATATTCGTAATCAACTCCCGAATACATTTCATTTGAGTCCCTTATTTATACGTACGTCTAATATGTTTATTTGGGGAACTTTTGGGGTTGGAGTGGCCTCTGGGTTCCATGGACCCAACTTTTAATACCATATTCGTATTCTAATCCCCAATACCTTTCATTTGATACCTGTCTGTCGAAAGCACGCTAACTTCCGAAGGAGTAAAGCTAGCCGCTAGAAATTTTGCACAAATACTTCTTATTAGTGTAGGTCGGATGGTATTGTAAATGGGCCATATCGGCTCATGTTTTGATACAGCTGCCATATAAACCGATCTTGGGTCTTGATTTTCTTGAGCCTCTAGAGTGGGCAATTCTTATCCGATTCGAATGAATTTTTGCACGTATTATTTTGTTATGATATCCAACAACTGTGCAAAGTATGGTTCAAATCGGTTCATAACCTGATATAGCTGTCATATAATCAGATCTGGGGACTTGACTTCTTGAGCCTCTAGAGGTCGCAATTATTATCCGATTTGCCTGAAATTTTGTACGACGGATTCTCTCATGACCATCAACATACGTGTTTATTATGGTCTGAATCGGTCTATAGCCCGATACAGCTCCCATATAAATCGATCTCTCTATTTTACTTCTTGCTTTAGTTGTAATTAAACGTTTATATTTGGCTTGTAAAGCGTTGTTTTTATAGTAAACAGTTATATGTTGACATCATTGTGACCATATGATTGTCAAACAAAACAAAAACAATTTTTCCACAATATTGGAATTTTTTAATTCTTATACAACTTATCCGTGTTAAAGAAGATTAAAATCAACAAACGGATACGGTGAACAGCTAACGGGTACATGTAATCCTTGAATATTACATTACAGCTGAAGAAATTGACCTGCCTGGCAAACAAGAGAAATTCTGCCTATATCCCGCATTGCAAGGAGAAATTCAGAACCTTGTGATGTTATACAACACGATGTCACCACGGTGGGCTATCCCGAATTGGCAGTGCTTGAGGAAATTATTTCTGCACAAAAACTCACATGTATTTGGAAGCCGAATGTACAAGTGCTGCTGATGCCATAACCTTAAAAATTTCACCCACAATGCATTATGTTATCCACGCTTGTGATGTTTACGAAAATGTGGCCATTGCGTATGACTGCAACAATATTAGGAAATCTCTGACCTTTTTCATGCATATCGCCATGCCCCACTTTTAGCAGACATAGCCAACGAGTCCTTTCAGCAAAAAGTAAAACGTTAAGTCGGGCGGCACCGAATCTTGCTTAAATACTTAGTGTGTATGATGCTCGATATGACAAGATGAGTTATTGGCGCCTTTAAGTAACTAATGAATATCACGTTCCCTCGGTCGTATGGACTGGAACGAGCTATTGGGTTGCCCAAAAGTAATAAAACTTAGAATGAACTTTAATCAAATATACTTTTTTACACTTTTTTTCTAAAGCTAGCTAAAAGTAACAGCTGATAACTGACAGAAGAACGAGTGCAATTACAGAGTCACAAGCTGTGAAAAAATTTGTCAACGCCGACTATATGAAAAATCCGCAATTACTTTTTGGGCAACCCAATATATTAACTTGACGAGAAGCGCTACCTTCACACGTAAATGTGGTTACAACAAGTAGAATACAACAATGTTGTGGGTTACATAATGTTGATATCAGATACGTGGTCTACTCCCACATACCTTTAATTTGAGCCCCATATTTTCATAGTCGGCAAACATGACCTGCTTGGGGGGTGTTTTGGGGGATGGGCGGCCACTCTGGGAGTTGGCTTTGAAAATATATATCGGATTCGTGTTAAACTTTAAAAACCCTCTTATTTGAGCCTCATATTACAATAGTAAGAAAATACTTACTACTTACTACTTTTCCTGAATATTGATATCAAATTCGTGCTTTACTCCCAAAGACCTTTCATTTGAGCCCCATATTGTTATGGTCGTAAATTTGTCCCCTTGGGGGAATTTTTTGGTGAAAGGCGGCCCCCCAAACACTTGGTCCCATATTTGGATATCAGATTCGTATTCTGCTTTCAAATACCTTTTATTTAAGCCCCATATTCCTATGGTCAGTAAGTAAGTATTGTTTGGGTGGTGTTGGGAAAGGGGTGGACACCCAGAAACGTGGTCCCACATTTGGATATCAGATTCGTATTTTACTCGCAAATACCTTTCATTTGATTCCCATATTGTCTTGGTCGGTAAATATGTCCGATTTAGGGGTGTTTTGGGGGTTGGGGTGGTCGCCCTAGCACTTGGTCCGACAATTGGATATCAGATACGTTTTCTTATCCTAAATACCTCATTTGAGTCCCATATTGTCTTGATTGGTCTTAATATATGTTTGGTAGGTTTTAGGGTGGGGCAGCCCCCTAGGTACCCCATCCGAAATTTGGAGATCTCCGAGATCTGGCGTTTCGGAAAATTAGGGTAAGGGGGAGGGTCCGCCCCCTCTTCAGATATCAAAAAATGTAGTACCCTATTTTCACCACATTATGCACCATCTGTGAAAAATTCAAGAAAATCGGTTCAGCCGTTTCTGTGTCTATAAGGAACACACAAACATACAAACAAACAAACCTACAAACAAACACAAATTGATTTTTATATATAAGATATCTCTACACAAACTAATAACAATACGAAAACCACAACACCTTTAAAAAATTTAAACCAAAATTTATTGTAAACAGCTACTTTCCGCCGCAATTTAATACGAAATTTGACAATGTTGCCATCAACATGTTGAAATCTATCATCTATCTTCTTCTTCTATATATATATATATATAAATGAATTTGTGTTTGTTTGTTTGTATTCAGCAGTAGACTACGAATTTCACATTAAAAATTGGATCCAAGTAATTGAGGGTCACCCCGACACCAAAATCCCCTAAAATAGGTTTATTGGACGATAGTGACAATATGGGACTCGAATGAAAGGTATTCGGAAGTAGATTACGAAAATTGTCAGGAAGGAGGAAAAGGGTTTTTAGTTAGTTTGATATTGGAAGGGGGCGGACCTTCCCCCGTTACCCAAAAAAACACAACTTAAAATCAAAAGTGGTCCGATAGGGACAATATGTGTATCAAATGAAAGGTATTGGGGAGTAGAATTCGAATATGGTATTAAAAGTTGAGTCCAAGGAACCCAGAGGACACTCCATCCCCAAAAGTTCTCCAAACAAACATATTGGACGTACATATAAATATGGGACTCCAATGAAATGTGTTCGGGAGTTGATTACGAATATGACATAAAAAATTATGTCTAAGGCATTTGAGAGCAGATTACGAATATGATATTAAACTTTGTGTCCATGAATCTAGGTGGTGCTTTACTCCAAATTAAATCGCTTCCAATAGGTTATTTGACCAATTAATTTGCGTCACTCAAATTTGTGCTCAAGTGGCAGTGTGGTGCACAATTCTCAAATAAACGCCCTCCACCAAACGGCTGTATACACCAATCATGACAAAATGATGGTTATTTAATAGGTATGCATATGGTATGGTCGTTGTCTATGAATGACTATTCATAGACAACCATCATATGATGATCCACTCTAAGATAGTAGCACTAACATTTAAATAAGCGCCATCTGACTGTCTTCAATTGGATTAACTTGATCCAATTGGATTAACTTGATACAATTGGATTTAGATGATCCAATTGAAAACAGCCAGTATATGACGCTAATATGGAGAACCCAACATGAACAGAGAGAAGGCAGAGTGGTAAAAATTAATCATCTAGCGTGTATCTTTGTTAAGACAACCTATCAGTCTTTTGAATAAAGAAAAATAAAATATAGGAATTTCATTGCGGTTGTTTGCGGTATTATTTTTCCATCCAAGACGGTGTTTAAGGTAGATTAATTGCCAACCTTTGCCATAGAAAAAAGTAGATATAAATACAAAAAAATTTCTAAGAAGAAAAAAATTTTGCAGAAAAATCTTATTAGTTAAAATGTCAACATTTTAGAGTAAGAATAAGGAACATTTTTTTCGCGTGGTGAAAGTGAAGGCACAATGATGCGGGCCGGGCTCAGCTATCTATGTATCTTATATATAAAAATCAATTTGTGTTTGTTTTGTAGATTTGTTTGTTTGTTTGTATGTTTGTGTGTTCCTTATAGACTCAGAAACGGCTGAACCAATTTTCTTGAAATTTTCACAGATGGTGCATAATGACCCCGTGGTGAAAATAGGGTACTACATTTTTTGATATCTGAAGAGGGGGCGGACCCTCCCCTTACCCTAATTTTCAGAAACGCCAGATCTCAGAAATGGGTGGTGCGATTTAAGCGAAATTTTGTGTACTCTCATACAGTACCCTAAACATAAAAATTTGGTATCCAAATTTCGGATGGGGGTACCAGGGGGGCTGCCCCACCCTAATACCTACCAAACATATATTTAGACCAATCACGACAATATGGGACTCAAATGGAAGGTCTTTAGGATAAGAAAACGTATCTGATATCCAATTGTCGGACCAAGTGCTAGCGGGACCACCCCTAGCGGGACACACCCCTAAATCGGACATATTTACCGACCATGGAAATATGGGACTCAAATGAAAGGCATTTGCGAGTAAAATAAGAAACTGATATCCAAATGTGGGACCACGTTTCTGGGAGTCCACCCCTTTCCCAAAACACCCCCCAAACAGGACTAATTTACTGACCACGAGAATAAAGGGCTTAAATAAAAGGTATTTTAAAGCAGAATACGAATCTGATATCCAAATATGGGACCATGTGTTTGGGGGGCCGCCTCTCACCAAAACCATTCCCCCCAATTGACAAATTTACGACCATAGCAATATGGGGCTCGAATGAAAGGTCTTTGGGAGTAAACCATGAATTTGATATCAATATTCGGGAAAAGTGTCTATGGGGCCAACCCCACCCCCCACAACACCACCTAAATAGGAATATTTGCTGACTATTGCAATATGAGGCTCAAACAAGTAAAAAGGCGTTAAGTTCGGCCGGGCGAACTTTGGATACCCACCACCTCGGGTATATATGTAAACCACCTTTCATCAAAATTCGGTGAAAATTGCATACCTTATGATCCATAGCTGCTATATCAATACATGTTCCGATTTAGACCAAATACTAATAAGTAAAAGTTATTGTTCAATTGTATATAACAAAAATATTGGACTTTTTAGAAGTTATATCTTAAAATAAACCGATCTGAACTATATACGACACGGATGTCGAAGGAGCATAATTTAAATCAGTGTATCAAATTTCAGTGCAATCGGAGTAAAAATGTGCCTTTTATGGGGCCAAGACTTTAAATAGAGAGATCGGTCTATATGGCAGCTATATGCAAATCTTGATCGATCTAGACCAAATTGCAGAAATATGTGGATGGGGCTTAACATAACTCTTTGTCCCAAATTTCGGCAACATCGGACAATAAATGCGTTTTTTATTGGCTCCAAAACCTAAAAACTGAGAGATCGGTCTATATGGCAGCTATATCCAAATCTGGACCAATCTAAGCCAAATTGACGGAGAATGTTGAGGGCCTAACACAACTCACTGTCCCAAATTTCCGCAAAATCGGATATTAAATGTGGCTTTTATGGGCCAAGACCCTAAATTGGCGGATCGGTCTATATGGCAGCTATATCCAAATCTGAACCGATCTGAGCCATATTGACGGAGGATATCGAAGGGCCTAAGGCAACTCACTGTCCCAAATTTCAGCAAAATCGGATAATAAATGTGGCTTTTATGGGCCTAAGACCCTATATTGGAGGATCGGTCTATATGACAGCTATATCCAAATCTGATCCGATCTGAGCCATATTGACGGAAGATGTCGAAGGGTCTAAGACAACTCACTGTCTTAAATTTCAGCAAAATCGGACAATAAATGTGGCTTTTATGGGCTTAAGACCCCAAATCGGCGGATCGGTCTATATGGGGGCTATATCAAGATATAGTCCGATATAGCCCATCTTCGAACTTAACCTGCTTATGGACAAAACAAGAATCTGTGCAAAGTTTCAGCTCAATATCTCTATTTTTGAAGACTGTAGCGTGATTTCAACAGACAGACGGACAGACGGACGGACATGTCTAGATCGTCTTAGATTTTTACGCTGATCAAGAATATATATACTTCATAGGGTCGGAAATGGATATTTCGATGTGTTGCAAACGGAATGACAAAATGAATATACCCCCATCCGTCGGTGGTGGGTATAAAAAGAGGGTTTTTAAAGTTGAACACGAATCCGTCATATATTTTCAAGGCCAACTCACTGAGTGGCGCCCATCCCCCAAAACATGTTTGCCGACTATGGAAATATGGGGCTCAAATTAAAGGAATGTGGGAGTAGGCACACATACCTAGGGGCCAACTGTCTAGCGGACATCCCACCACCATAACAACCCCAAATAGGACGTATTTGCTCACCAAGACTTTTTGGGTCTTAAAGAGAGTGGAACTAAATATTTATAGTTTTTAGGGCCAATACCCCTAACCGGACATATTTGCTGACTTTTGCAATAAGGAGTTGAAATGAAGATTAGAAATCGAATTTGATATAAAATTTTGAGGGCAATGGCAATATGGGGTTCAATTAAATGATATATAGATATATGAGAATAGAGTACGTTGCTGATATATTTTCAGGGCTTAGAATTTGGGGGACCACCCCACTCCCCAAAACACCCCTAAATCGGGCATATTTACCGACCATGTCAATGTGGGGCTTAAATAAAAGATATTAGGGGGGTAGAGCAAGAATTGATACCCATTTTCGGAACCAATTTTCTGGGGGTCTACCCCTTTCCCAAAATACCCCACAAACAGCAATTTTTTAGTGACCATCGCAATATGGGGGTCTAATATGGTATTGGGGAGTAGAATACGAATTTGATATCCAAATGTAGGACCATGTATTTAGGCCATCACCCCTTCCCCAAAGGGAACAAATTTTTCGACCATGCCAATATGTGGCTCAAATAAAAGGTATTTGAGATTAGAAAACGAATTTGATAACCTATTTTAGGGCCATGTGTTTGGGGGACGCCTCATCCTGTAAACTCCTCTTAAGCCAATGGTAATATGGGGTTTAAATAAATGGTATTTGAGAGAAGAGCACGATGCTGATATTTTTTCAGGGCCAAGTATCTGGGGACCACCTCTCCCCCGAAAACACTACTAAATCAAACATCATGAGAATATCGGGCTGAAATTAAGTATTTTAAGAATGGAGTACACCTTACATGCAAACTTAAATTCGTAGACCAATAAAAATCATATGGGATTCACATAAAGGCACTTATATTGTTAAACTGTTAGTCAAGCGATATACTATTTTCGTAGCATGGTATTTCACCAAAAAATCTTTAATTGTCGGAAATAAATATTCCATGGAAACTTTTGTTCCATATAAAGTAAAAGGAGGGGCAGCGGAGCTGGCCCGGGTCAGCTAGTTTCTCTATAAAACTAAGATATTCGCAAAGACACCCATTTTGAAATCTATGAAAGATGAGGATCAACCTATAACTAGTGTGTTGGCAATCAGTACGAAATTGAGCTCTGACTTTATGGCCAAATGCCACGGCCTATGGTTAAATTCCTGAACCCAAAAGCGACCACAATTTTCAAAAAAAAATTTAGGTATATCTACCGTTTTCAATTTTGAAAGAATGTGGGGTGAGCCCAATCCCCGTTAACATCAAAACGATCAAGAATATATACAATTTATTGGGTCTCAGATCTATATTTCGATGAGTTACAAACGGAATGGCAAAATTAGTGGATATTATAAAAATTCTTTTTTTTTTTCATATTATGGTTTCTTTTCAAAAACTTCAATTTTTTTTGTTAGATAAATTAACCCTCATTCATCGAGAGTATTATAAAGCTTATGAAGAGTAATTCACGCATACAATCTCCTTTTCATTTTGTGCACCACTGCTTCATTTCAAACATTTCGAAAAGAGCAACAAAGGCAACTGTGCCCTCTACACGTGCAAAAGAGCCTTTGGCAAAAACGCGGTTTGTACTGGCAGTGTATAACCAGTGCAAACCGCGTGTTATATACTAGTATATACTGCAGTTTTCAGATCTTTAATGTCATATAATGTTGTGATCTGGTGGACGGCGCTTCAAAAGTCCACCTACTGTTGAATACTCAGCCGGATACAAAGAATAGCTACTTTGTGCATCTCAGCGGCACTGTAGCGGCTGTGGACACTGTGCTAATGTCCGATGTTCAAGGTAATGTGGATTACACCCCGCTTTTTGACAAAAAGTACTGTACAACTATTCTTGATAGAACCGATTGGAACTACGATACGAGTATTCCTGGTAATCGAAGTTATATCGACTTCTATATGAATGGATTCAAACTAGACGGCCAAGTGGGCTTTTGGGTGTACTCGGAAGAACTTGGATTGGTTATATCGAGAAGGTTACCCGACCGCTATGGTGTGTATCAAGCGGAAATCCTTGCGATTAAAGACAGGAAGAGTTTGTATTGTAGCCGTTGAGTGGAGCGGACATGTTTTTATTTCGCTTCTCGAAGAAAACAAGTAAAAGCGAGCTAAGTTCATACGGGCCGAATCTTATATACCCTCCACCATAGATCGCATTTGTCGAGTTCTTTTCCTGGCATCTCTTCTTAGGCAAAAAAAGGATATAAGAAAAGATTTGCTCTGCTATTAGAGCGATATCAAGATATGGTCCGGTTTGGACCACAATTAAATTATATGTTGGAGACCTGTGTAAAATGTCAGCCAATTTGAATAAAAATTACGCTCTTTGGGGGCTCAAAAAGTAAAATAGAGAGATTCATTTATATGGGAGCTGTATCGGGCTATAGACCGATTCAGACAATAATAAACACGTTTGTTGATGGTCATCAGAGGATCTGTTGTACAAAATTTCAGGCAAATCGGATAATAATTGCTACCTCTAGAGGCTCAAGAAGTCAAGACCCAAGATCGGTTTATATGGTTGCTATATCAGGTTATGTACCGATTTAAACCATACTTGGCACAGTTGTTGAATATCATAACAAAACACGTCGTGCAAAATTTCATTCTAATCGGATAAGAATTGCGCCCTCTAGAGGCTCAAGAAGTCAAGACCCAAGACCGGTTTATATGACAGCTATATCAGGTTATGGACCGATTTAAATCATACTTGGCACAGTTGTTGGATATCATAGCAGAACACGTCGTGCACAATTTCATTCTAATCGGATAAGAATTGCGCACTCTAGAGGCTCAAGAAGTCAAGACCCAAGATCGGTTTATATGACAGCTATATCAGGTTATGGACCGATTTGACCCGAACTCGGCACAGTTGTTGTATATCATAACAAAACACGTCGTGCAAAATTTCATTCTGATCGGATAAGAATTGCACACTCTAGAGGCTCAAGAGTCAAGACCCAAGATCGGTTTATATGGCAGCTATATCAGGTTATGGACCGATTTGAACCATACTTGGCACAGTTGTTGGATATCATAACAAAACACGTCGTGCAAAATTTCATTCTGATCGGATAAGAATTGCGCACTGTAGAGGCTCAAGAAATCAAGACCCAAGATCGGTTTATATGGCAGCTGTATCAAAACATGGACCGATATTGCCCATTTACAATACCAACCGACCTAGACTAATAAGAAGTATTTGTGCAAAATTTCAAGCGGCTAGCTTTACTTCTTCGGAAGTTAGCGTGCTTTCGACAGACAGACGGACGGACGGACAGACGGACGGACATGACTAGATCGACATAAAATGTCGCGACGATCAAGAATATATATACTTTATGGGGTCTCAGACGAATATTTCGAGTAGTTACAAACAGAATGACGAAATTAGTATACCCCCCATCCTATGGTGGAGGGTATAAAAAAGAATATATCCGTATCTCGGAATAGGTACTACCTATTGCGAAAAAATTTTAAAGCCTTTAGGAGTAGGCTAGAAATGGACTCCAAAGACTCAACATTTGCGGTGGTGGCGTCAGACCGTAGCGTGTTGTCCTCCCCTCCTATAGGTGCTTTGGTACCTGTCGTCGAGAGTAATGCTTCAAGTGCACAAATAGTCGTCAGACCAATTAATGAGGAAGAGACGGATAAACCAGAGGGATGCACAGTTCGTCCCCAGCTTTTAAGTAAAGGTGGTGTTTCTGACTCGGATTCAGACAACGACGGTGTCAATAAAACAGTCTTCGCAGCCGAATCGAGGGATGAGGGCATCGGGATGACGGCATAAGTGAGCGATGGCTTTGCTAAGCTTACAAGCAGACCAAGAAAGCAATCCGGTGCACGACAAAGGAGACAGAGGTATGTATGTGTATGTATCGGCAGCGCAATTGGGCAAAAGTTCAGAGTGCTGGAAGGGATGGAACTGACATTCCAAGCACTTCTAGGGAAGCTGGAAAAAGAATCAGATCTCCCGAAAACCATAACACTGCTAAAATGCTGATGAAGAAAAAGAGCTCCCCGCTTTCAAGTACTCTGGGAAAACTAACCCATCACAGACTTCAAGATTCGGAATACTGGGATAGGTAAAGATCTTAATATCATCATAATACCATCACCTACTCCCAAGAAGTCCATTTATTTAGGATTTGGAAGGCTAAGATAGCCAAAGATCCTAGTATTAAAACATCAGGCAGTACAAGGAATGGAAACCCAATACAGCCTAGATTAGGTTAGGTTCAAGTGGCAGTCTGCCATCAGACTCACTTAGACGTTTTCGTCCATTTTGGTACCACAGGAACAGAGGACGGAAGATGCCTTCTAGTTCCTACCGTTGAACCATCCAGATCGCTTAAAAAAGCCCAGTTACTTGCTAATGTTCACATCCGCTAAATCAGACAGGTTCTCAAAGAAATGAGAACCTAAAGTGGAACTCCTTCTAACTGCTATTGCGGAACACACACACAGAAGGTGTTCTATGGTCTTTTCTTCCTCGATGTCCCAACAGCTTCAGTCTGTCAGCATGGTTTCCGATTAGACAGGGACCTGTCATGACGGATACAATGATTGAGACGTCTGTTCTACCCAATGACAGCAAAGCAGTAGACCTCTTCAAGTCTAGATGAGGCCACATAGTTTTGGAATGCTCACAGCCCCCTCTTTGTTACCATCTACCATTCGTTGCCCTTCAAGTCTGGTCCTGATTGTTTAGTTTCGAACCATCCGTATAGAAGTCTATGTAACTTCTGTTGCCAGGGATATCGTAGTTCCAATAACACAGTTTCCGTGTCCGCCACATGACCAATGAGAAAGCTCTCATAAGATGCCAATGGCTCTCTTGCAGGTGTATATGGCAAGAACTACTTCTGTCTTGCACGGATTTATAGATAGACCACTTTCCGTAGCCCACATTGCTATTACACGTAGAGCTTCCTGAAGTATATCCCTTAAAGTGCAGGGAAACTTTTTCCTAACCACAATTGCCACGTCATCAGCATACGCGACCACTTTTACGCCATTTTCTTCCAAAAACAATACCATATTGTTAATGACTATATTCCAAAGTAGAGGAGACAGTACACCTCCTAGAGGTGTTCCTATGCTGACCCATCTTTTTAGATCCACAGATCCCAAGCCAGCCGTAATGCATCCTTAAGTAAGTAAACTTTCTTTTCTTACGGTAGAGTTGATGCCTAGAAACTCCAACTCCTTCATGATTTACGTCGGTTTTACGTTATTGAAAGCACCTCCAATGTCAAGAAATGCTACCATTGCATATTCCTTGGCAGCGAGAGAACCCTATATGTATCCGACTAGGTCGTGAAGGGGTGTTTCAGTGGGATCTTTGCCCTAAGATATGTTTCTATCAACCTCTCAAGAGTCTTCAGCATTAAGGATGACAGACTTTTGTGGTAGGGTTGTCCTGCTTTCGGAATGAAAATGACCTTCGTGTCCCTCCATCCAACAGGTATATATGACATTCTTATACAAGCAGAGTATATCTCCCTAAGCCAAGGAACGAGTCTATCAGACACAGATTGTAATTCAACCGGTGATACATCATCAGGGCCTGGCGACTTAAAGGAGTCGAAACTTCTTATCGCCCAAAGGATTTTCGGCTCTGACAGAATTTCCCTAATGGCTTCCGACGAATGCATATCAGTGACAACCTCTTCTGGCGCCACGTTGTCCGTTGGAGAATTTCCCGGGAAATGTGTATCAAAGAGTAGTTCTAGTGTTTCCTCACTAGCAGAGATGGTCCGTAAGACGATTTTTTAGGTTTCCGACTGTCAAAAAGTTGTAAAAGTCGAAAACGTCGTATACTTGTATAAAACGTTGAAAAAGTCGCAAACGTCATAAACCTTAATAACTCAGTGTAAAAGTTTGATTTTTAACAAATATTATTGTCACTTATTTGTTGTATATAGAAGAGTTTATATGTAAAAAAATTTCGCAATAAAATAAATATTAAGTTTTTTTTTTAAATTTTTGCATTTACATTTTTCACACAATAAATTGGAAATATACGCAATTTTCAAGTCAATTTATAAAGTAACGTTTAAGGATTTTCTTGTGAAGCAAAAAATCAATAAATTATTAGTTTTCATCAATTATATTTAGAAATTGCAATTATTTTGTATCCTTTTGCAAAATTATTTGCTTCTCCCGTTTTAATTTGCTTTTTGAAAGCTGTTGTAAACGACATACATATGTTAAAAATGCATGACATCTGAGGAAGTGTCAAGTGAAATGGCACATGGAGTGTTAATTATGTTATTCAATAACAATACTTAAAAATAACATTACTTATTCAATAAAATACTTAACACGCCATCTTCCATTTCACTTGACATTACCTCACATTAGCATACTTAACACGCCATCTACCATTTCACTTGACACTACCTCAGATGTCATTCATTTTATAACATATGTCGTTGTCAACAGCTGTCAAAAAGCAAATTAAAGCGGGAGAAACAAATAATTTTGCAAAAGGATAAGAAATAATTAATAAATAAAAATGTTGCAACCACCCAATAACTCGCAACAGCCAGAGGGATTTAGCGAGGGATTTTGCGTGTGCCACAATTCGTGAAGATCGGTTAACAAATGACCACATTATTGCAATATTGGTAAATCGTGTAAACCTACGGTAGCTTTTTCTAATTCTGAACCGATTTTTTCCAATTTCAATATTGTTCGTCTCCAGGAGGAAAAAATTACTTATGCCAAAATTTTTAGTTAATCAGATCAAAAATTCGACATATTTTCGTTCGAATTTTTTTATCTGTCAGAAACCTAGTTTTTTGGCTAGGTTTACGACGTTTTCGACGTATGTAATATACGTCGGAAATGTATGTCATATACGTCACTGTTTCTGACAGGCCATCTCTGCTCACTAGACATTGTCCATACATTCTCTGACTTCTGGATATACCCCACCGTAATAGGTCTCGAGGACAGAATCTTCCTTAGCCTAGAGGCCACAGATGTATCCTCCACGGAGCTGCAGAATTCTACCCAGAATTTGTTCTGAGCCTTTCTAAGCTCGCCTTTATATTTTCTTAGTTCAGCCTTGTAGATGTCCCAATCGTGTGGTGCTCTTGTGGCTTTTGGTCTGTTGAAGAGTTTTCTGCAGTCCTTCCTTAGACCAACCAGCTCTGGGGTCCACGATGGTGGTCGCTGTTTGCCCCTTTGCACTAGGGTATGCTGACACATGCGAGGCCTTCCTGGTCCGCTTGACCACTATATCTATATCCTCTGTAGTTTCCACTTCCTTTTCTAGTCTAGAAGGGATAATGGTGCAGAATTTGTGCCAAAATTTATCCCAATCCGCCTTTCTTCTATTTAGTCGGAGGACCACTACTCCAGTATTTTCTCCAAGGCTAAAACTAATATAACGATGATCAGAGAAGCTGTGGTCATTCAGTCGTATATTCTTCCACTTATATCTTTCGATACAAAGGTAATGTCTAGTACCTCCTGCCCGTTCCTGATAATAAAGGTCGGTTTATCCCCTTTATTACTAATCGCCCGATTGCACATTATAATATACTAGCTGACCCGGGCCCGCTCCGCTGCGGCTTCTTTTACTTTATATGGAACAAAAGTTTCCATGGAATATTTATTTTCGACAATTAAAGATTTTTTGGTGAAATACCATGCTACGAAAATAGTATATCGCTTGGCTAATAGTTTAACAATATAAGTGCCTTTATGTGAATCCCATATGATCTTTATTGGTCTACGAATTTAAGTTTGGATGTAAGGTGTACTCCCAGATACATGGCCCTGAAAAAATATCAACATCGTGCTCTTCTCTCAAATACCATTTATTTAAACCCCATATTGCCATTGGCTTAAGAGGAGTTTACAGGATGAGGCGTCCCCCAAACACATGGCCCCAAAATATGTTATCACATATTGGCATGGCCGAAAAATTTTTTCCCTTTGGGCGTGTTTTGGGAATGGGTGATGCTCTAAATACATGGTCCTACATTTGGATATAAAATTCGTATTCTACTCCCAAATACCTTTATTTTAGCCCCATATTGCGATGGTCACTCAAAAATTGCAGTTTGTGGGGTATTTTGGAAAAGGGGTAGACCCCCAGAAAATTGGTTCCGAAAATGGGTATCCATTCTTACTCTACCCCCCAATACCTTTCATTTAGGTCCACATTGTCATGGTCGGTAAATATGCCCGATTTAGGGGTGGTTTGGGGGTTTGGGGTGGTTCCCCAAACACTAAGCCCGGAAAATATATCAGCTACGTTCTCTATTATCATATATCTATATATCATTTATTTGAACCTCATATTACCATTGGCCTAAAAATTGGATATCAAATTCGTTTTCAAATCTTATTTAAACTCCTTATTGCAAAAGTCAGCAAATATGTCCGGTTTGGGGTATTGGCCCTAAAAACTATGAATATTTAGTTCCACTCTCTTTAAAACCCAAATTGTCTTGGTGAGCAAATACGTCGTATTCGGGGGTGGTTATGGTGGTGGGACGTCCGCTAGACAGTTGGCCCCTAATGTTGATATCAGATACGTGGTCTACTCTCACATACCATTAATTTGAGCCCCATATTTCCGTAGTCGGCAAACATGACCGGCTGGGGATGTTGTGAGGGATGGGCGGCCACTCAGTGAGTTGGCCTTGAAAATATATATTGGATTTGTTCCACTTTAAAACCCTCTTATTTGAGCCTCATATTGCAATAGTATGAAAATACTTACTATTTGGGTGGTGTTGTGGGGGTGGGCTGGCCCCATAGACACTTTTCCCAAATATTGATATCAGATTCGTTTTTTACTCCCAAAGACATTTTATTTGAGCCCCATATTCCTATGGTCGTAAATTTGTCCCCTTGGGGAGATGTTTTTGGGGAAAGGCGGCCCCCCAAACACTTGGTCCCATATTTGGATATCAGATTCGTATTCTACATTGAAACACCTTTTATTTAAGCCCCATATTCCCATGGTCAGTAAATAAGTCCTGTTTGGGGGGTGTTTTGGGAAAGGGGTGGACCCCCAGAAACGTGGTCCCACATTTGGATATCAGATTCGAAAATACCTTTCATTTGAGTCCCATATTGCCATGGTCAGTAAATATGTACGATCTAGGGGTGTTTTGGGGATTGGGGTGGTGCCCCTAGCACTTGGTTCGACAAATGGATATCAGATACGTTATCTTATCCTAAATACCTTTCATTTGAGTCCCATATTGTCGTGATTGGTCTAAATATATGTTTGGTAGGTTTTAGGGTGGGGCGGCCCCCCTACGTACCCCATCCGAAATTTGGATACCAAATTTTTATTTCTAGGGTACTATATGAGGGCACACAAAATTTCGCTTAAATCGCACAACCCATCTCCGAGATCTGGCGTTTCTGAAAATTAGGGTAAGGGGGAGGGTCCGCCCCCCCTTCAGATATCAAAAAATTTAGTACCCTATTGTCACCATGGGTAGTAGTACCCTATTGTCATCATTATGCACCATCTGTGAAAATTTCAGGAAAATAGGTTAAGCCGTTTCTGAGTCTATAAGGAACACACAAACAAACAATTGATTTTTATACATAAGATACAATAAGCAGCTCATCCCTTTCGTTGACATCCGAGCTTCCCCATTATGCGCATTAGCATCACTTTCAACAATGAAACTTTTCTTCGCTACAGAAGCAGCTTCAACCAGCGAATTAAGGTTTGAAGGCGGCATCTCTGAATCGTGTGCCATATATAAGGCTGGCTTCTACTAAATCTTCAGTGCTTAGCGACGGAAGAAGAAAAACATTTACACCACCCTTTGCAAGAACACAGACTCTGTGTCTTCCATTCCCCGTACCCTTGAGAAGTTTAAATCCCGGATTTCTTAGTTCACGTACCATTCCTCCACACACCCATGGTTCCTGGATAACCGCGTCAAATCACCCAGCCATCAGGAGGACCTTTAGTGCCGCCGAAGCGGTCTTACAATGGTGGAGATTTATCTGTAGAAACCGGACCATAGTCAGGATTCAGAACTTCCACCACTGTTGTGTTATCCTCGTCTTCTGACTCCACCAGGAGTTCATCCTCACAAGATTCGTTAGAACTTGTCATGATGAGCTACCGTACGCATCCAGGGGCAGGTGAAAAAGCTGTGGAACCTATGGAGCCGAGAGTCCTGAGGAAGACCTCAGTTTACTGCAATCCGCCAGACTTTAGCAATCCGCCCGACTTTAGCTATGTAGTCGATAGTTCCTCAGGCAAGT
Organism: Stomoxys calcitrans; assembly: GCF_963082655.1. NCBI lineage: Eukaryota > Metazoa > Arthropoda > Insecta > Diptera > Muscidae > Stomoxys > Stomoxys calcitrans. Next base: position 100,458,243 of record NC_081552.1, read on the forward strand.
GTTCAGCAACAACTGTTGAGTCGTCTCGTGATTCCCCCACCCCATCGCTTCTATAGACCTTCAGTTTCAACTTGTTGAATCCGTAGGATTCAGACTTGTTGAGATCTGCGAGACAGCCGGAGTTTAGTACGAATACTGCATGTCTCCGGTGACCATCAGCCTCATCCAATCTACCAATTTTACAGTCGGCGCCATTGGTCGAGACGGAATATCTTCCTTCTTGACCAAAACTAGTGCTGCACCTGGCCAGATCTCACAAATCTTTTTTAGGGCACAACGATACTTTTCAATTAAGCGTTGATCGCCGAAGGCAATTATTTTATATTGGCCCCGATACCAGCCTGCATCGTCACATACTGGAAGAGACGCAGGAAATTCCGCAAGGACATCGGAGTATACTGATGACAGTCCATTGACTATCCCACTCCAATTATTCCTAGATATGCAGCCCTGTTCTTCTCCTTTGTCAACTACTGCCATCACCAGACTGTCCCTAGCGTCATTAGCAAAGGTTCTTGGACCCATCTTACTGTTGTTCGCCCTAGTTCTATTAGGCATGCGATGCCCTCCAGGTGACCGCAGCCTTTTGGCTGATTGCGGTGCAGTTTCCGAATCTAGACGTGTAGTCTTTGGGGTAGCCTGTGCAGCGAATTCCCAAGCCCAGTTTGGGGAATCTCTCTCCCTATCAGTGAGAATCTTAGCATCATTCGCACCAAGCCTCTCAATAAACCTGAGAGCGACGCGTCGTCTATTATTCCAACCTCTTACAGAGCGTGTTGGTTTGCCGGGAAAGGCCGATGGCCTCGCCAAATAATAGGCATGCGAAGAAGAAATAGGTTCGGCCTTGTACTTTAGACTGGAACCAGGTGTCTTCGTCAAAAGCCCCTGCTGACCAGTCGTCTGTCGGCTAGTGAAGCCTGGAGCAGCCGCTCCACCAGTCGAGGTTTCAGTAGCAGACAATATGCTACGGCCTGATACTACCACCGCAGCTGTTTGGTCTTTGAAGTCCATTCTAAGCCTACTCCCGGGCTCTAGATCTGCCGCTCCACTGGAAACAGACGCAGATCATCAACCGCCTAATGGATATCTCTATCGCAGCTATCTTTGAGTGTCATAAATTTTTCTCCCAAAAATAATGACCTATTATGAGTAACAGGAAAATTCTTGCGGAGTGAAATAACAATACGTCCACTCCACTCAACGGTTCAAGCAATACAGCCTAACGAACAAAGACCCGACGATGGAACCGTTACCGACTTTATAAAGAGTCGAAAGACTAGACTAGGCAAAGGATCTAAAATGATGACATCAGGAAAGTCAAAGAAGTCTGAAGAACAGACTGCCCATTTACTGGAGGACCAATGATTGAGGTAATCCAGATAAACCTCCACCGAAGCGAGACTGCTATACACACTCTGATGGAGAAAATCAGGAAGGGCAAGGTTCATATTGACTTAATTCAGGAGCCTTAGACGACCCGGAACAAAGTTTCTGGACCGAACCAATTATTCTATGCCAACACTGGTACTCGGCCGGTTGTCCTCTTCGGGAAAGGAAGTAAGCCCAAGAAAGGCTCTGGATGACCGGGGAGATTCGCAACATTGGGAAAGCAATCCGCAGACTTTTTAACAGATCACGTCGTAAAAAAGCGGAAGTTTATTAGGATGTGTATTACATACGGCTCAAGGAATACAATAGGATTACCAGAGCGGCAAAACGTGCCTCCTGGAAGCTTTTCTGCGAACAGGTCGATAGCGTTAATGACTCCGCCAAGATAAAAACGTTTCTCTCAAAAACCCATGTCCAAACTGAAACTTTAGTAGACGACATGGGAGTGAGAGCAGAGACAACGGAGGACATGTTGAAGCTTTTGATGAAAACCCATTTCCACGGAGACACCGGAATCTTGGAATAATGACGTTGATCGAAGGTTTATAATTACGGAATTTATGGTGAAGGAATCCTCGAGGAGCTTCAAACCATTTAAGTCACCCGGACCGGCGTTACTACAGAAAGAGACAGACTAACTGGCGCCTCATCTGACCAATATTCTCACAGCGTGCCTAGGACTTTGATATGCTCCGAAAGCCTGGCAGGAGGCATGGATGGTGTTTTTACCCAAGCCCGACAAGGCAAGGTAGGTGGAGACTGCCCTGCACGAGGTTGTGCATAAAATAGAAAAATCCTTTGATTACAAAACGTACACCCTGGCGGTATGCATTTACATAGAGGGGACTTTTAACAATGTGCGGACCGACACACTGATCCAATCCTTAGACCAGTACCGGGTGGACCCATATGCTAAGGAACCGGTGGATAAATTGTGTGTCCCATGGCATAAATATAAGGGAGAAAGTGGCACAAGGCACGTCACAGGGGACATTTTATCGCCACTCCTATGGGTTACCACTATAAATGACCTATTATGGATACTGACTGAGGAGGGATTTTAACACGTCTGCTACGCAGACGATGTTATATTACTTCTGAAAGGTAAGGATCCGAACGAACTATGCAGAAGGGCCGAAAGGGTCTTGCATATGGCATATGACTGGACTAGACGCAAAGATCTCAATGTTAACCCAGAGAAGACTGAAATATGCCTGTTCACGAGGAAGACGAAGGTGGGCCAATTTAACGCACCACGTTTCCTCAATAAGACGATTTCGATATCTGACAAGGTCAGTCATCTGCTGCCACTGGCACAGTCGTGGATTGACGGAACCCTAGTATTGCCATCTGGAAGATCATGTTACACGGATGGATCTAAGCTAGAGGACAAAGTGGGCCTGGGGGTCTATATTAAGAACCCAGGGACTGAGATCTGTTTTAGACTGCCTGACCATAATACAGTCCTGCAGACGGATATTCGGGCGATCGCGGAATGCGTGAGTTGGTGTGGTGCTAACGCGAGGACGTCGTGTGTGAACATCTTTACCGACAGTAAAATTGCCATAAGGGCAATAACAACCATGACGGAAAGGTAACGAACAGTCTTTCAGTGTAAGAAGGAGATTAACGCCTTCTCTGAGAATGGCAAAGTCCGCATCGCTTGGGTGCCGGGCCATAACGGAGTAAGGTGAAATGAAATTTTGCACACATTTTTGAGTTCCCGAACACAGTTTTTATCTGTGGTGTGCGCCGAATAGTGGCACTACAGCGCCGCCTTTTGTTGGCTAATAAAAATCTAGCGACATCTGCTGTCCATATTTGGCCCCATCAAGCAGAGGAAGTTAACCAGCTAACAACAACCTGCCATCATAGCTGCCCCCATATCTTTTTTTGGTTCCGGCTGGAAGACCAAATTCATGATGGAGGTCAACCAAAGCCAAGTTGGTTGGAGCCCTCGAGACCAAGCTTCCTTTTTGGATCTGGACAGAAACGTTATCGAAGGTGGAAACAAGCCCCAAGAGGGAAATAAAAAGACAATAAAAACTGCGGTGAAACAGTGTTCGTTTTATTTAATACCTATACTTTTGTGTACATAACAGACAAAGGGCCAATTAAAGATTGTACGATTAGAGAAAAGTGTAATTAAAGCTGGAAGAATGAAAGAAGTGAAGTCTGCAATACAGGCTGAAGCAATGACTGCGTGAAGTTGTAAAAACCTGAAATAATATAAGGAAATTAAATAATTAAAAGTTGCTAAAATCCAAGGAAAAGTTAAACAAACGCTGAAAAAGAAGAAGAAGTTAACCCCTAATTTAAAGCAAAAAGGTTTAAAACCCTGAAAAAGAAAAAAACTTTAAAATTCTAAAAGATATAGTATATCGAAAATTGTTATAAACCTGTAAAGAAAAAAAGGAAAGTTAAGAGTCTGAAAAGATAGAAAAACATTAAATACCTGAAAAGAAAAACATTAACTTGAAAAAAGAGGAAAATAGAGTTACCTGAAAAACCAGTGAGGAAGGGCAAAAGTCGGGTGGTGCCGACCGTATAATACCCTACGCGTATCCTATAAGTACAATGTGGGAGCTATATCCAATTCTGAACCAATTTCGATGTACTTCGGCGAGCAAATATTTTAAACTACATTATTGCAAATTACCTAAAATTTGACGAACGTATATATGGGAGCTATATCTAATTAAGAACCGATTTCGAACATACTTCTCAGATAATGTGGTAGTGGTCGAGTAAAACGTTGTGCAAAATTTTGGCAATATTGGGCAAACAATGAGCTTGCAGTGGCTCTTGGGATGAAAATCTGACGATATACATATAAGACAGCTATATCTAAATCTGTGCTGGTTTCTATGAAATTCAACGGTAATATTTAGAGTCATAAGAAAATCTTTCCTGCAAAATTTCGAGAGAATCGGTTGAAAAATTAGCACTTTCTGCAATATTTCTCAAAATCGGGCTAACATATATATGGGAGCTATATCTAAATCTAAACCGATTTCGAGCAAACTTTATAGACATTGTGGAAGTTGTCAAGAAAAGCTGTACCTTGTACGAAGCTTTAGGGAGATTGGTCAATAAATGCGCTTGCAGTGGCTCTAGGAGTGAAAATCGGGCGATATATATGTATATATATATATATATATATACCGATTTCTATGAAATTCACCAGTAATGTCGAGAGTCATAAGGAAATCCTTCCTGCCAAATTTTAAGAGAATCGGATAACAAATGACCATTTTATTGCATTATTACTGATATATTCAATAGGTAAAACATGCATGCACCAAATTTTAAGACGATCGGATAAAAACTGCGACCTGTACTTTGTACACAAATTAACATGGACAGACGGACATAGCTAAATCGAATCAGAAAGTGATTCTGAGTCGATCGGTATACTTATCAATGGGTCCACTCTCTTCTTTCTGGGTGTTACAAACAAATGCACTAAGTTATAATACCCTGCACCACAGCAGTGGTGTAGTGTATAAAAAATATAAATACTTACACAGACATACGCTCCACCTCCACTGTCCCAACGCTGGAAAATCCGTCAGCCAGGCGGTAAAGTAGGTCAGCCGACGCCTAAGGTACCCTCTATCAGATCCCTTTTTCCCATACTTAAAACAAAACAATACGATTGACTTGCACGGACGGACGGACAGATACTGGACCACATACTCTGAATAAAAACATCTTATATATAACAAGTAAAAGCGTGCTAAGTTCGGCCGGGCCGAATCTTATATACCCTCCACCATCGCATTTGTCGAGTTCTTTTCCCGGCATCTCTTCTTAGGCAAAACAAAAAAGGATATAAGAAAAGAGTTGCTCTGCTATTAAAACGATATCAAGATATGGTCCGGTTCGGACCACAATTAATTTATATGTTGGAGACCTGTGTAAAATTTCAGCCAATTCGTATAAGAATTGCGCCCATTGGGGCTCACGAAGTAAAATAGAGAGATCGATTTATATGGGAGCTGTATCGGGCTATAGACCGATTCAGACCATAATAAACACGTATGTTGATGGTCGTGAGAGGATCCGAAGTACAAAATTTCAGGCAAATCGGATAATAATAGCGACCTCTAGAGGCTCAAGAAGTCAAGATGCCAGATCGGTTTATATGGCAGCTATATCAGGTTATGAACCGATTTAAACCTTATTTGACACAGTTGTTAAAAGTAAAAATAAAATACGTTATGCAAAATTTCAGCCAAATCGGATAGGAATTGCGCCCTCTAGAAGCTCAAGAAGTCAAATCCCCAGATCTGTTTATATGACAGCTATTAGGCTATAGACCGATTTCAACCATACTTGGCATATCATAACGAAATACTTCTTGCAAAAATTCATTCAAATCGGATAAGAATTGTGCCCTCTAGAGGCTCAAAAAGTCAAGACCCAAGATCGGTTTATATGGCAGCTATATCAGGTTATAAACCGATTTGAACCGTACTTGGCACAGTTGTTGGATATCATAACAAAACACGTCGTGCGAAATTCCAATCCAATCGGATAAGAATTGCGCCCTCTAGAGGCTCAAGAAGTCAAGACCCAAGATCGGGTCATATGGCAGCTATATCAGGTTATGAACTGATTTGAACCATACTTGGCACAGTTGTTGGATATTGTAACAAAACACGTCGTGCAAAATTTCATTCTGATCGGATAAGAATTGCGCACGCTAGGGGCTCAAGAAGTCAAGACACAAGATCGGTTTATATGGCAGCTATATCAGGTTATTTACCGATTTGAACCATACTTGGCACAGTTGTTGGATATAATAACAAAACACGTCGTGCAAAATTTCATTTCAATCGGATAAGAATTGCGCACTCTAGAGGCTCAAGAAGTCAAGACCCAAGATCGGTTTATATGGCAGCTATATCAGGTTATAAACCGATTTGAACCATACTTGGCGCAGTTGTTGGACGTCATAACAAAACACGTCGTGCAAAATTTCATTCTGATCGGATAAGAATTGCGCACGCTAGAGGCTCAAGAAGTCAAGACCCAAGATCGGTTTATATGGCAGCTATACTAGGTTATGGACCGATTTGAACCATACTTGACACAGTTGTTGGATATCATAGCAAACCACGTCGTGCAAAATTTCATTCTGATCGGATAAGAATTGCGCACTCTAGTTTCTCAAGGAGTCAAGACCCAACATCGGTTTATATGGCAGCTATATCAAAACATGGACCGATATGGCCCATTTACAATACCAACCGACCTACACTAATAAGAAGTTTTTGTACAAAATTTCAAGCGGCTAGCTTTAGCGGCTAAGTTAGCGTGCTTTCGACAGACAGACGGTCGGACGGACGGACGGACAAGGCTAGATCGACATAAAATGTGACGACGATCAAGAATATATATACTTTATGGGGTCTCAGACGAATATTTCGAGTAGTTACAAACAGAATGACGAAATTAGTATACCCCCCATCTTATGGTGGAGGGTATAAAAATCAATTTGTGTTTGTTTGTAGGTTTGTATGTTTGTTTGTATGTTTGTGTGTTCCTTATAGACTCAGAAACGGCTGAACCGATTTTCTTGAAATTTTCACAGATGGTGCATAATGACCCCGTGGTAAAAATAGGGTACTACATTTTTTGATATCTGAAAGGGGGGGGCAGAGCCACCCCTTTCCCTAATTTTTAGAAATGCCAGATCTCGGAGATGGGTTGTGCGATTTAAGCGAAATTGTATGTGCTCTCATACAGTACCCTAAACATAAAAATTTGGTATCCAAATTTCGGATGGGGTACCTAGGGGGGGCTGCCCCACCCTAATACCTACCAAACATATATTTAGACCAATCACGACAATATGGGACTCAAATGAAAGGTCTTTAGGATAAGAAAACGTGTCGGACCAAGTGCTAGGGGGACCACCCCAACCCCCAAAACACCCCTAAATCGGACATATTTACCGACCATGGCAATATGGGACTCAAATGAAAGGTATTTGCGAGTAGAATACGAATCTGATATCCAAATGTGGGACCACGTTTCTGGGGGGCCGCCTTTCCCCAAAAACATCCCCCCAAGGGGACAAATTTACGACCATAGCAATATGGGGCTCAAATGAAAGGTCTTTGGGAGTAAAGCACGAATCTGATATCAATATTCGGGAAAAGTGTCTATGGGGCCACCCCACCCCCACAACACCACCCAAATAGTAAGTATTTGCTGACTTTTGCAATATGAGGCTCAAATAAGAGGGTTTTAGAGTGGAACACGAATCCGATATATATTTTCAAGGCCAACTCACTGAGTGGCCGCCCATCCCCCAAAACACCTCCAAAACGGTCATGTTTGCCGACTATGAAAATATGGAGCTCAAATTAAAGGTATTTGGGAGTAGACCACGTATCTGATATCAACATTAGGGGCCAACTGTTCAGGGGACGTCCCATCACCATAACAACCCCCCATTGGACGGTTTTGCTCACCAAGACAATTTGGGTCTTAAAGAGAGTGGAACTAAATATTTATAGTTTTTAGGGGCAATAAAATGAGATTAGAAAAAGATATATAGTTATATGAGAATAGAGCACGTTGCTGATATATTTTCCGGGTTTAGTGCTTGGGGGACCACCCCAATCCCCAAAACACCGCTAAATCGGGCATATTTACCGACCATGTCAAAGTGCAGCTTAAATGAAAGGTATTAGGGGTAGAGCAAGAATTGATACCCACTTTCGGGACCAATTTTCTGGGGGTATACCCCTTTCCCAAAATACCCCACAAATAGCAATTTTTTACTGACCATCGCAATATGGGGCTCAAATAAAGGTACTTGGGAGGAAAATACGAATTTAATAGCCAAATGTAGGGCCATGTATTTAGGGCATCACCCCTTACCCAAAACACCCCCCAAAGGGTAAAAATTTTTCGACCATGCCAATATGTGGCTCAAATAAAAGGTATTTGAGATTAGAAACCTAATTTGATTACCCTTTTTTGGGGTCATGTGTTTGGGGGACGCATGTAAACTCTCCTAAACCAATGACAATATGGGGTTTAAATAAATGGTAGTTGAAAAAAGAGCACGATGCTGATATTTTTCAGGGCCAAGTATCTGGGGGACCAACTCACCCCCGAAAACACCCCTAATTCAGATATCATGAGAATATCGGGCTGAAATAAAGTATTTTAAGAATGGAGAACACCTTACATCCAAACTTAAATTCGTAGACCAATAAAGAAAATATGGGATTCAGATAAAGGCGCTTATATTGTTAAACTGTTAGTCAAGCGATATACTATTTTCGTAACATGGTATTTCACTAAAAGCTGTTTAATTGTTGAAAATAAATGTTTCCAAGGAAAATTTTGTTCCTTATAAAGTAAAAGAAGGCGGTGCGGAGCGGGCCCGGGTCAGCTGGTTTAAAATAAAAAGTAGCAATTAATAAATAGTTGATGATTCAGGGCTGACATCATTTCGTTTATTTCATTTGGCGGCGGGAAGTTAGGAAGCGCCCTTTCAGCTTTAGGATAAGCTCACCCTTAGGCCAGGACGGTATTTGTAAAAGTACTTGGGAGCCCTTGCTTCAGCATAGATATCTGCCTTGCTGAGGAGTTGACCAACAACGTTCTATAAGAATAAAGAAAGAAGACCCAACTTTTATTTAAAGAATACATACATAAGACTATAGCTACACTATACTTACCATTATCAGACGGACGGACAGAAAATAAGGTAAACGACAAACAAGGTCGATGACATGCCAAGGCTGGTGCTACAGCTAGACAACACCAGCTTCAACAGCAATCCATCACTAGGCGAGACCTCAAAGAGATCCAACGACCCGTAATCCTGGAGAAAGAAGAACCAATGATTAATTGATCGTTGAACAGAAAAGATTGTATATTATTTTTCTTTTGGCTCTGTTATAACATTTGAAATATAAACTTTTAAATTGATTTATCTATGAATTGAATTTTGAATTGTTTGTTTTTTGATTTGCCTAATTTTTAATTTTGTTGAAAGTATGATTAATAAGATTTGAATATCGCCAAAATGCAAAAAAATTAAGATCGTAAGAAGTATTGCAACGTTGAACACTTCCGTCTTATATTTTAATGAAAATGAACATGAACATGATGAACTTATCGAACATGTGTGTTTGAAGTGTCCTCATAAATATGGCGCAAGGGAGCACCAGACATCAGCCGAATACCACCAGACATCAGCCGAATACCACCAGACATCAGCCGAATACCACCAGACATCAGCCGATTGGGAGCATCCAGACATCAGCCGAATACCAAGTGGTGTCAACATGGTAGTGTGTGCATGTCCGATTTTATTTGTAGTGATTTTTCGTAGGTATCAATGTCACTCCATTAGTTGGTTGATTTATGTTTTTTTGCCAAGCAAAGCAGGGTTCCTTCGACAAGAATGGCGCCGGCAACATGGGACCCGATAATTAGGGGGGCCGTCTCATCATTTATAGTGACTACTAGCTGACCCGGGCCCGCTCCGCTGCGCCTTCTTTTACTTTATATGGAACAAAAGATTCCTTGGAATATTTATTTTCGACAATTAAAGATGTTTTAGTGAAATACCATGCTAACTCGACTAACAGTTTAACCATATAAGAGCCTTTATCTGAATCCCATATGATATTTATTGGTCCACGAATTTAAGTTTGCATGTAAGGTGTACTACATTCTTGAAATACTTTATTTGTTTGTGGGGTATTTTGGGAAAGGAGTAGACCCCCAGAAAATTGGTCCCGAAAGTGGGTATCAATTCTTGCTCTATCCCCCAATACCTTTCATTGAAGCTCCACATTGACATGGTCGGTAAATATGCCCGATTTAGGGGTGTTTTTGGGATTGGAGTGGTCGCCCAAACACTAAGCCCGGAAAATATACTAGCAACGTGCTCTATTCTCATATATCATTTATCTGAACCCCATATTGCCATTACCCTCAAAATTGGATATCAAATTCGTTTTCTAATCTCATTTAAACTCCTTTTGCAAAAGTCAGCAAGTATGTTCGGTTTGGGGTATTGGCCCTAAAAACTATGAATATTAGGTTCCACTCTCTTTAAGACCCAAATTGTCTTGGTGAGCGAATACGTCTTATTTGGGAGTTGTTATAGTGGTGGGACGTCCCCTAGACAGTTGGCCCCTAATGTTGATATCAGATACGTGGTCTACTCCCACGTACCTTTAATTTGAGCCCCATATTTCCACAGTTGGCAAACATGACCTCAGTGATTTGGCCTTGAAAATATATATCGGATTCGTGTTCTACTCTAAAAACCATCTTATTTGAGCCTCATATTGCAATAGTCAGAAAAATGGTGGCCCCATAGACACTTTTCCCGAATATTGATATCAAATTCGTGCTCTACTCCCAAAGACCTTTCATTTGAGCCCCATATTGCTGTGGTCGTAAATTTGTCCCCTTTGGGGGATGTTTTTGGTGGGAGGCGGCCCCCCCAAACACTTGGTCCCATATTTGGATATCAGATTAGTATTCTACATTTAAAAACCTTTTATTTAAGCCCCATATTCCCATAGTCAGTAAATAAGTCCAGTTTGGGGGGTGTTTTGGGGAAGGGGTGACAACACCTATCTCCGAGGTCTGGCGTTTCTGAAAATTAGGGTAAGGGGGAGGGTCCGCCCCCCCCCCCCCTTCAAATATCAAAAAATTTAGTACCCGATTTTCACCACGGGGTCATTATGCACCATCTGTGAAAATTTCAAGGAAATCGGTTTAGCCGTTTCTGAGTCTATAAGGAACACACAAACATACAAACAAACACAAATTGATTTTTATGTCCGTGTCATGTCATGTCCTTGTGAGTGAACTTGTGTCTCGATAGTGAATGTTTTTGTACAGCACTAGCTGAACCGGGCCTGCTCCGCTGCGCCTTCTTTTACTTTATGTGGAACAAAATTAGTGAAATACCATGTTACAAAAATAATATATGTATATCGCAAAAGCATAACAATATAAATGCCTTTATCTGAATCCTATATGATCTTTACTGCTCTATGAATTCGCTCGCAGGGTTTAGGGTCATTAACGTTTGGGTGTTAGATTAACTACATTATTATAAGTCATTTTTTCAGCTAGATATTGTCATGATGTTCGATTTAGGTGTGTTTTCGGGGGTGAAAATACCAGCATCGTGCTCTTCTCTCAAATACCAGTTATTTAAACCCCATATTGCCATTGGTTTAAGGGGAGTTTATGGGATGAGGCGTCCTCAAACATTTGGCCCCATAATTTGTACTTTGTACCTTTCATTTGAGCCCCACATTGACGTGGTTGGTAAATATGCCCGATTTAGCGGTGCTTTGGGGAGTGGGGTGGTCCCTCAAATACTTAGCCCTGCAAATATATCAGCATCGTGCTTTACTCTCAAATATCATTTATTTGCCATTGGCCTCAAAATTGGATATCAAATTCGTTTTCTAATCTCAAATACCTTTCATTTAAACCCCTTATTACAAAAGTCAGCAAATATGTCCGGTTTAGGGTATGGACCCTAAAACTATCTACAATATATTGAGATACGTCCTATTTGGGCTTTGTTATGGGGGTGGGACGTCCTCTAGGCAGTTGGTCCCAAATGCTGATATCACATTCGTGATCTACTCCCAATTACCTTTCATTTGAGCCCCATATTTCCAAACATGATTTGTTTCGGGGGTGTTTTGGGGGATGGGGCAGCCGTTCAGTGACTTGGCCATGAAAATATATATGTAATTCGTGTTCTTCTCTAAAATACTTCTTATTACATCCCCATATTGGAATGGTCAGCAAATACGTCCTATATGGGTGGTGTTATGGGGGTGGGGTGGCCCCATACACACTTTTTTCCGAATATAGATATCAGATTCGTGCTTTACTCCGAAAGACCTTTCATTTGAGCACCATATTGCTATTGTAGTAAATTTGTCGTCTTTGGGGGTTGTATTTGGAAGGGAGTCCCACATTTGGATATCAGATTCGTATTTTACACTTAAATACCTATTATTTGAGCCCCAATTTCCATAATCAGTAAATAAGTCCTGTTTGGGAGGTATTTAGCGGAAGGGATGCACTCCCAGAAACTTGGTCCCACATTTGGATACCAAATTCGTATTCTACTCGCAAATACACTTTCATTTGAATGCCATATTGCCAAGGTCGGTAAATATGTCCGATTTAGGGGTATTTTGGGGACTGGGGTAGTCCCAAAACTCTTAGTCCGACAATTGGATAGCAGATACGTTTTCTACTCTTAACTATTGTACGTTTCATTTAAGTCCCATATTATCACGATTGGTCTATATATATATATATATGGTAGGTTTTGGGGGTATCGTACGAAATTTGGATACCAATTTTTTTATTTTTAGGTTACTTGGCTTTAATCGCACCACCCATCACCGAAATCTGGCGTTTCTGAAAACTAGGTTAAGGGGTAGGGTCTGCCCTACTTCAGATATCAAAAAATTTAGTACCCTATTTTCACCACGGGGTCATTATGCGCCATCTGTGAAAATTTCAAGAAAATCGGTTCAGCCGTTTCTGAGTCTATAAGGAACACACAAACAAACATACAAACAAGCATAGAAACAAACAAGCAAACAAGCCGACAAACAAACACAAATTGATTTTTATATATAACCCTAGCTGAACCGGGCCCGCTCCACTGCACCGCCTTTTACTTTATATGGAACAAAACTATCTTTGCAAATTTATTTCCGACAATTAAAGACAATTCGCCTGACTAATAGCATCTTATATATAAAAATAAATTTGTGTTTGTTTGTATGTTTGTGTGTTCCTTATAGAATCAAAAACGGCTGTACCGATTTTCATGAAATTTTCTTAGATGGTGCATAATGATCCCGTGGTGAAAATAGGGTACTACATTTTTTGATATCTGAAAGGGGGCGGACCCTCCCCCTTACCCCAATTTTCAGAAACACCAGATCTCGGAGATGGGTGGTGCGATTTAAGCGAAATTTGGTGTGCTCTCATATTGTATTCTAAAAATAAAAATTGGTATCCAAATTTTGGATGGGTTACCTAGAGGGGCCACCCCACCCTAATACCTACCAAACATATACTTAGACCAATCACGACAATATGGGACTCAAATGAAAGATAATTAAGATTAGAAAACTTATCTGATATCCAATTGTCGGACCAAGTGTTAGGGAGACCGCCCCAACCCCCAAAACACCCCTAAATCGGACATATTTACCGACCATGGCAATATAGGACTCAAATGAAAGGTATTTGCGAGTAGAATACGAATCTAATATCCAAATGTGGGACCACGGTTCTGGGGTTCCACCCCTTCCCCAAAACACCCCCAAACAGGACCTATTTACTGACCATAGGAATATGGGGCTTAAATAAAAGGTATTTTAGTTTAGAATTTGAATCTGATATCCAAATATGGGTCCAAGAGTTTAGGGCCGCCTCTCCCCAAAAACATCCCCAAAGGGGACAAATTTACGACCATAGCAATATGGGGCTCAAATGAAAGGTGTTTGGAAGTAAAGCACGAATTTGATATCAATATTCGGGAAAAGTGTCTATGGGGCCACCCCATCCCCACAACACCACCCAAATAGTAAGTATTTTCTGACTATTGCAATATGAGGCTCAAATAAGAGGGTTTTTAGAGTAGAACACGAATCCGATATATATTTTCAAGGCCAACTCAAAAAAGTGTCTATGGGGCCACCCCACCCACACAACACCACCCAAATAGGAAGTATTTGCTGACTATTGGCTCAAATAAGAGGGTTGTTAGAGTAGAACACGAATCCGATATATATTTTCAAGGCCAACTCACTTAGTGGCCGCCCATCCCCCAGAAAATCCCCAAGTCGGTCATGTTTGCCGACTATGGAAATATGGGGCTCAAATTAAAGGTGTTTGGGAATAGACCACGTATCTGATATCAACATTAGGGACCAAATGTCTAGCGTACGTCCCACCACCATAACAACCCCCAGTAGAACGTATTTGCTCACCAAGACAATTTGGGTCTTAAAGAAAGTGGAACCTAATATTCATAGTTTTTAGGGCCAATACCCCAAACCGAACATATTAGCTGACTTTTGCAATAAGGAGTTTAAATGAGATTAGAAAACGAATTTTATATCCAATTTTAAGGCCAATGGCAATATGGGGTTGAAATCAATGGTATATAGATTTATGAGAATACAGCACGTTACTGATATATTTTCCGGGCTTAGTGTTTGGGGGACCACCCCAATCCCCAAAACACCCCTAGATCTGGCATATTTACCGACCATGGCAATGTGGGGCTTAAATGAAAGGAATTGGGGGGTAGAGCAAGAATTTATACCCATTTTCGGGACCAATTTTCTGGGGGTCTACCTCATTCACAAAAGAACCCACAAACAGCAATTTTTTACTGACTATCGCAATATGGGGCTCAAGAAAAGGTATTTGGGAGTGGAATACGAATTTGATATCCAAATGTAGGACCATGAATTTAGGGCATCACCACCCCCCCTTCACCCCCAAAGGGTAACAATTTTTCGACCATGCCAATATGTGGCTCAAATGAAAGGTATTTGAGATTAGAAAACGAATTTGATAACCTATTTTGTGGACATGTGTTTGGGGGACGCCTCATCGTGTAAACTCAACTCACCCCCGAAAACACCCCTAAATCAGATATCATGAGAATATCGGGCTGAAATAAAGTATTTTAGGAATGGAGTTCACCTTACATCTAAAATTAAATTTATAGTCCAATAAATATTATATGGGATTCAGATAAAGGCACTTATATTGTTAAACTGTAAGTCAAGCGATATACTATTTGCGTAGCATGGTATTTCACTGAAAGCTCTTTGTCGAAATTAAATATTTCAAGGAAAATTTTGTTCCATATAAAGTAAAAGAAGGCGCAGTAACAATATAAATGCCTTTATCTGAATCCCATATTATCGTTATTGTACTACGAATTCGCTCGAAGGGTTTAGGGCCATTAAAGTTTGGATGTTAGATGTACTCCACTCTTAAAATACATTATTTGAGACCGATATTCCCATTAGAATTTTGAGAGTGGAAAGGCCGCTAGGCTGGTAATTAGTGGGTTTAGGGGGTGGTGTGGACCTGCTATGCCGCTTGATCTAGAGGTGGTCCCCAAAACACTTAGCCTTGACAAAATATAAGCATAGGGCTCTACTTTCAAATACGATTTGTTTAAATCCAATATTGCCATTGGTTTAAAAGAAGTTTATGGGATGAAGCTCCCCCAAACACTTAGCCTCAAGTTGGTTATCAAACTCGTTTTCTAATCTCAAATACTTTCCGTTTTCATGGCAATATGTGGATTGCCATGGTCGGTAAATTTATACTCACTATTTGGGAGAGTTTTAGGAAAGGGGCGGTGTCCCAAATAGTCCCACATTGGGGTATCACATTCGAATTCTACTTCCAAATACCTTTATTTGAGCCCAATATTGCGATAGTCAGTAAATAATTGCTGTTTGTGGGGTGTTTTGGGGAAGGGGTAGACCGTCAGTAAATTGGCCCCGAAAGTGGGTATCAATTTCGTGCTCTACTCCCCAAAACCATTCATTTGACATGGTTGGTAAATATGTACGATTAAGGGGTGTTTTGGGGAGCGGGTGCTACCCCAAACACGAAGTCATGAAAATATATCAGCATCGTACTCTACTCTAAAATAGCATTCATTTGATCCGCAAATTGCCATTGGTCTCAAAATTGGGTATCAAATTTGTTTTCTTATTGCAAAAGTCAGCAAGTATGTCCGGTTTGGTGTATGGCCCCTAAAAACTGTCAATATCGAACTCTACTCTCCTAAGGCCCAAGTTGTCATGGTGAGCAAATACGTCCTATTTGGGGGTTGTTATGGGGAATGGGGCTTCCTCTCAGTGAGTTTGCCCTGAAAATATATTTCAGATTCGTGTTCCACTATAAAATACCTCCTCCTCCCCATCATGCAATGGTCAGCAAATACGCCCTTTTTGGTTGGTGTTATGGGAGTGGGGTGGCGCCATAGACACTTTTCCTGAATATTGATATCAGATTCGTGCTTTACTCCCAAAGACATTTGAGCCCCATATTGCTATAGTCGTAAATTTGTCCTCTTTTGGGGGTGTTTTTGGAGACGGACGGCCCCCAAAACACTTGGTTCCACATTTGATTATCGCATTCGTATCTACACTCAAATACTCAATCCCATGGCAGCCGGTTGTACGCACCGGATTGACCCGATGGAATCCTCATCGGCAAGGGCTACCGCCTCAGTGTACGTGTTCGTCTTTTTTCGTCATGGGAGAGGCGCATCCCGGAGTCCCTTCACCGCACGCTTCTGGTCCGTGCCGGGATTGAAAAGAACCGAACCCTGTTCGGTTTGCCAGAACCGCCTTCATCATCGATCGGTGTCGGTGAGATGTAACCCGTGCATGGAGTGGGTACATTTCCGATGCAAGTTGCTGTGCGAACATAGCCAGCAGTGGGTCACAAGCGTCGTCGTCGTCATCTTCTGCGTCATCGTCGTCGGACTATGTTACCCCCCGACCTCTTCCGTACGGCAATTTACGCAACGGCAGCATCCCAGCCCAAATATTGCCAGGCCAGTGCCGGGAAGTGTATAGTTTTTGCAGTTAAACTGCAACGGACTTCGTGGCAAGATCGGTGAGATTGTGGACTTTATGAGTCAGAAGAGCATATTGGTCGCAGCGATCCAAGAGACAAAGCTGACCAACACCTGCAGCTTGCACAGTTGTCACGGTTACAATGTGCTACGTAAGGATCGCTCAAGGAATGGAGGTGGGGGGTTGGCCTTCGTAATACACCATTCCGTGCATTATAGACCTATCTCGCCTGCGCATGGCGCTAGTGACCCCTACATGGAATGCATGGGGATAGCAGTCAGGTTCGGTACTGCCGAGATAGAGCTATACAACGTGTACATACATACATGAATCAGCGAGCTGAATCTGGAAACAAACAGGGTAGTCAACGAACATAAGCGGAATTTGGGGCTGGAACACTTGGAGCAATGTAAGTTAGGCACCATTGTAGGCAAACTGTGGTCTACTGTTAAGTCACTCTCGAACCTCGGTAGACGGGATGACAGGGCCTCAGTCACTTTTGGCGAAATAACCGTGACTGATCCGAAGAGATGCGCCAGGTTGTTGAACCGTCAATTTATTGTGTATCCCGAGAGAGACAGGGCAAGGAGGAGAGCCATTCGCCGTATTCGTGGTCTCAGAGATGATGAACAGCCATCACAATTTACCGTGGGCGAAGTTACGAATGTCATCCGTGGCGCCAAATCATTTAAGGCGATGGGCCCCGACGGCCCCCCACTAATTGATGACATCTGCGATAGGTTGAACGTCTACCTCAACGAACTTGCCTCATATTTCGCTGCAAGAAATCTGAAGACCCGCCACCAAATCTTCAGCCACATTGTTCTCTACAAATACGCGTGAGCTGAATACTGAGCTAACTGTGATGTTCGATGGAGAAAGGATTCCGACCATCAAGTGTCCCAAAATACTTGGCGTCACATTTGACAGCTCTTACACATTCTCCTCGCATGCCACAGCAATCTGCAATAAAGTCAAAAGTAGAAACAAGGTCCTCAAGTCACTCGCCGGCAGCACTTGGGGTGCAGACAAAGAAACCTTGTTGACCACGTACAAATCAATTGGCCGGTCTGTGATAAGTTATGCAGCGCCAGTGTGGTCTCGTCAACTTTGTGACACGCAGTGGAATAATATTCAGATCTGTCAGAATGTCGCCCTCCGAACTGCGACGGGTTGTCTCCTCAGTTCTCATGTGGACCACCTCCATCAGGAGACAAAGATCCTACCAGTGCGAAGACATAACTACATGCTGTCTAGGCAATACCTTTTGGGCTGTCATCGCAGAGACCATCCAAATCATCATCATGTGGATAGATACCCACCGCCTAGAGCGTGAGGTTCAGCGCTACAAGAGAGAACCTCTAGATCAAGCGGCATATCAAGCAGATATAAACAACGTTCATGCAGACACGGTAGCAGATGCGGTAATTGTCTACCTGGTGAATGTAGTCCTTGGAGAACGACCGCCTCCCATTGCACCGGAGTAGTTCTGGCTCAAATACGTTCCGGCAGATGTAGCCGCCTCAATTCCTACAGAGCTAGGATTGATGCCGACGTGCAAGATGTATGTCCCGATTGTAACCAGGGACCGCACGATATACGTCACTTGTTTAACTGCCCGGCCAGACCCAGATCCCTGTGGACGTACCTCATCTTAGTCGCAGAGTTCCTGGGTCTTGACACTCAACAGAATCAAGCAGACGAAAGATAGAACACAATAATTTGCTACAACAACAACAACACTCAAATACCTTTTATTTGAGCCCCATATTGCCATGTTCAGTAAATAAGTCGTGTTTTGGGGGTGTTTTGAGGAAGGGGTGGACCCCAGAAACTTGGTCCCACATTTGGATGTCAAGATTGTATTCTACTCGCAAATACCTCTCATTTGAGTGCCATATTGTTGTGATTGGCCTATATATATACTTGGTAGGTTTTGGGTTGGGGCGTCCCCACTAGGTACCCCATCCGGAATTTGGATACCAATTTGTTGTTTTTGGGTTACTATAAGAGATCACACAAAAGTTCGCTCAAATCGCACCACCCATCTCCGAGATCTGGCGTTTCTGAATATTGGGGTAAAGGGAAGAGAATTTCGTACCCTATTTTCACCACGGGATCATTATGCACCATATATGAAAGTTTCAAGAAAATCGGTCCAGCCGTTTTTGAGTCTATACGCAACAGACAAACAAACAAACACAAATTGATTTTTATATATAAGAAGAGGATTAGTCGCAAGCCGCAAGAAATGTGAAGGATATAGAAATGACAAAGTTTCCTACTCATTTCGTATGTGCGACATGAGTTTATAGTAGGCAGTATGTATGGATGGCCTTCGACATTGCCTTGTGGTCATAGGGATGGAATGGGAAACATCTACTTTATTCAATAGTACTCCAATAGCCCAATTTGTGTTTGCCAATCCTCTGTTCAGGACAATGAGCCGTATCTCCTGTTGAATCCGGCGAGTACTAACGTAAGTTCCACGCTGATGTGCCAACTGATGAGTCTGTTGGCAAACACAAAACCAGTCCTTTCAATTTCCTGATACCGAAAGATTTAACCTAGAGGAAAACGACAGATTTAGAATTAATTTGGAGAGTTCTGCTTTGTGTTTTTTTGCACATGCTACCATGTATGTTGTTTGTCCTGGATATTATAAGGGAGAGCCACTCTTTTTATACCCTCGACCATATATACTAATTTCGTCATTCTGATTGTAACTACTCGAAATATTCGTCTTAGACCCCATAAAGTATATATATTCTTGATCATCGCGACATTTTATGTCGATCTAGCCATGTCCGTCCGTCTGTCCGTCCGTCCGTACGTCCGTCTGTCTGTCGAAAGCACGCTAACTTCCGAAGGAGTAAAGCTAGCCGCTTAAAATTTTGTACAAATACTTCTTATTATTGTAGGTCGGTTGGTATTGTAAATGGGCCATATCGGTCCATGTTTTGATATAGCTGCCATATAAACCGATCTTGGGTCTTGACTTCTTGAGCCTCTAGAGTGCGCAATTCTTATCCGATTGGGATGAAATTTTGCACTACGTGTTTTGTTACGATATCCAACAACTGTGCCAAGTATGGTTCAAATCGGTTCATAACCTGATATAGCTGCCATATAAACCGATCTTGGGTGTTGACTTCTTGAGCTTCTAGAGTGCGGAATTCATATCCGATTGGAATGAAATTTTGCACGACGTGTTTCGTTATTATATCCAATAACTGTGCCAAGTATGGTTCAAATCGGTCCATAACCTGATATAGCTGTCATATAAACCGATCTTGGGTCTTGACTTCTTGAGCCTCTAGAGGGCGCAATTCTTATCCGATTTGAATGAATTTTGGCACGTAGTATTTTGTTATGATATCCAACAACTGTGCCAAATATGGTTCAAATCGGTTCATAACCTGATATGGCTGTCATATAAACCGATCTTGGTTGTTGACTTCTTGAGCCTCTAGAGTGCGCAATTCATATCCGATTGGAATGAAATTTTGCACGACGTGTTTCGTTATTATATCCAATAACTGTGGCAAGTATGGTTCAAATCGGTCCATAACCTGATATAGCTGCCATATAAACCGATCTGGGATCTTGACTTCTTGAGCCTCCAGAGGTCGCAATTCCTATCTGATTTGCCTGAAATTTTGTACGACGGATTCTCTCATGACCATCAACATACGTGTTTATTATGGTCTGAATCGGTCTATAGCCCGATACAGCTCCCATATAAATCGATCTCTCTATTTTACTTCTTGAGCCCACAAAGAGCGCAATTCTTATTCGAATTGGCTGACATTTTACACAGGTCTCCAACATAAATATAATTTAATTGTGGTCCAAGCCGGACCATATCTTAATATCGCTCTAATCGCAGAGCAAATCTTTTCTTATATCCTTTTTTTTTGCCTAAGAAGAGATGCCTGGAAAAGAACTCGACAAATGCGATCCATGGTGGAGGGTATATAAGATTCGACCCGGCCGAACTTAGCACGCTTTTACTTGTTATTTATGAATTGAATTGTTTTTGGTAACACAAATAGTTTTTACAGGATCTGGTAGTCAGATTATATGTAGGAATAGAAATGAATTTATTTATTTATCATTTTTTATTAAAATTTAGATAATTTTTTATTAAGATTTAGGTTAATTTTAGAGCTAATAATTATTCGATCGCAACTCGCATGGTATTATCTTCAGAGTTGTGGACTCCAGCTCCATCCGAAGCGAACATCTCTGGCTCGTCCTTGGGTCAGTCAACTCCAGAAACACCCAACATCAGTAGCATCACAGCTCGGATAATCGAGCAAGAACGGCGAGAACAGCGAGATCAATTAGAAAACGGTCAAGAGCCCCAGGCAGCTATGCAGCTCGGCAATTGGAGTTGGGCAGATGGGACTTATTAGGCTACTGGATGAAAGGCTGAGGGTGTTAGTCCCGCAGTTTGTCCATCAGACAAACGGAGCAGCACAAAGTCCAGCGATATGTTGGAATTTATTGCCAGCGGAGCTACGAAACTTCACACTCTAATGTTTTTCGCGTCAAGCTTCTAGACATGTTTTCTTCTGATTCCACCTACAGCGGTCAAAAAAAGTATTCATCATTCAATGTTTTTTTTTTAATAAGTCTACAAAAGACAATTGGAATAAAAACATATTAAACTAATGATGCAGTAGTGCTTGTGTGATATATATGTACACAATTTCATTGTTTTTAAAGAAAAAAAATAGTATTTATTGGAACAAAAAGGGCCATTTTACAGCTGAACACAAAAAATTAAACAAAAAAAGTATTCATCATTGCAAAAAAACAAAAAAATAAATAACATAATTTAAAAAAATTAATACTTTGTTATTCGACCACCGCGTCTTATAACTTCTTTTAAACGGTTTGACATCGATTGGACTAATTTAGCGGTTATATTTTGGTCTATATTAGTCCATTCCTCCATTATCACCTGTTGCATTTGACTCTTGCTCGAAAAATTGCGCGTTCTCAATTTGCGTTCGAGATGTTCCCAAAGATGTTCAATTGGGTTCAAGTCGGGACGTTGAGGAGGAGTTTTAATGACTTTGGGGCAGTTATACAGCATCCACATCTTGGTATTTAAAGCAGAATGTTTGGGTTCATTATCTTGATAATATTGAAAGTTATTACCAAGCCCAAGTTTTACAGCACTATCTTTTAAATTCCTCTTTAAAATGTCAATGTAATACTTATGATCCATTACTCCATTAATAATTTCAAGATTTCCCGCTCCTGAAGCCGCCATACACCCCCAAACCATTAAACCACCTCCACCATGTTTTACAGTAGCAACTGTGTTTCGTTCTTCAAGCTCTGTATTTGGTTTTCTGTACACTATGACCTTTCCATCGCACCCAAAAAGATTAAACTTGCTCTCGTCTGCAAAAATGGCTGTTTTCCAAAATGATTCGGGCTGTTTTACATACATTTTTGCGAAGTTTAGCCTTTTCACTCGGTTTATTTTATTTATAAAGGGCTTCTTACGTGCAGTTCTTCCTCTGTAACTATGCCTTTTGAGTGTATTTCGCATTGTTTGTGTAGTAACTTCCTTCCCTAAATATTCCATAGTGTTTTTACGAAGAATGGTCGCATTTGTCTTCGGAGTTTTCTGAACTTGCCGCACTAGCCAACGCACATCTCCAACTGAAAGTGCTTTTGGTCGACCAGATCTTGGTTTATTGTCAACAGTTTTCGTTTCTGTCCACTTTCTGATGATGGATTGTATAGTAGATCGTGGTCTATTTAATATTTCACTGATAGTTTTTTGAGTTAAACCATTCCTGTGGTGTTTTATTATCAAAACTTTTACCTCATCAGAAACCTCGTTTTGCTTACGACCCATTTTGACAAAAACTATATTTTCAATGAAATTAAATATTTGCTGTCAAGGGCAAAGCCTCCTTTACTAAATAAAACAGAAAAGGGGGATTCCCAAATAATATTTGAATTTGACTTTGATGATAGCACATCAATGATGAATACTTTTTTTGTTCTGTTTTTGGTGTTATTATATAAAATTGCATTTTTTACGCTAATTAAATTTATTTTTTGAATTTATTTTAAAACATATTACGAAAAATAAACTATTGCATAAAACTGCATTATTTGTTTACTTTAAATTTTCTTCAATTACCCAAAATAAGTGAATTTATTATCAATTTTGCTAATGATGAATACTTTTTTTGACCGCTGTAATTGTTTTCTTGAATTTCTTATTTTGTTTTGCAATGCTAAACGGGTAAGGACTTATTTAACTTTTTAATTTGTAATTGAGTGCATAGTTAAGCCTGGAGAGCCAATTGCATTTTCGTATATGATTTGGATTATGTATAAAGTTTATATACACATGTAGATATTAGTTTTCTATTTGGTTATGTATTCTTAGTAATGTCTGTTTGGCCGCGAAGGCTTTTGTATTACTATTGTCAAGTACGACTTAGGCAACACTGCGTTTGTCCAACGCTGTGCTGTCATATTTGAAACCAACCGAGCCGACAAGAAGAGAGCTCCGCGTAGAGAGTCGAGTAACAAACACGTTCGCTTGGTCATTTGAAATGAAAGTATTTTAGCTTTATTAACGTAATCTTAAATAAAAGCCATTCACTGTATTGAAGTATTGTTGGAATCAAGCTATTATTATTTGTGCGAACCCTTATCTCACTCGGACTATCCTGTGACATCTCAGAAGTTGGATACATTTTCCAAGAAAAGAGAAAAACATGTAAAATATGCGCAGCCCCGTGAAGCAATTGCAGACGGAATGCAGGGAGCTGGATATTTCAACGTCTGGACATAAGAACCAGCTAATCGAGAGAATTGAAAATCATGGATTATTAGGATTCCACAATGCAGGTGACATGGTGAAACGAAAACGAGATTTGGAGGATCTTATAACAAGCATAAGGTACAAATGGACGACTACAGATCAGCCGATTTTGAGTCATCTTGTGCCTCATCACCGCAACGACAATTTGTGTCACCAGAACAACGACCACCAGTAAGTAATTTGGTCAACGGCATACGGCCAGCGGCAACGTTAACTTCATTGGAAATGTTGTAATACCAATGATAGCTCAAGCGGAGGTGGAACTACCAAATGTGTAATACGATTATCCAGTTTGTGTTTCAAATGGAAATATTGGGGTAGCAACGACATCTCATACGGAGATGTTACCATTGACATCACATGGATGCCAACCGTAATTCCCGACGATAAACAACGTTACCACGAGTCATCAATATATGTCAGGTGTACCACGAGCATATCACCAAACAGGACAAACGATTTATGCAGCACCACGTTACGACATGCGACAGGCGAATGAATATGGAAATATTCCAACAACGAGTGTACCAAACGTTTCTGGAACAAAACCAATGTCTTATGTGCCAGATTGTGTACCACCGACGCAATGTACGGAACCACCAATATTTGCTGCAACGTCAAATGAATGTTTTTGTGTCAAACAATCCTTATGGACACGTCAAGTATATTATATCTCTGCTACCAGATTCATTCCAATTTGTGAAAATAATCGAATTTTTGAGAGCAGCATACGGTTGGATCGACTAATATTTGCCCTTCAACTGCTGCGTTAATATTTGCCCTTCAACTGCAAATGCAGGGACCTGCGAAATATTGGTTCGATTCGCTACAGCAAGTATTTTTACCAAAGTCACAATTTACTGATAAATTTCTTGCAGATTTTGCTCATGTCGAAAACGCAGCAGACATTTACATTAAGATGTCTCAAACGACACGCCGTCCTAACGAAACTCCTCAGAAGTACTATTTCAGAATGTACACAATGGGAAAAAAATGCAATTTTTCAGATCCTGCTATTGCATGACACTTTGGAATGGTATAGACGACTCGGACTTGAAGAGGAAGATATCCAACGATTATTTAACGTGCAACCAGCTTTTGAGAGATATAAACGTTTCCTGCAATTACAACGATTCGAGAACAGCTAAAGGCAGTGCAAATAAACATAAAAAGGAATTACCGCGAGAGCACAACTTCCAACGACACCTCCAAGAAAAACGGTGAACAATCGGTAAGCAAGGTGAAGTGCTTTAATTGTTCCAAATACGGACACTATTGCAACAAGTGTCCAGAGCCTCAAAGGAGAGAAAGATGTGCAAAGTGTAATCGAGTCATCAAAGTATAAGTATATCCTTATTGAGACTTCTTCTTTGGACCAAAAAAAAAAACTTCTTTTCCTATAACATGTTAATTTTTTATACCCTCCACCATAAGATGGGGGGTATACTAATTTCGTCATTCTGTTTGTAACTACTCGAAATATTCGTCTGAGACCCCATAAAGTATATATATTCTTGATCGTCGTGAAATTTTATGTCGATCTAGCCATGTCCGTCCGTCTGTCCGTCCGTCCGTCCGTCCGTCTGTCTGTCGAAAGCACGCTAACTTCCGAAGGAGTAAAGCTAGCCGCTTGAAATTTTGCACAAATACTTCTTATTAGTGTAGGTCGGTTGGTATTGTAAATGGGCCATATCGGTCCATGTTTTGATATAGCTGCCATATAAACCGATCTTGGGTCTTGACTTCTTGAGGCTCTAGAGTGCGCAATTCTTATCCGATTGGAATGAAATTTTGCATGACTTGTTTTTTTATGATATCCAACAACTGTGCCAAGTATGGTTTAAATCGGTCCATGTTTTGATATAGCTGCCATATAAACCGATCTTGGGTCTTGACTTCTTGAGCCTCTAGAGGGCGCAATTCTAATCCGATTGGAATGAAATTTTGCATGACTTGTTTTTTTATGATATCCAACAACTGTGCCAAGTATGGTTTAAATCGGTCCATGTTTTGATATAGCTGCCATATAAACCGATCTTGGGTCTTGACTTCTTGAGCCTCTAGAGGGCGCAATTATTATCCGATTTGGCTGAAATCTTGCATGACTTATTTTATTCTTACTTTCAACAACTGTGCCAAATAAGGTTCAAATCGGTTCATAACCTGATATAGCTGCCATATAAACCGATTAGGGATCTTGACTTCTTGAGCCTCTAGAGGTCGCAATTATTATCCGATTTGCCTGAAATGTTGTACGATTGATCCTCTCATGACCATCAACATACGTGTTTAATATGGTCTGAATCGGTCTATAGCCCGATACAGCTCCCATATAAATCGATCTCTCTCTATTTTACTTCTTGAGCCCCCAAAGGGCGCAATTCGTATTCAAATTGGCTGACATTTTGCACAGGTCTCCACCATATAATTTAATTGTGGTCCAAACCGGACCATATCTTGATATCGCTCCAATAGCAGACCAAATCTTTTCTAATATCTTTTTTTTTGCCTAAAAAGAGATGCCGGGAAAAGAACTCGACAAATGCGATCCATGGTGGAGGGTATATAAGATTCGGCCCGGCCGAACTTAGCACGCTTTTACTTTTTTACACTAATTAGTGTCTCGGTACGGCGGAAAACGTGCTACTTGACCACTTGATATATACCCATGAGTGACTAATTAGGGTTTGAAAAAGGTTTAAAATTCGATTATCAACGTCATTAATAAAAATAAATATTTTTTTTGCCTATTGTTTTTTACCAGTTAGAGAGAGCCTTATATTTATTTCTTTTTCTAATTTATATCTTTTTCAAATCAAGATTAATAGTCGAAGATTTTATTTGCAAAGATTTTCCCTGACTGGGATTTGAACAGCCAACCTTAATATTGTGAGGCGCATGCTTTCCCTCTGTGCTACAGAAGGCTAAGTAAACGTACATTCACTTGTGTTTGTTTTTATACCCTCCACCATAAGATGGGGGGTATACTAATTTCGTCATTCTGTTTGTAACTACTCGAAATATTCGTCTGAGACCCCATAAAGTATATATATTCTTGATCGTCGCGAAATTTTATGTCGATCTAGCCATGTCCGTCCGTCTGTCCGTCCGTCCGTCCGTCTGTCTGTCGAAAGCACGCTAACTTCCGAAGGAGTAAAGCTAGCCGCTTGAAATTTTGCACAAATACTTCTTATTAGTGTAGGTCGGTTGGTATTGTAAATGGGCCATATCGGTCCATGTTTTGATATAGCTGCCACATAAACCGATCTTGGGTCTTGACTTCTTGAGCCTCTAGAGTGCGCAATTCTTATCCGATTTGAGTGAAATTTTGCACGACGTGTTTTGCTATGATATCCAACAACTGTGCAAAGTATAGTTCAAATCGGTCCATAACATGATATAGCTGCCATATAAACCGATCTTGGGTCTTGACTTCTTGAGCCTCTAGAGTGCGCAATTCTTATCCGATTAGAATGGAATTTCGCACGACGTGTTTTGTTATGATACCCAACAACTGTGCCAATATGGTTTAAATCGGTTCATAACGTGATATAGCTGCCATATAAACCGATCTTGGGTCTTGAATTCTTGAGCCTCTAGAGGGCACAATTCTTATCCGATTTGAATGAATTTTTGCACGAAGTATTTCGTCACGATATCCAACAACTGTGTCAAATAAGGTTCAAATCGGTTCATAACCTGATATAGCTGCCATATAAACCGATCTGGGATCTTGACTTCTTGACCCCTAGAGATCGCAATTATTATCCGATATGCCTGAAATTTTGTACGACGGATCCTCTCATGACCATCAACAAACGTGTTTATTTTGTTCTGAATCGGTCTATAGCCCGATACAGATCCCATATAAATCGTTCTCTCTATTTTACTTCGTGAGCCCCAATGGGCGCAATTCTTATACGAATTGGCTGAAATTTTACACAGGTCTTCAACATATAATTTAATTGTGGTCCGAACCGGACCATATCTTGATATCGTTTTAATAGCAGAGCAACTCTTTTCTTATATCCTTTTTAGCCTAAGAAGAGAAGCCGGGAAAACAACTCGACAAATGCGATCCCTGGTGGAGGGTATATAAGATTCGGCCCGGCCGAACTTAGCACGCTTTTACTTGTTTTTATACCCTCCACCATAAGATGGGGGGTATACTAATTTCGTCATTCTGTTTGTAACTACTCGAAATATTCGTCTGAGACCCCACAAAGTATATATATTCTTGATCGTCGTGAAATTTTATGTCGATCTAGCCATGTCCGTCCGTCTGTCCGTCCGTCCGTCTGTCTGTCGAAAGCACGCTAACTTCCGAAGGAGTAAAGCTAGCCGCTTGAAATTTTGCACAAATACTTCTTATTGGTGTAGGTCGGTTGGTATTGTAAATGGGCCATATCGGTCCATGTTTTGATATAGCTGCCATATAAACCGATCTTGGATCTTGACTTCTTGAACCTCTAGAGTGCGCAATTCTTATCCGATTGGCACGAAATTTTGCACGACGTGTTTTGTTATGACATCCAACAACTGTGCCAAGTATGGTTCAAATCGGTTCATAACCTGATATAGCTGCTATATAAACCGATCTTGGGTCTTGACTTCTTGAGCCTCTAGAGTGCGCAATTCTTATCCGATTTGAATGAATTTTGGCACGAATTGTCTTGTTATGATGTCCAACAACTGTGCCAAGTATGGTTTAAATCGGTCCATAATCTGATATAGCTGCCATATAAACCGATCTTGGGTCTTGACTTCTTGAGCCTCTAGAGTGCCCAATTCTTATCCGATTTGAATGAATTTTGGCACGACGTGTTCTGTTATGATATCCGACAACTGTGCCAAGAACGGTTCAAATCGGTCCATAATCTGATATAGCTGCCATATAAACCGATCTTGGGTCTTGAATTCTTGAGCCTCTAAAGTGCGCAATTCTTATCCGATTTGAATGAATTTTGGCACGACGTGTTTTGTTATGATATTCAACAACTGTGCCAAGTATGGTCCTAATCGGTCCATAACCTGATATAGCTGCCATTTAAACCGATCTTGGGTCTTGACTTCTTAAGCCTCTAGAGTGCGCAATTCTTATCCGATTATAATGAAATTTTGCACGACGTGTTTTGTTATGATATTCAACAACTGTGCCAAGTATGGTCCTAATCGGTCCATAACCTGATATAGCTGCCATATAAACCGATCTTGGGTCTTGACTTCTTAAGCCTCTAAAGTTCGCAATTCTTATCAGATTGGAATGAAATTTTGCACGACATGTTTTTTTATGATATCCAACAAGTGTGCCAAATATGGTTCAAATCGGCTCATAAACTGATATAGCTGTCATATAAACAGATCTGGGGACTTGACTACTTTAGCTTCTAAAGGGCGCAATTCCTACCTGATTTGGCTGAAATTTTGCATGACGTTTTTTATTTTTTATTTTTTCTTTTAACCACTGTGTCAAATAAGGTTTAAATCGGTTCATAACCTGATATAGCTGCCATATAGACCGATCTGGGATCTTGACTTCTTGAGCTTCTAGAAGTCGCATTTATTATCCGATTTGCCTGAAATTTTGTACGATGGATCCTCCCTTGACCATCAACATACGTGTTTATTATGGTCTAAATCTGTTTATAGCCCGATACAGCTCCCATATAAATCGATCTCTCTATTTTACTTCTTGAGCCCCCAAAGGGCGCAATTCTTACTCGAATTGGCTGACATTCTACACAGGTCTCCAACATATAATTTAATTGTGGTCTAAACCGGATCATATCTTTATATCGCTCTAATAGCAGAGCAAATCTTTTCTTATATCACTTTTTGCCTAAGAAGAGATGCGGGAAAAGAACTCGACAACTGCGCTCCATGGTGGAGGGTATATAAGATTCGGCCCGGCCGAACTTAGCACGCTTTTACTTGTTTTTCCTTTTAGAGTGTTTTGGGAAAGGAATGATGCCCTAAATACATGGTCCTACATTTGGATATCAAATTCGTATTCTACTGCCAAAAACCTTTATTTGAGCCCCATATTGCGATGGTCACTAAAAAAATGCTGTTCGTGGTGTATTTTGGGTATCAATTCTTGTGAAAATTGGTATCAATTCTTTCTCTACCCCCCAATACCTTTCATTTAAGCTCCACATTGACAATATGTCCTTTTAAGGGGTGGTTTGGCGATTGGGATGGTCCCCCAAACACTATGCCTAGAAAATATATCAGCAACGTACTCTATTCTCATACATCTTTATATCATTTATTTGAACCCCATATTACCATTGGCATCAAAATTGGATATCGTTTTCTAATCTCATTTAAACTCCTTGTTGCAAAAGTCAGAAAAATATGTCCGGTTTGGGGTATTGGTATCGGCCACTCAGTGAGTTGGCCTTGAAAATATATATCGGATTCGTGATCTACTCTAAAAACCCTCTTATTTGCAATAGTCAGCAAATACTTCAAATTTGGGTGGTGCTGTGGGGGTGGGGTGACCCCATAGATACTTTTCCCGAATATCGATATCAGATTCGTGCTTTACTCCCAAAGGCCTTTCATTTGAGCCCCATATTGCTATGGTCGTAAATTTGTCCCCTTTGGGGCTGTTTTTGGGGAGAGGCGGCCCCCCAAACACTTGGTCCCATATTTGGGTATTCCTTCTCCTGTTCCTATGGTATCACAATAGACGAAAACGTCTAAGTGAGTCTAATTTTTGATTCCATTCGAGTTTGTTCGCGAGCTTTTATTGTTCTTTCTACTTACATTCATTCATCTCGATGCACGAGCACTTAAAATAACAACAAAAACTTGTTAGTTTTTCTGTTTTCTTTGTTTGGAATGGCTGAAAATGTCGGAGTTTTGTGTGGAGCATTTTGGCCGACTTAATTAAAACTGACGGTTCATCAGCCACCATCGACATGTGGTCGGACAACTCCACCATCGACATGTAAGTGGCATTCCATTTTCAACAAGTAAAAGCGTGCTAAGTTCGCCCGGGCCGAATCTTATATACCCTCCACCATGGATCGCATTTGTCGAGTTCTTTTTCCGGCATCTCTTCTTAGGTAAAAAAGAGGATAAAAGAAAAGATTTGCTCTGCTATTAGAGCGATATCAAGATATGGTCCGGTTTGGACCGCATTTAAATTATATGTTGGAGAATTCGAATAAGAATTGCGCCCTTTGTGGGCTCAAGAAGTAAAATAGAGAGATCGATTTATATGGGAGCTGTATCGGGCTATAGACCGATTCAGACCATAACAAACACGTATGTTAATGGTCATAAGAGAATCCGTCGTACAAAATTTCAGGCAAATCGTATGATAATTGCGACCTCTAGAGGCTCAAGAAGTCAAGATCCCAGATCGGTTTATATGGCAGCTATATCAGGTTATGAACCGACTTGTACTTTATTTGACATAGTTGTTGAAAGTAACAATAAAAAACGTCTTGCGAAATTTCACCCAAATCGGATAGGAATTGCGCCCTCTATAAGCTCAAGAAGTCAAGTCCCCAGATCTGTTTATATGACCGCTATATCAGGTTATAAACCGATTTGAACCATATTTGGCACAGTTGTTGGATATCATGGCGAAATACTTCGTGCTAAAACTCATTCAAATCGGATAAGAATTATGCCCTCTAGAGGCTCAAGAAGTCAAGACCCAAGATCGGTTTATATGGCAGCTATATCAGGTTATGGACCGATTTGAACCATACTTGGCACAGTTGTTGGATATCATAACAAAACACGTCGTGCAAAATTTCATTTCAATCGGATAAGAATTGCGCCTTCTAGAGGCTCAAGAATCAAGACCCAAGATCGGTTTATATGACAGCTATATCAGGTTATGAACCGATTTGAACCATACTTGGCACAGTTGTTGGATATCATAACAAAACACGTCATGCAAAATTTTATTCTGATTGGATAAGAATTGCGCACGCTAGAGGCTCAAGAAGTCAAGACCCAAGATCGGTTTATATGGCAGCTATATCAGGTTATGAACCGATTTGAACCATACTTGGCACAGTTGTTGGATATCATAACAAAACACGTCGTGCAAAATTTCATTCCAATCGGATAATAATTGCGCACTCTAGAGGCTCAAGGAGTCAAGACCCAAGATCGGTTTATATGGCAGCTATGTCAAAACATGGACCGATATAGCCCATTTACAATACCAACCGACCTACACTAATAAGAAGTATTTGTGCAAAATTTCAAGCGGCTAGCTTTACTCCTTCGGAAGTTAGCGTGCTTTCGACAGACAGACGGACGGACGGACGGACAGACGGACGGACATGGCTAGATCGACATAAAATTTCACGACGATCAAGAATATATATACTTTATGGGGTCTCAGACGAATATTTCGAGTAGTTACAAACAGAATGACGAAATTAGTATACCCCCCATCTTATGGTGGAGGGTATAAAAAGACCATAAGATAATTGATTTGGTGGTAGGCATGAAATTAATGGATTTCGAGTGTTTACCAGCGTAAACATTTTAAAGAAGCTTTTATGCATTGTCAATGAATTTGGTGCCCCAAATATCGAAAAGTAAAATCTAGTTAATTTTATGAAATTAAATTTCTAATGATAGAATTAAGCCATAAAACCCAATGAAATTAAAGGTTTTTTGTTTTCTAAACCTGTGTTAATTTATTGAAGCGAAGGACATTTTATGAAGCTTGATTCCAATCAGATTTGTTCACTTGCACTTTGAACAAATCAAAACAAATTCAACAAACGGAAAAATCATACTAAGCACGAGCCTTATAATTGAGCGTCCCGTTCAGCAGAATCTTTCACAAGCCTCCAACGAAAAACAGCATGTGAGTGGTTCGATTGGGACCTAGTGCTTCAATCGATTCGTTTTTATACCCTCCACCATAAGATGGGGGGTATACTAATTTCGTCATTCTGATTGTAACTACTCGAAATAGTCGTCTGAGACCCCATAAAGTATATATATTCTTGATCGTCGTGAAATTTTATGTCGATCTAGCCATGTCCGTACGTCTGTCTGTCGAAAGCACGCTAACTTCCGAAGGAGTAAAGCTAGCCGCTTGAAATTTTGCACAAATACTTCTTATTAGTGTAGGTCGGTTGGTATTGTAAATGGGCCATATCGGTCCATGTTTTGATATAGCTGCCATATAAACCGATCTTGGGTCTTGACTTCTTGAGCCTCTAGAGTGCGCAATTCTTATCCGATTGGGATGAAATTTTGCACGACGTGTTTTGTTGTAATATACAACATCTGTGCCAAGTATGGTTTAAATCGGTCTATAACCTGATATAGCTGCCATATAAACCGATCTTGGGTCATGACTTCTTGAGCCTCTAGAGGTCGCAATTATTATCTGATTCGCCTGAAATTTTGTACGACGGATTCTCTCATGACCATTAACATACATGTTTATTATGGTCTGAATCGGTATATAGCCCGATACAGCTCCCATATAAATCGATCTCTCTATTTTACTTCTTGAGCCCACAAAGGGCGCAATTCTTATTCGAATTGGCTGACATTTTACACAGGTCTCCAACATATAATTTAATTGTGGTCCAAACCGGACCATATCTTGATATCGCTCTAATAGCAGAGCAAATCTTTTCTTATATCCTTTTTTTGCCTAAGAAGAGATGCCGGGAAAATAACTCGACAAATGCGATCCATGGTGGAGGGTATATAAGATTCGGCCCGGCCGAACTTAGCACGCTTTTACTTGTTTTTTTTTAATTTGTGTTCAAAACAACAACAGAAAAACTATTTTTAAATTTGAAACAATAACAGTGTTTATGGGAAACTGTTAAGCGAAACATGAATGGCAGAATTCCGATAGTAATGTATTTTGTTGTTTTAAATCATGAAATCTCTACAAAACTATCATTCAGAGGGATCTAAAAAGTGACAATTCTGTGAGGGAGTGAGAAAGTCACTTCCAAATGTTGGAGGCCACTTACATATAAAAATTAATATGGCACCAACCAATTTATCAGCTGCTTAGTACATGCATGACATAAATACCAGGTAGTGTACCGTAAACAGCTGAGTACAATTTTTTCTTGCGAAGTACTCTATCTGTCAACGAGTTTTGGTTGTGTGTGTGTATTATAGTTATGAACTACACCACACACGAACAACAAAAGATGACGCGAACTAGTAACATACTCAAAATCAGAGTTGCACTAATCACTGATTTTGACAGATAGCGAACCCAATATTTTGTTGTTGGGCAACTGCAACTACCTGAAAATTAATATATCTTGCGTACATGTTTACACACAAATGCGAGTGTGTGGACTGTACTCAAATTCATATATGTTGTTGCAATTTCAACCAAAACCCACCCCTTCGAAATTAATAAATAATGAAACACAAAACTATTTAAAAAGAAACAAATTCGGCTTTTACTTGTAAAAATAATTAGATTTTGAAGTATTTGGTATTAGTTAAATAACCACAACATTCCAAAAGCCTTTGCCCGCATCTTCCACTTGTATAATGTTGTTGTAATAGCAAGGCCAAAAGCTCAACACGTTCTTTCACAATCGTTATTAACATATATTTTTTATTTATTAAGAAGTACATTTATTTATATTTTTATACAAATAGTTTATTTATGCATCCACAAATAATATATTTTGCTTTTTCATCCCGAGTAAATACATGTGAGCAAGATCACTAACATTAACAAATACTTAGTTACAATTAGAAGTTTGGCGATCGCGTTTATTTTACGTAAGAAAACGACTTGTTGCGCAGCTACAGTGGTTGTGCTCTTTTTGGACGTCGTGAAATGTTAATTTCCCCTAGATGAAAAAACAAGTTATTGCGAAATGAACACATTTCATCGAAATTTTCCGCTCATTTTTTTGTATGGAGTTTCACCGCGAAAACCGAATGTAGTACCAACCTTTAGTAGTACTCGAATGAAAAATAAATATTTCTGTCACAACAAGCAACTCAATCAATCTGTACAAAATAGAAAGGTTTGTAAAAGAATGTGTTGTGCTTTTGGTCTGCAATTACAAAATCAATATTTGGATAAAAGTGGAAGATGCTGACAAAGGCTTTTGCAAGGATGCGCTTATTTAACTTATAACAGTGAAAATACTACTAATTCCGATTATTGTTATAAATAAATGCTGAATTTGTCTCTTTTTAAATGGTTTTGTTGAGGTAGGTATTGAACATTTGGAACGATTTTGAAAGATTTTGGAGAAAAATAGTCTCACATTACGTATGGAGAAATTTGTTCTTTTCCGACGAAATTTTGTATCTTGCCCACAAAATCACCAAATTTGGCATTGAACCGGGGGTAGCCAAAACGAAGGCTGCAAAGAATTTAAAACGACCAGGAAACGTTACGGAAGTGCGCCGCTTCTAAGGATTAATCGGATTTTGCAGAAAATTTGTGGAAAATTATTTTTAAATATCACGACCGTTAACCGAATTGACGAAAAAGGAGGATCTTTTGAAATTTGAATGGACTTTGAAACATAAGGAGGCATTAGACAAACTTGTTTACGTTCTTTGCCGTGAGCTTTGCTGGAGTTTATTGCAGGCTGGTGCAGATGGTATATTTCAACCGGTATTTTACTTCACTCGTCGCTGTACCAAAGCCGAAAGTAAATACCACAGATGGGAGCTCGCAGTTCTCGCCGTTGTAGAGACGTTAGAACGATTTCGAATTTATCTTCTTGGAGATGGTACCACGAATTGCACTACGGTTTATGAAGTTACTGGAATGCGATTGCGAATACGTTCATCTAGGAGGTTCACGGATGGCACACGTAGATACACTCAGACGCTCGCCAGAGGAAACCAAAGCTGCAGATTTCGTAATAAATATCAAGACTTTGGACGATGATTGGGTACTGAGTATGTAACTCCAAGATGGAAAGCTTATCACCATAATAGGCGTTTTGAAGGGAACCGTGAAATCTGACTATGTAAAGCAATACAACGACGATCATTGTCTACAGAATCAACGTCTTTACCGAAAGACCACGAACGGACGAAAATTCGTCATCCCAAGGACAATACGTTGGCGAATTTGCCAGTTGTATCATGATGACGTCGGACATTTTGATTTGGAAAAAACTTTGGATCGGATTCAAGGCACTTTTTGGTTTGAGAGAATGCAGAAATGTGTACGAGAATATATTGCTTTTGGTACCGAATGTTGCTCCCATAAAGCGAAAGAGGGTAAGCCCGAAGGAAAGTTTCATTCTGGTGAATAAGAACCTCAGCTATTTCGGCAAATTCACATTGATCATCTAGGACCTTTCGTCAGAAGTAAACGAGTATGTATGCACAAAGTACATTATAGTCAAGGCATTGAAGAGTACGAAAACGGAACCTATAATCAACGTTTTGAACGAGCTATCAAGTCTTTCGGTTTACCCCAATGTATAATCTCAAATCGCGGTACCGCCTTCACCTTCAAGATTATTGTAGCAACAACGATATACGACACATAAAGGCAGCTGTACGGACACCGAAGGCTAATAGGCAGGTGGAACGCGCCAAACAGGTTATTCTTATATATCTACGAAGTGCTGAAAACGAACCGAAGGATTGGGATGTAGATTTGCACAATCTACAATGACAGTGAATTTTCTACGAAATGATACAATCAGATTCAGCTCCAACGAATAGATTTTTGTTTATAAGCCGATTGATGTAGTGCGAACCGCAATTCAGGATGATTTGCCGCGTGAAAATGAAAGACAAACCAAGTCTTGCTATAGTCAATATTGAGGAGAGATCCAAATGAGAGAAACGATTTGATGAAAAGTACCGATCGAAGAAGGTGATCTTATTGTACTGGAGAACGATCCACGGGCAACGGGAGATTCTAAGAAGATGGAGCCGAAGTATCGTGGCTCACCCCCCGCCCCCGGATTGGACTTCATTGACGATAAGGAATCTGAGGACAACTTTAATACAGGATCGGCCGAGCTGTCAATTGCAATTTAGGCAACACTGCATTTGTGCAACGCTTTTGTATTTGTGCGAAACCTAATCCCACTCGGACTAACCTTCGACACTGTTATAGGTAAATAAAATAAATGCTAAACTTATTTTTTTTTTTTGCTGTCTTCGGTGGATCTTTCATTTGGAAAGATAAAATCAATGAGTTCACGGGCCAACGGAGTAAATTTTTCGCAGCGATTCGATGTATACATGTCGGTTTTGAAAAGCAAATGGGTTTTACTTGCCAAAAGTTTTCTGACCGACAGCAATATCAACAATAAAATCTTTTGAACATTAGAAGCTTCAAAAGAATATAGTAAATGGCTACCAAGCTCGAAGTGGCTAAATTGCGCCAGCAATGCTATGGCTTCTAAAAAGAACCTAAGGTTCAACATGGATTGAAAAGGACTATGGCAAGTTTTCACATAATTATCTTCTTCCAAGCTATACTGCCACCGAGACCACGAATTAAGGAATAAAAACTTCCAGTCTCTAGGTTTTTTAGGATAATTCTTTATTCTTCCGTATACGGAGTTGCTATCCACAGTCTTGGAAACGGACAAGGATAGTCCCAATACCAAAGAATAACCAGGAATTTAGGCCAATAGCAATACTTCCATACGTCTCTAAGATATTTGAAACTCTAGTCAACCAGAAAATATCAGAATATATTGCGAATAATTCGCTGCTAACAGATTTTCAATCTGGTTTCCGGCCAAAGCACAGTTGCACTACTGCACTTTTGAAGGAAGTTGAAGATGTAAGGAGTGATATTGACAGCGATAAAGTTACCTTTCTTGTTCTTTTAGATCATTCGAAAGCATTTGATTCCGTTGATCCCAATATACTTTGCCTTAACCTGAAACATTTATTTAAATTTTCTGAAAGAACAACGGATCTTATATATTCCTATCTTTCGAATAGAAGCCAATCGGTATGTGTTGATAGCCGGTGTTCTAGTTATCTTCCAGTCTCAAGAGGTGTTCCACAGGGGTCTGTATTGGGCGCACTCCTTTTTTCCTTATATAGCAATGACCTTCCTGAACAGTTGCGCAACTGTGGAATTCATATGTATGCCGACGACGTACAGCTGTATATGAGCTCCTCGCCGGAGAGGCTGATCGATGGCGTACTTCGACCTAATAATGACTTGGATAGGATAAACAAATGGGCAAACGCCAACGGACTACTTTTAAATCCAACAAAGTCAAAGTGCCTTGTAATTGGTAGGAATCGGGTGACAATGCCGCCCAATCTTGATGTGGCAATTGCTGGAGCCCCAATTGAGATTGTTTCATCTGCAGGAAACCTTGGTTTGGAGTTTGATGATAGACTTTCATGGAAGAATCATGTTAGTATGACAGTGGGCAGGACCTACGGCGTTTTACGAAACTTATATATGAGTCGACAGTATACCCCTTTGTCAATAAGAATGCTTCTGGCTAGGACATTTATTCTGCCGAAACTATTATGCTCTTGTGAGGTTTTTTACGGTTGTGATGTAACGCATAGGAATAAATTGCACGTGGCCTTTAACGCTGTCGTTAGATACATTTTTGGTTTGCGTAGAAGAGACCGGGTATCTGACTTTGCCAGACAAGTATATGGTGTCTCTTTTAACTCGTTCCTTAAGATATGCTCATTGCAAATGATCCACAAGATAATTTATACCAATGAACCGTCATATCTGGCTTCTGTATTGCGTTTTGCCAACTCTACAAGAGGCAAACAAGTAATACAAATACGTCATCAATATCTTGTATCTGAACAACAGTTCTTTGTTAATGCTATACGTCTCTGGAATAATCTTCCCAATAGTATTCAAATTATAAGTAATGAACGACAGTTCAAATCTTTGATTTATAATCATTTTAATAATTTGTTTTTGTTTTTTTATAACTATTTATTAATTTATTTTATTAGTAACTTTGATTAAATTGTTAAAGTTTCTTTTTCTTCTTTTTTAAAAATTTTTTTAACCTTTTTTTACTTAAATATTGTATCAGTATCTTTGCTTAAATTGTTAAATATTTTGTACCAATTATTGTTCTATTTAAATGAAAACTTGTTGAACTCATTGTATTTATCAATTTACTAACCCATGCTTTATATAAGACACTGTCTTCTGTATGGGTTTTATCATAATAAAATAGAAATACAAATACAAATAAATGCATAAACAATCAAAAGAAATCCTTCTCGATGACAAAAGAGAAATCGAATATTATTTCGAACAAACGAAACTCAATATCGTCTCTCGTGATTCGAAAAAGTACAATTTGATTGAAAAATCTCGAAATCGAACGCCGTGATTAGGTCCCTGATTCGGATCGATTTTTAACAATAAAAACGAGCATATTCACCATCTCAAATGTAATCAAAAGTCCTTTGAAACCCAAAAAGTAAAAGTATGGGAACATTTTTTTTTAATTTTGTAGGTGTATTTATTTTTTTAATTCTTTTGTAAAATGTAAACTTAAATTTTCATTATGGTATAAACAAGCTTACATTACTTCTTGGAGGCCAAACGCTTGTCACGTTCCTCAGCAATGCTCAATTTGACACCCTTGCCCTTAGGTAAACTGATATAGGGCTTGTTACCCTTACCAATGATGAATACATTAGTCAATCGGGTAGCGAATACATGGCCTTGAGTGTCCTTAATGTGCACAATATCAAAAGAGCCAGGATGTCTTTCGCGGTTGACAACGGTACCGACACGACCCAAATTTCTACCTCCAGTGATCATGCACAAGTTGCCTATAAAAATTTTGAAAATTCTTTATTAACTATAAGAAAAATTTATAAAATTTAGAAAATTAATGTGGGTTTTGAGAACTTGTAATTGAACGAAGTGTTATGACAGTACTATTATAGAAATAAAGCCATGACCGTGTTACAAAAATTGCTATTGGCTTACTTTTGAACCACAAAATGTAGCTTTTAATATTTCATTAAACATGGTCTTCGATTAAGCCATATGAAGAAAAAGTGAAACAAGCCTCTTACCGGAATCGAATTTGATGTAGTCGGTAATTTTACCAGAGGCAATGTCAACTTGAACGGTATCGTTGGCCTTGATCAAAGGATCGGGATAACGGATGGTGCGGCCATCATGGGTAACAACGAATGGAACACCCTTGGCTCCCAATTGAGTCTTGCGCACCTTGCACAGTTTGTACTAAAAAAGAAAAGAAATTTTTAATTAAATTTTTTTAATTTCAAGAAACTTTATAAATATGCGAAAGGTAAAGTAATTATTGTAATTGAACGTAAATGTTATTGCAGCATCATGAAAAACGATAAAGCAATGACCGTCGTAACAAAATTTGCTCTCGGCCTAGTTTTGAACCATAATTAATCCTAGTACATTAACATGGTCTTCGATAAGCCATATAGTATTTGGTAATCCAAATGCAATTGAATGCAGTAATGTAATTGAACATAAAAGTTATTGCAGTACCATAATTAAGGATAAGGCAATGACCGTCGTTACAAAAATTGCTTTTGGGCTTTGTGGATTGAAACCATATGCAAAGTTGGTAATATAACCTAGATATGGAGTTGGAAAGCCACAATGGAGATATTCATAAAGGGTGATTTTTTAAAAGCTTGAGGAAAATTGAAAAAAAAAACATAAAATTCAAAAAAAAAATCTTTATTTGAATCGGTAGAACGTCCAATAATTTAATGTTTGAAGATTATTTTTTGCAAATATTGACTGTGACTGCGCCTCAAATGGGCCATCCGCTTAGTCCAATTTGGTATACTCTTTTCAACATTTCAGCCGGTATCTCAGGAATAAATTCTTCAATGTTGTCTTCCAATGAGTCAATTAAGGCGTGGTTGTCTGTATAGACATAAGCTTTAACATAGCCCCACAAAAAATTGTCTAATGGCAGCCGGTTGTACGTACCGGATTGACCCGATGGAGTCCTTCATCAGCAACGGCTGCCGGCGCTGTATACAACACACTGCTACAACAACAACAGCAATCCCATGGCAGCCGGTTGTACGTACCGGATTGACCCGATGAAGTCCTTCATCGGCAAGGGCTGACGCCTCAGTGTACAACACACTGCTACAATAACAACAGCGAATTTTGATGATAAGATTCAATAACCTACAAGCGTCGTTCGTTTATAGACAATTCATGGTTAAATTATAGACCAAATTGAAGATGTTTGACAGTTAAACAAAACACGAAACGTGCGAAGCTTTTTAAACCAGTGTTGCCAAAAAGATAATAGCTAAAGAATCACCCTTTATATACAAAATTTATAATTGTTGTTGTAACCACATTCTCATGTGGAGGTGGCGATCCTCGTCGAGCTCCTGTAGGTGAGCAAGCTCGTTGAGGTCCGCGGGTACAAGGTGGCCATTGGTTATTTAAAGGCGCCAATAACTCGCCTTGTCGTATCGAGCATCGTGGAGACTCAGTATTTGTGCAAGAGCCTTGACACCGGACCTCTCACTGAGACTCCGCTCGATACCGCTGATCGTCCACGACTGCAGTAACAGCTACTCCGGATGGAGCATTCCACTATCAGCAATCTGTGGTCGCGCCCGGTAGCTCGCAACTAGGTTCTCGTGACAGCAATGAACACCACACAGATGGGACCCCAATGTTCTCGCTTGTGTGGTGCTCACAGCTATCCTTTGACGGGACAAAATTTATTATTTGTAGGCATAAGATGAGGGAGAATTAAACATTTTACAATTTGGCTTTGTCATTATATTATTAAATTGGACTATGTAAGGATTATCACCTAGAGGTGGAGAATTATCGATAGCACTATCGATGGTTGGGCACTATCGATGGAGGCCAAGACATTTTCGATAGTGCCCATCAATAGTTTGGTTTCACATCATTGAAGTTATTTTGCGCGTTAATTTTTGGCTCTTGCTAAAAAACTGTTTGTGAAAAAATTTATTAAAAAGGTTATACTACAATAAAGAGAAATGGATCGCTTTCTTCAAAGAGGTATGTTACTTTCAAAGTACTTATAAAGTATTTTGACAATATGTTGAATTTAAGGAAAAGATGGGAGCTCTCTCACACTCGGTGTGTCAAGCGCTGAAAGACGACCATTCGATTGCAGCACCACGGATTCTGAGAAAGAATTGGCGACCGAGAGGCGAACACAAGAAAAGAAAAATAAAATGGTCAGATGACAATAGTAGTATTTAGTAGTATGAGTAGTATTTAATTCCTGATTTATTTTTTTAAAGAGAAATATTAAGGTTAACTTTTATTATATGTACTACAAATTATATTTGGTAATATTAGTTAAATTTATGAGATTAACTATTTTTGAGTCGAATTTAATTCCTGATTTATATTTAAGAAAACTTTAATGAATTGTTAATTTTGTAGTGTTTTAGTCATATATGGTCTAACGACTTGACTAATAAATGAGCAAAATAAATTAAAAAAAAAAAACAAAAAAAAAAAAAAAAGTTGCGTTTTGAGTACAAAACGAAAAAAACTTGCGCGAATATACGGGTCAACGCCAAATTTCAGCTAAATATCTCAATACTGATTGCAACAGACGGCCAGTTACGCGGACACCGCTTAATCGTCTTAGAATTTCACGACGATTAAAATATATATGTGTTGAAAACGGAATGGCTAAATTAATATACCCTAGAGTTGGCAAACTATCTATAATCGCAACATTCGATATTTTCTAGTTTAATTAATAATATAGAGTATTCAGTATAAACATATTTACGTTCCAGTCTAATGTACGTTTTCTCCCTCACCTTATTCTTATTTTCTTATTATCCATAAGAACAAGTGGTAAACACTCTCACTCGTATTTAAATGTTTATCTGCTTGCTGTTTGCATCTCTTTAATGTAACATACTGTCACACACATACATACATATCCATGTACATACGTTGTTATACATTTCTAGTTCTAAGCTTTGTTTTGTTATAAATAAAGATCACTCTGTATTTGGATTTTAATTGCAACGCATCTCATCTCTGCCGTGTCAATACATTACATATTTGGCGACGAGGATAAAAAAAAATTTTTTTTTTTTTTGAACTTAAATAAGTCATTTTATATAAAAAAAAAAAGTGATAAACAGAGCAAAAAAATAAATGCCGCCTAAGATGGAAGGAGAAGGAAACCAAAGTTTTGCAGCCAGTCAAATTGCAGTGTTCCAGACTTCTAATGTGCCAGAATTTAACCCAAGTGTA
The DNA here is from genome assembly GCF_963082655.1 of Stomoxys calcitrans. Lineage (NCBI taxonomy): Eukaryota > Metazoa > Arthropoda > Insecta > Diptera > Muscidae > Stomoxys > Stomoxys calcitrans. The sequence goes on from NC_081552.1 coordinate 100,501,375, forward strand.
GAGGCGTGGAATGTATGGAAAGAGCGTCTGGACATACATTTTTGTGAAATAAGCTGCACGGACGACAATGTGAAAAAGTCGATTTTATTAAAATCAATTGGTGCCGTGGCTTATAAAATGTTGCATAGTTTATGCAGTCCAGTGTCCCCTGTGTCAAAAAAATATGAGGAGTTGTGCGAGATATTGGATACGCAGTACACCCCACCTACGATAGTGTTCAGCGAAAGAAAAAAGTTTCATGTCTCAACAAAAAGTGATAGTGAAACGGTTGCTGAGTGGTATGCCAGAGTTAAGACATTGGCGCTTAATTGTAAATTTGGTGCAAACTTGGATGCTTTTGTTTTAAATCAGTTTGTGATGGGCTTGCCACATTTCATCTTCGAACGACTGTGTGAAGAGGACGAAAGTCTAACGGTGCAAGTGGCGTTGAAAAAAGCGATGATCATGGAGACGAAAAGCATAGCAAAAGAGGCAGAGAGGGAGCAAAGTTCTGTGAACTTGGTGCAAAAGCAAAGACTCTCCAACAAGTATAACGGCAGTGGCGGTGGTGGCAGAGGTTATGGCAGCAGCGGTAACAGAGGCAGTAACAGCAACAGAGGCAGTGGTAACAGCAGTAACAGAGGCAATGGTTATAACAACAACAGAGGCAATGGCTATGAAAATAACAGAAGCGGCAGTCGCGATAACAGAATGGAAGTTGAAAAAAAGGCAGCTTGTTCTCATTGCGGTTGGCGCAACCACAGCTCTCAAGCTTGTAAATACAAGGAGAGCAAATGTCATTCGTGTGGAAGAAATGGACATCTGGCTTCTGTGTGTCATAATAAAAAGAGAAGTGTGAATTATGTATCTAATGATATTGATAACAATGGTGATGATTATGATAATGATGATTTATTTAATTATTCAATTTTCAGTGTGGCTGAGCGCAAATCTAGTGATGTGTATTCTCTTCAGGTTGTAATTGATGGAGTTGAGCTTAATGCTGTGTGTGATACGGGTGCTCCGTGTACGTTGATGCCTGCTTGTTTTTATAAGGAGAACAACATTAAGAAAACACTTCGCCCATGCAATATACCATATGTAGACTACAATGGTGACAAGTTGAAGCTGGTAGGCGAATACGATGCGTCGGTGACTTTTCAAGGTAAAAGTAAATCAGTTGTTGTTGTTGTTGTAAATTCATCAAATCCACCCCTGCTTGGTCGTTCGTTTTTACGATCGTTTAATTTTGAGCTGTTGCAAGTTAACAATATTGGTTCAATGGATTCTAATGCAACGATTATTGAACAAATTAAAAATGAATTTTCTGAGGTTTTTCAAGACAAGTTGGGAGAATACAATGTGAGCAAAATTTCTTTAAAAATTGCTGAGGATGCAGCTCCTGTTTTTTGTAAACCAAGACCTTTACCATTGGCATGGAAAGGCAAGATAGAGAAGAAGTTAAGAGACTTAATAAGTTCTGGTGTTTTGGAGCCGGTTGATAATTCCGATTGGGGAACTCCTTTAGTTCCAATTTTAAAGCCAAACGGCGATTTGAGGATATGCGGTGACTACAAGGTCACATTAAACAAATTTTTATTGGATTTTAAATATCCCTTACCCAGAATCGATGAGATTTTCGCATCGTTGGAGGGTGGTGAAGTTTTCACGAAGCTTGATTTATCCAATGCTTACAATCAGCTTGTTTTGGATGAAGAGTCTCAATTTTTATGCGCATGGAGTACGCATATTGGTACTTTGAAGGTGAAGAGACTACCATTTGGTGTCAAAACGGCTGCGGCCATTTTTCAAAAAACAATGGAAAATCTTTTAAGAGATATTCCCTATGTTGTTGTTTACCAGGATGACATAACCATCACTGGCAAAAATATGCAAGAGCATATCAGGACTTTGAAGCGTGTACTTCAAAAACTACAGTCTTCAGGATTGAAGCTCAATTTAAACAAATCAGTATTTTTTCAATCTGAAATTTCCTATTTGGGATTTAACATCGACAAACATGGATTAAGAAAGAACAATGACCGGATTTCATCAATAATCTCGTGTCCTATTCCAAAGAATATTTCTGAATTACGAGCTTTTGTGGGCATGGCAAATTATTATTCGAAATTTATTAATGATTTTGCAAAAATCATGTCTCCACTATATAATTTATTAAGCAAAGATGTAGCCTTCGATTGGTCAGACAAATGTCATAAGTCGTTTGAGGATATAAAGAAGTCTGTTACTTCAGACCAAATCTTGGTTCATTTTAATCCTGACTTGCCAATCATATTAACTACTGATGCTTCAAATAATGCGGTAGCTGGAATTTTATCACACAGGTTTTCTGAAACAACAAAACCGATAGCATTTGTATCCCGAGCTTTGACGAAAAGCGAGAAGAATTACAGCACTCTTGAGAAAGAAGCCCTAGCCATTGTGTTTAGTGTTACTAAACTAAGGCAATATTTGCTTGGAAACAAATTCATTTTAAGAACGGATCATCGCCCATTATTGGCCATTTTTGGTAGCGACAAGGGTTTGCCTGTCATGGCTTCAGCAAGAATGCAACGATGGGCATTAATTCTTTCTGGATTTAATTATACCATAGAATATGTGAAAGGAATTAAGAATGAAGCAGATAGCATTTCAAGGATGCCTCAAAAAGAATTTCAATCTGATAATGTTGAAAATTCTTACATAAATTTTATTGAAGCCAATGAAGCAGGTTTTAAAATCGATTTTAAAGATATTTCTCGTGAAACGAGACGAGACCCGATTTTGTCAAGAGTTGTGGACTGTATCTCCAACGGCACACTCAATAATATTGCTGGTGCCAATTTCACACCATTTCGGGAAAAGTATACCCAACTAACCGTTGAATATGGTTGTATTTTATGGGGTTATCGAACAATAATACCTGATAAATTAAAAGAAAAAGTTCTAAATGAACTTCATCGTTCTCATTTGGGGATTGTCAAAACCAAAGCCCTTGCAAGGTCATACATATGGTGGCCAGGCCTTGACAAAGACATTGAGAACTTAATTAAGAACTGTCTACCGTGCCAAAAACTACAATCCAGTCCTGAGAAAAGCAGTTTAATACCATGGGTGCCAAATGATTCGGTATGGAGCCGAATACATATTGATTTTGCTGGTCCGATAAGAAATTTTTACTTTTTAATCGTCATCGATTCATTTTCAAAATTTGTTGAAGTTTTCAAGACTAAAGATATGACGACAGCATTCACCGTCTCAAGGTTAAGAGAACTGTTTTCACGTTATGGTATTGTCGACACACTTGTAAGTGACAATGGCACACAATTCACTTCACATGATTTTGAAACTTTTTTGTCCTTGAATGGAATTAAACACATCTTAACTGCACCTGGACATCCATCAACTAATGGCCAAGCTGAGAACTTCGTTAAAACGTTTAAAAAATCCATATATGCTAACTTGGAGCAAAATAAAGATGCCAATTTAGACCAAATTTTATACCGATTTTTAATGGACTATCGCAACATGACCCATTGTAGCACTGGTGAATGTCCAGCAAAGATTTTCTTTGGCAGAAAACTAAAAACCCGGTTTAGTCTTTTAAAACCACCAACGACTACGGAAAAGATAATAAATGCACAAGAAAACAACGTTCGAAACCACAAAGGTAGTCGAAATATTCAATTTACAGAAGGTCAGAAGGTAATGGTACGTGATTACCGTAATCCTAACAAATCCAGTTGGGCACAAGCAAAGATAAAACAACAACTTGGACCTCAATCGTATTCGTGCATTTTATCACACAACAACTATATCATTAAACGCCATCTAGATCAGATAAGAGGTCAACAACAAAAACAACAACAAATCGTCGATTTGCAAGCACCTACAACAAATACCTTGTCTTCAGATGGTCCACAGCAGATGCAAACGACTGAAGATATTTCACACACTAGAAGAGAACTCAGACCACGAGAGGGAGGAAGAGTAGTAAGAAAACCGGATTCAGGTACAAACAGCAATTTAGATACCAATTGATAATATACAATTTTGTCTACTCAATTCATTATTACTTTATAATTTCAGTGATATTGTTTGTATTTGATTGATATGTTATTAACAACTTTAGGGGGAGCATATAGAGTATTCAGTATAAACATATTTACGTTCCAGTCTAATGTACGTTTTCTCCCTCACCTTATTCTTATTTTCTTATTATCCATAAGAACAAGTGGTAAACACTCTCACTCGTATTTAAATGTTTATCTGCTTGCTGTTTGCATCTCTTTAATGTAACATACTGTCACACACATACATACATATCCATGTACATACGTTGTTATACATTTCTAGTTCTAAGCTTTGTTTTGTTATAAATAAAGATCACTCTGTATTTGGATTTTAATTGCAACGCATCTCATCTCTGCCGTGTCAATACATTACAAATAATAACGAAAGCATCGATATATCGTTACTTTCTCATCTCCTATATTTCAAACGAAAATGACAACTAAAAATTAGGGGATCGGTTTATCCAGAAGCAATATCAATGCACAGAACAAATAAAACCAAGATTAATAAGTCAGTTGGAAGTTATGAGAGAAATCATTAGCCTGATATCTTCGCCCTTCAATTATGCATACATAACTGACGAATCCAACCATAATATTAAAAATCAATCCCAAGGTAGCCGGTTGTACGTTCCGGATTTCCCCTATGAAGTCTTTCATCGGAAAGGGTTGCCGCTTCAGTGTACATCACACTGTTACAACAAAATTAAAAATATTGTGCTGAAATAGGGCAAAAAAAAAATAGGGATAGGTCCGAGTAGCCCCCATTAAAAATTATTTTGAATGAAGAAAAAAATTGAAGTTCATTTTATTCTAAACATATAATTTCAGTAAAAGTTTCTTTAATTTTTGAGGCCAGGGTTGCCTGAAAAATGTGTTCCTTATGAACAAAATTGTAATGAAATTCTTACTAACAACAAAATTTTTATTAAAATTTGTCTAAACTAATTCTAATGAAATTAATCTAAAGACAATAAATATTTCAGCGTAACATTCTCTAACGTCAAAACGGCAGCCAGGGCCGGACTCATCTCGAAATTTTATTATCCTTATGAACAAAATTGTAATGAAATTCTTACTAACAACAAAATTTTTATTAAAATTTGTCTAAACTAATTCTAATGAAATTAATCTAAAGACAATAAATATTTCAGCGTAACATTCTCTAACGTCAAAACGGCAGCCAGGGCCGGACTCATCTCGAAATTATTTTTTAAAGACATTTCGTTAACATTTTTCTGATTCTTGTTTGAACGTTGAGTGGAGCGGACGTTTTGTTATTTCGCTTCGAAAGAATTTTTTGCAACTCGTAATAGATCATTATTTTGGAAAAATTTAAGTCACTCAAGGATAGGATAGCTTTGAGCACCACACAGCCTGGAACATTGAGGTCCGATCTGTGTGGTGTTCACTGCGCTTGCAAGCTGACGGGCGCGTCCACAGGTTGCAGATAGTGGAACGTTATATACTGAGTAGCAGATACGGCAGTCGCGGTATCGAGCGGAGTCTCAGTGAGAGGCCGGGCGGCACCGGTCTCTTGCACAAATACTGAGTTCCTATGATTCTCGATATGACAAGGCGAGTTATTGGTGCCTTTTAATAGCCAACTTGTTCGATCCTGAACGAGCTTGCAGGAGCCACCTCCATATGCAAATGTGGATACAACAACATCCGAATTGCAATGTAATTTTTCTAAAGATAATAAATGTAAGCCAAAATCTTCATTGCATTTCTTCTTCGTCTTTAGTATAGTATTTTGGTTGTTAGTCTGAGAATCTTTGGTTAATAAAAAAATATGATTTAGAAAGAATAATTAGTAGTATTTAATTATAAATTATTTGAATATCATCAGCAATGTAAATTTAAGGCCTCGGAAACACAATTTCGAAATGCCGATATGATCACCATGATTAATTTATATTTTAAAATAAACATTCCAAATGGAACTATTTCATATCTTATTTATATTTTTTCCCCCTTGGAATTTCATAAGTCACAATACAGTATTTAATGCAATTGATACGGATCTCATAGTGTTAAAGCTTCGAATTCTGTCAGTCAATAGCAAGCAGCGCTTATTCTCCTAGAAATTATTAGTTCTGTGCCTTGGCCGTGATTTGGGCACAGCGAAATATTTTATAAAAAAATTTTCAAATTTTACTTTTTAAATTTCTGATTTTTTTCCAAGAAAATTTTTTTCTTATGAAAAGATTTTGCGAATAATGACTTTCTTAAGTGTTGTGTCGAATTCCATGTTTATAAAAAATTCCAAAGTCCCAGAGTCAAAGAAATGAATTGTCTTAAAATAGGAAAAACTTTTGTTATTAAGCAGACATTTCTTTAAGAGAGCAAATTAATATTACAATTATTTTTGCCGTAAGAATATTTTATATCAATCAGCGGGCATCTGGCACCCAGAAAAAGACTTTTCTGATATCAGCAAATTTTGTCTGCCGATTTTATATATTTTTTTACATTTGAAGGACACACTTTAAAATATTTAAATATCTTTTCAGTGATCGTTAAGAAATTTTCTATATAATAAGTACATTGTTGATTACATTTGGGCGGTAATTTTTGGTTTAAAAGTTTGTATATATTTTAAGTGGATATAGTGTCTGCTGTATTTCAAATCATGAAAAAATTAATTAATTTTAGAAAGTTTGTTGAAATTGTAATCTGAAAGCCTTTAGCACTAAACGATAAGATTTAATTTAAAATTTTTTGAAGTATTTAACATTTTGTTGTCTAAAAATTGCATTTCAAAATAATTTTCCTTCAGAAAATTTTCATATTTGAGGAATTATTAATTGACAAAAAAAAATTAAATAAAATATGAAACGCAAATAAAATGGACAACGAAAGAAAAAAAGTTTACAACTGCAGTAACGTAGAAATCTCTTCGTATTTCTGATTTTTAATTCTAACAACTTTTCTTATTTTATCTCCAATTAATTTAAAATTAAATTAAAAGCATATACGGCAATAGTTGGATGTAATTTTTATCGGGCATCTTTTCCATCAAAAACGTACTTTCGATCAATTTTAATGCAGTTCGAAGGAGAATTAAGCGACACCATTTGTAAAAATTTATTTTTGTAACAATCTAACAATTAGAGTTGCTGTTTTTGTTTTTGGATTGTTTGCGCAAAATTTTATGGAAAAGTTAAATGAGATAGTCGGTCGGAAACTTCGACGTATAGAAGTTGCATTTTATATTTCGGGATTGGAAAACCCTTGTGTTGCAATCTGCCAACTGACAACTCTGTTGAAAAGCTTGACATTTTTGAGGTAATACGTACTTAGAACGTTTTGACATACAAGCGCTATTTGTGTTGTTTACAGTAACTTGTTTACAGTAACTTACAACTTTCGACGTGGATTAACTCAACAACAGTGCATTGATGAACTTGATTCAATTTTTGACGATGAAGCTCCACCAAGCTGTTTATCGATGCTATGGTGAATTCAACCGAGCCTGAAAGAAAACAACAGTCGACTGTATGGGTGTTTCAAGATGAGCCAAATCCAACAAAAATTGCTCGTGCACGAAGCACGTCCAAGCAAATGATCGCTTGTTTTTTCGTAAAAACTGGACATGTCGCAATCGTACCACTAGAACAACGCAAAACAGTCAATTCAGTTTAGAACGTGCTCCTATAACAGTAAACGTCTGAGTAACTGTTATTCTCTCTCACTAATACACACTGGCGACACTCAAAAACTCAAACTGCAGAGCGCTGATTATAAATTGACTTAATAGGTCTGTTCGCGGACTTTTCCAATAAAAATTAGCAGGAGAGTAAGAATAGCCTTTATGATCCTTTTCTTTTTGCAAATTTCTGTTGGGACAAAACCTCCAGTAAATATTTGCTAGCTGTCAATTACCAAACTCTCAAAATTTTGCTGGCTCTCACGCTCCTTCCCACTGGCAAATAAAGTACGCGAACGACAGCAAATTCGAACAAATTTTCGAGTTCATGAACATACTTAAAATAAAAACCTTATCATATTTAAAATTTTGAAAAAATTATATAAGCGCTATAGCAACAAAAAATTTAAAATAATGATATGACGTCTAAACTAAACAAGTAGCGGAGTATTTTCGAGGTTTATGGCGTTTACTAATTTGTATACGTTTTATACAAGCATATGGCGTTTTCGACGTTTACAAATTTTTGACAGGCGAAAATTTAAGAACCCGACACACAGACCATCTCTGTTTAAAACCAATTGACCGACACAAACAATAAATTGTTGAAATTATAAAACTAATTTGAGAGCAAATTAAAATGAGCGCAAAAGAAAAAAATCATTAAAATACTGAAGCTGGTTCGCTAAGATATTCACCAACCCCATGGCAGCCGGTTGCACGTACCGGATTGACCCGATGGAATCCTTCATCGGCAACACACTACTACAATAACAACAACCTGAAGGTTAACAAATAAATATTTATTTCCAGGCCTTAGCAGAATTTTTCAAAGTCGCAACTTCAAAATCTCCTACAAAATCATCGGCCAAATTTTTAGGTCGAAGTCGATGAAAAAATATTTATCCCCGGCACTGCATAACTATAAACACCAAACATGCTGGATCTTTGAGCTCTGATCTATATGGTTTTCTTCATTATCATGAAAGCTCAGCTGAGAGCTAACAGGCGCATCCACAGGTTGCGGATAGTGGAATGCTTCATACGGTGTAGCTGCAACTGCAGTCGCCGACAATCAGAGGTATTGTGTGCAATCTCAATAAAAGGTCGGTGGCACCGATATTACAAGCAGAGTTACAAGCGTCATTAAATAACCAATGGACATCAGGAACGAGTTAGCTCATCTATAAAAGTTTGACGAGGATCGCTACCTCCACATGCAAATACAGGGTCCAACAGAGAAATTTACTTATATGAAAAAACTCCCGAGCAGTGAGTTGGGCGGGAGGGGGGTCGAGAGTGGGCCCATCTGGAGGGGGAAAGTCCTCAAGCTTGTTCCTCTCTCCAGTCAGTTGTCATCATGTTCTGGTCTAGGGAGCAGCGGACCTTCGCAGTCGAGAGCTTTTGTAACGGCCGCTCACATGTTGTTACACGACGTATCTTCCGCGCTCGCTTTGAAATTCCTCCTCACACACGTTCCTGGTAGTAAGTCGATTCTGGTATTGTTATTGTTGTGGCCCTTGCCGATGAAGAAATTCATCGGGTCAATCCGGTACGTACAACCAACCACCTGCCATTGGGATTCGATTCTGTCGTGGGCATTAGCGAAGCCACCCAAGTTTTCCAGAGGAAGAAACCCCTTTGAATAGCAATGTTAGCAATGTTTTTTTTTTTAAATTCTGGGGGGGGGGGGGGTTAAATCTTTTTGGGGGTGCTTAGCCCACCCCCAGGAGGATTTGTACGCTTATGGTCGTCGATTAAATCATTTCGGGAGTGTGGAAGTGTCACTAAAACAAGAAATGGACCTAAACGGGCCATCAGAACTCCGGAAAATATTGAAAAAGTGAGGCAGTCAGTTGTACGTTCTCCCTGGACTGCGGTTCGCAAACACGCTGCTATGGGTATTTCTGACACAATTGTTCGACAAATTCTCCATCAAGACCTTAAATTTCATCCCCATAAATTGACTGTTGTGCGATTTTGTTGCCCATCAATGAAATGCTGATTGACAAGATGCCTGAAGACGTTGTAGTTTTTTTCTCACTCACTTTCACATTTCCGGCTGGTCATCATGCGTTACTGGAGTGATGTAAATCCTCAAGAACAACATCCCGACACCATTGCCAGCAAACTGATTAATATACTGCAAAAAGTGGGCGCAGATTTCAAAATACGACTTAATCAGTGTATGGGGATAATGTATTTTCAAATAAAAATAATTAAAACAATAACTGAAGTACTTTTGTTTTAATTGACGTTTCAAGTAAGTTTCTCTGACGCACCCTGTATGCGGTTACCACAACAGCTTCTTTTTGCCTTGGAAGAAACAAAAGGAAGCAAACTCCTCAATTCTTTGACAGACAGCGCTTGGGATATGGACAGAGAGACATTATTAACCATCAATAGAGCGATGGCAAACCAATAGAAAATTACACAACAGCAACATGAGCCGCAGGAGTGAGAAAACAGCAACAGAGAAAACAGCAGTGCTTTCAAAACACAGCCTTAAGAGCCATCGCGGGCTGCCTCCAGAGCGACCAAGATTCTTTATGCTAGGAGTCATTGTGAGCTTCGCTTCAAACAATTTTCCATGGGCTACTATCGGAGATATCACCCGTATTTCAAACTCACCGAGCTGGAAACCCCTCTTAGGCATATCAGGAAGAATATTTGTAAGTTTGAGTGACCTGCCAAGAAAAAGCACACCTACTCCGAGCCAATTGAGATCCGGATGGTGTAGCACAAATAAACTCGTTTCACCAGAGGCTAGACGGACGATACCATCCCCTGGACCCCATAACAACTATTAACATACCCGGAGAAACAAATTAATCTAACTGGATAATAACTTGACCTTTGCAATAAAAGGAGCTAGATTCCTGAAGCTAAATCTGGAGACTATATCAGTCAGAATATTTTCCAACAACTAGCTGCCAAAACGTTGGTCCAATATGATTGGGTGAATTTGAAACAGTAAAGCAACCCGTAAGTAGATACGCCGAATCACGACAGTTCAGGAAGATATAAAAATGTATGCTGCGTCTTATGGCAGCACTTTTTAGATGCATTCAAGTGCGAACACATCTTTCGCCCGCTTGGTAATACTGAGTATTCAAATGCAGGAACTTTGCGAATAGGGTGGGATGCGTCCAGAGGGATATGGGGAAAAGTGCAGTATACGGAACAGGAACACGATGATAAAGTCCGTGTTTGGGGCTCGGGCCGGGGACCTTTCACCTCATAAAGTGAAAGTGTACGGAATATATGGTACTCAAATCAAAGTAAATGTTGCGTTTAATAAATACAAATATGGCGACAAAAATCATAAAAATCAATCCCTAGGGCCCCGAGAATTTTGAACCCCTTCTGAAATTTTTTGAAAAAATTTGTATATTTGAAAAATACTTTACTACTATCGTTGGCGTTACCCAGGAATTCCCCCCTAAAAGTGATAGTCGAATTTTAAATCCCTTAAGACTTTTAATATCGTGAGTGCCTCCTTACCTTACGGAACTGGTTTTTTCTATGAGTTACCAGTTCTCATTGATTTGGGGGACTGAAATGTGGAAAATATACCCCAAATTATCATTCAGGTTATTCATATTTTCCAAACCGTGTGTATTGGAAGCCGAATCCCAAGCTTGGACATTTTTTGACCCAACCCCAAAACAGGCTTCATATTCGTGTTCCTTTAGAGGGTTATAAAAAAATAAGATATATTTGACATATAAAATGCACTTCAACCGCATCTGGTTCTAAGTCGAATGGGTTTGTTATGGTCGTTTCTATACAGTGTGCGAACCGATGACAAAATATCAACAAATATGGCGATCTCTAATGACAAAATAACCACCGCCAACATTAGTTTAATGATTTCGTCCGGTTTGCATGTCATGCACCGCCATGGGGCCTTACGCTGGTAGCCCTTATGCCTTGTAACGATATTTGTTGTCACGTCCAATCATCATACACTTGAATTATATGATACAACTATGAACATAAATTACTCTCTCCCTCCCACTGTTTAACAATACTTACGGCAGCTTCCTCATTGGAAATTCGATGAATGGTGAAACGACCTTTAATGTCATAGATCAAGCGGAAGTTTTCGCCGGTCTTTTCAATGCTGATGACATCTACAACAAAAATATAAACATTAGATTAGAAGATACATACGTAAATTTACAAAGCTTTCACTCCGCTTGTGTACATACCCATGAAGCCAGCAGGATAGGTAGGATCAGTGCGTACCTTACCGTCAACCTTAATCAGACGCTGCATAACGATTTTGGTTACTTCAGCACCGTTCAAGGCATACTTTAGACGATTTCTCAAAAAAATCATCAAGGGCAATGATTCGCGCAATTTGTGTGGGCCAGTGGAGGGACGGGGAGCAAATACACCTCCCAATTTGTCCAACATCCACGCCTTTGGGGCGGCTAAACGTTTTAAGTGCTTCTTAGGACCTCGCGCCTAAAAATTAACAAACAAGCATTTTATTAGTAAATTAGCACAACCGTTTAGTTTGTCAAAAAAAAAACACTGCCATCTTTAATTATGAGTTTAATGTCTACAATTTTGTTGTTTCACCACATATTATTTTTTGTCTGCATTTTCTTGCACTCTTTTCTTGAAAATATCTACATATTCATTTTTCGCACACGGTGTTCGACACTTAGTTTTTATTGAAAATTTACATTTTTGTTGTTTTTCTGCGGATGGCAATGAATTTTTAGCACACAAAAATGTTGGTAGAACCTACCATCTTGTAAGATACGAAAAAAAGGAAAGGAAGATGGCCGGATGTCAAGTAATTTGACAACTGTTTTGACAGTTGTTAACTAGTTATTGTTCAGTGGATAAGTTGCAGTGTTGTGTTTTCAATTCATTAGCTGAAGGCGACATCTAGTTGTGAAATCCAATAAATTGTGAAATGTTTAACAATTCAAAGGCTGTGTGCCATGACATAATTACCAGGTAAGGTACCGTAAACAACTGAGTACAATTTTTTCTCGCGAAGTGCACTAACGCACACAAACAACGAAAAATGGCGCGAACTAGTAACATACACAAAATCAGAGTTGTACTAATCACGGATTTTGACAGATAGTGTACTCAATATTTTATTGTTGGCCAACTGCCACTACCTGTAAATAAATAAACAGATTGCTATCGTTCGCTTTTATAACGCATCATATTTTCGTTTCTTTTGATTTGCCTTCATTCAACAATAGCAAGTAATGCTGTTGATTTAAAATGCATTAATGTTTTGATAATAGCTTTTTTATGCATTTTTTGCATTGCCGTTACACCACAAGTAACAAAATGAAAGCTGCCACACTAAAAATAAGAGATGGTGTGGTGTGAAACTTGGTTAGAAATTTGAGAAAAAAATAAAACTTCCTCACCCCAACAGCACCGTCCAAAATTAAAAGTGGACCGATCGAGATAATATGGAATTCAAATGAAAGGTATTTGAGAGTAGAGTAAGACGATCATGCACATATGGGACTCAAATGGAAGGTATTTGGGGGAAGATTGTGAACTTGACTTTAAAAATCAGGTCCAAGAAATGGGCGCCCCCCAAACCCCTAAACCAGTCCTCAAGTCGTTATATTATTTGATTATGACATTATGGGATCAAATGAAAGGTATTTCACAATCTGAAATTTTCACAGATTGTGTAAGTTGATCTGGAGAGAGCAATAGGATACATAATTTGTTGATATCGGAAGGGGACGGACCCTCCCCTAAAAGCCCCCCAATAAGAAATTTTTCCACCATGGTAATATAGGGTCCAAGGAAAGGGTATTTGGAAGTACAAGACGAATTTGGTATCCGCTTCTGGCGTCTGAAAACCTTTTAGCATTCTCTTCTCCAGTACCATTCTCTATTCTATGGAGGTGGGTACGACAGAAGCTAACGAAGTATTTAAAAGCATTCCCTTTGAAACCTAGAAGGCTTTATTCAATGAACACTAAAATGATTCACACCATTCGCTGAATATTCGTTGGTTTTGAGTGTTAGGTGAGATAAACAAAAAACATGCAATGCACGCCTTACGTCATATTCTCATTCTATGAATAGTGTTGAATGCTGTTGTTTTGGATTCATTGGCATACGATTGAATTCATGGGCATACAACCGTTTTCTGATTTCTATCGATTTGTGACAAGAAAAATTTGCAAAACAGACTATACGAGTGAATTTCTAAATAATGTATGCAACTAGGGTAAATTAAAGAAAACAAGTAAAAGCGTGCAAAGTTCGGCCGGGCCGAATCTTATATACCCTCCACCATGGATCGCATTTGTCGAGTTCTCTTCTTAGGCAAAAAAGGATATAAGAAAAGATTTCCTCTGCTGTTAGAGCGATATCAAGATATGGTCCAGCTTGGACCACAATTAAATTATAGGTTGGAGACCTGTGTAAAATGTAAGCTAATTCGAATAAGAATTGCGCCCTTTGGGTGCTCTAGAAGAAAAATGGAGAAATCGATTTATATGGGAGCTGTATCGGGCTATAGACCGATTCAGACCATAATTAATACGTATGTTGATGGTCATGAGAGGATCCGTCGCACAAAATTTCAAGCAAATCGGATAATAATTGCGACCTCTAGAGGCTCAAGATCCCAGATCGGTTTATATGGCAGCTATATCAGGTTATGAACCGATTTGAACCTTATTTGACACAGTTGTTGAAAGAAAATTTCAGCCAAATCGGATAGGAATTGCGCCCTCTAGAAGCTCAAGAAGTCAAGACCCAAGAACGGTTTATATGACAGCTATATCAGGTTATGAACCGATTTGAACTATATTTGGCACATTTGTTGGATATCATAATAAAATACTTCGTGCAAAAATTCATTCAAATCGGATAAGAATTGCGCCCTCTAGGGGCTCAAGAAGTCAAGACCCAAGATCGGTTTATATGACAGCTATATCAGGTTATGGACCGATTTAAACCATACTTGGCACATTTGTTGGATGTCATAACAAAACACGTCGTGCAAAATTTCAGTCCAATCGGATAATAATTGCGACCTCTAGAGGCTCAAGAAGTCAAGACCCAAGATCGGTTTATATGGCAGCTATATCAGGTTATGGACCGATTTGAACCATACTCGGCACAGTTAGTGAATGTCATAGCAAAACACCTCGTGCAAAATTTCATTCCAATCGGATAAGAATTACGCACTCTAAAGGCTCAAGAAATCAAGACCCAAGATCAGGTTATATGGCAGCTATTTCAAAAGATGGACCGGTTTGAACCATACTCGGCACATTTGTTGAATATCATAACAAAACACGTCGTGCAAAATTTCATTTCAATCGGATAAGAATTGCGCACTCTAGAGGCTCAAGAAATCAAGACCCAAGATCGGTTTATATGACAGCTATATCAGGTTATGGACCGATTTAATCCATACTTGGCACATTTCATAGCAAAACACGTCGTGCAAAATTTCATTACAATCGGATAAGAATTGCGCACTCTAGAGGCTCAAGAAGTCAAGACCCAAGATCGGTTTATATGGCAGCTATATCAAAACATGGACCGATATAACCCATTTACAATACCAACCGACCTACACTAATAAGAAGTATTTGTGCAAAATTTTAAGAGGTTAGCTTTACTCCTTCGGAAGTTAGCGTGCTTTCGACAGACGAATATTTCGAGTAGTTACAAACAGAATGACGAAATTAGTATACCCCCCATCCTATGGTGGAGGGTATAAAAAGGAAGGCAAAAAAAAGTGGAATATTTATTGTTGTCCAAAGCAAAAGCGAGTTTTTAATATTGCCTTCTTGGCGGAAGTAAACAAACCAGCATATATTTTAGTCATCTACTATGCATTTGGAAAGGAGGTAGATGGTTGGTCTACGCTTACCCTTGATTTATAACATTGTGTGTATAGTTTTTAACCAATCTGTAAAACAGAGTCACATGAAATTGCTTAATTGTTCCAACATCTATCAAATATTGCTTCGAATTTGCTTACAATTCTATTTGTTCAAACTTAGATTTATTGACAGAAATTAAAAACTTCTGTGATTTTATTGTTGATATTGTTGGCTCGAGGTCATCGAACAATTTACAAAAACAGAAGTTTGTGTTTTATTTAATTGTTTTATTTGTAATTTTTACCAATATTTCTAACACCGCCGGTGATTTTATCATGGTTTGAACTATAAATTTAACAAACAAGTAATTTTACAAAATATTAATTGTGGAAACAACTACAACGAAATTAAAAACAAGGTTATCATCTCACACCTTTAGAATAAAAAACTGCACTTGCAGCACATTGCACTTTAACGGGGCATACACCAAATTTTAAAGACGTAAACATACTAGCACAAAAATCCAATCAGAAAAGTCGATTTACTTTAGATATGTTACATATTTATGACACCCCTACAAACAAACGCATGAATTTTAAGAAAGACACAGACAATTGTGCACATTTTTACAGGAACTTGGTACAAAACTACAGACAAAAATGAAAGAGCTTTAGTCGAATTTGTGCGCTGTAAAGGAAAAGTCGATTGTTTTGTTTCAAAATGTAATTAGTTCCAAATGTATAAATGTTTTTATTTTTTAATTTTTTGTAAAATTACTTGTTTGTAAAATTTATCTCTGATGAGGATCACCGGGGGTGGTCAAAATATTGGTAAAAATTACAAATAAAACACAAACACCTATTTTTGTAAATTGTTCGATGACCTCGAGCCAAACCAAGAAGACAAAATTATAGAATTTAAAAACGAAAAATCAAAAACGGACAACAAGATCAAGAAATTTGAAAATTATTAATGATGAGAAGGCTATTTTTCCTTTAAGCTAAATTCATCTAAATTGTTATACTTGCTTCATGCATCTTTGAAATCACATTCAAAAGTAGAATAAAACGCGAAAATCAAACAGCTAAAATAAAAAAACGCTAGTGACTTTAATGACGTGGTACTTGTGGGTGCGAACAATCAATGGCAGCTAAGAACCCAGAAACTGCATGTGAAAGCTGAGTTCATTGACCCACAAAAAAAGAGGGAGACGAAGTCCTCAACAATGTCAAGTACCGGATATTAAAACTGGTCAGACCATAAATCAATCTGAAGTATGATGCAATGGAAATGAGTTTGAAATATTTTGATTTGGGCATCTAATTGACGCATTTGATTGAAAAGGAAAAATCAGTGACGGCACTCAGAAAGTAAAACCGAATATTTAAAATATTTCCTTATTTAAACATATTTGAACACCTAATATGGAAATACTTTCTTTATTACTACATTTATATAGAAATCACTCTAATACAAAAAAAAAAAAAAAAAAAAAAAACAAAATAAAACCTTTATATATAATTGCAAGGCTTACAAAAGCTGTAAAGCACCAATTTTGGACCTAGTCCAGATTAAAAGACAGAAATTGGAGAGTGCCACACAGCAGCAGAGACCGGAGGAAAAAATCGTAAATGAAAGTATTTACGCCCTAAAAGTTCCACCTTGTGGCACGGAGTTGTTGTTGTTGTTGTAGCAGTGAGTTATGCACTGAGGCGGCAGCCCTTGCCGATGAAGAACTTCAACGGGTCAATCCGGTACGTACAACCGGCTGCCATGGAATTGGTTGTTGTTGTGGCACGGAGTGCTTAGCGGTAGCTATGACAAATGGCCTAGTTTTAGGGATATGTTTACTGCCATTTATACTAAACATCCCAAGCTGGTACTATATTCGTTTTCCACTGTTGAAAACACACATTTTTCACGGTTGCATTTTTGAAATACTACAAAAATTTCAATGAAAACAAAATACTTTTAGATTTTTTCAAAAGTAATGAGAGAATGTTCTACTGAATGAAATCGACAAATCAAAATCTATTATCTATAAAAAGTAATTATGACAAAATGTCGCGAAAAACGAACATATTACCAGCCATAAGAGCCAAAACGCGAAGTGAGGCCAATGAAATTGTAAAACAATTTGCGCTTACCGATAATGCCTTGCGGTCTTAAAGAACTCTCGTATTTCTGCGATGTCATGGGGTCCCTTCCTGGTGCATTGGATTTCTTTGAAAATGGCGAAAGAAAATTTAAGAGCATGGGAAAAATCGATTCATCACCGCAAAAGGATGCCAACCTGGTCTCAATTAGACGATTTTATATCGCAACGGTTGTACAGGTTGGAATCGATTTCCGACATAAGGAAACCCTCCAGTACTTCATCCACTGCCAATAGGTCAAAAAGTTTTCACTCTAAAACTGACGCAACCTACCGCCCGTGCAAAGTTTGTCGTCGAAGCCATGCTCTAAGAGCCTGCCCTAAGTTGAAATCATGGTCGCTTAGCGAGAAGCAAAGATTTGTAACTTCTAATAAGGTCTGCGAGAACTGTCTCTCTTACGATCACAGCGAACAAAACTGGTAAGCGAGAATGTTTGTCAGAAATACAATATAATAGAAAACATCACACCATGATACATCCAGATATATGACATTACAATGACGCGCAGAATCGTAATGAAAATGCGAAGCCATCGAACGTAGAAGCTGGCTCCAATCAACGGGTACCTCATAATCAGTCAGTATCCCTCTATAAAGATACTTATTATGATGAACGTTCTTCGACGTTAGCAACTTTAGATGTCCAATCCCATTTTCTAGTTCCGGAGAAGGAACTGTCTTGCCTACTGCTTTGATAGAAATAGACCATTTGAATACACACGACAAGACCTCCACTTTGAAAGGGACTTGGATCTTCGCAACGTGCCGCAATGGGACAATTCCTTAGAATGGAGAAGCCTTTGAACAGTTCTCCTCGCGCTATCATCAATATTCAAAGGTTCTAGAATATGGAGCTGGCCCCACCAGTTGAAGTACATGATAATTTCGATCCTTTTACTTTACTGGTAAGACCTGAGAGCGCATCTTCCAAAGTAAGAGTGGTTTTTAGCGCTTCCAAAAGTCTTTCACTGGCATTTCTCTGAATGACATTAATGAATGTAATCCAACGCTAGCGATTCTACAAATATATTTTTAATGGTGACATCGAAAAGATGTATCGTCAAATTTACGTTCATGAAGATGACAGCCCATTCCAAAAGATGCTGTTTCATAGTACACCTTATTTAGCAATACGAATGGTATTGCAACTGAGTGAAGAAGCGAAAGCTACCTATTCTTCAGCATGAAATTTATGTAAATGATATACTTTCTGGTGGGCCCACAGTAACAGAAGTTCGAGCCTACATTTTGGAGCATATAGATTTGTTAAGTTCGGCTGGATTCCCATCAAAGAAAGTGACTGCAAATCATCCGCAGTTACTCTAACATTTATCCCCGAGGATCTTCTAACCGAAGACTTTTTAAAACATTAGGCATTCGATAAAATGCCATTACCGATCAATTTTTCTATAAGATAACGAATATATCAGTTCCTTCGTCTCCAATAAACAATAAGAATATCTTCTCAATTATTGCTAACCTTTTCGATCCAGCGTGCTGGCTGTCTCCTATTGTATTTTATAATTCTAATATTCTTATGCAGCAACTAACAATTAAAGGTGGTCTCATTTGTACAAGAACCACAAATCATATGGTGTAATCCGCCATCTTGTCATCAAGTTGATTGACGTTTTGCTAACACACACAATGATATATATATGTGTGTGTGTATACGTGTGCGTACATGAGCAGAGAATATGCAAGAAAGAAGACAGCGACAAAAAGAATGCAAGTAAAAATTTGACATTTTAATACCGTCAAACCTGGCCGGCTGTTAACAGCTGTTTGCCTGAGACCACCTTTTGAAATCCGCCTTGATGGCAAAACATCCATAATCTCACGCACACTAACATGGCTATTAAAAGCAAACGACGGTTGGTTATGATTATTATCCTTCTTTACTTTACCGTGATTAGCAAAATCATTGATTCCAAATAATGGTGGTGTTGAATCAAACATTTCCTCGGTGGCCTACGCGCGTTAGGCATATACATATTCATCGTTGTAATTGCGTGTAAGGGCCGATTTGCTTCCATTTCTCTTCGCATATTCGAATGCGACGTCTTCGACACATGCCTAGGCGATGTAGTAAATCTTCATCGTTGATATAAAATTCGCATGATCCACATAAACTTCACATGATACACCATGTTCGATTGGGTTTGTCCAGGGCCTGTTGTTGGCCTGTCGTCTGTAAGGGATTTCTGTCGATGTAAATGTCGTTGTCGGCACACAACTTATATTCGTCTTCGTAACAAGAGAATACGCAAGCGTCTCTGTTCAAAACATGCAGAGACACGCTCGCCGTCCACATTCTCGTCATTGCTATAGTCGACTAGAAAAAGTGTTTTTTTTCTGTCTGCTTTGCTGCTCCATCGTTCTTTCCGCACGCTTAGTCTTGGAACTTTCTATCTCTCCCCCTTTTGAAACGGCAATTTAATTTTAAAATTTCTTGGCAACAGAATCCATTGGCAGCATCACGTTTGTGCCCATCTTCAACGTCATCGTTAAGCATGTTCGAAATTATTGAGTGAGCGACTGCATTCTGCGCTGAAAGCGCATAACGTCACCACTCAATTTCTCCAGCACACTCTCATTTGATTGCATATTTGAGATTTTGCGTCTCTTAAACTTTTAGTAAGCCCTATCTTATTAGCCGACATTTCGAACCGTTTTTTAGAAGCTCTTCCTTCAACCGTACTATTTACACTGCTCCATACGACACACGTATTTGTTTCAACTTCATATGTGTATCAACAAACACACAATTAATATAAACGATATTTCGTTTCGATCCCTCTTCTGAAAATTGCCAAAGGATGAGCGAGTGGGATAAAGGTTTAATTTCAAAATGTTTTTCAATTCAAATGATTGTACGGCGTATTGTAATAAAGAAGAAATAGAAAAATAGTATGGCAGAGCTCGGTTGAGATGATTCTTCGTTAAGGCTGGTACTACGTTTTTTTTGGGGAAAAATTTCCCAAAATGGTTCTTTCAGTGGTTTGACAAGGTTACATTTGATTTTTTGGGTTTCTTTGGCATCAATAAATTTATGAGCTGCTTATTTGTAAAATCAATAATGTGCACAACTCAAATCAGTCTATTCAAGTCGCTCAAAACGCAACGAAAATATTGTGTTTCAAAAACGAATTGATTGAACTACTAGGTTCTAATCGAACAACTCACATGCTTGTTTTGATTAGAGGCCTGTGAATAATTCTGCTGATTTAAGGCTCGTGCTTGATATGATTTTTCTGTTAGGTTGAATAGGTTGCGCGCCAAAGGTGAGTTCACTCGGAGGCCAGTCTGGCCCATTGTGGTATCCTTGAGAGAGAAGGGGAGGAAAAAGACGATGTGAGACCTAGGTCTAGAGGTTATACACGACTAAAAGAAAGACAGGAGGAGTGGAGAACCCAAGTGGGGGAAGAAACGCCCGTCCCCATGCAAGCACGGATGTATCTACACCGGAGCTTACGGCACCCCACGTCGGAACCATTCTGTTCCCTCAACAAACCTCAGGAGAAATACCAGAGGTACGTTCGCAAATTCACCCAGATTACATGCTCCCCAGAAAGGATAGTCTGCGGCTCTACAGACCCGTAAAAGAACATAGCAAGTGCTCAATAGTCTCATCATCATCGAGGCAACTCCTACAGAAGTCATTGTGCGGTATCCCCATGCGTGCCGCTATGCGGCCTTTCCGGTTATTGCCCCTATTAAGGTACTCATCGAACTCTTCTCAAACGCCAGCAGTTCCATCGTCCTCCTCTGGTCGATGACTGGCCATAGCGCCTTTGCAGTCCGGCAACCATCCACCGAGTCCCACCTCGCCACCGGCGCCGCCCTGGCCATCCCCTCTACTGTGTTCAATAGCTCGACAAATGGCACGTAGGCAACCCCTCCTGGCGCAGTCTGAGATTCAGATTTCGAAATCTGAGTCCACGAATCTTGTTACCTCGTAACCACGGTTCTTGAACGAGAGCCACATCAGGGCCATTTCTCCCCATAGCTCTCAGCAGCTCATCCGTGGCTGCTTCTTAGTGGTGCAGTTTAATCTGCACTAGCTTTAGGCAGCCCATGGCCCCTAGTACCCTGGGTGGCGTCATCTTCATCGGCGGGCAGGACCATTCTCAGATGAATTAAGTCGAACTTGACATCTCTCAGTGAGGACTTCAGGAGTGACACGGATTCTGAACCAACCCTGTTCCACAGGTCCTTGCCATTACCTTTATTACTCTCTCGTCCCCTTTACAATTGTCCAGCTCTCCGCTAGCAGATGCTTATTCTGCCCTTTAAGCAGCCTGAGTATAGCTTCGTCCTCCAATACTGGAGGGGGAATCCACACTCGCACCGTGGTCCCGCGGGGAATCTGATCAATCGGGACCAGCTCTATCTTCATACCAGGCCAAAGAGGGTCAAGGCCACCGATGCAGGTTGAAAGAAAATCCAGTGCTTTCTTATTACCGCATCCGATGAACTTGACGCGTCATCGAAAGCCGCGAAGGGGGCATCGGAAGCCTTTTCCAATGGCTTCTAATAGAACTCGGAGAATTAGTCTCTTCGACTAATAAACATCTTTCAGTGGATAGCCGGCTTCTGTACTTTCCGCCTGTCCCCCTGTGAGGTACCCGCTGCTCCACCAGAATTTGAGGTTCCGGCTGCTGTCGGGTCTGAGAAGACCATCTCGTCTCCATTTTATCCGTTTCATAAAGCTGGATCGCTCCAACTCCCAAGAGTTCATCGCAGGAATCTTTCTAAGGGGTCAAGTCAATGTTTTCTTGTCGGGTCAGTATACTGTGTGTAGAGTTTAGGTACAGTATATGTTGTGTGCCTGTTTGTTGTGTGTAACATGAGGTTGGGACCTGCAGATATTACGTCCCTGCCGAACCTCTTGGTTCGGGTGGATTCACGGTACTGAACCGCTGACCACCTGCAGAGTTACTCTTCGTAATATTGTCACTCATGTTTGTATTTTTGGGATAACTTTTAGTTCAGGTTGAATCCGAAGTCACTGCATTCACCTAGGAAACCATGGCGCCCTTGGGCATTATAATTTCCCAGGTGAATGCACCGACCTTAGATTCAGCCCTTAAGCCCCCGCATCGCGACAAGATTGTTACCCCGAGATGTGGATTTTTTTGTTTGTTGTATTTGATTTGATTTGTTAAAAGTGCAAATAAACAAATCTGATTGGAAGCAAACCACATAAATTGCCCTTCACTTTAATAAATTAAAACAGGTTTAGAAAACAAAAAAACTTTAATTTTATTTGGTTTTATGGCTTAAGGTAATCGCGGAATAACGGGGGTTTCAACGGTGAAAAACGAACATAATACCAGCCAAATTCATTGCCAATGCATATAAGCTTCTTTAAAAAGTTTACGCTGGTGAACTACTCGAAATCCATTGATTTCATGCCTAACACCGAATCAATTATGGACTTTTTGATTTTTATTTCGCTTAACATAATTGTCCGTCCACATGCCGATGGTGGCTGATGCACTACCTGGACCGTCGGATTTAATTATGTCGGCCAAAATGCTCCACATAAATCTCCGTCCTTTATATTGGCCTGTCGATGAGTAATTTTCACTTTCAACATTTTCAATCATTTCAAACAAAGAAAACAGAAAAACTAACAAGTATTTGTTGTTATTTTAAGTGCACGTGTACATACTTAAATGAATATACTTAGAAAGAACAATCAAACGTACCGAATAAACTCGAATGGAAACAAAAAGTTCATTCAATTAAAGATAGCTTGTTCTATCATCCCTTGTTCCTGAACGAAACGAAGGAGTTCGAATATTCATGTTTGATTACCGATGAAGTGATACGAACTGAATTTTCGGTACGTGCAAATACGAAAGCAATCACTTTTCATTCCTCCACACAAACAAAAGCATCAACATATATCGATTCACGGAACAAGTGTGCTTGAAAATGTTGCTACTCGCTGCAGTTCTCTGATGTGTAAACACAAATGTGAGTGTGTGGGCCGTTCTCAAATTCATACATGTTGTTGTAATTTCAACCAAAACCCACCCCTTTGAAATTTATAAATAATAAAACACAAAACTAGTTTAAAAGAATTAATGCAGCTTTTATTTGTAAGTATAATTACGTTTTGTAGTATTTGCATTGATTTAAGTTACATAAGCAAAACTTTCCAAAAGCCTTACCGAGTTGCGCACCGAACCAATTAAAAAATAGCCTGGTGAAACAAACAAAGTACAAAAACAAGGCTTTAGTCCATTTTTTTGTTTTTATGAATTATATTTTGTGCCACTAATGGACGTGTGAGTAATGCCACTATTGTACACGACAAAGTACCCTAACGTGTGATGAATCGCTTGAACACGGACATAAAAAGATAAATAACCTAATACCTTACAAGCTAAAGTAAGAAAGCTTACAAACTAATTGAAAAAAGATAAACTGAAGTCTTACAAACTAGAGAAAGAAAAGCTTAAGATTGCATATTAATAAAAGCAGGAAGAAAAAAAACTAAAGACTTACAACTATCTGTGAACTACCGACAAGCTAATGAATTAATTAAATCTACGAAATACGAATAAAATCAACAACTATACAAGCATCCATTCGGTCACCGAACACGTCCAGTCACCATCACCGCTCCAGTAATCGTGGGAGGCGCAGTAAACTGGCATGCTCACACCGACATGCTCATGTAAAGAACCCTATGCGGACGGTTGATCACCTTTTTAACTTTGGACAGACAGACTCCAGACCTGACTGCCTTTTGTTTCAGTATCCTATATTTGTGTGAAAGAAAAAAAAGGTATTAATTAAAGTGGTTAGTTATCAAAAAAAAAAAAAACAATTGCGCATTGTCTTTTTGATAACTTACCTTTTCCAGCTTTGGTAGGAAAGGTGCCCGAAGCGCCTAGGGTGAGCTCATTGTAGGTAGCTTTGGTGTTTTTTTATGGTTTTTTTTTGTCCCATTAACGCAAGCCGATAGTGCTGCCTTCAAAAAAGAAATTAACACAATTGCAAATAAATCTGCAATTTAAAAAGAATTCCTGTAAAAGCATTAAGAAAAAAAATATACAAATATAAGTACAACAAGTAAGAGAAAAAAGAAATATACACATACTTACTTACAAACAGATGGAGTACGGAGGGACAGTTCAGCAGAGGATCCATCATTACCTACTGTCACCATCTGCTAAGCCTTAGCCCTGGTTCTGGCCTGGAATAATAAGAAAGAGGCAACTTTAGTATATTGGATTTCTCGTCTGAATTTATTTCGATATTTAATTTTCTTTTGTTTTTTTTTTAATATTAAATTTTCCTAATATTTTTTTTTCCTGGATTTTTATTGACATTTCCCTGTATTAAGTCTTCCAAAAGATCATTATTAAAATTTTTAAACGTTTATTGAAAGGAATTCTAAACATGTTGTTGGCTTAGGCTATTTTAGAAAGGTAGGTTACATGTAGAAAATGTAAGTAAAGGTAGCATTTACGGGATGTCCCAGATGGCTTTAGGGGCATTAAGGAGAGACTCTGGTGGAGTCTCTGAGGGAGGGCCAGAAGCTTGTCAGAACACCAGCCAAGCAGCGTGTCCTCCGGTACTATTTCCCCTCTTCCTGTCTTCTGTTTTTTTTTCGCTACCTTTTGTATGGACTTGTTTCGGCCTACCTTTTTTCTTTGTTTATTTTCTCGAAGCACGGTATGATTTTTTTTGTGTATGGTGTAATCGATGTCGCTGGTTGCAAGAACCACGCACCCCCCCCATCCGGCGAGCCCTGGCCGGGCTAGACGCCAGCATACCGGCAAGGCAGCAAAGGACACCGCAATGCAAATCCCTACCTCAGGACACCACCTTAACAAAATGGCTTCCAACGTGGGGCCCGAACTAAGTCCTTTTAGTATTAATAGTTTTTGTTTTGTGTAGAAAAAGTATTAGTTTACTTGTAAGGCTGAAATGAGTCCCGTTTAGGTCAATCAGGAGTCCCTAACGCGTTTGCTACAGTTAAGGCCCAAGTTTAACAGTCGTTTTCTAGACAGAATTTCTTAAGGGATACGTTTTGGTTAAATCTAGAAGTCTTGATAGCTTCTTGAAAGTAAGCTTTGAATTGTTTTTTAGTGTTAATTTAGTTTTGTCCCTTAATTAAAAGACAATAGCCCATTCGATTATTTCCTCAGTCCTACACATCATATCATCTCCGAGTAGAAGGCGCTTCATTTATTGAAGTCCCGCCCAATCGAAATGAGCTTTCGGAGGACGAGAAGCTTCACTAAAGGAAGTGATGGATACTTGGAGATTAAAGGGTGTGCGGTAAAGTGACAGTTTTCTCCCCGTCCTGGGACTTGGGAGCTTGGGTGTTGCGATATATAAGCTCACCAAATGCCTTGGGACTAAGAGGAAACTGTCTACCTCCGGTTTCATCTTTCTACATATAATTAGTGTCAGTATTTTTCAAGTTAGTGAAAGCTTTTTTTTATATTTTGGACTTAAATTTTTATCATGGGATAGAGGCTTTTTTCTTCACACGCATTCGGGGCGCGTCCCATGTGCCGTGGTGGTTTCCTTTCCTCGTGTCGTAGCTAATTTTCCAGGTAGCAGGAGGGTGTTTTGAATATACCAAGCAAGTTATTTTTTTTTTGGCTTTTTAGTAACTTTTGATTTTTGCTCTGTTAACTGCTGTCTTTTAGAGTTGGACGTTTTATATTTTGGGGTTTTTCCTGATTTTAAATCCAGCATTTTACGCAGTTATAAACGAGTTTTTCTTCCTGGCAATATATTTTTCTTTTGGTGTTTTTGCCGTTTTTTCATTTTGCATTCCGATTTTAGCATTTCTCTATTTTGGCAAATCTATTACTCCAATGGTGAATACTTGTTCGGCAAGCAGAGAAGATATTGGCCATTCCAGGATGCAGCCAGGAACTTATCGGAATTTTCAGGCGAGTACAACCCAACCAGCTGTGACTTCCACGACAACAACCACAACGGCAGCCAGCAATTCTCCCATCTCATCAGCGCTTTCGTCCGTTGCTCCACCACTACCTCCAGGCATGGACGACTTGTCTCGGCTATTGAGCAGCACATTCGGCTCGCTAGGCCATATATCATCTACAACTTATAGCCCACTCACGGGTCTCAACTTCCCCGTGCCTCCAGCAGATCCGGCTATTAGCGTTGGCATGCGCTAAATTATCGCTTCAGCCGTTGGTTTAGCCCGGATAGATTTTGAAAGAGAGCAAACGAAAATAATGGACCGCTTGATACACACCATAGTCGAAGCTACGAGACGATCGTTAGGAGTGGGTAATTCCGTTCCTACCAGCAATGTACCAATGGCTCCGATAGTAGCAAGCCAGCCTGGACGACCACTTTTAGGCCAGGGACAACAATGTCTTTGGGGCCAACGCAAACGCATCCGCCTATGGGTTTGCCATATATTCAGGCGCCAGTAGGCCCGCCAGTTTGGTCGTATCAACAGGCCGAGGCGTCATACGCACAGCCACCTTTTGTACCAAGCAGCAGCATGGTCCCTCCATCATCGATACCAGCACCACCAGTTTTGGAGGCCGGCGGTCTTAGCTTGCCATCGTTGTACCGGAATTCTTGGGGTCCAGGCCAGCCAAACTTTTATACGCGATTGAATGAGAGGCCATAGCAGCCAAATACCTGTGAGCCACCACCATATTTACCGCCGCCGAATTTACCAGGTCATTCTTCACACTTTGGAAGGCATGGAGGCAGCACACACACTGATATGACCGGCAAACTAAATCTGGCTAAGTGGGGAATTAAATTTGATGGAACCTCCAAGACCATGAACGTGCGGGAGTTCATATTTCGAGTAGGCGAGCTTAAAAGAGATTACGATTGCTCTGAAGGCGAGTTCCTAACAAAATTCCACCATCTCTTGGAAAAACCAGCTCTGGACTGGTACTGGAACCACAAATGGTTCAAGTACCAGTGTGCAAATGTGTGCAATTTCGCTCTTGGGAAGAAATTAAGAGGGCTTTGCTGACGCAATATCAGCGGTTCGAAAACGAATTCCAGATTCAAACGCAAATTCTGAATCGTCGTCAGCAGCCCCAGCAGTCCTTCGAAGATTTTTATAATGCGATGATTCAGTTGCGAAACTAGCAGAAGTAGCCCTATCGAATGGCGGAAATGGTGGAAATTATGAGGGGCAACGCGAAAACGGCGTTGGCGCAGATGATATTCTCAGTAAGAGTAAACGACTTGGGGAGCTTCTACAGAGTCAAATGCCGCAGCGTGTTTACGGAAGGACGATTACTATGAGACAGAAGTGGATGCAATTCGAGACAAAACTAATTGGAAATGCTGGAATTGTAGAGTCGAAGGTCACAGTTGGGTGGATTGTGCAGCACCGCGTGAATTCTTCTGCTATAAATGTGGCCATGATGGTGTAACCGTTAGGAATTGCGCTAAATGCCAGGGAAACCTCATGAAGAACCCATCTCAGACTGGAGAGATGCGGTCGAAACCAGTTTAAGTCCAGTCGCATTGCCCGATAAAAAGATCTCCCTTCTGATTAATCCCCATCAAGCTCAGCAGAGTCCCAAAACTTAAGGAATTGAAGCCTTTTCATGTCCGGGTTAAGGAACATAATGAGCCAAAAGCAAGGATTTTTGTGATCTCCAATAAGGTAAAGAGGGCGCGAGAGCGTTACAAAAAGAGGAAGGCTTTGCGGCGACAGATTGCCGAAGCATCGCTCTATGAGGGCGATGATACGCGTTTTTATACCCGCTTAAGAATTAATGATCAGGAGATAGAAGGGTTGCTAGACAGTGGTGCTACGGTATCTTGTCTCGGTAAAGAGTGTATCGATTTCGTCAAACGCGCTCATTTAGAAATAGGTCCCTTTCATTCCTTCATTCATATGGCCGATGATAGCCCACATAGGATTATAGGCAAAGTTACCGCCAGGTTTTCATTTAATAAATTGTCCCATGAGATAACAATCTTTTTGGTGCAGTCTTTGGGAAAGTAGCTTTTTCTTGGCATTGATTTTATGCGTAAGTTTCAGCTTTTTGCCCAAATTGAGAGTTTGACCACCAACAATTTGAGCCTATGTGTAGAAGCTGACGGCTGTGTCAATGATG
Organism: Stomoxys calcitrans; assembly: GCF_963082655.1. Lineage (NCBI taxonomy): Eukaryota > Metazoa > Arthropoda > Insecta > Diptera > Muscidae > Stomoxys > Stomoxys calcitrans. Next base: position 100,530,189 of record NC_081552.1, read on the forward strand.
ACAAGAAATTCCATGTGTTGTCAGACTTTCAGCGGAAACGCTTGGAAGATGTGATAGAAAAATTCCCTTGCTTTACTAAGAAAGGCTTGGGTACGACAGTCTGAGGTACACACTATCGACACACGTGATGCAACTCCAGTAAAAAGTAAACACTATCCGGTGTCGCCCGCTGTGCAAAATCTGACGTACGCAGAATTGGATAGGATGTTGTCCTTGGGCGTGATTGAGCCGAGCGAGCGTCTCTGGAGTCATCCAGCGATACTAGTTCTCAAGGGCGAAAAGAATCTGCTATGTGTTGATGCTCGCAAACTTAATGCTCTCACCGTCAAGGATGCCTATCCACTTCCGCATATTGAAGGTCTGCTTAGCCGACTTGTCGACACCTATGTCATATCCAATGTCGACCTAAAGGATGCTTCTGGCAGATACTCTTGACGAATCCAGTATAGAAAAAACAGCCTTTACGTTGCCGGGGAGGCCACTGTACCATTTTACTGTCATGCCTTTTGGGTTGTGCAATGCAGCCCAGAGGTTATGCCGGTTAATGGACAAAGTGGTTCCCGTAGCACTAAGAGACCGTGTTTTTGTTTCTTGGGCGAGTTGCTGAATCGTGTTGCCGAGTTGTTAGCTAATGCGGGACTCACAATCAATGTAGCAAAATCAGTCCTATTTTAGAGGGATGATGAGGGCGGAGAGCATTCCATTGCATATTTTTCATAAAAGTTAACGTCTGCTCAAAGGAATTACTACGGAGAGAGAGTGCTTGGCTGTGGTGATGGCCGTTAAGAAATTCAGGCCATATATTGAATTGAGTGGCCTTTACTATAATCACTGATCATAGCAGCCTCAAATGGTTGATGTCCCATAGGGATTTAAGCCGGAGATTGGGGAGGTGGAGTCTCCATTTACAGTCCTTTACGTTTGATATCGAACATAGGCAAGGTACCCAGAACATTGTTCCGGATACCTTGTCTAGGTACGATATGGACGAACTGTCTGCGGACTTGGAACGATTATTGGACCTCTCCTCCCCAGCCTTTAAGTCTGATGCCTATAAGGATCTTGCGCGGAGTATAGAAGAGAACGCGGCTAGCTTACCCGATTTTCGAGTCATCGATGGCATTGCCTATAAGAGACACTATGATGGCGATCCATTGCGTGAAGACGCGGATGGATTCACAGTGCGAGGGAGACATAAGGCGAATTCACCATGGTGAATAAGCCGAAAACGCATTATCCGGTGACGATGGCCCTGGTGCACATCTCCAGGTTAATGGTCAGGAGCACCACGTATGTTTTCGGGAGTGAGCAGTTTGGGGAAAGTATTAGCCGCGGATGAGATGGGTCTGAATGTGTACTAATCGATTAGAATCGCCTTTAGTATTAGTGGGCTACACTTATTCAACACTTACCTGATTAGCTCTGCTTCTGGATGGCCTTTTTCAGCTTGGCTGAGGGCTTTGGACTGTGGTCCTTGAACCTGAAAGTAGAAGAAGAGATATGATGGTTTAGTAAACTTTATCAGATATGGTTCCAAGTTTTTTATTTTGTGTTAGTTCCATTTTTTTGGCAAAAAAGTTAAATTTTGAAAATTGGCATAATCATTTTCCTTTTTTTTTTTGTTTTTTTTTGCAATTATTTTTTTTTAATTGATTTTTCACTTCACTTCGTTTTTGTTTTTTGGTTGCCGATGGTCGATTTGTAATTTTATTTTTTTTTTTAATTTTTAATATTTCGCAGTAACTTTTTCTTTTCACTTTTACGCATCAGGCCATTGAACTCGTTTACACCACTCACGAAGTCAACAACTAATTTGTCTTGTTTTTTATTGCAACTTCCGTTTTTCGATCGCATTCACATCATTTTGATTAACTTTCCACTTTGACACAAAATCATTTTTAATCTCCACCATAGTACACTTAATTAGTTGGTATCAACAATATTTTGGTTAATTTTCAATTTAATTTGATTTTTTTAGGCTTATTTTCTTTCTTTTGTTATTTTTTTTTTCTTCATCATTTTTTTCGGCACTTTGAGTTCCAATTCAGACATTCCATTTTTTTTTTTTTTTTGTTTATTTTCATTTCACTCTTGGTTCACTCCATTACACTTATTGGAATGTTGGTTATACATTCCCCCCCACCCCCATTCATCATTTGAGTGGGTTACGCACACTTGCGTTTTATACCGTTGCCATACACTACACGAGTACACTCTTAAGCACTAGCACCATTGACATATGGTTGAGTTTTTTGTATATACGCCTGTGGGTGTATTAGACTGACGCCATCATTTTTCCGAAACCCACGCTGTTTACGGCACTGCACTTATATTGGGTTGCCCAAAAAGTAATTGCGGATTTTTCATATAGCCGGCGTTGACAAATTTTTTCACAGCTTGTGACTCTGTAATTGCATTCTTTCTTCTGTCAGTTATCAGCTGTTACTTTTAGCTTTCTTTAGAAATAAAAGTGTAAAAAAGTATATTTGATTAAAGTTCATTCTAAGTTCTATTAAAAATGCATTTACTTTCTTTTAAAAAATCCGCAATTACTTTTTGGGCAACCCAATAGGTTATCAATTAAACCTTTTTTTTATTTTTAACTTATTTGTTTTTAATCTTCATTATTTGTCGGCATAGGAATTCGATTCTGCGATTCTGTGAACTTTGTCAATATTTCTTTTTGTGTCGCACATTAGATTTTAGGCAAATTATAAGTTTTTTTAGATTTGCTGCAATCTTTGTTTTACATACACACCCATATAACTCATGCCATTTTTATTCATGTTTTTCTACACTTTCGCGATTTTTTTGTTGATCGCACGCACATGCATTTTTTGGGACACACTTTTTATTTTCACGAATTAATTTCTCTTCTTTTTTTTGCACCATAATGATACTTACCATTTTACTTTATTATTTTTCAACGGGGATGCTGCGGTCCATTCGTCCCGGTTGCATTTTTCCATTATTTTTATTGTATTCTTCTTCTTTTTAAGCTTCGGCTGATCTTTTCATTCACCACGAGTTGATATCCCCCCGTCCGGCCCATCCCTATCGGCGGGTGCGTATGTCATTACATATTAGTGTGGTCCTCACCCGGCGATATAGATTAAAATAGCGTCTCACGTAAGGATATGGGAATTTTGGTGATAAAAATCAACATTTTATGGTGTTTGATACAGCGTGGTATGCGTTATCGTGTTCGGGACATCGTAACCGGTGAAATTCAGACCGAAAAATTAAATGTGTGTGAGATAAAAGTTTCTTGAAATTTGGGTTAAGTGGACGATTTATTCAGCCGATTGAACGATGTATTGATAAAAAGTGGTAGGGATGTTAGTTCTGGTCATCTTTTAGGGGTGCCTATTCATGAATAATCGGATTTTAAACCGCTAGACACTGCAAGAAATCGCACTTTTCCCTCCCATACTTTGATAGTGATATCGGCAGGATGGTTGGGTTTGTTGTGTGCGCAATAACTAAGCTTAGGTAGGTTCACTAACCGAGAATGACCTAAATGAGAAGAAAAGTGAAAGGAAAAAGGGCCATGACAGGAAATTTTTGGAAAATAGACGATTTCCTGGGCTTTTTCCTTTCTCTCTTGGATTCGAAAAGTGGAGCTGGCTGGACGTGTGGATCGTGTGAGGAAAAAAACTGTAGATGGCGACCCAATCTTACCGAGTTGCGTACCGAACCAATAAAACAAGCCTGGTGAAACAAACAAAGTGAAACAAGTAAAAGCGTGCTAAGTTCGGCCGGGCCGAATCTTATGGTGATTTCGATTCTGAAAAAAAAATGTTACACTAATGTTGCACTCATAAGGGATAACATTTTGCAAATGCTGCCTTATCCCTCTCATAGTGTTACACTTTTTACATGTTCAATCGAACATGTTCCTGTTCATGAGCCTAACATAACAAGCAAAAAAAAAAAAAAAAATAAAAAATTGTCGAGTTTTCATTTGTAATAATTTTTTTTGTGATTTCGGGTGTGTATAAAATAAAAAACATAGGACGCGGAAGAATTGCAGGACAATATGGAAGAATTAGTGGACAAGGCAGAAAGTCCAAGTTACAAGCAAGTTAATTGTAAGTTTTTAAAAAGCTACAACGATGAAGAACTTTCCAATTTCATAATGTTTTTATTCCTAGTGTGGTCTGACGGCGACACAAGAATGCTGCTGGACTTATACGCCAAGTATTTGCCCCAAATTGGCCCCTTACGGAAATTTAGAAATAAAAAAGAAATGTGGTCAAAAGTTGCGGAGAAGGTTGGAAATAAAAGTGCAAAACAGTGCGAAGAGCGCTATAAAACTGTTTTAAGACGGAAAAAATTGGCGGTGGAAAACAATAACACGTCGGGCTCAAAGAGGCAAAAAATTGACTTTGAAGAAGAGCTGTTCCAAATTTGCAATCTAGATGATTCAATTGAGCCGGAGATTCAAATAAGCAGCCAAAAAATTATTAAGCGGGAGCAGCGTGATATATTGGCAAGTACTTCCACGTCAAAGAAAAAGCAAAGTGTGCAGGATACTCTGCTTGAAATTGCAAAGCTTAATGAAGAGGCAAAAGAAAGGCGCCATAGAGAGAAAATGGAAGCGATTAAAGACATGAAGCAAAATTTGGAGAGATTATTCCAACAAAAATGAATTTGCTGGGCAACAAAACAAAACAAAAATTTTAAAGACTTAAATGAATTTAATTCATATGTGGCATAAGATAAACGTATGTATAGTATATATGAGTACAACAAACACATACCTTAAAACAAAGTACAAATGAATTACTTTTTAAAATATTGACCTTAGGCTCAATAAAGTACGCATATTCTTGATCGTCTTGATGTTTTAGTCGATTTAGCCATGTCCGTCCGTCTGTCTGACAAAAGTACGCTTACTTTCGAAGAAGTTAGGCTGGGTACATGAAATTTTGCACAAATACTTATTTTTAGTGTAGGTCGAATGGGACTGTGAATGAGCCAAATCGAACCGTGTTTAGACGAAGCCTCCATATCAACCGGTCTCGCGATTATACTTGTAAAGCGTCAAGAGGACGCGATTGTTATTTGGTTTGACGCAAATTTTGCACATGATTTTGTGATTTCCAACAACCCACAGTGGTCTAAACGGCAAAAATGTGTTAGACATTTGCTGAGGAGGACATATGCTTTCAGTTCTGTTAGTCCATATCTTTAATGCAGTGTGGCAAGATTTTCTTCAGTGTTTTCTTAATAACTACGGCAGTTTCTAAGCAGTAGACAAAATGTGCCAGTAATTATATGCATATAAAAAAAACAATCATGTCAATATCTTTAGCGGTTTAAAAATGGCAGCAATTATAATGCAAAGGTATTAAAAAAAGTTTTAAATTCATAATTGTCTCATTTAGATATGAAACCACCAGGGCATTTTTTTTACTTTTTTGGACTTGAATTATATCTTAAAATTGCCGCAACAATTAAAGCTATATATTGTCATATCGTAGCCATAAGTGAGGTAATGGCAGGCAAAATACTTAAAATACAAGAGCAGACTTTAAAATAGTGCTATTTTAACTGAAAGTAGAAGAAGAGATATGATGGTTTAGTAAACTTTATCAGATATGGTTCCAAGTTTTTTATTTTGTGTTAGTTCCATTTTTTTGGCAAAAAAGTTAAATTTTGAAAATTGGCATAATCATTTTCCTTTTTTTTTTTGTTTTTTTTTGCAATTATTTTTTTTTTAATTGATTTTTCACTTCACTTCGTTTTTGTTTTTTGGTTGCCGATGGTCGATTTGTAATTTTATTTTTTTTTTAATTTTTAATATTTCGCAGTAACTTTTTCTTTTCACTTTTACGCATCAGGCCATTGAACTCGTTTACACCACTCACGAAGTCAACAACTAATTTGTCTTGTTTTTTATTGCAACTTCCGTTTTTCGATCGCATTCACATCATTTTGATTAACTTTCCACTTTGACACAAAATCATTTTTAATCTCCACCATAGTACACTTAATTAGTTGGTATCAACAATATTTTGGTTAATTTTCAATTTAATTTGATTTTTTTAGGCTTATTTTCTTTCTTTTGTTATTTTTTTTTCTTCATCATTTTTTTCGGCACTTTGAGTTCCAATTCAGACATTCCATTTTTTTTTGTTTATTTTCATTTCACTCTTGGTTCACTCCATTACACTTATTGGAATGTTGGTTATACATTCCCCCCCACCCCCATTCATCATTTGAGTGGGTTACGCACACTTGCGTTTTATACCGTTGCCATACACTACACGAGTACACTCTTAAGCACTAGCACCATTGACATATGGTTGAGTTTTTTGTATATACGCCTGTGGGTGTATTAGACTGACGCCATCATTTTTCCGAAACCCACGCTGTTTACGGCACTGCACTTATATTGGGTTGCCCAAAAAGTAATTGCGGATTTTTCATATAGCCGGCGTTGACAAATTTTTTCAAAGGCTTGTGACTCTGTAATTGCATTCTTTCTTCTGTCAGTTATCAGATGTGACTTTTAGCTTGCTTTAAAAAAAAAAAGTGTAAAAAAGTATATTTGATTAAAGTTCATTCTACGTTTTATTAAAAATGCATTTACTTTCTTTAAAAAAAAAAAAAATATATATATATATATATATATATATATATATATATATATATATATATATATATATATATATATATATATATATATATATATATATATATATATATTTATATATTTCTCATTAGGATGATCTCATATCGAATCTTGTTAGTAGATTTGTAATAATAATAATATTTTTATCTTTTTTCTTTATAAACTTACTGGATACGAAATTCAGTTATATTTCGATTCTTTCGAACATGAAATTTCGATTCTTTTGAACATGAAATATCTGACCTCCTTTTTCGATACAGGAATATTATGATAGTGGGCGATTTCAACAGAAATCTTTTTGATCCATCCATTGCTGCTACCATAAGGCAGTCCTGCAACAGAATGCGAGTGCCTGTTTTCCATTACTTTTTGCTGTCACACAATATTTGTGCCGTACCGGCCAATTTATTTGCCCTAATATATCAAAGCATGCCTTTGTATATATCCCTCTCAACATCTCCGTGGGGAGAAATGATGAATATTATGATTTTTTTGATTACAGCAGATTCAGTGAACCAGAGTTGCTTGAAAAGGTGGCTTCAGCTGGGCTTAAACGAATGTTTTCGACTACTGATGTTAATGATCAACTTGAGTTATTAGAGTGCGGTTTATATAGGATTCATTCCGTTTTTAAAAAGAATATGTTTGTGAAACAATACGATTCCGAAAATTGAATAAAGTGTCCTGAGATCGAGCTTCTTTTGACCATGACCTCCACATTTCCAAACAGCTGGAAAATTGCTAGCATTAATTATAGCGTTACTGCCTGTGCTTTCGAAGGTAGTGGAACATGTTTTGAAGAAACAGCTTGTGACCTACATTGACCGCAGTTCGCTTTTACATGATTGCCAATGCGGATTCAGGAAGGGTAGAGGGACGTCCATGTTGCTTTTAGGTCTCACCGACAAATTCGGAATTGCGTGGCAGGTCAAAATATCTGTATTTTGCTCTCCTTGGATCTAGAGAAGGCCTTCGATCGGGTGGATTACTTCGTCCTGGTTAAGAAGCTGTCCACAGTTTACGGTCCTGGTAAAAGCGCTTATAAACTTTTGTTGTCCTATTTGGATGATAGGAAGCAATTTGTTCAGATAGGTGATATAACTTCATCTACGCTGCCGGTTAAAAGCGGAGTTCCTCAGGGATCTGTACTCGGTCCCCTCCTATTTATTTGGTTTTTGAACGACTTATTTAAGTCCATAGAGAATTGGTGTACCTCATATGCATATGCGGACGATGTTCAGATAGTGTTTTTAGGTAACCGTCACTCTTTGAACGTTCTTCAATCGAAGATTGATTTGGCCTTGCCTTCCTTGGCTTCATGGATGTCTGCGAATCTTTTGTCTGTGAATGCGGCAAAGACAAAGTTTTTTGTCTTCGGAACGAAAGATACTCCAGGCGTGAGGCTGGTATATAATGGGGATGAAAAAGGGTTTGTCCGTAATATTCAGTGCTTGGGTGTACTTTTGGATGATAAATTGTCATTCGATTTGCACACTGATAATGTTGTCGCCAAGATAACTCTTGGCTTGCGCCAGCTTTATAGCACTGACTTGGTATTACCTCAATATGTTAAGGAACGACTGGTTCATGCTCTTATTATGCCACATCTCCTGTACTGCATTGAGGTATATTCTGGCACCACTGCAAGTAACATGTTAAAGTTTAAACTTGCTTTAAATAGAGTAGTACGCTACATTTTTTATTGCAGGTTATTCGATCACATTTCCCCGTTTGTTGTTTGTTTGGTTGTTCCTTCAATGATTTTGTTAAATGTAAAAATCTGATTATGTTCTACAAAATCTTTAAATCCCGTGATTCAATATTTGTGGTAAATATGTTCTCATTTTCTCACTCTACTCGAGTTAATCAAATACTCATACCAAGAGTTCTACCCCATATGGATGGGATGTTTTCTATAAGAGCAGCACGTCAATTTAATTTACATCGTAACTCCTTGCGTGTTTTCAATTATGCTAATGATACATATCGAAAAAAAAAATGCTTCGACACTTTGATAAGATACTCTTCTCTTTTATTTTTTTCTCTTTTTTTCTTTTTTTTTCATGTTTTCCTTTCGTTTTTTCTTTTTGGTTCTGATTATCGTCATTTTCATAAAAAAAAAATAAATAATAACGATTGTGAAAGCTAGTGTTTTGCTTTTGGTCTTGCAATTACAACAACACTTTAAAACAAGTGGAAGATACTGGCCAAGGCTTTTGGAAAGTTGTGCTTATTTAACTTATACCAATGAAAATACTACAATTATTTAATAATTGGGCGCCTTGAAATGTAAATTTTCCCTAGATGGAAAATCAAGTTATAGCGAAAAGAACACTCTTCATCACTATTATTCGCTTATTTTTTATATGGAGTTTCACTGCGAAAACAGAATATTTATGTATAAATAAAACTCTGTTCCCGCTAAATGTTTTGTAATTTACGTTACCAGCGCTGACACGCATCCGAAATAATCAAATATCAACAAAACAAACGAAATAAATCATTTTAATTTAAAATATAGGGAGCTCATAAATGTAATTTTATAAAAATTTAAACAATTTTCCCATTTTAGAACCTTTAATCATTGAATAAATGAAAAAAAAATTTACATTCTGCTGTGCCAAATGGTAACTTTCTCACTATAAGAATATTTGCAAAAAACAGGCCAAGCTATTTTAAATAACCAAAATTTATTGAAAATTTCCTGTACAACTCCAATTGACCCTACTTCTAGTGGAGTGTAGCTGGATGAAAATAAACCTTCCGGAAGCGTAGGTTAGATTTAAGTGACAGTCTGCCATCAGACTCACTTAGACGTTTTCGTCCATTGTGATACCACAGGAACAGAAGAAGGAAGATGCCTTCTAGTTCCTTCCGTTGAACCATCCAGATCGCTTTAAAAACCCTAATAACTTGCGAATGTTCACATCCGCTAAATCAGACAGGTTCACAAAGAAATGAGAACCTAAAGTGGAACTCCTGACTGCTAGTGCGGGACACGCACACAGAAGGTGTTCTATAGTTCCTTCTTCTTCGATGTCCTGACAGCTTCTGCAAAAGTCGTTGCTGGCAACCTTCAGTCTGTCAGCATGTTTTTCGATAAGATACTGACCCTCTTTGTGACCATCTATCATTCGCTGCCCTTCGGTCCTGGTCCTGAAAACTTAGCATACATGTCGCTAGAGGCATACCCACAGATTCCAGTATCCCTGGAATGTGTAGGGTAGTTCCTAGTCTCGCATGCTTATCCGCTTTACTTTTCCCTGGGATAGCTCTGAGGCCCGGCACCCAGAACAGTTGATCTGCGACAGTCGAGGGCGGTTTTTGTGTTCAGAAATATGTTCTCCAGTGATTTATTGGCTGTCTGAGAAGATATTTATGCCAATTGTCGTAATGACATTATATCTTAGCCATTCCACCACTTCCTTAATCGCAAGGGTCTCTGCTTGATACACACTACAGTGGTCGGGTAACCTCTTCGATATGACATGTTTTAGATTTTTAGAGTACATCCCATAGCCTACCTGGTCGTTCAGTTTGGAATCATCCGTATAGAAGTCTATAACTTCTGTTACCAGGTATATCGTAGTTCCAATCGGTTCTATCAGGAATAGTGGTACAGAAATTTTTTTCAAAAAGCGCAGCGACCACTGCCTTAACCTCACGGCAGTGGTCGCTGCGATTTGGGTGGCCACAATGTCCAGAGGCATAAGATGTAGCATTTAATGCAATACATTAGATAGTTTCGTCCTCCGTGCGGCTGTGATGCACAAACAAGCCATGCTTTGGATCCGGTTAAGTTTTAAAGCGCCGTCCACCAGACCACAACACCATATAGCATTATAGATCTGACAACTGCAGTATATACCCAATGCATGACACGCGGATTAAACTCCCAACTGCTGCCATTGGCTCTCTTGCAGGTGTATAAGGCAAGTGTGGCCTTTCGTGGCCTTTCCAAAATTTTGGATTTGAAGTTCAATTTCCTGTCCAACAAAACACCCAGGTATTTTGCGCTATCTGTAAATGGAACATTCTCTTCACCCAAGGAGATAGGATCCACTGTATTCAACTTATATCTCCTGCTGAAAAGAACTTCATCTGTCTTGCACGGATTTATACCTAGACCACTTTCGGTAGCCCACTTTGCTGTTGCTCGTAGAGCTTCCTGAAGTATATCTCTTAGAGAGCTGGGAAACTTTTCCCTAACCGCAATTGCCACGCCATCAGCATACGCGACCACTTTTACGCCTTTTTCTTCCAGAAGATCATAACATATTGTTAATGGCTATATTCCAAAATAGAGGAGACAGTACGCCTCCTTGAGGAGTTACTCTGCTGACCCATCTTTTTAGATTCACAGATCTCAAGCCTGTCGTAATGCATCTGACGACCCTTACCGCATTTGGTTGTTTCATTCGACTGACCAAAAAACAGACCCTTTTGATAAAAACATAAAGAAATATGTTTTTGTCAGAAGGAATAGAGCGCACTCTTATCGAAAACAATTACATGTGCTATTTTGAAAAGTGATTTTCATATTTTGGTTTCGTTTTATCACACGACACACATGTGCTAAATTTAACATGTCATAAGACAACTACATGCCGGGTAATAGAGCATTTAACATTATAAGTGTATTTCAGCGATTTAAATTTAAGTTAAAGTGAGACAAACATGTAATTTTAAATTTAGTACAAGTTAATATTGTTAGGGTTGCCATAATCCAAGTATAAATTCATATATTGGTATTTATATTAACAACGAGGTAAAATTCATATTGGGCTAAAACTCATTCAATTAATTTTCTTATAACTAAATGGGCCAATTTGGGAGAACATGCAGATGTTGTTGATGAATTGGATTCTACATGCCGCCGGCCTTGCAGGAATGAAATTTAATAATGGTATTTTTTTCGGTAAATTATCGTTGGCCAGCAGAATTTCGACGTTCAATGTATTGCAAAAGGTCGGATCGGCTAAGTCACACTACTGATAGAAAAATTACGATACTTTGCCAACGTCGCCTGGTATAATTTTGTTCGCGTCAATGGCAAAAATTTTAGTACCATTTGGAATCAATTCAATTCAATTTGTATTTTTGTCATCGTGACAGAAGTGTTGTTGAGCTTTGTACTTAAAATATTGACGCCCATGGCATATATCTTGGTTGACGCCAATATAAAATCTTTGTTAAACAAATAAATAAAATGTTTTTATACAATTTGAGTGCGTGAAAATGGAAATAGTACAAATCCTAAGGGCATTCTTCATCAAAAATATGTTTGTATCTTGTGTACATAACATAAAATATCGAAATAAAATTAGATTATAATTATTTTCAATATTTTTTTATTTATAAGCGGTTGGAATAATTTATAACCGTTTGGTACCAAAATCAATAGGGGCCTGGTGATAAAACCCACAACAGATTGGTTCCAACCAACAACAGATTGGTTCCAACCAACAACAGATTGGTTTTACAACCAATACCAGTTCAGTAACAAGGCTAGTACCAAACGGTACTAATCATTTTATGTTTCATCCATGCCGTTGTTGTTGTTGGAAAAGTTGTATGGAAACAGGAGTGAACAAGGCCGGTGATTTGAATTTTTAACATCGGATCATGGTATGATTCTAAATTTAGGGTACAGTAAGTCTTACTGTCCCTATTTATAGTTCGGAGATTCAACCTGTCTAGCAGGGCCTAAAGTATCACCATCTGAACTTGAATTCAGTAGTTAGTCTTGCTTTTGCCGGGGCATCAGGGTTTGAACACGAGCTAGAGCATTAGGCAAAAAGAAATGGACTCTAGAACGTAGGCTTAACCGTTCTTTAAAGTGCGACTTATTGTTGCTGATTTTCTTATTTTGTGATGGACTTTGTTGCCTGTTGTTGTGTTGTTTTTTGTTACGTGAAGTTGATGGATTTTGGGAGCTAGCGCGGCTTCGATGGTACTGGCAAGAGAGTTATATGATTCTCTGTGTTCAATTGCCGCTTTTAGTCCTTAACGGAATGAACGCATTAAGGAGCGTCGCGTTGAAAATTCAACTGTGCAAACAAATGCTGAAAAAGCTACTCGCAAAAGTTACACAAAATTTAACTTTGACGACCAAGAACAATAGTTCACGCTGGGCAACAGAGAATGGCCCTCGCTTTCAAGCGTCAAAGTGTCATTTTTTTTTAACTTTTCCGCGTTGCTTTTGTCAGCTATGTGTGCAGAATTGTATTTTTCCAATGCGAAGCTCTAAACCAAAGCTCAACGCTCATTTTATTTCGGCCTTTAGATTTGGTTGCCTTATTTAAGTGTGAACGTGTTATACTAAAATTCGTTTACACTGCTCATTAAATCCGGATTTAAGGCTCTCGTCAGCTGATTTTATAAAGGGAAAACAGATGATCGAGCCATTAAATCTGGTTTTGAGAGCAGTTTTAGGCCAACGACTAGCCTTTGGCTAGAATGCATAGTTTAACTAAAGGTGCCATCACACTAAATGTTCTTGTCTTATGACATGTCAAATTTTGTTATTGTTGAAGTTGCACACATAGTGCGATAGCACTGCTATTTTTTCGATTAGAGCGGTGATCTATTCCTTCTAACAATAACATAACGAAATCAGATGTTTTTGTTGTAAGTTGATTGAAAGCAGACCCAAATTAAATTGTTTTCACAACTATAACAATTTGTAATCCTAAAAAATCAGCTTTTGCTCTTATTTTTAGGTTATGTCATATAAAAATAACATAAAAGTGTGATTGCAAAAATTATGAATTGGTGTGTAAATTGGCATTTTGGCACAAACAATGAAATACCAACGATACATATAAAGCGACATGTCATAAGACAATAATATGTAGTGTGACGGAGCCTAAAGGGACGAATAAGTGATCCGTTTTGTATGTGTATTTCTGCAACACGAACTTTGGAGTCGTTGCCAGTGAAAACCTTTAATACTATTCCCAGACACCACTCCGTGGACGGGAGATTGTCATCGTCTTTTTCCAAATTAAGTTGAGTGGTTTTCCACTTATATTTCCTTTGCAATTCTGATACATATTTATTTTTCCATCTCTTAGCAAACAGTATTTGCAAAGTTTTCTGTCTTTGCTAACGGTTCATAAACGATAAATTATCTGAGTATTCCTTAGGAATGGCCATCAAAGCAACTCCTCGAATTATATGGCCGGGAGTTAGTTGAATAAGATCAGTTGGGTCTTCGATGATCGGTTACAATGGCCGCGAGTTAAGTACACTTTCAATCCTCACTAAAACGGTAGAAAACTCCTCAAATGTGAACTAAAAGTTCGAGGCAACCTTTCGAAAATAAGTTTTCATACTTTTCAAAGCCGCCTCATATGAGAGGAGGCTTCGAAAGCCGTTTCGAACGCAGTGTAGTATTGCACTTTTCAAGCGAATAACTAAACTCTTAGCGAATGTTACGCAACATGGTCTGGTGTTCAGCATATAATAGTATTTTTTGCGTAGACACCTTATATCACCAGTAATCTTGCACCTCAAATCTTGTGGAGTTAATAGGGTTCTAGAAGATCTAGACGTTAATAAATCCCCGGGCCCGGATGGCATATCAACACTTGTCTTACGCAAGTGTTCTTCGACGCTCCCTCGTCCATTACGCAACATTTTCAACCTTGCCTATCGTGCGGGAGTCTTCCTGGCGCGTTGGAAGGTTGCGAACGTTCAGCCAATACCCAAGAAGGGTGAGGCAAACAACCCTGCGAATTATCGGCCAATTACGATATGCTCCGCTCTCTCCAAGGTCATAGAGAGCATGGTTAATCACCATCTTGTGAGGTATTTAGAGTCTAATGGCCTTCTTAGCGACCAACAGTATGGGTTCCGCAGAAATCGCGCTACGGGCGACCTCATGGTACTTCTGTCGGAACGTTGGAGTCGCTCAATCCACCAGTTTGGTGTCGTTAATGGCTTCGTTCGAATTATTTCGAGCTTTCTCAGAGATCGCACTAAATCGAGTCGTGATAGATGGGTTCTCATCCAAAGAGCATAAATTGACCGCAAGTGTACCCAAGGGTTCTGTTCTTTCTCCTTCTCTTTTTCTTATTTTCATCAACGATCTGTTGGGTCAGACATCGAATCCGATCTACTCATTTGCGGATGACAATAATCTCTGTCATTCGTACTCATTCGACCATAGACCGAGTCTTCGAGATATTTTGGAAAAGAGGCGGGTTATGGACGATACACTCTGCCAGGATTTGCTGGCCATTTTTGAGTGGGGTCGAATGAATCCAGTAGAAGACTCAGTGCTGCTTGTTGTCACACAAACGATTCGCTGACCCATTACGATCATCTTTGTCTATCAACGGTGTAGATGTTGAGCAATCAGAAGCTCTTGATGTTCTGGGCATGAAAATACAAAGTGATGTTCGTTGAGCTAAACATGTATTTGAAGTGTCGAAAGAAGCATTCAAGTGTTTAGGCTTCCTTAAACGGTGCAAGAATTACTTCACTCCGTCTGATCTTTTTAACATCTACACCAATTTCCACTTCATAAGGCCGAAAATGGAGTACAACTCATATGTAAGGGCTGGTGCTTCAAAATCATCCCTGGAGCTACTGGACCGTGTACAGAGGAGAGCGATGGCGTTGATTGGGGACAGTGGGGTATCCAACTCTATTGCCTCCCTTCATCTTGTCGCAATGTGGGTTGTTTGGCGCTGTTCTATCGCTACTTTCATGGTGTGTGTTCGTCTGATATTCGTCTTCTTATTCCTGATGTAAGGATGTATGTCAGGGATACTAGACATTCCAGTAACTCACACCCGTTTGTAATTGATTGGCCAGCGGACCGCACAATGCATTATAGAGAGAATTCTTATTTCGACCGAACCGTTCGTATGTGGAACCGACGTCCGGGTAATGTTTTTCCCACCCACTTAGACATCCAAAATTAAGGACAAATGTCAATAAGCACTACATCCTTTTCCCCCCTCCAATTCCTAATTTCCTCTCGTCAACGCAATGCACTGCATTCATAGGGGAAATCCCCTGCATGTTGGCTAAAAAAAAAATACAAGCGCAAAAAGCCTTTTCTGAGGCATCGCAAAATCCGTGCATTTGAATCTTGCCTTCGGGCGAGTAGAGGGATCTTTAAGTTTTCTATCTAAGGGAAATTAAATATGAATATATCCAATTTTTCTAAAGAATGCGCTTTGACCTCCTCATCCCATTCGGTCCCATCTCATCCCTCATCTCATTTAGACAACAGTGCCCTTAGATCCCTATACACTCTCTGCACCTTGCCGTTAGACTGAGGGGAAGCTACCGAAATCTTTACATGAGATATGTTACCATCGCCCAAAAATTTAGCGAGCTTATTCGACGTAAAACATGTCCCCCTGCCACTGATCACACTCCTGAGACGACTATAATACTCAACATACCTCCTCAAAGCACAACAGACTTGCTTCGTCCCTGGTGTATTGATCGCATATAGCTTGACGAATTTTGTAAACGCGTCTATGACGACCAAAATATACCTACTTTAAGACCTCACTGACGGCAGTGGACCGAAGAGATGAAAGTCTCGAATGGCAGCGGAGTCTTCTCAATATTGTACAAATTCCGTTCATTCCTTCTACAGGGCGACGAATAAAGCATTTCTTATAAACTTATTCAACTTGTATCTCATGCCCAATAATATCATTTGATATGATTCGCACACTTCTCGATCTCCACATGACCGTACCTCTCATGAGTCATTCGCATAACATTCTCCTCCAATTCCTCGGGCATATACAACTGACCCACTACTACTACTTTTGGCATTCTGATGAAAGACCAATCCGTTCTCCAAAACATAGCCCTCAACTTCCATCTGTTAACTTTGCTATCTGTGTATTAAAAATCGACATCATACTCCTCTATCGCAGCAACAACGGGAATGCGGCTAAGTCCATCGACATGTAACATCATTTCACTTCAATGGTGCCTGATCGTATAGTCATAATTTTCCGGCTCCAAAGTCCACCTAGCAATCCTTGGGTTATCTTCCCTTATACTCTAAATAATCCAATTCCTGACAACATAATTTACACTTCTCCCAGTTCAACCGCTAGCCAGCCTTCCCCAAAGTCCCCAAAACTCCTTTCAAAATCCTCAAACGTAGCCGTCGCTATATTTATATCATCCAAATACACGACAATCTGCCCCGCGTTAATAAAATCCTTAAGCACCCTATTGATAAATCTCTGAAACACGGTGTTGTTGCTTTGTTAACTTTATATTACCTTGTCATATTATACTTTGGGTCTATACAAAACATACACACATAATATAACATAGCAACCATAGACTTTAAGCAACAGTTTTAAATCAATTGTTATACATTATTTATTCGGTTGTTATACTAAACTTCGAGAATCAACAACAGTTTTAATTTTTTTTTCCAAAGAATTTCTTGACAAGGAAAATATTTTTTCTGGATTGTGCCAGAAATTTTTCGTAATTTTTAAACCCTCCACCATAGGATGGGGGGTATACTAATTTCGTCATTCTGTTTGTAACTACTCGAATTATTCGTCTGAGACCCCGTAAAGTATATATATTCTTGATCGTCGTGACATTTTATGTCGATCTAGCCATGTCCGTCCGTCTGTCTGTCGAAAGCACGCTAACTTCTGAAGGAGTAAAGCTAGCCGCTTGAAATTTTGCACAAATATTAGTGTAGGTCGGTTGGTATTGTAATTGGGCCATATCGGTCCAAGTTTTGATATAGCTGCCATATAAACCGATCTTGGGTCTTGACTTCTTGAGCCTTTAGAGTGCGCAATTCTTATCCGATTAGAATGAAATTTTGCTCGACGTGTGTTGTTATGATATCCAACAAGTGTGTCAACTATGGCCCAAATCGGTCCATAACCTGATATAGCTGTCATATAAACCGATTTTGGGTCTTGACTTCTTGAGTCTCTAGAGGGCGCAACTCTTATCCGATTTGAATGAATTTTTGCACGACCTGTTTTGTTATGATATCCAACAACTGTGCCAAGTATGGTTCAAATCGGTCCATAACCTGATATGGCTATCATATATAAACAGATCTGGGGACTTGACTTCTTGAGCTTCTAAAGGGCGCAATTCCTATCTGATTTGGCTGAAATTTTACATGACGTATATTATTTTTACTTTCAACAACTGTGTCAAATAAGGTTCAAATCGGTTCATAACCTGATATAGCTGCCATATAAACAGATCTGGGGTCTTGACTTCTTGATCTTCTAGAGTACGCAATTATTATCCGATTTGCCTGAAATTATGTACGACAGATCCTCTCTTGACCATCAACATACGTGTTTATTATGGTCTGAATCGGTCTATAGCCCGATACAGCTCCCATATAAATCGATCTCTCTATTTTACTTCTTGAGCCCCCATAGAATGCAATTCTTATTCGAATTGGCTGACATTTTACATAGGTCTCCAACATATAATTTAATCGGGTCCAAACCGGACCCTATCTTGATATCGCTCTAATAGCAGAGCAAATCTTTTCTTATATCCTTTTTTGCCTTAGAAGAGATGTCGGGAAAAGAACTCGACAAATGCGATCCATGGTGGAGGGTATATAAGATTCGGCCCCGCCGAACTTTGCACGCTTTTACTTGTTTATGGATATTTTGTTGAAGATTTGTGTGTTGCCGAATTATCTTGGTTGGAACCAGATTGTTAAATCTTCAACGAATTGGTTTTTCTGAAATCGGTCAGATTTTTACCATAGCCGTGTGTAGATTGCACATTTTTTAATCAACATATTGTTAATTTAATTTAAATGGTAAAGAAGAAACCCCTTTTTCGGAGATTAATGCCTTTTTCGGCGATCAACGTCATCTATTGAACCTTTATTGAAAGAAGGTTCAAGAATGGTTAAAAGTGCTAATATATTCTTTCAACCATGCCTATGAACCTGAATGATAACCCGAAACTTTTAGAAGAACTAAAGTTTTGTTTTGAACCTCCCAATATACTGACACGGTCTCAAAAGTGCTTATAGCCAAGAAAATTTGGGAACCCTTAGTGGGTTTGTAATATAAATTTGTAAGTAAATTTGAATATGGTTCTTTAGTTTAAGATGTATTAAAAGGTGTTAGAGTTCCAGCCATATGGGAACTTTCATTTGATCGCCTTGTCCTGATTGCTGATTTTTACTGCTGTTTTCACCCCGAATATTGGTGAATCAAACTGATTCACGTGGGGAAGAATGTTGTTGCTTTGTTAACTTTATATTACCTTGTCATATTATGCTTTGGGTCTATACAAAACATACACACATAAAATAAACATAGCAACCATAGACTTTAGGAAGTCTCAATAAACGCGCCTTTTATGACCCCAAAACCTAAGATCGAGAGATCGGGCTATATGGCAGCTATATCTGAATCTCATCCGATCTGTGCCATATTGCAGAAGTATGTCGAGGAGCTTAATTTAACCCACTTAACCTAACCTTTAATCGAGAAATCGGTCCATAAGGCAGCTATATCCAAATCTGGATCGATCTGAGCCAAATTGACAAAGGACGTCAAAGGGCCTAACACTACTCACTGTCCCAAATTTCAGCAAAATCGGGTAAAAACTGTGGCTTTTATGGGCCTAAAACCCTAAATCAGGGGATCGGTCTATATAGCAGCTATATCCAAATCTGGACCGATCTGGGCCAAATTGATGAAGGATTTCGAAGGGCTCATCACAACTCACAGTCTCAAATTTCAGCAAAATCGGATAATAAATGTGGCTTTAATGGGCCTAGGACCCTAAATCGTAGGATCGGTCTATATGACAGCTATATCCAAATCTGGATCGATCTGGGCCAAATTGACGAAGGATGTCGAGGGGCCTAACACAACTCACTGTCCCATATTGCAGCAAAATCGGACAATAAATGTGGCTTTTATGGGACTAAGACCCTAAATCGGAGGATTGGTCTATATGGCAGCTATATCGAAATCTGAACCGATCTGGGCCAAATTGACGAAGGATGTCGAGGGACCCAACATAACTCACTGTCCCAAATTTCAGAAAAATCGGATAATAAATGTGGCTTTTATGGGCCTAAGACCCTAAATCGGCGGATCGGTCTATATGGGTGCTATATCAAGATATTGTCCGATATAGCCCATCTTCAAACTTAACCTGCTTATGGACAAAAAAATAATCTATGCAAAGTTTCAGCTCAATATCTCTATTTTTGAAGACTGTAGCGTGATTTCAACAAACAGACGGACAGACGGACGGACATGTCTAGATCGTCTTAGATTTTCACGCTGATTAAGAATATATATACTTTATAGGGTCGGAAATGGATATTTCGATGTGTTGCAAACGGAATGACAAAATGAAAATACCCCCATCCTTCGGTGGTGGGTATAAAAAGACTTGAAGTTGAGGGAGGGTCTGTCGTCAGAAAACTTCAGGCATAACTCAAGTGTAGGTCGGAGAAGACGGCCCTCCATGCAGTGATGCGAGATGTTGAGACGTTTCTCCAACTGAAGGAGTACGGGATGGCGGCCTTCCTTGAAAGGGCATTTAACAACGAGGAGATTGGTCGACAGACACCGCCCTGAGCCACACGGGGAGATAAAATACGGCCAAGGTTCGCTTCTTGACACTATGAATGTGGTGGGTAGACTGAGGAGAGTTTCGGGAGGAACTGGATTGGGGTTGTACTACGACACACACCTAAAATGTTGTGTGTGTCGTAGTACAACCCCCAGAGCTATGTGCCATAACGCGCAAAATTCTGGGAAGGAATTTACAGTTTTGCGATATCAGTAGTTGTTGCTGTTGTTGTAGCCACATTTGTATGTGGAGGTAGCGATCCTCGTCAAGCTCCAAAAGTGAACAAGCTCGCTCCGGTCCATAGGACCGATCGCCGCGGGAACGCTACGACCATTGGTTATTTAAAGACGCCAAAAGATCGCCTTGTCCTATCGAGTATCGCAGTCACTCAGTATTTGAGCAAGAGCCGTTGCCGCCCGAACTCTCAATGAGACTCTCCACTCGATATCGCTGATTGTCCGCGACTGCAATTGCAGCTACTCCGTATACGAAGCATTCTACTAGCTCTCAGCTGATCTTCTCGAATCACATTAACACTAAATAAATTGGAGTCCAAAGTTTCAACTGATTTGGTGCTTATAATCATCCCGTGCCGGGTCGAAATCAGAATGTGTATATGGCGGCCCTCAAGGTCGTGGGTTCTAGTACAGTGAGGAGTGGCGTGGCGTGGAGGAGTAAGTGGAATCCCTAAATAGACCTCAGTTTCACGATATAGTGCTAACGTAGATTAACAGATACCTCAGAGCCTATTGGCTTAATTATAAACAATAAATTTTAATAAATTCCACAGAGAAATCATAGAATAGCAGTTTTTTAACATGAATTTTTGGTTTTGAAATGTCTTCAAATATTATCAGCTGACACGATAACGGAAC
The DNA here is from genome assembly GCF_963082655.1 of Stomoxys calcitrans. Lineage (NCBI taxonomy): Eukaryota > Metazoa > Arthropoda > Insecta > Diptera > Muscidae > Stomoxys > Stomoxys calcitrans. The sequence goes on from NC_081552.1 coordinate 100,551,300, forward strand.
GTAAAACTTTGTTTTTACTGAATTCTACTTTCCGGTTACGGTCGGCAGAAGTTCGGCAATCGCTTGCATGTGTTTTCACAAAGCAAAACAAAACAACTGACACGATTTCCTACATTTACGGTATGTTAACAAGAGCATAATCAGGCCTTTATAAATTTGTTATTCAGTTGTTATAATAAACTTCGAGAATCAACAACACACGGCACCCGCGTTCTTAAGCCCAAATGGCACGTGACAATACTCAAACTGGCCAAAAGACGTAACGAATTACATGTAATTAATCAAATCCTCGTCCATTGGCATGTGATGAAAACTACCCTCCATAATGCCCCGTTCGAAAAGTTACTCAAGTTTCATCCCCACCTGACCCTTCTTACGATAAGAAGACGTCCCTTCATCATCACAAACACAGTCGACAATTGACCTTACGGCCAAGGCACCAAGAAATATTCATTTACAGGTAGTGGCAGTTGCCCAACAACAAAATATTGAGTGCACTATCTGTCAAAATCAGTGATTAGTGCAATTCTGATTTTGTGTATGTTACTAATTCGCGCCATTTTTTGTTGTTTGTATGTGCTATGGTTCTTAACTATAATACACACACACACACACCCAAAACTCGTTGACAGATAGTGCACTTCTCGAGAAAAAATTGTACTCAGCTGTTCACGGTACACTATCTAGTAGTTATGTCGTGCAAGGCACGCTCCTTATCCAAACTCGGATAAATGTTGACCACTCGATCACCATGGTATAAATAAATGGTAGCGTCATTAGCACAACAAAAAACTATACCCCAAAAGAAACAACCTTTAGTGGCAAATGCCGTAAATTGAAATGTCGAAGTGATTTTAGAAATAAACTTTGTTTTACAACTTATATTCTTCAAATATTTGTATTTTCATCATTTTAACACTATTTTGTTGCTAATATGTAGAATATCGGATCATAAAGGACATATTTTCAAGATTTTAGAAAAAAACACAGCTGTGTTTTGAAACCTTTGACATTTAGATTTGCTGTAAAATCAAAACAAAAATAAAAAAAAAATCCTCAACTGTTCGCATGACCTCAACCTATAAGTGCATCCTGCTCGAACACCTTTAACACAACAAATTACTTGCATCACCTCCTGGCACTCATCGTTCTCCTCCACTACCTCCACCTCGATAGCATCGCACTCAGAAACGCCTCCTCGTTGAGACAACTCGCCACCCATTCCACCCTCACACTGTCCCCCATTCTCATCAGCTCGACCTCGGTATGAGGCAAAATTCAACATACCCCTGTGTCATTCCTTCTAGTCTGCGACGCAGTCCAACACATTTTTCATTTTCGTCAAACTTACAAACAGTTGCATAGTCGTCGTACTGCATAAACCATTTATTAGCGTCATAATTATCATCGTCAGAAAACATGGGCTCGCTGCGTCTAGCTCTGCCAACTTTAGTAACTTTATCTACCTCGGCACCGCCGTAACCAAAACGAATGACACCAGTTTTGAGATAAAGCGAAGAACAATACTGATAAACAGATGCTACTTGGACTAAGTAAGCAGTTTAGAAACAAGGCCACCTCTCGACAGACGAAGATTACACTATACGAGACACTGATCCCGGCCGACACGGGATATCTATGAGCACCACACAGGCTGGAACTTTGAGCTCCGACTTGTGTGGTGTCCATCGTTATCAGGAGAAGCTTAGCTGAAAGCTACTGGGCGCGTCCACAGGTTGCGGATGGTGGAAAGCTCATTTTTTATGCAGAGTAGCTGCAAATGCGGCCGCGGGCAGTCAGCGATTTTCGAGAGGAGAGTCTCAGTCAGTGGAGTCAGGTGGCACTGGGGCGCTGGGAAACTATGAGAACTACTATGAGAAACAAAGGAATGGTAAAAACTGACCCCCCCAACAATGACGACCCATGCAAATGAAAAAAGGACCATGATTTGGGGATCTGCACCTGGAATGTCCGCACTCTTTACAGAGAAGGTGCAGTATACGCGCTGGCGGATGTATTAGAGAAGTACAAGGCAGATATTACTGCCTTACAGGAAGTGCGATGGACTGGGAATGGCGTCACTACAATATCAAACGGAGACGAACTATACTATAGCTACCATAACACGAGGCATGAGTTTGGCTGTGAATTTGTGGTTAGGCGGAGAGTGAAACACCTTGTCTCCAGCTTTACTCCGGCGGATGAGAGGTTAGCCACAATCCGCATAAAACCCAAATTCTTCAACATCAGCCTTATTTGTGCCCATGTCCCAACGGAAGACAAAGACGAGCAGACCAAGGATATTTTCTACGAGCGCCTAGAGAGAGATATTAAAATCGCGCCCATGGTATTGAAATCGTTCTGGAATATTTTAATGCAAAGATAGGGAAGGAAAACATTTTTGGTCCAACAATCGGAAAGTTAAGCCTCCACGAGATAACGTCTAGTAATGGGTTGAGGCTGATTGATTTCGCCGCGGCAAAAAACATGGTAGTTACTAGCACCAGATTTCAACACAAAAGTATTCACAAAGCCACATGGCTGTCACCCGATCAAATACGAGAAACCAAATTGACCACGTTGTGATAGGTGGAAGGCATTCATCCAGCCTGTTAGATGTACGATCGATCCGTGGAGCGAATATAGATTCGGAAAATTACATTGTTGCAGCAAAGGTACGCACCCGTTTAAACATGGCGAGGAAAGTACGATCTGACACAGCACGAAAGCTGAACATTGAAAAGCTGCAAACACAACAAATGGCATCGGCATACTCCACTCGACTGACCCAACTACTTGATGAAAGCTCTTCTCGTTCCGATGATATAATGGCGCAGTGGCAAATTTTTGCCCACACCATGGAAAATGTCGTGAAATCCATACTTGGGCACCGGAAGCCTCCTCCAAGATGAGGATATGGAAAGAACATTTTACCCAACTGCTAGTGTCCGACGTTGGCGGCGAAGAGTATACCGCAGAACCAATCAATGACGATGGTATGTAATATTTACTTCCTCAGAATGAGGTCCAAGTGGCAGTGACCCGACTTAAGAACAACAAGGCAGCAGGAGCCGACGGGTTACCCGTTGAACTATTTAAGACCGGAGGCGACGTGCTGATAAGGCGTATGCATCAGCTTATATGCGCAATCTGGCTAGAAGAACGCGTACCCGATGATTGGAACTTCATCAACCTCAATGCAAAACAAAGGAGAACACGTTCACTCACGAAAAGAATGGACAAATAACCTACACTGCACCGGACGATACGTGGCTTGGCGGCTGACTTGCCCAGCGTTTGCCCTCCCACAGAAGCCGCAATCGGGCTTCACCATGATATCATTCCCATGCATTGGATATCCCAAAGTCAGTACCTTTACTTACCCTTGAACTTTGTCCCTACCACCTTCCGAAATTAACCTAAGCCAACAACATGTTTAGAATTCTGTTCAACGTTATAAAATCTTTCATAGTTTTATTCTAGCGAACTACTAAAATACAAACCAGAATTGCAATAGAAATTTAGTTTGAAAATCCAATAGAAAAGTAAATGCAAACATTCGGAAAATGTGAAATTTAAAAGATAAAAAAAAAGAAATAAAAAAAACCAAATTAGAATAAACTTAGAAAAAACAATAATATGAAACGGTCTTTCTCTTCTTCTTCTAGTTTAGAAACAGGACCAGGAATAATGCGAGACGGACTCCCAGATCGGTAGATGATGATGGCACCTGCTTGGTACCAGTAGATGGACCCTCAGTTGATCTGTCCGTCCGTTTATTGGTAAGTATGTTTATTTTTTCCCTTTGTGTTTGGTACATATATTTGCATTAATATGGTTTGTATGTTCTTTTTATGTAGTCTTTTTATCTCGGTGGCGATTTATGTAAAAATATACATAAGCATGTATTTTTTTCTTAGCTTCTCTTGCATTAGAGACAGCACAATCGGCCTCACTATTGGGACACTACCCCCACTTTAAACCTACGACAAAGCTACATACCTAAGCTGAGCTCAACCTGAGACGCCTTGGGCACCTTTTATACAAAAGTAAAAAAAGGTAAATTTCATAGAAACTAAATACACGATTGTCCTGCCAAACCACTCTTAATAAACAGATGCATTTTTTTCTTTACAAATATAGGCTGAAACAAAAGGAAAATAAGGAAGTCAAGTCTGGAGTCCGTTTGTTCGAGGTTAATGGTAATTCAACCGTCCGTATAGGGCTTTACATGGGGCATGTCTGTCTGAGCATGCCAGTTTGCTGCGTCTCCCACGTTGATTGAAGCGATGATGGTGGCTGGACGTGGCCGAAAATATACGATTATATTTGTAGTTCAAATCTTGCTTGTAATTTTGAGTTTTTGTTTAGCTTGTAAGTTCACGATTTATTTAGCTTGTAAGTATTTGGTTTATTTAGCTTGTAAGTTTATGGTTTATTTAGCTTGTAAGTTTTTGGTTTATTTAGCTTGTAAGTATTTGGGTAGTTTATTTTACTTTGCAGGTTATTTAGCAAGTAAGTTCATTTAGCTCTTAAGATTAAAGTCTCTTTTTTTTAGGTTTCACTTTTTAATATTTAGGTTACAAATTCAAGTTTCAATGTTTGTTTGGCACACAATTAACCATCAATAAAACACACAAGCATAAGCATCTTTTTCTTCTTCTTTAAAAGTGTTGGTTAGGTCATACTACAAGGCATATGGCTGGCTTTAGTTTCACAACAACAAAAAACACTCAATTTCACTCGATTCCACACGTCCAACCAGCTTCAATGTTCAAATTCAAGAGACAGGAAAAAGCACAGGAAATCGTCCATTTTCCAAAAATTTCCTGGCCCTTTTTCCTTTCACTTTTCTTCTCATTGTTTATATTTGTCCCCAAGCCACCAGTCATGAACACCGGCACCTATACGGCAGCTGTTTATGACGTGTTGCCAATCGAATACACCTTATGTCATTTACAATAACACGGTTAGTGGCCCTACTCAAGTTTTGACATCGCGCACACAACATAGATATGGCACACTAATTACAAGAGAACACATGCCACTCGCCTATTCCGACGATATCGACTTTATAGGTCGGTCACTGGATGTAGTAACTGCAGCCATTGAAAGAATCGAAAGAGAGTCAGTGAAAATGGGTCTGGCAGTAAATAGGGATAAGACGAAATGGATGATTTCAACTCCCAAAACGCCTTGTACAACCGAGCAAATAAAGAAAATGGAGAAAGTTGGGAACCACAACTTTGAGATAGTCTGTAACTTTATATACCTCAGCACCGCTGTAACCGAAACGAATGACACCAGTTTTGAGATTAAGCGAAGAATTATACTGGCTTGGAACTTTATTCTATGTTCGGCTAGTGGCACAAATGTTCTCTCGTAGCCAATTAAGGTAAATAAAGTAAGGCAACTTGTATCTTTCTTTTTAGATCCACATCCCAAGCCTGGCGTAATGCTTCTTTTAGTAAGTAAGATATTAATAAACTTTCTTATGGTAGAGTTGATGCCTAGAAACTGAAACTCCATCATGATTGACGTCGGTTTTGCATTATTGAAAGCACCTTCATTGTCAAAAAATATTACCATTGTAAATTCCTTGACAGCGAGAGAACCCTCTTGGTGTCCCTCCATCACGCTGGTATATATGACATGCTGGTTGAGGGAGGGTCTGTCGTCAGAAAACTTCAGGCATAACTCAAGTGTAGGTCGGAGAAGACGGCCCTCCATGCAGTGATGCGAGATGTTGAGACGTTTCTCCAACTGAAGGAGTACGGGATGGCGGCCTTCCTTGAAAGGGCATTTAACAACGAGGAGATTGGTCGACAGACACCGCCCTGAGCCACACGGGGAGATAAAATACGGCCAAGGTTCGCTTCTTGACACTATGAATGTGGTGGGTAGACTGAGGAGAGTTTCGGGAGGAACTGGATTGGGGTTGTACTACGACACACACCTAAAATGTTGTGTGTGTCGTAGTACAACCCCCAGAGCTATGTGCCATAACGCGCAAAATTCTGGGAAGGAATTTACAGTTTTGCGATATCAGTAGTTGTTGCTGTTGTTGTAGCCACATTTGTATGTGGAGGTAGCGATCCTCGTCAAGCTCCAAAAGTGAACAAGCTCGCTCCGGTCCATAGGACCGATCGCCGCGGGAACGCTACGACCATTGGTTATTTAAAGACGCCAAAAGATCGCCTTGTCCTATCGAGTATCGCAGTCACTCAGTATTTGAGCAAGAGCCGTTGCCGCCCGAACTCTCAATGAGACTCTCCACTCGATATCGCTGATTGTCCGCGACTGCAATTGCAGCTACTCCGTATACGAAGCATTCTACTAGCTCTCAGCTGATCTTCTCGAATCACATTAACACTAAATAAAATGGAGTCCAAAGTTTCAACTGATTTGGTGCTTATAATCATCCCGTGCCGGGTCGAAATCAGAATGTGTATATGGCGGCCCTCAAGGTCGTGGGTTCTAGTACAGTGAGGAGTGGCGTGGCGTGGAGGAGTAAGTGGAATCCCTAAATAGACCTCAGTTTCACGATATAGTGCTAACGTAGATTAACAGATACCTCAGAGCCTATTGGCTTAATTATAAACAATAAATTTTAATAAATTCCACAGAGAAATCATAGAATAGCAGTTTTTTAACATGAATTTTTGGTTTTGAAATGTCTTCAAATATTATCAGCTGACACGATAACGGAACGTAAAACTTTGTTTTTACTGAATTCTACTTTCCGGTTACGGTCGGCAGAAGTTCGGCAATCGCTTGCATGTGTTTTCACAAAGCAAAACAAAACAACTGACACGATTTCCTACATTTACGGTATGTTAACAAGAGCATAATCAGGCCTTTATAAATTTGTTATTCAGTTGTTATAATAAACTTCGAGAATCAACAACACACGGCACCCGCGTTCTTAAGCCCAAATGGCACGTGACAATACTCAAACTGGCCAAAAGACGTAACGAATTACATGTAATTAATCAAATCCTCGTCCATTGGCATGTGATGAAAACTACCCTCCATAATGCCCCGTTCGAAAAGTTACTCAAGTTTCATCCCCACCTGACCCTTCTTACGATAAGAAGACGTCCCTTCATCATCACAAACACAGTCGACAATTGACCTTACGGCCAAGGCACCAAGAAATATTCATTTACAGGTAGTGGCAGTTGCCCAACAACAAAATATTGAGTGCACTATCTGTCAAAATCAGTGATTAGTGCAATTCTGATTTTGTGTATGTTACTAATTCGCGCCATTTTTTGTTGTTTGTATGTGCTATGGTTCTTAACTATAATACACACACACACACACCCAAAACTCGTTGACAGATAGTGCACTTCTCGAGAAAAAATTGTACTCAGCTGTTCACGGTACACTATCTAGTAGTTATGTTGTGCAAGGCACGCTCCTTATCCAAACTCGGATAAATGTTGACCACTCGATCACCATGGTATAAATAAATGGTAGCGTCATTAGCACAACAAAAAACTATACCCCAAAAGAAACAACCTTTAGTGGCAAATGCCGTAAATTGAAATGTCGAAGTGATTTTAGAAATAAACTTTGTTTTACAACTTATATTCTTCAAATATTTGTATTTTCATCATTTTAACACTATTTTGTTGCTAATATGTAGAATATCGGATCATAAAGGACATATTTTCAAGATTTTAGAAAAAAACACAGCTGTGTTTTGAAACCTTTGACATTTAGATTTGCTGTAAAATCAAAACAAAAATAAAAAAAAAATCCTCAACTGTTCGCATGACCTCAACCTATAAGTGCATCCTGCTCGAACACCTTTAACACAACAAATTACTTGCATCACCTCCTGGCACTCATCGTTCTCCTCCACTACCTCCACCTCGATAGCATCGCACTCAGAAACGCCTCCTCGTTGAGACAACTCGCCACCCATTCCACCCTCACACTGTCCCCCATTCTCATCAGCTCGACCTCGGTATGAGGCAAAATTCAACATACCCCTGTGTCATTCCTTCTAGTCTGCGACGCAGTCCAACACATTTTTCATTTTCGTCAAACTTACAAACAGTTGCATAGTCGTCGTACTGCATAAACCATTTATTAGCGTCATAATTATCATCGTCAGAAAACATGGGCTCGCTGCGTCTAGCTCTGCCAACTTTAGTAACTTTATCTACCTCGGCACCGCCGTAACCAAAACGAATGACACCAGTTTTGAGATAAAGCGAAGAACAATACTGATAAACAGATGCTACTTGGACTAAGTAAGCAGTTTAGAAACAAGGCCACCTCTCGACAGACGAAGATTACACTATACGAGACACTGATCCCGGCCGACACGGGATATCTATGAGCACCACACAGGCTGGAACTTTGAGCTCCGACTTGTGTGGTGTCCATCGTTATCAGGAGAAGCTTAGCTGAAAGCTACTGGGCGCGTCCACAGGTTGCGGATGGTGGAAAGCTCATTTTTTATGCAGAGTAGCTGCAAATGCGGCCGCGGGCAGTCAGCGATTTTCGAGAGGAGAGTCTCAGTCAGTGGAGTCAGGTGGCACTGGGGCGCTGGGAAACTATGAGAACTACTATGAGAAACAAAGGAATGGTAAAAACTGACCCCCCCAACAATGACGACCCATGCAAATGAAAAAAGGACCATGATTTGGGGATCTGCACCTGGAATGTCCGCACTCTTTACAGAGAAGGTGCAGTATACGCGCTGGCGGATGTATTAGAGAAGTACAAGGCAGATATTACTGCCTTACAGGAAGTGCGATGGACTGGGAATGGCGTCACTACAATATCAAACGGAGACGAACTATACTATAGCTACCATAACACGAGGCATGAGTTTGGCTGTGAATTTGTGGTTAGGCGGAGAGTGAAACACCTTGTCTCCAGCTTTACTCCGGCGGATGAGAGGTTAGCCACAATCCGCATAAAACCCAAATTCTTCAACATCAGCCTTATTTGTGCCCATGTCCCAACGGAAGACAAAGACGAGCAGACCAAGGATATTTTCTACGAGCGCCTAGAGAGAGATATTAAAATCGCGCCCATGGTATTGAAATCGTTCTGGAATATTTTAATGCAAAGATAGGGAAGGAAAACATTTTTGGTCCAACAATCGGAAAGTTAAGCCTCCACGAGATAACGTCTAGTAATGGGTTGAGGCTGATTGATTTCGCCGCGGCAAAAAACATGGTAGTTACTAGCACCAGATTTCAACACAAAAGTATTCACAAAGCCACATGGCTGTCACCCGATCAAATACGAGAAACCAAATTGACCACGTTGTGATAGGTGGAAGGCATTCATCCAGCCTGTTAGATGTACGATCGATCCGTGGAGCGAATATAGATTCGGAAAATTACATTGTTGCAGCAAAGGTACGCACCCGTTTAAACATGGCGAGGAAAGTACGATCTGACACAGCACGAAAGCTGAACATTGAAAAGCTGCAAACACAACAAATGGCATCGGCATACTCCACTCGACTGACCCAACTACTTGATGAAAGCTCTTCTCGTTCCGATGATATAATGGCGCAGTGGCAAATTTTTGCCCACACCATGGAAAATGTCGTGAAATCCATACTTGGGCACCGGAAGCCTCCTCCAAGATGAGGATATGGAAAGAACATTTTACCCAACTGCTAGTGTCCGACGTTGGCGGCGAAGAGTATACCGCAGAACCAATCAATGACGATGGTATGTAATATTTACTTCCTCAGAATGAGGTCCAAGTGGCAGTGACCCGACTTAAGAACAACAAGGCAGCAGGAGCCGACGGGTTACCCGTTGAACTATTTAAGACCGGAGGCGACGTGCTGATAAGGCGTATGCATCAGCTTATATGCGCAATCTGGCTAGAAGAACGCGTACCCGATGATTGGAACTTCATCAACCTCAATGCAAAACAAAGGAGAACACGTTCACTCACGAAAAGAATGGACAAATAACCTACACTGCACCGGACGATACGTGGCTTGGCGGCTGACTTGCCCAGCGTTTGCCCTCCCACAGAAGCCGCAATCGGGCTTCACCATGATATCATTCCCATGCATTGGATATCCCAAAGTCAGTACCTTTACTTACCCTTGAACTTTGTCCCTACCACCTTCCGAAATTAACCTAAGCCAACAACATGTTTAGAATTCTGTTCAACGTTATAAAATCTTTCATAGTTTTATTCTAGCGAACTACTAAAATACAAACCAGAATTGCAATAGAAATTTAGTTTGAAAATCCAATAGAAAAGTAAATGCAAACATTCGGAAAATGTGAAATTTAAAAGATAAAAAAAAAGAAATAAAAAAAACCAAATTAGAATAAACTTAGAAAAAACAATAATATGAAACGGTCTTTCTCTTCTTCTTCTAGTTTAGAAACAGGACCAGGAATAATGCGAGACGGACTCCCAGATCGGTAGATGATGATGGCACCTGCTTGGTACCAGTAGATGGACCCTCAGTTGATCTGTCCGTCCGTTTATTGGTAAGTATGTTTATTTTTTCCCTTTGTGTTTGGTACATATATTTGCATTAATATGGTTTGTATGTTCTTTTTATGTAGTCTTTTTATCTCGGTGGCGATTTATGTAAAAATATACATAAGCATGTATTTTTTTCTTAGCTTCTCTTGCATTAGAGACAGCACAATCGGCCTCACTATTGGGACACTACCCCCACTTTAAACCTACGACAAAGCTACATACCTAAGCTGAGCTCAACCTGAGACGCCTTGGGCACCTTTTATACAAAAGTAAAAAAAGGTAAATTTCATAGAAACTAAATACACGATTGTCCTGCCAAACCACTCTTAATAAACAGATGCATTTTTTTCTTTACAAATATAGGCTGAAACAAAAGGAAAATAAGGAAGTCAAGTCTGGAGTCCGTTTGTTCGAGGTTAATGGTAATTCAACCGTCCGTATAGGGCTTTACATGGGGCATGTCTGTCTGAGCATGCCAGTTTGCTGCGTCTCCCACGTTGATTGAAGCGATGATGGTGGCTGGACGTGGCCGAAAATATACGATTATATTTGTAGTTCAAATCTTGCTTGTAATTTTGAGTTTTTGTTTAGCTTGTAAGTTCACGATTTATTTAGCTTGTAAGTATTTGGTTTATTTAGCTTGTAAGTTTATGGTTTATTTAGCTTGTAAGTTTTTGGTTTATTTAGCTTGTAAGTATTTGGGTAGTTTATTTTACTTTGCAGGTTATTTAGCAAGTAAGTTCATTTAGCTCTTAAGATTAAAGTCTCTTTTTTTTAGGTTTCACTTTTTAATATTTAGGTTACAAATTCAAGTTTCAATGTTTGTTTGGCACACAATTAACCATCAATAAAACACACAAGCATAAGCATCTTTTTCTTCTTCTTTAAAAGTGTTGGTTAGGTCATACTACAAGGCATATGGCTGGCTTTAGTTTCACAACAACAAAAAACACTCAATTTCACTCGATTCCACACGTCCAACCAGCTTCAATGTTCAAATTCAAGAGACAGGAAAAAGCACAGGAAATCGTCCATTTTCCAAAAATTTCCTGGCCCTTTTTCCTTTCACTTTTCTTCTCATTGTTTATATTTGTCCCCAAGCCACCAGTCATGAACACCGGCACCTATACGGCAGCTGTTTATGACGTGTTGCCAATCGAATACACCTTATGTCATTTACAATAACACGGTTAGTGGCCCTACTCAAGTTTTGACATCGCGCACACAACATAGATATGGCACACTAATTACAAGAGAACACATGCCACTCGCCTATTCCGACGATATCGACTTTATAGGTCGGTCACTGGATGTAGTAACTGCAGCCATTGAAAGAATCGAAAGAGAGTCAGTGAAAATGGGTCTGGCAGTAAATAGGGATAAGACGAAATGGATGATTTCAACTCCCAAAACGCCTTGTACAACCGAGCAAATAAAGAAAATGGAGAAAGTTGGGAACCACAACTTTGAGATAGTCTGTAACTTTATATACCTCAGCACCGCTGTAACCGAAACGAATGACACCAGTTTTGAGATTAAGCGAAGAATTATACTGGCTTGGAACTTTATTCTATGTTCGGCTAGTGGCACAAATGTTCTCTCGTAGCCAATTAAGGTAAATAAAGTAAGGCAACTTGTATCTTTCTTTTTAGATCCACATCCCAAGCCTGGCGTAATGCTTCTTTTAGTAAGTAAGATATTAATAAACTTTCTTATGGTAGAGTTGATGCCTAGAAACTGAAACTCCATCATGATTGACGTCGGTTTTGCATTATTGAAAGCACCTTCATTGTCAAAAAATATTACCATTGTAAATTCCTTGACAGCGAGAGAACCCTCTTGGTGTCCCTCCATCACGCTGGTATATATGACATGCTGGTACACTAGACAATGTCCACAATGGACAGAATCTCGAGGACAGAATCTTTCTTAGCTTAGAGGCCTTAGATGTATTCTCCACGTAGCTACAGAACTCCACCCGGGATTTGTTCTGAGCCTTTCTCAGCTCGCCCTTATATTTTCTTAACTCAGAATTGTAGATGTCCCAATGGTTTGGTGGTCTTGTGGTTTTCGCTCTAATAGTTTTCTGCAGTCCTTCCTTTCCTTCCCTTTTATTACAAATCGCCAGATTGCAACTTAAAATAAATTCGATAAACCGCTCACCCCTTTCGTTGACATCCGAACTTCCTAGTATCTGGTGATGTGCATAAGCATCACTTCCTACAATGAGGCTCTTCTTCCCTGCAGAAGCGGCTTCAACCAGCAACTTAAAGTTTGAAGGCGGCATCTCTGAATCGTGTGCCATATAAAGGAAAGCCAGCCAGTAATGAGACTTATTTATTTCAAGGCTGGCTACTACTGAATCTTCAGTGCTTAACGTCGGAAGAAGAAAAACATTTAGACTACTCTTTGCAAGAAGACAGGGTCTCTGTGCCCCATTCCCCGTATCCTTGAGTAGTTTAAATCGCGGTATTCTCAATCCACGAACCATTCCTCCACACATTCATGGCTTCTTGGTAGGAGCCACGTCAATTCCCCCTGCCATCAGGAGGACTTTTAGTGCCGCTGAAGCGGCCTTGCAATGGTGAAGATTTATCAGTAGAAACAGGACCATAGTCAGGATTCAGAACTTCCACCACTGTTGCGTTAGCCCCGTCTTCTCTTTCCGTCAGGACTTCATCCTCACAAGATTCGTTAGAACTTGTCATAATGAGCTTCCGTACGCATCCAGCGGCAGGTGAGAAAGCTGTGGAACCACTCTTCCTCAGGATACTGGGCACTTGCGGTGTGGACGATTTCTCCTTAGATGAATCACTAGCTGCTGTTGTCAAGGAACTTATTGATTTTCGTACTTCCCCGCTGGAGCACACCTTGAGTCTCGATTGTGGCAAGGGGATTTTCAGTATCATGCAGTCCGTCAGCCTTTATCGATATGGTCGATAGTTTCTAAGGCAATTGTTCAGCAACTGCTGAGTCGTCTCCTGATTTCCCAACCCCACCGCTTCTCAGTTTCAGCTTGTTGAATTCGTAGGATACCACTCCTTCAGACTTGCTGAGGTCTGTGATACAGACCGGTCACCCTCAGCCTCATCCAATCTACCCGTCGGTGGTTGAAAGATTGGGATTACATTAACTAAGTCTTCCAAGTTTGAATTCAGGATCTGAGGGAATCCTTGGTATAGAAGCGTGTGCCATTGGTCGAGAGGGAATATCTTCCTTCTTGACTAAATCTAGAGCTGCACCTGGCCAGATCTCACTAATCTTTTTTAGCGCACAACGAAAAATGTAAATTGATCCCCGAAGGCAATTAGTCTGTATCGGCCCCGATACCAGCCTGCATCGTCACAAACTGGAGGACACCCAGGAAATTCCGCAAGGACATGGGAGTATACTGATGACAGTCCCCTTGTCGACAACTACCATCACCAAACTGTCCCTAGCGACATCAGCAAAGGTTCTTGGACCCATCTTACTGTTGGTCGCCCTAGTTCTTTTAGGCATGGGATGCCCCCCAGGTGACCGCAGCGTTTGGCCGACTGCGGTGCAGTATCCGAATCTAGACGTGTAGTCTATAGGGTAGCCTGTGCAGCAAATCCCCGAGCCCAATTTAGGGAGTCTCTCTCCCTATTAGTGAGAGTCTTAGGATCATTCGCACCAAGCCTCTCTATAAACCTGAGAGCGATGCGCCTTCTATTATTCCAACCTCTTAAAGAGCGTGTTGATTTGCCGGGGAAGGCCGATGGCCTAGGCAAATCATAAGCATGCGAAGAAAGAATAAGTTCGGTCTTGCCCTTGAGACTCGAACCAGGTGTCTTCCTCAAAAGAGCCTGCTGACCAGTCGTCTATCGGCTAGTGGAGCCTGGAGCAGCCGCTCCATCTATTGAGGTTTCAGAAGCAGACAACATGCTACGGCCTGATACCATCACCACACCTGTTGGGTCTTTGGAGTCCATTCTAAGCCTTCTCTCGGGTTCTAGATCTGCCGCTCCACTGGAAACAGACGCAGATCATCAACAGCCTAATGGATATCACTTTCGTAGCTATCCTTGAGTGACTTAAAATTTTCTTTCAAAAATAATGACCTATTACGAGTTATGTCTGGTACTATGTTAATTTTTCACCGTTGAAACCCCATTTTTTCGTGATTACTTTTTTGAAAAACTACACAAGTAACAAGGATAAAACAACAATTTTACCCTTAGTAATGAAGGAATGTCCTACTGAATGAAATCATCAAATTGTCTTGCTTTGAAATCTATTATCGTAAAAAAGTAATCGGCGAAAAATATCGCGAAAAGCGAATATAGTACCAGCATTTAAGCGCAGTATGCACCTCTGGCGAAATTTTCATTAACATATGAAATGCATTGGCATATCCTAAACGAGGTTTTCGCTTGCATTTACGCAGCACAAATGAAATTTTCTTTGCGTAACAGGGTGACATAACAGGCATTGGTGATTTTTTTCTTGCAATTACGAATGAAAATGAATGTTTTAATAGCTCCATGCAAAATGAAATAAAGTTATTCGCAAATAAATATTACAGCACATATGTACTTTATTAGCCAAAAAATTATTGAAATTCGGGCTAAATTATAAATTGATGTTTGTCGCCATCTTGTACAATTTCGGGCCATTTTCGTTATTTGTGTATGTCATGGTTCTTAACTATAATACAGACACACAACCAAAACTCGTTGACAGATAGTGCACTTCGCGAGAAAAAATTGTATTCAACAGCTAACGGTACACTACCTGGTAATTATGTCAAACTACCAACCTACCAAGAGAATAAAATCCTACAAATTTCGGTAGAAACTTACCAGACACGGCAACACTGGTCGTGGTGTGTATGGTGTTGGTTGGGTATAGATTTTTGTTGTTGGACAAGTTACCCTACCTCTTGAGTATACCCTGACTAATCAAAATAAATGGCATATATCACTAACTGAACGTACCACCGTTTGTCAATAAGAAAGATATAACAGTTTTGGCTTCACTTAGCGCGTTCATATTTTTAAAATAATCGGTTTGGTTTGTTCTGACAATTACAAAGTTTTGCGCAATGGCCGCTGAAAATGCAAATCCACAGAGAGAAGTTCGATCTTTTCTAATGCCCCGAGATCCAAGCATCGACAGAAGATTTCGTCCACGTCCTCAAAAACGAGAACGCTTGTTTGTTACAGTCAATGAAGAAAATGACTACGAAAGTGGTAGTGATGGTGAAAGTTGCGAATCGGATGGCGAATATTCCTTAGGTGCTCCAGAATCTATCGATTCATCTGGTAGTGTCGAATCGGGCGCTTTGGTCTATTTACGCCTTAGGCCTGTTGATGTTCCTTCGCCTGCGTACAGCATTTCGGAGGATGGAAATGTTTTGGTAACAAGACCACCTTCAGAATCCTCCAGTTCCAGCAATAATAAAAATTCAATGGAAAAACAATACAGTTTTTCAGGCATATTCGATGAAACTGTTAGCCAGCGAGATGTATATGAACGATGCATAGGACAAAAGATAGAGATCGAAGAGAGTTTCACAGTGTTGACATATGGTACTTCTGGATCGGGCAAGACGTTCACATTGCTTGGAGATGCTTATCGCCCCGGTGTCATTCCTCGCTCTTTGGAAAATATATTTAGTCAATATCAAACTAATATATATCCTAACCCAGCCTTGAAGTTGTTGAATGGCCGCATCACTGTTTTGGATGACGAAATGGCGAGCAGAGAAAATATTTTGCGACTAAAAATTCTTAATGGATGCCCAGAATTTGAGGGCGATTACGCGAATATGCAGAATTGCATTATCAATGATCACAAATTTGTCCCACTTGCTTTAGACACTAGTGTATCTGTTCTTATCTGGGTGACATTCGTCGAGATTTATAATGAACTGGTATATGATCTATTGGCACCGACCAATCCCAACTCATCCAAAACGAAAAATACTACAACACGAAAGAATTTAAAAATTGTTTGCAATGATGGCAACGTGTTTATTAAAGGCGTAACATCGGTTTATGTAAAAAGTAGCGAGGAATCTCTAAGACTACTGAGGGCAGGTCTGCAAAAACTTACCTATGCTTCGACATCGATTAACGCCAATTCAAGTAGATCTCATTGTATATTTTTTGTGGATGTCCTTAAATACTTTCGATCTGGCGTTATTAGTGAAACTTCATACAAATTTTGCGATTTGGCTGGATCTGAACGATTGGACAAAACTGGCAATATGGGTTCAAGACTAAAAGAAGCCCAACGAATAAATACTTCACTGATGGTGTTAGGAAGATGCTTAGACGCAGCTAACAGTATCTCTGCTGGAAAAGGCGATCGTGTACCATTCAGAGAGTCGAAACTAACCATGCTTTTGCAAGCTGCTCTTTTGGGAAAGGAAAAGTTGACAATGATTGTAAATGTGACTCCCACAGACAAATACTACGAGGAGAATCTTAATGTTCTTAGTTTTGCTGCTATAGCAAGAAACATTATATTTAAAGCGCCAGTTATAAAACAGAACCAGTCACGTTATTCTGTTATTGGAGAAAAGCCAGATAATGATTACGTTCAACAGTTGCTGGAAAAGATTGCTTGGCTTCGTAGCGACAATGAACTGCAAAATCAACAAATTGAAGAATTAATGGACAAAAAAACACAATTACGTGAAGAGATTTTACGTCTCTCAAATCAACATGCTGATGAATTGGCAAAACAAGAACATGAGCTGCGCACCGAGTTAGTAGAATATTTTAGGAAAACTCTCGAAGAAAATAGAAAAAAGCATGAAATGCGCTTACAAAGCGAGCTTGAAAGTCAAAAGCGTATCTTTGAATCGCGCATCGAATTCTTGAAGCGTAAATACGAGGATGAGCTTGAAGAATTGCGAGAGGAAATTGAAGATTTGGAGAAAGAAGCAGAAAAGGAGAATATGGAACCAGGAAATAGCAAAAAACGTCGCACTACAGATTAAATAAAATATTTTTTTTATTAAAATTCACATTATTATAACTTATATGTACAGTCCGAATGGGACATTTTTGTTTCTACTTTTTTAAATAAAACTGTAATAAACTTAATAAGTGCTTGAATGTTATTTTTAAAAGTTTAAACGAATTTGCATTTTTCCAAATCGAAACTTGTAAACCTCTCCCACGAAGTCGTCAGCCAGACTATTTACCACCTGGACGAAAGAGAACAAACAATTCCTGCAGTAAATCCCTCAAAGATCCTTGAGGTGACCCTAGACAGTCTCTTACCGACGGCCATGCTATCTCAGCGATTGGCTGACCAAAATGAATTATGAAATATGTAATGGAAAACCCTAGAGACATCAAAACTCAGGCTAAGGACCATCACAGGCGATCGGGTCGATGCTCCGGGTTGACCGCGCTCCACAAAGAGAGCTTGTCACTGATCGCTACCCCCGCTTGCAAATATACGGTTACAACAACAGGGACAAATCAAAAATTAATGATCATGTGATATATATGTCCTTCATTTACAATTGGAGTATATGAAATATAGTACAATTCAAGTAGATCTCACAAAGTAGATTTTCTGTTCCGGATTTCTGCATCAACAGGGGAAGTGTTTGTTCTTATTTGCAATTCCTCATTTGAAATACGTTTTCGCTTGAAAATTCAAAGTATTTGTCGCAGGCAGCAATTTATAAAAACTTGGATTTTGCGGGTAGTCGCTTGTGTCAATCTCCAAGTTGTACAGCCATATAATAAAATAGATTTCACACTACTATTGAAAATTCTGACTTTTGTATTATGTGAGATGTCACTGCATCTCCAAACTTTGTTGAGTTTAAGAAAGGCGCTTCTAGCCTTGTGGATACGTACCCGTTTGTCTGCTTCCGATCATGCGTCCATTATTTTGCTGTCAAGATAGAATAAGTTGTTAACGTCTTGAATGACATGGTTGTTTATAGTAAGCGGTGTCAATTTCATGTTAATATCCTCATCAATTTCGTCTTTGTTTATCTTTAGACCTACTTTGGCAGCATTTTCATTCAGTCGTTCCAGTTTCGCCTTTATGTGCTCGAAGCCTTGCGCAGTCATCCAAGTAGTTGATGCCTCCGAAAAAGACGTTAATACCCCAGCGTATGCCATAGGGTGCATCAGCATTAGTTGCTTCTAATGCAAATGCAAATTTTGCCATGAGCATTCCACTAAGGAACAGGGGCAAACTTCTCACATATCAATGAGTGCTGTCCGATTCAAGTTTAAGCTCATTGATAAGGGGCCTCCTTTTTATAGCCGAGTCTGAACGGCGAGCCGCAGTGCGACACCATGTACTCAGTGCGGCGAGAAGTTTTACATGGCGAAGTACCTCACAAATGTTGCCAGCATTAGGAGGGGAAACCCACCGCTGAAATTTTTTTCTGATGGTCTCGGCAGGATTGCTTCTAATACGGAGTCTAATAAAATTAAAAATAGCTTCGCCGACAGGATGCAATCCTGCTTCACCCTCTTGTCGATCCCGAAAGATCGGCTCTCTTTTCTATTGAAGGGGAATGACACTTCAGCACTCCTATACAGCTGCTACAGGATGCCCTTATTCAACAACGTGCTCCACATTGAAGTTCTCGAAACTATGTCAAACACACGCTCTAAGTCGACGAATAAAAGGCATAGGTGTGAATTAAGTTCTGCAGGCTGTTCAATGATTATACGCAGGGTGTTAATGTGGTCGGCACAAGAGCGTCCTGGCCGAAAACCTCCCTGTTCCTTCCTCAAAATGCTGTCAAATGCAGGCGAAATACGCTGCAGAAGGAGACTTGGCATCACTTTATATATTGCGATTATCAATGTTATCCTCCAGTTTTTACATTGGGTGAGGTGACCCTTCTATGGGATTGTGACCATGATCCCTGCTAAGAACATAGAAACAAATTTATGTCATCAATTGAAACAAACATTTTAATAAATGCGCCAATATAGGTCAATGAACAAATCGAGCCATTGACCATTTTCGGCAACTCAGCGGTTATGCAAATGCATTTGCATAGCACATCGCAGAGTCAATCAACTCAATTTAAATCTGCATGCGTCTGCATAACTGCATTTAGTTCTTAAATTTCCTTTTACTTGTTTTGATATAACTTTCGTATTAATAAGCATTTATCTTAAAGCCCATTGTTAGCTGTAAGAGTATATAAGCTCAAACAAAATAAAGGCCATTTGGCAATCTATTAAAACAACCCCATGTGTTATTGCTTGCCCATTTTTCTACTAGTTACAAGTGCTAGGAGAAAAGATTCAGAAACTCAAGAAAGGAAATAGTGATAGTTTTGACGCATCGTTTAAACTAACAACCACTACCCGTTCTTGAATTGAGTGCCGCCATGACTGACATTGAAGAGTGCATAAAGATCCTGAGAGCCAAACCATATAAGCCATTGCCATCAACAAGAGAGAAGGTGAACAACTTTACAAATTCAGCAAAAGGAGTTTAACCCGCTTCAAGGGATAACTAGGGAAATATGGGCTCGGATGACGGCCTTAAACTGATTTCTGCAGGGTTTGACATCGGTGGAGGACGGCGAACCAATACAATGCTACTCCATCCAGATCAAGACAGTCAAAGGTCTGTGGCTTCAAACACAGATCCTTTACGATGAATTATGGCAGCATCTGGAGGACCCATAAAAAGATGGATCTTAACCTTCACATTAGGTTTATGCAAGCACTCGGTAAACCAAAGGAGGTACCAACAATTGATGAATTACTATCTTTCCTAGAATTCCAGTTTCAATCAATGGATTCTATTGTAGTCAAGGATAAACCGGCAGGACAACAAAACACAAGCCGGGTAGTCTCTTCTGTGACAGCATCTGGAAACAAAATTTGCAAATTATGAGTAATAGACCCCATCCGCTCTATCATTGCAAAAAATTTTGAACATGTCAGAACCTGAAAGACTCAAGTGGGTACAACAACACAAACTTTGCGTCAATTGCTTCAAGATTGACCATTCAGCAAAGGCCTGCTCTGCAAGCAGTTGTAGAAAGTGCAGCAACAAACACAATACGTCGCTGCATCTGCAAAAGGGGATCCAAAATTCACTTAAAAATAAAAACTCAGCTCAAAAACAACAACATTCAAACACACAAAACAGCGCAGCCCCAAACAACGCAATGGCAGTCATCTGCTTTAGCTTCATCTTTAATCGGTAACAATAGTTATGTAATATTAGCCACAGCAAAGGTAGTCATCAAATCTCCAAATGGTGCTTCATATGAATTCCGGGCAGTACTGGACTCAGGAATATTGTAATGGAAAGGCTCATTCGAAAGTTATCTCTCTCACCAGCGGAAGCATCGCTATGCATTGATGGGGCTGGAAAGGACCAGAAAAGAGCAACTCATCGTATAAATGTTGAAATGACATCAAAAGATCATTGTTTCTCTGTAAACTTGGAAGCCTTCGTCTTACCAACTACCATTCCACCACAACCAAACCAGAACGTTGAAGCCTCCACATGGAACATTCATCTATCAGACCGTAATTTCTATAAACAAGAAAAAATAGATATTCTACTTGGTGCTGAATTTTAGTTTAGTCTTACGCAACCTAAGATGATCTTCCAACACTTCAAAACACTTCACTTGGCTGGATCGTCGGTGGACAAATCCGACAACACAACATTGTCAGTCAGTCAACAGCACCAATGTGTGCAATATTTGATAGTGAAACATCACTAGAAACTGCGATTGAACAACTTTGGAAAATGGATGAGGTCGGATCCAACGAAAAGGTATTATCTCCAGCAGAAGATCAATGTGAATCTCATTTCGTGCATCATGTGCAGACTAGCGATCTATTCTCAATCTTACTCAGGTTCCGATTGCCGAGATTCGTCTTCACGCCTGACATCGAAAAAATGTATAGGCAGATACTACTAGATTCCACCAATCACCAATATCAACTGATAATTTGGAGGAAAGATCCAGCCATGCCAATTAATTACTACGTGCTCAATACAGTGACATATGGCACAAGGGTAGCTCCATACCTCGCTACCAAATG
This sequence comes from Stomoxys calcitrans, assembly GCF_963082655.1. NCBI lineage: Eukaryota > Metazoa > Arthropoda > Insecta > Diptera > Muscidae > Stomoxys > Stomoxys calcitrans. Next base: position 100,572,827 of record NC_081552.1, read on the forward strand.
TTTGCAGAAAATTGCAGATGACAACATCATTAATTATCCGCTTGGTTCAACGAACTAAACGAAATGATAATTTTTATGTTGATGATGGTCTCGGCGGATCAGTCAACATGAACACCGCAATTGAGACTCGGAAACAGCTGGTGCAGATCTTGAAAAAACTTGGGTTCAATTTGAAAAAGTGGTGCGCAAACCATCCCAGCCTATTGAAAGACATACCAAAGGCTGACCAACGAATGAGCCTTAATGTAGGTGATTTGTATAACTCCGTTACTGCCAAAACATTAGGACTGTTTTAGTTACCTCAAAGTGACCACTTCTGCATCAAGGTGAAACTGAACGAAGTTCGGACAGTCTCAAAACGAACAGTTATATCCGAGTTGGCCAAATTATTTGATCCACTTGGACTCATCGCCCTTGTCATTGTTAAGGCAATGATATTTATTCAGGAATTATGGATGCATGAACTATCTTGGGATGAGCCACTACTTGAAATCTTCATGCTGCCTGGCTAACTTTCAGACAAGATAAGGGGAGAGTTCAATATGCAGAAGAACCCAGTATACATACATTTGGACCGACTCCGAGATTGTCTAACACTGGATCAATGCACCGTCTTCGTCCTACAAGACTTTCGTGGCCAACAAAATATGTGCTATTCAATCGCTAAGCATACCTGAACAATAACGCCATGTAATGTCGAAAGACAATCCAGCTGATGTACTATCTCGTGGTCTACATGCAGCCAACTTGCCGAAATGTCACATCTGGTTCCATGGCCCACTCTTTCTTCGTGGGGATGCATCATTATGGCCACAGAAGGTTGACTTAAGGTTCACCATTACAAGTGACATTGTAGCATACAACGCTAGGTCTAGTAAACCCCAAGATGGTCTGAAATGTTTGAGCTGAAATCAGCAGCACGCAGCTAGCTCCCGGCTTCTGTCTCGTCGGCAATGGGGAGGTTCTTTAAGGCTGAAAACTCAATCTATGGGATGTCTACACTATATTATTTTAAAAGTGTGCGTGCGAAAGATAGAAGAGAGGGAGAGAGAAATAGAGAGAGGAAAGTAAAAAAAAAGGGGGAATTTTCAAGAGAGGGTTTTGTCTACCACCGATGCAGAGATGTTCACATCGTAATACGCCCGCCCATCCATGACCAGGACTAAAACCCAAAGTTATATCATATTTATCCATTGGTCCCACTGTACCTACCCTTCAAATGTTTGTAGCCCCGGAATCACAAAACGGAAATTTAGCTAATATTCATTATGTTGTTTATTAAACAAAATCCAAAATAAACCATTAAAATTCTAGAAAAAGCTAACTTGAACTTTCACATAACCTTAATCCTAAACAGCATTAATAAATTCATTAAAACAATTTCCAGATAATTAACGTTCATTGTGGCCTAGACCAAATCTAATTCAAGTAACAATAATTATTTAGATAGCAACTAGTCCAATAATAATTTAGGCAACAATGATTCTAAAAACAACTATCCCTTTACTTTAAAAACAGGAAACAAAACTAAAAGGCTAACAGCCTAGCTAAATGACAAATAAACCTAACCGGTGTATGTGCAATTTCAAAGAAAAAAAAAAAGCTGAAAGAAATATATCCCATTCGGATATCATGGGGTTAATTTAAATCAAATGTGCATGCAAAATTTAAATATAAAAGAAAATGTAAAAGAAAAGTTAATGGCAAACACTTTAATTAAGAATGAAAATCCATTTAAAATTTCATTCTGGTTCGGGGATATGAACCTGCGACCCACTGTGCCGTGGTGGATTACATTCGAAATGCATTGGATGTATGTATGTAGCTTTAATCAGAATTATTTCTCTGTATGGTACATTAAAGTGCACCAAGTGCTTCCTCTTCCTCCCATATACTGCCTTACCCACGAGAGTTACCAAACAAATATCATCCAAACCAAAATGGAATTATTTAAAAAAACAAAAATTATTGATCTAATTAATTAATTAGACAAAAAAAAATAAATTTTGAAAAGAAAAATTAAATGACCGAAACCGGGCTCGATCCCACGACCTCTCACTTCAGAGTCAGCGACCCCCACCACTGAGCCAACCACTTGATGGGATGATGGCTAAGCGGCCATTTGATCACTTTGAATGATATTTGCTTAGTTACACCAAACACCACGTTGAACTTCGGTGGGTATTAAAATCTAATCAAAAAGGGTGTTTAATTACTCACTTTGAAAAATGTCCCCCGTTGAAAGATCTTTCAAGTGTTCCGGTTCCGGGATATTTTCCAACACAGCGATTCCAAGGAGGTATTTAAAAGCGGATATGGACAGGAAATTGGTGAAATCAGCAACAAAGCACTTCACTTACACACTCACGCATTCAATGTCTATGTATTTTTTTCCTTTTTTTTTGTCTTTAACCACTGTCTTTTACTTCCTTTTTAAAAAAAAATTTAATTTTTAGCACAACAGTTTTAGCTAATTTTCTTTATTTTATTTGTCTCTAGACTTTTTCTTTTTACCATTGAAATTGCACCACACTTACAAAAGTTTGAGTTCTAATTTTTTTCTATCAATATTTATAGCTATTTTTACTTTAAATAATACTTTTTTTTTTTTTTTTGTTTTTTTTTTTTTTTTTTTTTTACAGGTTTTTAACCAATTTTGATATATTCTCTTTAAAAATTTTAGTTCTGGACGTTGGAGAGACTTAGTCAATAAAATTTTACACTTTCTAAAACACTTCTTGGTCTGGTAACCAGACGCAGGGCCAAGTTTTCACAATCTTCACAAATTACTCGATGAAATGCCCAAAAGCCGTCGGCGAATTTCTCCCAAATTCATCATCGAAAGGATATGCGGGTTTGTCGATGAGGGTTTCCCGTTCCCAAAAAAAAGAATCGGCCTTTGATGGTCCAAACAGCTAACATCAATCTCAAACAAAGCTAGTCCAGCCAGGCGAATGGGGATCAACCAAAAAAAGGTTAAAAGTTCCAAAAAAAAATTGCAGCAGGAGCAGTCAAGATGCAATAGTAAAAGGCTCCAATAAGTGCAGCAGAAAAAAAATATATTGCCCTTAAATGGCTCCAGAAAATTTATTGAAATAGCCAATTTCACTGAGCCTAACTTCTATTTATAAAATAAAAAGCCTTGGAAATAATACGCTAATTCAGCTAATTTTCGTTAAATTGTTGCGGGAACTGCGTATACGTATACGTACTAAAAACCAATACAAAAATAAAACCTTCCTCAACACAATCAAGCCAATGCTAATATGGATCTCAAGGCCCAGATCAAGCCCCACGGAGGTCCTATACAAGCACTTGGAGAAAAACCACAACTCCGACAGACCCACCCACACTATAGGAATAGCCTAGCGGTTAGTGACGTCGCCTTGCAATCCGGAAGCCCAGGTTCGAATCCCGGACCGGTCGAAATAAATTTTATTGTTCTAACGCCTGATGTTATTCAAACGCGTGAAAAAAAAAAAATAAAAAAAATAGAAAATAAGAAAATAAGAAAAAATAGAACAAAATTTGTAGCTAAATTGTAGCAAAAAAAAATATAAAGCAGAAAGCAGAAAACCAGCGACAAGTCACCCTACAATCCCCCCCACCAAAATCAGGTTTGGGGGTTTCATAGAAGACCACAAAGCTGACAATGCCTGGAGCTGATTGAAATTTCTCTTACATACGAAGGTCCTTTGCATGATAAATACCAATTTTCTTCCCACTTAAGTCCTCTATTTCGTAGTAGCACGTTCCTATCTTCTTCCGGACTCTAGCTTTTAAAAATGGTGGTGCCAATTTGGAGTTATACCCTTTTCAAAACAGCTTTGAGAAAAATTTCTCCTGTAGACCTCTTGACCTACAATGAAGTTAACAAGCCTAGATCGCAAATTGTAATTACGTTCATTCTGCTGCCGCCGTTTCTCCATATTTTTAGAAGCTCTATCTCTGATTATATCGAAGTTATCTCCACGATCAAATTTAATAGCCCTGTCTTCTAGCATCTCCAGTTTTCTGAGCAAAGAATAGGTACGCCCATGAGTTACCATGTGTTGACCGAAAGCCATAAAGTAAGGTGTAGTGCCTATCGAAGTGTGTATCGAAGAACGTAAAGAGCAAGCGATGCTGCTGATCGTGTTTCAAGTAAGCCCTTATTGCGGACAGAACTGAACGGTTGACCCGCTCAGAGGCATTCGATTGGGGCGAATGAACAGCCGTAAAAACATGACGGATTCCGAAACTTGAAAGAAATTTGGAAAAATTACTCGACTTAAATTGGGACCCATTATCTGAAACAATTGTTTCAGGCGTTCCAAATACATGAAAAATCTTCTGCTCCAGATACTTGGTAACCACATCAGTGGTGAACTTCTTAACGGGTTCTAAAAAACAAAATTTGGACAAATGATCGACGGTAATAAAAATACCAACATTTCCAGACTTCGATCTAGGGTAAGGACCTAAAAAGTCTATAAACAGCTTTTGAAAACATCTTTCCGTTTCCGGTGTCTTTCCCATCGGTGGACGCATAACGATGTTCGGGTGTTTAGTTCCCTTGCAAATTTCACACTTATTAACGAAGTTCCGAACGTCATTTACTAGATTCGGCCAAAAATAAAATCTTCGAATTCTTTCCAACATTTTGTTTATGCCGCAATGAGACGATATGGGGTCGTTATGCGCTTTAATTAACAAGTCGTTAACCATTTCCTTGGGTATCCATAATTTCCAGGCGAAGTTATCCTGTAACTGCTCTCCGGTGCAGTGCTCCGCGCGTCTATAAAGGTAACCGTCAATAACTCTCAGATCCGGTGTCTTTACAATCGTCTTATTGACCGTTTCCAACAACCCGAGGTAATGTTCGCTCTTGAAGTGAGGCGATTCTAGATCGACAAATAATCCGGACCCATCTAAAGCCGTAGTCTCAATTCCGGACAGATCCTCCGTGTTGGCACGGGATAGTGCATCTGGAACTACATTTCTGCTACCTTTACGATGCTCTATATTGAATCTAAAGCCCTGAAGTCTCAAAGCCCATCTTGCCAACCGAGAATTGAGGTCAGTTTGGGACATGAGCCACTTCAATGACGCATGGTCAGTGATCACTGTGAACTCATGTCCTTCCACATACGCTCTAAACTTTTTAATGCTTAGCACGGCGGCTAAACATTCCTGTTCGGTGACAGAGTATTTGCGTTGGGCTTGATTGAGCTTCTTCGACATGAAGGCGATGGGAAACTCGTCGCCCTCCGCAGTTTTTTGCACCAGCACGCCTCCTATACCAGTACTGCTAGCATCACAGTGTATGTAAAACGGCTGTGAGAAGTCAGGACTATGCAGCACTGGGGCAGTGGACAAAATGGACTTTAATTCATCGAAAGCTAATTGCGCATTATCGCACCATACAAATCTACGATTAGTTTTGAGCAAATCAGTTAAAGGAGAGGTAATAGAAGCGTAGTTCCTAATGAACTTCCGGTACCAACCGGACATACCCAGAAACCGTCTTATTTGTCGGACCGAACGCGGCGGTGGAAATTCAACAATGGCAGATATCTTGTCAGGATCTGTTCGTATTACCCCGTTTCCTACGACGTGGCCAAGGTATTTGACTTCGGGAACGCAAAATTTCGACTTTTCAATATTAATAGTCAAGCCCGCCGACCGAATTCTATCCGCCACTTCCTTTAAAACTTCCATATGCCGATCGAAGGAGTCAGAGATTATCAATAAGTCATCCAGATAAACAAACACTTCCGTTCTCAAATGCGCCGGTATCACCTTGTCCATCAACCTTGACATGGTCTGTGGCGCGTTACAAAGGTCAAAGGGCATGACCTTGAAGTGGTACAAGGGACGGCCAGGAACGGTAAATGCTGTTTTATCTTTCGACGACTTATCGAGGGGAATTTGCCAGAACGCATCTTTGAGGTCCAAGCTCGTTATGTACTCGGCGCGAGGAAGTCTACTCAGGATGCCGTCTATGTGGGGCAAAGGATAAGCATCCTTGACCGTCACTGAGTTTACCTTCCTGCTATCCAAGCACAAACGAACTTTCCCAGGCTTGCGAACTAGCACCATTGGCGAAGACCAGGCACTTTCCGATTCTTCGATAACGTCCATCTCTAACATCCTATCGATTTCGGCATAAATAAGTTTTTCTATGGCTGGTGAAACCGGAAAGTGTCGTTGTTTAATCGGAGCTACGTCTCCAACGTCTATAACATGCGATATGACATTTGTTCGGCCCAAACCTTGCTTCGAAAACGATGGAAAGCTATTAATGGTAGATTGCAAACGACCACGTTCAATATCTGTCAAAGTTCCTAAGGTAGAAATCTCCGAAAGAACCGGTGAAAACAATCGGGTATTAATTTCCGATACGAGACCCATAGGTAATAAATCAAAAGCGCGCCAAAAATCGATGCCTAAGTACAAATCTTGCGACAGACCGGGAACAATATATAGTTTAATTGGCTTGGAAAGGCCTCTAAAAGAAATGGGGGTACTGATGACACCAGAAACAGGCTGACATTTGCCATCAGCTGTCTTTACAAAAGAGCTAAATTTCTTAATATCCTTACTTGACTGTAAAGCGTATAATGCAGCATTTGAACCTAAGCAACTAACAGAAGCTCCTGTGTCTTAAAGGCCGTTAATCATCTTACCAAGCAGTTCAACTTGCGCGTAAGGTCTTATATCATTAGGTTTGTCATATATGGAACTTAGCAGCAAATGCCGCGTATGATTAATTTGTCGCCAAAAATTCCTCACACGTCCGGTGGACCTCACTCTTCTAACAGAGCTAACTGCCTTACCAAAAATTTCGGCTCTTTTCTCATTATATTACGCTAAGCGGACATGAAATGGTTTAAAATATGTTGGGGGATGTGTAGAAGATTTAGGTGGCGAACTGAGTTTTGAATCAGAAACAGAACGTAAAACTTTAACATTGTTGTTCGGGACTAAATCGCATTTTCCAGTCGGACTAATTGGACTATCATTCAGAGTTGTCAAAATAGAAGGTGTAGAATTGGGTTTAAGATCAGGTTGATTGTCGACAGTATTAACAGGGCTTAATCTGTGCTCGCACAAGGATTCTTTAGGGGTTTGCACGCACCTTTCGGTGCATTCGCTGAAGAGTTTTTTGAACTACAAACAGAACACTTTGGTCTATAAACATTTGAAGCACCGCATCCGTAGCAAAACACTTTGCGATCTTCCATACAATCGTGGTAGCGGTGCCCAGTTTTCTGGCAATTCCAACAAACCAGAGAAATAGCAGAAACCTGCTCCTCATTTTCCTCAGAAGATGAAGGGGCATCCAAAATCTCGTTAATTTTGCCGCGATGGCCAACTGGTTTAGAAAAAGTCTGTTTCCTGGCAACATCTTGCATGAAAAACTCCCTACGGCGACAAATTTCACGTAAATGAGAAACAGAAGAAATGTGTAAATTGAGAATTTCATGTTGAATCTCCGGCAGAAGATTCCTTCTTAAAATTTCGACTAAAACATTCTCAGATAAAGGTTCAGATAATTTATCGGCAATGCTAACAATGGCCTCATAAAAGGTGTCAAAGGACTCACCAGACCGCTGCTTCCGGTCCCTAATCATCTCACGGAAGTCGACATCGGTGCGAGTGTCACGGTACTGTTTCCGTAAAGCCCTGCATAAATCCGGCCAACGAATCCTAGAAACCGACCTGTGGTACCGCCAGTAAAAATCACTAGCCTTAGCATCAAAAAGGGTAGAAATATGGCCACAAAGTAAGTCAAAATCACCATTCAGGGTTTGATTTGTCAATGCCTCAACTCTATATAAGAAATTGTCGATGGACATGCCATTAGAATCACCTGTAAATTTAATTCGCCAATTAAGAATAATATGTCCAGCCTTATCTGGACGTAAAGAAACATACGAATGGGATGATGGTTGTCGATCAGACGTAGGACCATGCCTCCTATCCTGGGAATGATTCAAAGGATTACCCCTATTATCGTCATGGTTATTCTCTGGCAAACCTAATAACCTTTCAATGGTTCGAACTTCAACAGGGGTTGAGGGTGGAGGAAAAACATGTCGGGACGAAATATTGTCCTGGGGGACAGTATTCAACCTACTAAAGCCTGCAGCCAAATTAGTCTCGATGAGACTCGACAATCTTTGACTAACAGTCGCCAACAGCTCATCATGCTGTGCCCTCACTGCCTCTTCAACCATGCTCCTAATTGGATCAGTCTGACCGGCATCAAAATTCTGGGAAGTAGACGGGTTATCACCCTGATTCATTACAGTCGCAGCTACATCTGCTTCCTCATTACTGTGAGGAGAAGTCGTATTTTGAATACCAGAAGGAGAAGTCGTATTTTGAATCCCAGCTCGAGAAGAATCAAATTCCCTAGCTCTTTGTGTCTGTGACCTGGTACCCATGGGTGATGGAGCAATTCCTGCATGTGCCGCTGTGGACATACTAAGTGAAGTCAAAACGGTGTCACAAACAGGGCAATTGGGGCACGTCTTAGTGTGATTTGTGAGACATGACTTATGAAATACGTGTCCACAAGCTGTAGTGTAAGAATAGGCCGCCTTAGCCACCGATGTACAACATATGCCGCACTCTGGATGACGACCAGTGTTCGACAAATCTTCCGAACTATGACGTAAAGGCATTATAAAAACCAAAATGTACGCAAAAAAAAGTTATAGTATTGATCGACCTTCACTATTCGAATCCGACTACAAATTCTAAGTAACTGCCACAATATTTCGACTTCGTTCAAATATAAATAAAAAATATACAGTAAAACCACCAAGAAATAGCTCTTTCCTGATCCCGGGGAAATCAAAAAATTGAGAAGGGTATAAAAAAAAGTAGAAAAATCACCAATCTCTTAAAATTCAGAAGAAATAGAAAAGAAGAAGCAAGAGTTGAGTTTAGACGGTACTAATTTGAACTTAAGACAAATAGTCTATTCCGGACTAAACTAAAAGAATATTTAGGGTATCAACATCATTAACAGCACCCTAACCGGTCTGGCACTAGCAAAAAAAAAAAAAGTCCAATGACAGCATTTCCAGATTAAAGAGAAGTCAATGTTGAAAATACAAAGGGATAGATTGGGGGATGAGTTGCGAATAGGTCGGCCTGACAATAGCTTTCAAATCCATAGACAGCTTCCAAACCTATACAACAACCAACCGATAGATATAAACTGAAAAAAAAGATCTCTAGAGGGAAAATGAAATATAGTTAAGGACCCACACTGCCTATTTGGAATAAAACCCAAAGATGGAAAAAAAAATAATGAATAATTTGTGTGTCGGGCCCCACGTTGGGCGCCAAAATATAATGTAGCATACAACGCTAGGTCTAGTAAACCCCAAGATGGTCTGAAATGTTTGAGCTGAAATCAGCAGCACGCAGCTAGCTTCCGGCTTCTGTCTCGTCGGCAATGGGGAGGTTCTTTAAGGCTGAAAACTCAAACTATGGGATGTCTACACTATATTATTTTAAAAGTGTGCGTGCGAAAGATAGAAGAGAGGGAGAGAGAAATAGAGAGAGGAAAGTAAAAAAAAGGGGGAATTTTCAAGAGAGGGTTTTGTCTACCACCGATGCAGAGATGTTCACATCGTAATACGCCCGCCCATCCATGACCAGGACTAAAACCCAAAGTTATATCATATTTATCCATTGGTCCCACTGTACCTACCCTTCAAATGTTTGTAGCCCCGGAATCACAAAACGGAAATTTAGCTAATATTCATTATGTTGTTTATTAAACAAAATCCAAAATAAACCATTAAAATTCTAGAAAAAGCTAACTTGAACTTTCACATAACCTTAATCCTAAACAGCATTAATAAATTCATTAAAACAATTTCCAGATAATTAACGTTCATTGTGGCCTAGACCAAATCTAATTCAAGTAACAATAATTATTTAGATAGCAACTAGTCCAATAATAATTTAGGCAACAATGATTCTAAAAACAACTATCCCTTTACTTTAAAAACAGGAAACAAAACTAAAAGGCTAACAGCCTAGCTAAATGACAAATAAACCTAACCGGTGTATGTGCAATTTCAAAGAAAAAAAAAAAGCTGAAAGAAATATATCCCATTCGGATATCATGGGGTTAATTTAAATCAAATGTGCATGCAAAATTTAAATATAAAAGAAAATGTAAAAGAAAAGTTAATGGCAAAAACTTTAATTAAGAATGAAAATCCATTTAAAATTTCATTCTGGTTCGGGGATATGAACCTGCGACCCACTGTGCCGTGGTGGATTACATTCGAAATGCATTGGATGTATGTATGTAGCTTTAATCAGAATTATTTCTCTGTATGGTACATTAAAGTGCACCAAGTGCTTCCTCTTCCTCCCATATACTGCCTTACCCACGAGAGTTACCAAACAAATATCATCCAAACCAAAATGGAATTATTTAAAAAAACAAAAATTATTGATCTAATTAATTAATTAGACAAAAAAAAATAAATTTTGAAAAGAAAAATTAAATGACCGAAACCGGGCTCGATCCCACGACCTCTCACTTCAGAGTCAGCGACCCCCACCACTGAGCCAACCAACCACTTGATGGGATGATGGCTAAGCGGCCATTTGATCACTTTGAATGATATTTGCTTAGTTACACCAAACACCACGTTGAACTTCGGTGGGTATTAAAATCTAATCAAAAAGGGTGTTTAATTACTCACTTTGAAAAATGTCCCCCGTTGAAAGATCTTTCAAGTGTTCCGGTTCCGGGATATTTTCCAACACAGCGATTCCAAGGAGGTATTTAAAAGCGGATATGGACAGGAAATTGGTGAAATCAGCAACAAAGCACTTCACTTACACACTCACGCATTCAATGTCTATGTTTTTTTTTTCCTTTTTTTTTTTGTCTTTAACCACTGTCTTTTACTTCCTTTTTAAAAAAAATTTTAATTTTTAGCACAACAGTTTTAGCTAATTTTCTTTATTTTATTTGTCTCTAGACTTTTTCTTTTTACCATTGAAATTGCACCACACTTACAAAAGTTTGAGTTCTAATTTTTTTCTATCAATATTTATAGCTATTTTTACTTTAAATAAAACTTTTTTTTTTTTTTTTTTTGTTTTTTTTTTTTTTTTTTACAGGTTTTTAACCAATTTTGATATATTCTCTTTAAAAATTTTAGTTCTGGACGTTGGAGAGACTTAGTCAATAAAATTTTACACTTTCTAAAACACTTCTTGGTCTGGTAACCAGACGCAGGGCCAAGTTTTCACAATCTTCACAAATTACTCGATGAAATGCCCAAAAGCCGTCGGCGAATTTCTCCCAAATTCATCATCGAAAGGATATGCGGGTTTGTCGATGAGGGTTTCCCGTTCCCAAAAAAAAGAATCGGCCTTTGATGGTCCAAACAGCTAACATCAATCTCAAACAAAGCTAGTCCAGCCAGGCGAATGGGGATCAACCAAAAAAAGGTTAAAAGTTCCAAAAAAAAATTGCAGCAGGAGCAGTCAAGATGCAATAGTAAAAGGCTCCAATAAGTGCAGCAGAAAAAAAATATATTGCCCTTAAATGGCTCCAGAAAATTTATTGAAATAGCCAATTTCACTGAGCCTAACTTCTATTTATAAAATAAAAAGCCTTGGAAATAATACGCTAATTCAGCTAATTTTCGTTAAATTGTTGCGGGAACTGCGTATACGTATACGTACTAAAAACCAATACAAAAATAAAACCTTCCTCAACACAATCAAGCCAATGCTAATATGGATCTCAAGGCCCAGATCAAGCCCCACGGAGGTCCTATACAAGCACTTGGAGAAAAACCACAACTCCGACAGACCCACCCACACTATAGGAATAGCCTAGCGGTTAGTGACGTCGCCTTGCAATCCGGAAGCCCAGGTTCGAATCCCGGACCGGTCGAAATAAATTTTATTGTTCTAACGCCTGATGTTATTCAAACGCGTGAAAAAAAAAATAAAAAAAATAGAAAAGAAAATAAGAAAAAATAGAACAAAATTTGTAGCTAAATTGTAGCAAAAAAAAATATAAAGCACAAAGCAGAAAACCAGCGACAAGTCACCCTACAACATTGAGAAGAACAAGGCGCCGGCAGTTACGGCAGCTGCAGTTGAAGATGATAACCTGATTTATAGAATTCCGCATAAAGGGTCATTCATGACCTTACAAAGAATTTTTAGATATGCCATCAGATTTGGGAAAAACACAAGGATTGGAAAACATTTAAGACCCACACAAACCTCACTTACCCCGGAGGAATTGGATGATGTCTTGACTGTTATAGTTCGCAAACTACAAGGATCAGACTTCCCCACCGATGTCAAACAACTTCAAGAAAATGGTGAAGTCGATAAGAGCAGCAGAGTGATCGGGCTCACGCCATATTTGGATAATAATGGAATCATGCGAGTTGAAGGTCGCTTGGAAAACTCATATTTACAGAAAGATGCCAAGCATCCAATGATACTGCCTTATAATGACCCAATTGTCAAATTACTTTCTATTAAAATTCATGAAGAGAACAAGCACTGTGGACCTCAAGCGTTGCTGAATGCGATTAGGCAACGACTTTGACCAATCAGAGGAAAGATAACAGCACGATCAGTTGTGCAAAAATGCGTCCGATGGACAAGAGCGCAGCCAAAACTGTGTCAACAAGTCATGGGCAACCTTCCACAATCCCGAATAGTTCCTGCTCGACATCAATTCAGGAGTAGACTACTGCGGACCCTTTTGGATTCATCACAAGGTCAGAGGTAAAAAATCCACAAAAGCTTACATCGCAGTGTTTTGTTGTTTTACAACAAAGGCTGTGCATCTAGAGTTGGTATCTGATCTGTCCACAGAGTTATTCATTGGTGCACTTAAAAGATTCATTGCTCGCCGAGGTCACTGCCAAAATATATATTCAGATAATGCAACTAACTTCGTGGGAGCCAAGAACCAATTGGCGGAACTAGCCGAGAGCATATATTCAGACAAGGCAAGAGAAACCATTAGTTCCGCGTCATTCATTTTATTCCACCCAGAGCCCCTCATTTTGGGGGATTATCGGAAGCCGCCGTAAAGTCCGCCAAATATTTGTTGGTACGCAGCGTTTCCTCTGAATCTTTAACCCACGAATAATTAGAGACAGTAATTGCGGAAATAGAAGATATACTGAATTCACGCCCGTTGACAGACATTTCGAATGATCCAAATGATCTCGAAGCATTAACTCCTGGTCATTTCCTCATTGACGAAGCACTGACATCTCAAGTCGACATCCATGCGGAAACAATAAAAACATCAGCATTAACCCATTGGAAGCTGGTGTCCCACTTAAAACTACATTTTTGGAGAAGATGGTCCTCAGAATATGTAAATGAACTCCAACAACGCCACTAATGGAGAACAAGGGGTCCCTATATGAAAGTTGGAGGTTTCGTTATCATTAAAGGCGATAATCTACCTGTAATTAAATGTCCATTGGGGAGAATTTGTCATGTCCACTCTGGTGATGATGGAGCAGTTAGAGTTGCTAAAGTAAAAACTGCTACTGAAGTGTTCAAACAACCAATTCATCGACTTGCACTGTTGCCGATTGAGAATATCACTGAATCTGAAAATGATTCTGCCGCTAACGCTGAGCAGAAACAGATCTCTACATCTGACTATGATTGTGCTGATGAAATTGATAACAACGAACCTCAACGGAAAAGAAGCAGATTACCTGGAAAACACCTATTCACAACCCTTTTAGCACTATTGTTAATTCTTCCCATCATTTCTGTAAATCAAATATATATTACAAGATTCGGAAACACGATAGGAGTTCACTTCGAAGAAATTGGAACCACGAGAATTGCAACAAGTCAATGGAATCTTGTAATATACTATGAGCTATCATGGTACTAGGCAGATACAAGGTTTTTATCTGACGGGATCAACACACTACAACACATGTGCAGCATGGTGGAAATGAATAAGTCTTGTCTCCACATTTTAGAAGACCTGCAACATACTAAAGAAGATCTGGTTTTAGAAAATAGATTACTGCAGAAATCACGAAAAAGAAGAGGTGACATAAACGTAATTGGAAATATTGCGAACTCACTTTTTAGCATTTTAGACTCAGAATACGCCGAACAGATGTCATCTACAATAAAAACCTTGAAAGACGAGGACTCCTTTCTATTGAAACTCCTTAAAGATCAAACTTCTGTCATTAATTCGACTATAAACGTCAGTTTTAAAGAAATTCAGAAGAGTATTCACGAAATAAGCAAGGAAGAAAATTCGCTAAGTGTCGAATTAGACCAACTTAAACTACTTCAAGCCATCAATCTCAACATGATGCAGCTCTCAGTAGTCACTGACAGAATTGAACGGATGCAAAGATGTATTTTAGATGCTTTAACAGATGTCCATCATGGGAAGATCAATCCGCTTTTACTAACTCCAACGCAACTTCAGGCCGAGATGAAACAGATTTAGACCCACATACCAAAGTCATTAAGGCTGCCCGTTTCTGATGACGATTTATTAGATATATACTATATATCTATATATGTAGTGTATACTATAACGCTACCCTTGCTAGACACTGATGACTTTAAGCTATTTCACCTTATTCCAGTACCCAACCAGATAGGTGACTCATTAGCAGTAATAAATATTTGTAACCCAATGTTGGCGGTAAACATCGAACAAGGACATTATTTTCCAGTTGCGCAAGCACAATTACAACAAGTAAAAGTGTGCTAAGTTCGGCCGGGCCGAATCTTATATACCCTCCACGGATCACGGATCATGGAACACATTTGTCGAGATCTTTTCCCGGCATCTCTTCTTAGGCAAAAAAGGATATAAGAAAAGATTTGCTCTGCTATTAGAGCGATATCAAGATAGGGTCCGGTTTGGACCACAATTAAATTATAAGTTGGAGACCTGTGTAAAATGTCAGCCAATTCGAATAAGAATTGCGCCCTTTGGGGGCTCAAGAAGTAAAATATAGAGATCATGAGAGGATCCGTCGTACAAAATTTCAGGCAAATCGGATAATAATTGCGACCTTTAGAGGCTCAAGAAGTCAAGATCCCAGATCGGTTTATATGGCAGCTATATCAGGTTATGAACCGATTTAACCCCTATTTGACACAGTTGTTGAAAGAAAAAATAAAAAACCTCATGTAAAATTTCAGCCAAATCAGATAGAAATTGGGCCCTCTAGAAGCTCAAGAAGTCAAGTCCCCAGATCTGTTTATATATGACAGCTATATCAGGTTATGAACTGATTTGAACCATACTTGGCGCAGTTGTTGGATATCATAACAAAATACTTCGTGCAAAAATTCATTCAAATCGGATAAGGATTGCGCCCTCTAGAGACTCAAGAAGTCAAGACCCAAGATCGGTTTATATGACAGCTATATCAGGTTATGGACCGATTTGAACCATACTTGGCACACTTGTTGGATATCATAAAAAAAGACCTCGTGCAAAATTTCATTCCGATCGGATAAGAATTGCGCACTCTAGAGGCTCAAGAAGTCAAGACCCAAGATCGGTTTATATGGCAGCTATATCAAAAGATGGACCGATTTACACCATACTTGGTAGAGTGGTTGTATATCATAACAAAACATGTCGTGCAAAATTTCACTCCAATCGGATAGAGGTTCAAGAAATCAAGACCCAAGATCGGTCTATATGGCAGCTATATCAGGTTATGGACCGATTTGAACCATACTCGGCACATTTGTTGAATATCATAACAAAACACGTCGTGCAAATTTTCATCCCAATCGGATAAGAATTGCGCACTCTAGAGGCTCAAGAAGTCAAGACCCAAGATCGGTTTATATCGGTATATATGGCAGCTATATATCGGTTTATATGGCAGCTGTACCTAATATAGCTGCCATATAAACCGATCTTGGGTCTTGACTTCTTGAGCCTCTAGAGCGCGCAATTCTTATCCGATTGGAATGAAATTTTGCACGACGTGTTTTGTTATGATATTCAACAACTGTGCCGAGTATGGTTCAAAACGGTTCATAACCTGATATAGCTGCCATATAAACCGATCTGGGATCTTGACTTCTTGAGCCTCTAGAGGTCGCAATTATTATCCGATTTGCTTGAAATTTTGTGCGACGGATACTCTCATGACCATCAACATACGTGTTTATTATGGTCTGAATCGGTCTATAGCCCGATACAGCTCCCATCTCTCTATTTTACTTCTTGAGCCCCCAAAGGGCGCAATTCTTATTCGAATTAGCTTACATTTTACACAGGTCTCCAACATATAATTTAATTGTGGTCCAAGCCGGACCATATCTTGATATCGCTCTAATAGCAGAGGAAATCTTTTCTTATATCCTTTTTTGCCTAAGAAGAGATGCCGGGAAAAGAATTCGACAAATGCGATCCATGGGGGAGGGTATATAAGAGTCGGCCCAGCCGAACTTTGCACGCTTTTACTTGTTTATGCTTTATTGGTTTCAATGGTTCGTTTTTATTCATTTAAGGCTGGTACTACGTTCTTTTTTACGGAAAAATTTTCCAAAAGTTGTTCTTTCGGTGGTTTGAAAAGTTTGTTTTTTTTGGTTTTCTTTGCCCAAAATGTTGCCATTTACATATAAAAAAATAATATGGCATCAAACTATTTATCATTTGCTTATGAGCATGCATTTGTAAAAATAATTAGATTTATAGTATTTTCACTGTTATAAGTTAAATAAGCACAACTTCCCAAAAGCCTTTGTCAGGATCTTCCACTTTTATCCAAATATTGTTGTTGTAATTGCAAGACCAAAAGCGCAGTATATTCTTTTACAAACCTTATTATTTCGTACAGATTGATTGAGTTGCATATTGTGAAAGAAATATTTATTTTTGTTTTGAGTATATTTACTTATATTAAAAAAATACTTTCTTATTTATGCATCCACAAACACTTTATTTTTTCCACACCCCTCCAAACATTTGGAAGTGACTTTCTCACTCCCTCCCAGAATAGTCACTTTTTAGGTCCTTTTGTATGATAGTTTGTAGAGATCTCAAGATTTACAACAACAAAATACATTACTGTCGGAATTCTATCATTCATGTTTCGCTAATTAGTTTCTCATAATCAACTGTTATTGCAACAAATTTAAAAATAGATTTTTTGTTGTTGTTTTGAACGCTAACTCAAAAAACCCCAAACAATAGAATATATGTTAACTTAGCCTTCTGTAATGAAGAAAGGTCGGTAGCACAGAGGGATAGCATACGCCTCACAATCGTAAGGTTGGCTGTTCAAATCCCAGTCAGGGAAAATCATTGCAAATAAAATCTTCGACTAATAATCTTGATTTGGAAAAGAAATAAATTAGAAAGAGAAATAAAAATTAGCCTCACTCTAAAAGGTAAAAAAAACATTTGGCAAATAAAAATTTATTTTTATAAATGACGTTGATAATCGAATTTTACACTTTTTTTAGTCCCTATTTAGTCACTCATGGGTATATATCGCCAAGTGGCACGTTTTCTCCCGTACCGAGACACTAATTAGAGTAAAAAATGATATCGCCTGAGATTGTTTTCAACTTCCTTGAGTGCAGATTTAGTGACTCGCACGATAGAAAATGTTTGGAGGGACAGAGTAAATACATGTGAGCTACATCACTAACAAACACTCAGTTACAATAATAAAGTTCGGCGATAGCGTTTATTTTTCGTAAAAACAAGACTTGCTGCACAGCGACTGTGATTGTGCTCTCAATGGGCGTCCCGAAATGTAAATTTTCCCTAGATGAAAAAACAAGTTATGACGAAACGGTCGGCAAATTTTTCCGTTGGTTTTTGTATATGGAGTTTCAACTCGAAAACCGAATATAGTACCGGCCTTTATTTGCAAAAAAATATATTAAATGGAGAAAACAATAAGTGCATATGAAAATAACGTGTTTTGGTACGGAAACAAGAACATTAGATTGCTGTCAAATTCCGCTCGCGGTACAATTTAAAATTTCAGCGACTATTCCGAAAGCAGAATAGAATACCAACCCTTACGGCATATTTACGAGACCATACCTAGTAGTGGAATTCTGTAATTCGAAATTAGTTAGGTAAAAAGCGAAAACAGAAAAGTTAACGAATTTGGTATTCAGTAGCCACTTTTAACGATAAACGACATAATTAAAATCAGCCGTTTTCGCCAACGAACATAAAATCGTTCATTAAACAACTGACAATTATTTGGAGTTTACTTTAAAGGCTGGTACTAAACTTTTTTTTCACCGATTACTTTTTTTAAATAATAGGTTTAAAAGCAAAAAAACTTGTTGATTTCATTCAGTGGCACATTCCCTTATTACTTATGGTATAATTTTAATAAAATTGATATTTGTTTAGTGTTCCAAAAAAGTAATCGCGAAAAACAATGGTCTTCAACGGTGAGTAGTACCAGCCATAAGGAATAAGTAAAGATAACTATTTACAATGGCTTTATAGTATTTTTCGCTTGTTTTTCTTAAAGCATTTCGGACACGTGGGGACAATCTATTAACAAGCGTGGTAGCGTGCTTTTCGTAAAATGAAGTCCGCAAAGGTTTTATACGAATAAATTGGTATTGATAACAATTTTCATAAATAGTCGTGTACTTTTTATTTATATTTCTGATTTGTATGTGTATGTTACTAGTTCGCGAAATTTTTCGTTGTTTGTGTTTGTCATGGTTTTTAACTATAATAGACACACAACCAAAACTTGTTAACAGATAGTGCACTTCGCGAGAAAAAATAGTATTCAGCTGTTTACGGTACACTACTTGGTAATTATGTCATGGTATAAATTTAATACCAGACGAAGGAGGCTGTTAATAATTGACGGCGTAACATATATTCTTGTCACCTCGGCAAATGTGTTTAGCATTGCACTTAAAATATTGACGCCATTATAAAATATTTGTTTTAACTTAAAAAATGCTTTAATACGATTGGTGTACGTGAAAACGTGTCCAAATGCTTGCCAGCGTTGAATATGGAAAAAGTACAAATTGTAAGGGCGTTATCCATATCAAAAACATGATAAAGTCTCTTGGGTGGTAAACGGTGCTGTGGTGGCATGACATAATTAGCAGGTAATGCACCGTTAACAGCTGAGTACAAATTTTTCTCGCGAAGTGCACTATCTGTCAACGAGTTTTGGTTGTGTGAGTGTGTGTGTATTATAGTTAAGAACCATACCACAAACAAACAACGACAAATGGCGCAAACTAGTGGCATACTTAAAATCGGAGTTGCATTAGTCACTGATTTTGACAGCAAAACATTCACATTTAGTCCATGAAACAGGGCAAACTCATTCTCACATATCAATGAGTGCAGTCCGATTCAAGTTTAAGCTCAATGATTAGGGTCTCCTTTTTATAGCCGAGTCCGAACGGCGTGCCGCAGTGCGACACCTCTTTGGAGAAAAGTTTTACATGGCATAGTACCTCACAAATGTAGCATATAACGAAATTGTGTGTGGATGATGTTATTGGGAGTATGATTGAAGGGAATACACGTTTGGTTCCAGCCTTATTGCTCGTCCGAGGGGGGGTTCGAAAACCTTCAATATTTCATTACCACTTCGCTACTGATGAATATAAAGTTTACGTGCTTTTGTTTTTTTTTTGTTAAAAAGGAAAGAGATAAAAAGTAGTTTAAAAGTAAATAGAGGAAACGGAGGTGTAGATGGGTAATGTAGGTAACAACAGAAACGGAAACAGGAGGTTTATACAGGATAGTGTTTAGAAACATATACAGACAGGAAACGGAGGTCCAAATGATGTTCTGCAACAAGTTGTTAAGTTGCACACGAGCCCACCCAACCATGGTTGCAACATTCCAAAATAAAACCTACTTTTGTTGCAACCCCAAAAATGCTCCTAACAAACCTTTTCCCTACATTACTAAGTGGTCAAACAGATAATCTTCGGGTTTACTCAAAGTACATCTTCTCTTTATTGACTAACCTCTTAATACATTCCATTATACTTTAAGCTTGATGAATTTCCATAACGAATAATCAAAATTTGAAACTTCATATTCTAATAGTAATAAATTTCACAAAAAAATTCTTAAATTCCAACAAATAATAAAAAAAATATATTTAACACATTATTTGGGAATCTAGGTTACAATTCCAAGTAACATTATTTTATACTCAATTTAGAATTTAGAAAAAAAACTTCGGGTTTACTCAAAGTACATCTTCTCTTTATTGACTAACCTCTTAATACATTCCATTATACTGCTAGCTTGATGAATTTCTATAACGAATAATCAAAATTTGAAACTTCATATTCTAATAGTAATAAATTTCACAAAAAAAATTCTTAAATTCCAACAAATAATAAAAAAATATATTTAACACATTATTTGGGAATCTAGGTTACAATTCCAAGTAACATTATTTTATACTCAATTTAGAATTTAGAAAAAAAACTTAAATTCCAAAATTCATGTTTATTTTTTCTTTTTTTAACGATAATCTACTAAAAATAATAAGTTATAACTACGAAAATTAAAGTCTATATATATCTAGATGGCCATAAAAATTGGAAAAAACAAAGTCTTAAATATCGAGCGTTATTTGCTTTAAGTAAAAAAAAAAAACAAAATTTAAATAAAGAAAACTTTATCAAAATTTGCATAAACAGAGTGATAAAAACAAAATGATAACATTGGAAAACAGACCCCAAAACATTCCTTAAGCCATAAGAATGATTTGAATTCCGAGTAGATTAAAAAAAAAATAGATTTTTGGTTTGTGCACTGCTGCTGACTATCAACACGAATCTTTTAGATTATACAGCAACCAAAAGAAAACAAAAGGGTGACCATGTTGCACATCACAGAAACACAAACGTGAGCAAATCTTTATATTATTTTAAAATTCATGCCGACTATTAATCTTGAAATCGGTTCATTTGACAATTTATTCTCTCTTTTTACCAAATTTCCAAAGTTATTTTCATAGTTTAATTAATTTGAAACAAAATACGGACTTATGGTCACTCTTTTATACTCTCTTTTAACTTCAGAAACATATGTTAAAAAAATCAAAAGTTCATAGACTTACTTTGTACGATGTAGCACTCCCTCGTTGAAAGTACTTTCGCAGAGTTAGGCGATGTTAACTCAGATGGTTGATGTTGTCATTGTTATAAAAAAAGAGATGTGTTGCGTGGCTTAAGCACATATGATGGGCTCAGCTATGTTGACAAGCTGCTAACAGTGGTGGATGATGAGAAATGTTGCTTGACTTTATAATGTTGCGTGTTATTTTGAAGAAAAAGAGAAATGTTGCCATCGTAAAGCTTTGGCAACATTTCACTCTTGTGCACTAATCAACATGTTGTATAATGATCTTGTAACATGCAGGAAGCAATATCACCCAGCTCAGTTGACATAGGCCTATTTTAAATGAGCGTAATGATCATTAAAGGCAATGAAATTCGAAATTATTTATGTAAAAATTTATGTATAGTGGGTGGTGTTGATTCCCAACTGAAACGAGAGTCAAAAAAAAAAATAAATGTGTTTCACTCTGTATGATACATACAGACAATAGAAATAATAAAAAAAGAAACCGAATTCAAAAGCTAGCAAAACTTTAGAAACAAAAGCAATAACACTCGAAAAAAAATGTATATAAAATGTGTTAGACTATTTTGTAATTGGGAGAAACAAAATTAAGCCGATCTACCATTGCAGCTAGGATTTTTTTATTGTTAAATTTCGAGTTGTAGAACAAAACTAGTTTTTGACTTTTACACAGTCTGACTTTAATACATTCCTGGTTATGGCTGGCTGACTAATTTAGATCACTCTCTCTTACACATTTTTTTGCAATTTTTCGATATTTGTATCATTCAGCATAAGGGGTTTTTTTTGTTTTCCTCCTTTTTTGTTTTAAATGCTTCGAATGCAAATTAATACAGAAAATTTCACGGCGATTATATGTCACATTTGAACACTTGGGCCGTATATATTTAGATTTACACACAAAAAGTCCTGTAGGACGTGGTTTTAGCACTTCACCATTGTTTTAGACTTTCTTGTTTTCTTTTCGGGTTGCGGCGGTTAAACTACCAACGATCGATGAGATCGATTCGTGTGCTGGATCACCACAGTCTAAGCAATTTGCGGATTGAAACTCAGAAATCTCTTTTTTCTCAATTTTTCTGTCTCGTCTGGTGTGTGGAGCTTCGAAGAGATCGATAGCGTAGTGACCTATCAAGGCAATACAACAATAAATGAGAAAATGCAACGTAGGCAAAATATACGAGGAAAAGAAAAAAAAGAAGTAAAATATTTACCAAATAAAATGCCGAGGAATTAATTGGAAATACCCAATTAAAATGGAGCGAGGTTTCTTGCAGGCAAAGCGACCGTTTTACTAACTAGAAGAATATAACTTTTACATCGACTTCACTGAAGAAAAATAGAAAAAAATAACTTACAGGGCAAAAAAAAAAAATAATTAACATGGGTAATAAAGAAAAGAAGCAGGAACATTTAATTGGTGGAAAAGAAGAAAAACACTTTGAATTTAAACTTAGGTTAAATTTTTACTTTAGCCACACTTCACTATAAGTTTTAAAGCACTGGTCGATGTTAACTCTTCGGATTTCTGCCAACTAAATGGAGGAGAATCTTCTCTGCCGTCTATAAAAAGGCTCGGCCACGCTAATAGCTAACGTTTTTATTCCAAAAACGGCTAAGAAAATGATGGTAGAACGTCAACTAGCTGATAAATAAATGTTATAACTATCCTGAATGTGACAAACAGGGGTCGCTAGTGTAACGTCAGTTACTAATTCGGGTTTAAAGTCGAAAAAGAAAATAAATAAAAGGAATAAAATTAAAAAAAAAGAAAGAAATATGAAAGCTAGGAATCGTTTGGCAAACACGTTCTTCTAAAACAAGCGCCATTACACAAATGTTGCCAGCATTAGGAAGGCAAATCCACTGCTGAACATTTTTTCTGGTGGTCTCGCCAGGATTCGAACTCAGGCGTTCAGCGTCATAAGCGGACATGCTAACCTCTGCGTTACAGCTAGTGCACTCAATATTTAGTTGTCGGGCAACTGCCACTACCTGTAAATGAATATAAAGGGTGATTTTTTTGAGGTTAGGATTTTCATGCATTAGTATTTGACAGATCACGTGGGATTTCAGACATGGTGTCAAAGAGAAAGATGCTCAGTATGCTTTGACATTTCATCATGAATAGACTTACTAACGAGCAACGCTTGCAAATCATTGAATTTTATTACCAAAATCAGTGTTCGGTTCGAAATGTGTTCATTCACCGTAACGTTGCGTCCAACAGCATCTTTGAAAAAATACGGTCCAATGATTCCACCAGCGTACAAACCACACCAAACAGTGCATTTTTCGGGATGCATGGGCAGTTCTTGAACGGCTTCTGGTTGCTCTTCACTCCAAATGCGGCAATTTTGCTTATTTACGTAGCCATTCAACCAGAAATGAGCCTCATCGCTGAACGGTGAATGAACACATTTCGAACCGAACACTGATTTTGGTAATAAAATTCAATGATTTGCAAGCGTTGCTCGTTAGTAAGTCTATTCATGATGAAATGTCGAAGCATACTGAGCATCTTTCTCTTTGACACCATGTCTGAAATCCCACGTGATCTGTCAAATACTAATGCATGAAAATCCTAACCTCAAAAAAATCACCCTTTATCTTGCTGTGGTGGTGTGTTCCTACAAAAACCACATCAGGGAATCAATGGATGTTGAATCAATTGCTGAATACAAATAAGCAAGGTTGGTAACGGTGTAACATTATTTTCTTCTAAAGTTGGGTTCTATTTGATCCTATATTCCACACATAAGCCACAAAACAGAGTTATAATGATGAAACCTCAAAAATAAATCACATTTCAAGAAGATAAGTTGTAAAACAAAGTTTACTTCTAAAACCACGTTGACATTTCAATTTACGGGATTTGCCACTCAAGGAAGTGTCTTTGGGGGTAGTGTTTTGTTGTTGTGCTAATGATCGTACCTCTTAATTGTACCATGGTTCTATATTCGGTTGTCGCGGTGAAACTCCATATAAAAAAATAAGCGGAAAATATTGATGAAAAGTGTTCGTTTCGCTATAAAGCCTAATACTGACTTCGACTTTCCTCACGAACAACTGTAAAAACGCACCATAAAAAAATGGTGACGAAGATAATGCAAACACGTTCCGCACAAGTGTTACTGAGTTCTATGAGCAAACTAGTAGCAACATGTCGCTGCATCAGGATAAATTTCGCACAGGTCGAACCAACTCTGCTTCCATACTGTTGCTTTGTTGTTTGACTTTTGTTTGTGTTCTGGCCATCGAACAATTAAGAGGTAGCGTCGTTAGCACAATAACAAAAATGTACCCTCAAAGAAACTACCTTGAATGGCAAATGCCGCAAATTGAAATGTCAATGTGTTTGTAGAAATAAACTTTGTTTTACAACTTATCTTCTACAAATGTGCTTTAATTTGCATTTTCATCATTTGTTCACTAATAATGAACTGCTTGAGTAATTTTTTCATAGTACCGAATAGGATATGCTGAAGTGATCCGATGAACTCTAATGGGGCTCGTTTCGTTCTCTTTTTATAGTGCGGGAAAAGGTATTGATTCGTTCTCTCCATATTTAGTAACTGTCGTTCTATGGTATCCAGAATATGACTGCACGGAGCTTCGAACGACTACAATTTCGTACACATCCGCCGCATACTTTTTAGAACGGGATCCGCCTTTTCAATCACGCCAAAAAAAGGTTCCACATCGAAATACGCTATCAAATTCCGTTTTGACGAAACTACATCCACCGAACCAATGTGATCGAGATATATTATGGCTGAGTTCTTAATGTTCTTTAGCGATGCTCCAATCGGGGGATGACTTGATTTTACACATCCAATAAATATCAAAAGTATTGCCCAGATATAAGATATTGTAACTTTTGATCCGCTACCAAGCGTTGTACAGTTGACCCGTGTAACATTCGGTGTTTCTTGTTTTGATGACACATTCTCCAAAGGACATATCTTATTTATTGGCCTCTTTAATGAATTTGAAGCAGTTTTTACTGTGACAGTTCGCACCAAGCCGTCTTTCCCAGGATGCACATTCGTAATCCGTCCTAGAGGCCACCTCGCCGGATGAGTTTCCTCGTTCTTCACAATGACCACTTGACCTTCTTGTAGATTTTGACTTGTACATCTAATTTGTACATCTAAATTGGTCAAATAGTCGTTTGTCCAATTGTTCCAAAAATGTTTTCTCATTTTCTGCACCAATTTCCATCGGTCTAGGCAGCCGATCGCTGCGTCGTTTACAAATTCTGTAGCATCTATCATTGGTCGGCCAATTAAGAAATGACCAGGAGTAAGAACGTCCAGACTCGCATCGCCGTTACTGATGTCGCACATGGGTCTGGAATTTAAAATCGCCTCTATCTGAGCCAGAAGCGTGCTCATTTCCTCAAACGTCATCTTGTTTTCTCCAATGACCCTTTTTAAGTGGTATTTCATGGATTTAACTGCGGCCTCCCATAATGCTCCGAAGTGAGGACTTCCCGGCAGAATAAAATGCCACTTAACCAGCTGATGTTTCAAAACTTCTGCTTAATTGGCATTTTGCTTTATTACCCGAGCAAACTCCTTCTCTATAGCGCCGGCGGCCCCAACAAAGTTAGTGCCATTGTCTGAATAGATATGGCCACTTTTCCCTCTTTTTGCAAAGATATGAGATATGATAGCATCTGAATCGTCGATATCACACTGCCTTGCTCTTAACCCCTGGACGCATTCTATTGTCGTATCCAGTAATGTTTTAACTTGTTTAGGGTTTTCGCTATTAACATGGGGTTGGTCCAAAAGCCGATCCAGTGTTGTTTCGAACAAAATTCTCTTATTTCCATAGCGTTGGGTTATTATCTCCCACGCTGGTTTATAATTGCTTCCATCTGCTGTTAAATGCTTTATGACTTTTGGAGCTTCTCCTTTTATGTGAGCTTTCAAGTGAAACATTTTCTCGACGTCTGATAAGCTGCCGTTATCGTGTATTAGTTGTTTATATAAATCGTGGAAAGACGACCATTCTTCCACTTTACCATAAAAATCGGGTATTTTTATTTCGGCTAGTTTAATGGGATTTCGTTGCTCATTCAGCCTGTCCAATTTTTGTAGTAGAGTTGTTTTACTAACATCATAAATTTCCTCAACTGCTTGGATTTCGTTGCTGATAGCCTCGCAGTCTCCATCATGGTTAAGGCTCAAATCCCAAAAGAGTTCATCTAACTCTTTCATCTGTCCTTCCAAGGACTTCTGTGCTTCCCCTAGCACTACTCTGCTGTTCACTGATTCTAATTTCAACATTACGGTTTTCACTTTATGAATCAGCTTCCGTATGCGGTCTTGTTTCTTCTCCGCCAATTTCTCACTTTGGAAATCTTGGAATTCTTCTCTTGCCCGATACTTCATCCGTGCTTCCTCTCCTTTTGGCGGATTGATTTCTTGCACTTTTAAACTGTTTGAAGTTCCAGCGTCCTGCAGGAGTGTCTCTTTCTCTTCCGACTTCAAAACTGCAACGATCTCTCCCACTGCAGTTTTCACTGTCAAATAATATTGGTTTTTAAAATAAGGGTCATTGTTGATCTCTAATTGCTCGAATTTGGCATGATTATTATTAAATTCCTGCCATAGTGCCTCCAACTGAACTTTGCAGGTTTCTTTTACAACACCTCGGGCTGTTTCCTACACAGCTTCGCTTTAAAATTTCGACCTTTTCGCCAATTTCTTGCTGGTGCTTGTAATATTGTTCCCGACTCATTCTGGCTTGATTGTGGTTTTATTTGTGTATATATTTTTTTAAATTCGTTGTCAATGCCACGAATTACGCTTTTTGCACAATTTTTTTTTTTTTAATTGAATTTTTTGTTTTTTTTGTATCTTCTCGTTGTCAAAAGCCACGAGGACGCTTATTCACTATTTTTATTAAGTTTTAGTGAATTGTTTAAACAATTGTAATTTATTTTATTGTTTGGAGGGTCTGATTCTAACTGAGCTTCTTACCTCTGGTGGGGAATAGCTTCAATTTTTTCGAAGGACCAAATGTTCACTAATAATGAACTGCTTGAGTAATTTTTTCATATTTATTTTATTTTAAAACATTTTCTATAAGTACAGCAAATGAAAATCTTAAAACTAGTCTAGAACGAGATACCAACGCGGTGTTATCTCGTTCGTCCTTATCTTCTAATTTTATGACTAACCTAAATGCACTTACGCACACATATGGTTGCCACACACACAAGCATTTAGGGTAATATTCTATTGCGATCCTAAGTAAACATATACCGCTGCGTTTTATTAGGGTCTACTTAGGAAAGAAGATCATGAAACACAAAGACACACAAGGCACTGATAACAGAGACCTCCCTAAGACAACCATATGTACTTAACATACACTATGTCCTGTGGATAATGGCCAAAGTGCCCTTCATGTACGTTCTAGGGACATAATTATTATCCGCGGAATATCAACGACTGTGATATTCCATGTTCAAAGCATTTGCTTGAACATCATTATAATACTGTTTTGTTGATTATGTGTGGAATGTCGCATAAAATAGAACATCTTTCTATCATACTAGCAAAAAATAACAGCTTTGTTATCAAACATTTGATATTTAGATTTAGTGTAAAACAAAAACAAAAATAAAAAAAATTTTACTCAGCAGTTCGCATGACCTCACCTTATAAGTGCATCCTGTGTTCTGAAAAAGAAAAGAGTCCGTCGGATTTCGCAATAATTTAAAAGGCATTTTCGCTGTGAATGAAGTCAGTACTAAGCTTAACTTGTTTCTTCATCTAGGGATAATTTACATTTCACGACGCCCAAGAAGAGCACAATCACAGTCGCTGCGCAAAAAGTCGTTTCTTGTGTAAAATAAATGCGATCGCCAAACTTCTAATTGTAACAAAGTGTTTGCTAGTGTTAGTAAACTTGCTCAGATGTACTTACTCGGGGTGGACAACGATTTGGGACCAAGGACATTCAACACTGTTGCTACATGGCTCAAGGAAAATCAGTTCTCGTTGAACTGTACTCAGTGTATTCTAGAGATTGCATTATGGCGGACTATCGCAAGGGTAACAGACTACTTCTCTGTGATATTATTATTGGTAATGTGACCATACAGGTATAATGACCACTTACAGCAAGCGGCGTCAAAGTTGCTATGTCGGAAACTTAGAAGAAATAAAATCATCCGAACATACAAGATCATTAACGCTGATCGTCCCAAAGTGGTAGTTGCACTAGCAGATGGAAAACGTGCTGTTTTGAACATTGTCGAATGTGCTGTTGGATACACACGGATCCAATGAGTCTACGGATAACTCGTCTACTGGTTCTTCATAAAATACTATATCATACTATCACATATATATGTGTATGTCTATATGTATGTATACATTGGGTTGCCCAAAAAGTAATAGCGGATTTTTCATATTGTCGGCGTTGACAAATTTTTTCAAAGGCTTGTGACTCTGTAATTGCATTCTTTCTTCTGTCAGTTATCAGATGTTACTTTTAGCTTGCTTTAAAAAAAAAAGTGTAAAAAAGTATATTTGATTAAAGTTCATTCTACGTTTTATTAAAAATGCATTTACTTTCTTTAAAAAAAAAAAAATATATATATATATATATATATATTTATATATTTCTCATTAGGATGATCTCATATCGAATCTTGTTAGTAGATTTGTAATAAAAATAATATTTTTATCTTTTTTCTTTATAAACTTACTGGATACGAAATTCAGTTATATTTCGATTCTTTCGAACATGAAATTTCGATTCTTTTGAACATGAAATATCTGACCTCCTTTTTCGATACAGGAATATTATGATAGTGGGCGATTTCAACAGAAATCTTTTTGATCCATCCATTGCTGCTACCATAAGGCAGTCCTGCAACAGAATGCGAGTGCCTGTTTTCCATTACTTTTTGCTGTCACACAATATTTGTGCCGTACCGGCCAATTTATTTGCCCTAATATATCAAAGCATGCCTTTGTATATATCCCTCTCAACATCTCCGTGGGGAGAAATGATGAATATTATGATTTTTTTGATTACAGCAGATTCAGTGAACCAGAGTTGCTTGAAAAGGTGGCTTCAGCTGGGCTTAAACGAATGTTTTCGACTACTGATGTTAATGATCAACTTGAGTTATTAGAGTACGGTTTATATAGGATTCATTCCGTTTTTAAAAAGAATATGTTTGTGAAACAATACGATTCCGAAAATTGAATAAAGTGTCCTGAGATCGAGCTTCTTTTGACCATGACCTCCACATTTCCAAACAGCTGGAAAATTGCTAGCATTAATTATAGCGTTACTGCCTGTGCTTTCGAAGGTAGTGGAACATGTTTTGAAGAAACAGCTTGTGACCTACATTGACCGCAGTTCGCTTTTACATGATTGCCAATGCGGATTCAGGAAGGGTAGAGGGACGTCCATGTTGCTTTTAGGTCTCACCGACAAATTCGGAATTGCGTGGCAGGTCAAAATATCTGTATTTTGCTCTCCTTGGATCTAGAGAAGGCCTTCGATCGGGTGGATTACTTCGTCCTGGTTAAGAAGCTGTCCACAGTTTACGGTCCTGGTAAAAGCGCTTATAAACTTTTGTTGTCCTATTTGGATGATAGGAAGCAATTTGTTCAGATAGGTGATATAACTTCATCTACGCTGCCGGTTAAAAGCGGAGTTCCTCAGGGATCTGTACTCGGTCCCCTCCTATTTATTTGGTTTTTGAACGACTTATTTAAGTCCATAGAGAATTGGTGTACCTCATATGCATATGCGGACGATGTTCAGAAAGTGTTTTTAGGTAACCTTCACTCTTTGAACGTTCTTCAATCGAAGATTGATTTGGCCTTGCCTTCCTTGGCTTCATGGATGTCTGCGAATCGTTTGCCTGTGAATGCGGCAAAGACAAAGTTTTTTGTCTTCGGAACGAAAGATACTCCAGGCGTGAGGCTGGTATATAATGGGGATGAAAAAGGGTTTGTCCGTAATATTCAGTGATTGGGTATACTTTTGGATGATAAATTGTCATTCGATTTGCACACTGATAATGTTGTCGCCAGACAAAGGGGTATACTGTCGACTCATATATAAGTTTCGTAAAACGCCGTAGGTCCTGCCCACTGTCATACTGACATGATTCTTCCATGAAAGTCTATCATCAAACTCCAAACCAAGGTTTCTTGCAGATGAAACAATCTCAATTGGGGCTCCAGCAATTGCCACATCAAGATTGGGCGGCATTGTCACCCGATTCCTACCAATTACAAGGCACTTTGACTTTATTGGATTTAAAAGTAGTCCGTTGGCGTTTGCCCATGTGTTTATCCTATCCAAGTCATTATTTAGTCATATCATTATCAAACCACTGATTCCCATTCGAAAAAACAGTTCGGGTCTTCATCGGAACACATTTGTCGAAAATCTGACTCACATTATGTTGAAGAAATGCAATCTGTTCATCTACGCAAGACATGCCATAAAGTTTCTGCCACTCAACGGTGCCAATTTCACAAAGTAGTGAGTTATAATCAATGTTTCTATAGTCTCTGTACGTATGTATATGTTATACTTGTATATTCCATTGGAACGCCATAAGTCAAAAAACATAAATCATGGTTTGAAAATAGGGGTGCCGATAATTGATCATATAACTTAACATCAGTCTTGGAACTTACGAAGAACAAGTCAATAAGAGTCTCTGTTGTCATTGTATAGTGTGTGGCAGTATTGGAATTAACAACATGCAACCCTATTGATTGCATGCTCCCCGTCAAATGTGTTTCTTCAAGCACATTACTATTAAAGTCACCAGTGACTATAATATCATTATAATGACAATTTATATCCTCAAGTCTCTTCACCAAGTCATCATATTGCACTCTTTTGTTCGGACGGTATACAACCCCAACCAGAACTTTTCTACGCAAACAGTGAAGTTCGGCAAAAATATATTCAACTTTGTCTGTTGAACTAGACGAAGCAATGGGTCTGAAATCTATGTCATGTCTTATATAGATAGCAACTCCACCACCTCTGCCATCCCGATCGGATCTTAAAAACCTGTAACCATCTACAGATACCAGTCTATTCCCATAATGTGGTTGAAACCATGTCTCAGAGACCGCAATAACGTCAACACCGGATTTCTCAAATATATAGCGAAACTCATCAATTTTGTTCTTAAGGCTCTGAGCATTTATATGCACAATTTTCAGTCCTGGCTTCTGTCGCGCTAGAACCCTGACCATCAGGTGTATATTGTCTCTAGAATTTTCCCTTTCATTACGAGGGAACAACATATTGAGAAACATACAGCGGTCAAAAAAAGTATTCATCATTCAATGTTTTTTTTTTAATAAGTCTACAAAAGACAATTGGAATAAAAACATATTAAACTAATGATGCAGTAGTGCTTGTGTGATATATATGTACACAATTTCATTGTTTTTAAAGAAAAAAATAGTATTTATTGGAACAAAAAGGGCCATTTTACAGCTGAACACAAAAAATTAAACAAAAAAAGTATTCATCATTGCAAAAAAACAAAAAAATAAATAACATAATTTAAAAAAATTAATACTTTGTTATTCGACCACCGCGTCTTATAACTTCTTTTAAACGGTTTGACATCGATTGGACTAATTTAGCGGTTATATTTTGGTCTATATTAGTCCATTCCTCCATTATCACCTGTTGCATTTGACTCTTGCTCGAAAAATTGCGCGTTCTCAATTTGCGTTCGAGATGTTCCCAAAGATGTTCAATTGGGTTCAAGTCGGGACTTTGAGGAGGAGTTTTAATGACTTTGGGGCAGTTATACAGCATCCACATCTTGGTATTTAAAGCAGAATGTTTGGGGTCATTATCTTGATAATATTGAAAGTTATTACCAAGCCCAAGTTTTACAGCACTATCTTTTAAATTCCTCTTTAAAATGTCAATGTAATACTTATGATCCATTACTCCATTAATAATTTCAAGATTTCCCGCTCCTGAAGCCGCCATACACCCCCAAACCATTAAACCACCTCCACCATGTTTTACAGTAGCAACTGTGTTTCGTTCTTCAAGCTCTGTATTTGGTTTTCTGTACACTATGACCTTTCCATCGCACCCAAAAAGATTAAACTTGCTCTCGTCTGCAAAAATGACTGTTTTCCAAAATGATTCGGGCTGTTTTACATACATTTTTGCGAAGTTTAGCCTTTTCACTCGGTTTATTTTATTTATAAAGGGCTTCTTACGTGCAGTTCTTCCTCTGTAACTATGCCTTTTGAGTGTATTTCGAATTGTTTGTGTAGTAACTTCCTTCCCTAAATATTCCATAGTGTTTTTACGAAGAATGGTCGCATTTGTCTTCGGAGTTTTCTGAACTTGCCGCACTAGCCAACGCACATCTCCAACTGAAAGTGCTTTTGGTCGACCAGATCTTGGTTTATTGTCAACAGTTTTCGTTTCTGTCCACTTTCTGATGATGGATTGTACAGTAGATCGTGGTCTATTTAATATTTCACTGATAGTTTTTTGAGTTAAACCATTCCTGTGGTGTTTTATTATCAAAACTTTTACCTCATCAGAAACCTCGTTTTGCTTACGACCCATTTTGACAAAAACTATATTTTCAATGAAATTAAATATTTGCTGTCAAGGGCAAAGCCTCCTTTACTAAATAAAACAGAAAAGGGGGATTCCCAAATAATATTTGAATTTGACTTTGATGATAGCACATCAATGATGAATACTTTTTTGTTCTGTTTTTGGTGTTATTATATAAAATTGCATTTTTTTGCGCTAATTAAATTTATTTTTTGAATTTATTTTAAAACATATTACGAAAAACAAACTATTGCATAAAACTGCATTATTTGTTTACTTTAAATTTTCTTCAATTACCCAAAATAAGTGAATTTATTATCAATTTTGCTAATGATGAATACTTTTTTTGACCGCTGTAGATGTAATTGTAGACAGTACAAATCTTTGATTTTAAATTTATGTATGAAAAGGCAACGTTATTTAGTTTGAAAGATAAATAAAAATAAATAAATAATAGTTTAAAAGGGTTTAATTTCATGAAAAATTTAATTAAAAAGATTCTCATCATTATTGTTTTAGCAAGTATCTGCGTTATGTTGTTCTCTGCTAGTTTCAGCAGAGCGGAAAAGAGTATCCAGCATATTGATGTGTTCAATGCAAATTGGGTTACCATTAACAAAGTGTTTGATATAGACCAATCCGCGATAAGTGTACGCCGAATGTACTTGATTTTGTTTCCTCAATCGAACTGCAGCTTGAAGGATCTGATAGTTGGAATGTGTTAGGTTTTCTTTAATATAAAAATTGGTTTCCGTTTGAAACCCTAATATTGATAAGGATAGGTTTGATTTGGTGTTCCTTCTGTTCGCTTAAGGTTTTTAAGAAATAGTTTTTGTCGTATGGAGAGTGTAGTTTGACGATAATTACAGCATCTGGGGAATAATTCTGGTGCTTATTGTTTTTGTTTTGCAGTCGGTATATGGATTTAAAACTCGGTGTAGGAATGTTTATAGTTTGACATATATTTTCAAAATAGAGTGGAAGATTTTCGCCTTCAGTGTACGGAATTCCGTTAAGTCTAATATCACATGCAACCAGAGAATTAGCTTGTTTTAGTGCTTTTATTTTTAAGTCTTTTATCTCGGTTTTGAGGTTGGAAATTTCACACATAGCTGTCTCTAAATATGATACTCTTTCAATTACATTGTTTAAGTCCACTCTCATTTCGGATATTTTCTTATTAATTTCTGTTAATATTCTGTCCTCACTTTCCTTAATCATTGCTTTTATTTCACTAGATATGCTTTCGGATTGTTTTTCGAGTCGATTGTCCAGGATTTGCAAGAGGCGAAAAGAGGAATCCGCAATTCTGGGGGAATTAGCCAGATTTTCAGTCAATGAGTTTTGGGCTTGGAGTCTTGTTCTTTTTGGAGCGGACATTTTCGATTAAGAATTTAATAATAAAAAAAATAAATAAAAATAAAAATGTTTTTCAATATTTGACGATTTTATGGGATTTAATAATTTTCCGATTTTGTAATTTTATTTGACAATCTGGCAACTCGTTTGAGGTATTGCCAATGTCTTTTTAGCTAGGTCACGAACCTATGATCTGGCAATGCCGAGTTATAACCATTTGACGTTTAGTGACTGTTTTTGTTCTTCTTTCTCTTGTTATGTTCACAAGGTTGGTATTGTTTTGTAATTGTGCTTTATGTTTATGTTTCTGTTTCTGTTTTTTTTTTTTTTTTTTTTTTTTAATGAGTACAACTGTTCTGTTTTTTTGTTTGTTTGTGTTGTTTTTGTTTTAATACACTGGTACTCTTCGTAGGTATTTAGAAGTTAAGTGCCTCCCTTAAAGAGAACACTTTACACTGTGGTGGAGAGAGAATGTTTTTGTTTATGTTTGTTTTTTTTTTTACTTCTTTTGCCGTTCAGAAGTAGAAATATCAATTTTTATTTTCACTTGTTGGTTATTTTGAACGCTTTTATAACTATATGTTTTGTTGTTTCTATCAATCAAGACTTTTTGAACACTAATAAACAAGATTTTTTAAAATTTAAGTGGGGAAAACAATGCAAAACTTCAATTAAAGGCGGAACAAAGAAAAACACGTCCGTTCGCTTCTATGTTGTTCAGCCAAATTGTGTTCTACAAAATCTTTAGATCCCGTGATTCAATATTTGTGGTAAATATGTTCTCATTTTCTCACTCTACTCCAGTAAATCAAATACTCATACCAAGAGTTCTACCCCATATGGATGGGATGTTTTCAATAAGAGCAGCACGTCAATTTAATTTACATCGTAACTCCTTGCGTGTTTTCAATTATGCCAATGATACATATCGAAAAAAATGCTTCGACACTTTGATGAGATACAATAGGATGATTTCTCTTTTATTTTTTTCTCTTTTTTCTTTTTTTCATGTTTTCCTTTCGTTTTTATACCCTCCACCATAGGATGGGGGGTATACTAATTTCGTCATTCTGTTTGTAACTACTCGAAATATTCGTCTGAGACCCCATAAAGTATATATATTCTTGATCGTCGCGACATTTTATGTCGATCTAGCCATGTCCGTCCGTCCGTCTGTCTGTCGAAAGCACGCTAACTTCCGAAGGAGTAAAGCTAGCCGCTTGAAATTTTTCACAAATATCCAATAACTGTGCCAAGTATGGTTCACATCGGTCCATAACCTGATATAGCTGCCATATAAACCGATCTCGGGTCTTGACTTCTTGAGCCTCTAGAGTGCGCAATTCTTATCCGATTGGAATGAAATTTTGCACGACATGTTTTGTTATGATATCCAATAACTGTGCCAAGTATGGTTCACATCGGTCTATAACCTGATATAGCTGCCATGTAAACCGATCTTGGGTCTTGACTTCTTGAGCCTCTAGAGTGCGCAATTCTTTTCCGATTGGGATGAAATTTTGCACGACGTGTTTTGCTATGATATCCAATAACTGTGCCAAGTATGGTTCACATCGGTCCATAACCTGATGTAGCTGCCATAAAAACCGATCTTGGGTCTTGACTTCTTGGGCCTCTAGAGAGCGCAATTCTTATCCGATTTGCCTGAAATTTTGTACGACGGATCCTCTCATGACCATTAACATATGTACGTGTTTATTAGGGTCAGAATCGGTCTATAGCCCGATACAGCTCCCATATATTTTACTTTTTGAGGCCCCAGCATATAATTTAATTGTGGTCTAAACCGGATCATATCTTGATATCGCTCTAATAGCAGAGGAAATCTTTTCTTATATCATTTTTTGCCTAAGAAGAGATGCCAGGAAAAGAACTGACAAATGCGCTCCATGGTGGAGGGTATATAAGATTCGGCCCGGCCGAACTTAGCACGCTTTTACTTGTTTCTTTTTGGTTCTGATTATCGTCATTTTCATAAAAAAATAAATAAAAACGATTGTGAAACCTAGTGTTTTGCTTTTGGTCTTGCAATTACAACAACATTTTAAAACAAGTGGAAGATACTGGCCAAGGCTTTTGGAAAGTTGTGCTTATTTAACTTATACCAATGAAAATACTACAATTATTTAATAATTGGGCGCCTTGAAATGTAAATTTTCCCTAGATGGAAAACCAAGTTAAAGCGAAAAGAACACTCTTCATCACTATTATTCGCTTATTTTTTATATGGAATTTCACCGCGAAAACCGAATATTTAAGTATAAATAAAACTCTGTTCCCGCTAAATGTTTTGTGATTTACGTTACCAGCGCTGACACGCATCCGAAATAATCAAATATCAACAAAACAAACGAAATAAATCATTTTAATTTAGAATATATGTTTCTTGGAGCTTATAAATGTAATTTTATTAAAATTTTAAACAATTTTCCCATTTTAGAACCTTTAATCATTGAATATGTATTTGTTGCGTTCTTCCTCTTTTAGTTTTGTCATTCAAATTGAATGATGACACCATATTTTTTAATAAACGGCGATAGGATAATCGGGAGAAAGTCCGCTTAATGAGTATTTAAAACATTCATATTATTATTGTTGTTGTTTGTTTATGGTCTGATTGCCCTACTACTTTGAGGGTGTGCCAATCTCCTATGGTGAGATGTAAAAATGCCATAGGGGGTGTTCGTTTTAAGCTGGTAAGAAAAAAAATTTACATTCTGCTGTGTCAAATGGTAACTTTCTCACCAAAAGAATATTTGCATAAAACAGGCCAAGCTATTTTAAATAACCAAAATTTATTGAAAATTTCCTGTACAACTCCAATTGACCCTACTTCTAGTGGAGTGTAGCTGGATGAAAATAAACCTTCCGGAAGCGTAGGTTAGATTTAAGTGACAGTCTGCCATCAGACTCACTTAGACGTTTTCGTCCATTGTGATACCACAGAAACAGAAGAAGGAAGATGCCTTCTAGTTCCTTCCGTTGAACCATCCAGATCGCTTTAAAAACCCTAATAACTTGCGAATGTTCACATCCGCTAAATCAGACAGGTTCACAAAGAAATGAGAACCTAAAGTGGAACTCCTGACTGCTAGTGCGGGACACGCACACAGAAGGTGTTCTATAGTTTCTTCTTCTTCGATGTCCTGACAGCTTCTGCAAAAGTCGTTGCTGGCAACCTTCAGTCTGTCAGCATGTTTTTCGATAAGATACTGACCCTCTTTATGACCATCTATCATTCGCTGCTCTTCGGGCCTGGTCCTGAAAACTTAGCATACATGTCGCTAGAGGCATACCCACAGATTCCAGTATCCCTGGAATGTGTAGGGTAGTTCCTAGTCTCGCATGCTTATCCGCTTTACTTTTCCCTGGGATAGCTCTGAGGCCCGGCACCCAGAACAGTTGATCTGCGACAGTCGAGGGCGGTTTTTGTGTTCAGAAATATGTTCTCCAGTGATTTATTGGCTGCCTGAGATATTTATGCCAATCGTCGTAATGACATTATATCTTAGCCATTCCACCACTTCCTTAATCGCAAGGGTCTCTGCTTGATACACACTACAGTGGTCGGGTAACCTCTTCGATATGACATGTTCTAGATTTTTAGAGTACACCCCATAGCCTACCTGGTCGTCCAGTTTGGAATCATCCGTATAGAAGTCTATAACTTCTGTTACCAGGGATATCGTAGTTCCAATCGGTTCTATCAGGAATAGTGGTACAGATTTTTTTTTCAAAAAGCGGCTCAGGTAGTGTGTAATTCACACTGCCTGGAACATCGGATATTGTATCAAGGATAACGCAGTATCCGTAGCCGCCACATGACCAATGAGAAAGCTGCTTTAACCTCACGGCAGTGGTCGCTGCGATTTGGGTGGCCACAATGTCCAGAGGCATAAGATGTAGCATTTAATGCAATGCATCAGATAGTTTCGTCCTCCGTGCGGCTGTGATGCACAAACAAGCCATGCTTTGGATCCGGTTAAGTTTTAAAGCGCCGTCCACCAGACCACAACACCATATAGCATTATAGATCTGACAACTGCAGTATATACCCAATGCATGACACGCGGATTAAACTCCCAACTGTTGCCATTGGCTCTCTTGCAGGTGTATAAGGCAAGTGTGGCCTTTCGTGGCCTTTCCAAAATTTTGGATTTGAAGTTCAATTTCCTGTCCAACAAAACACCCAGGTATTTTGCGCTATCTGTAAATGGAACATTCTCTTCACCCAAGGAGATAGGATCCACTGTATTCAACTTATATCTCCTGCTGAAAAGAACTTCATCTGTCTTGCACGGATTTATACCTAGACCACTTTCGGTAGCCCACTTTGCTGTTGCTCGTAGAGCTTCCTGAAGTATATCTCTTAGAGAGCTGGGAAACTTTTCCCTAACCGCAATTGCCACGCCATCAGCATACGCGACCACTTTTACGCCTTTTTCTTCCAGAAGATCATAACATATTGTTAATGGCTATATTCCAAAATAGAGGAGACAGTACGCCTCCTTGAGGAGTTACTCTGCTGACCCATCTTTTTAGATTCACAGATCTCAAGCCTGTCGTAATGCATCTGACGACCCTTACCGCATTTGGTTGTTTCATTCGACTGACCAAAAAACAGACCCTTTTGATAAAAACATAAAGAAATATGTTTTTGTCAGAAGGAATAGAGCGCACTCTTATCGAAAACAATTACATGTGCTATTTTGAAAAGTGATTTTCATATTTTGGTTTCGTTTTATCACACGACACACATGTGCTAAATTTAACATGTCATAAGACAACTACATGCCGGGTAATAGAGCCTTTAACATTATAAGTGTATTTCAGCGATTTAAATTTAAGTTAAAGTGAGACAAACATGTAATTTTAACTTTAGTACAAGTTAATATTGTTAGGGTTGCCATAATCCAAGTATAAATTCATATATTGGTATTTATATTAACAACGAGGTAAAATTCATATTGGGCTAAAACTCATTCAATTAATTTTCTTATAACTAAATGGGCCAATTTGGGAGAACATGCAGATGTTGTTGATGAATTGGATTCTACATGCCGCCGGCCTTGCAGGAATGAAATTTAATAATGGTATTTTTTTCGGTAAATTATCGTTGGCCAGCAGAATTTCGACGTTCAATGGATTGCAAAAGGTCGGATCGGCTAAGTCACACTACTGATAGAAAAATTACAATACTTTGCCAACGTCGCCTGGTATAATTTTGTTCGCGTCAATGGCAAAAATTTTAGTACCATTTGGAATCAATTCAATTCAATTTGTATTTTTGTCATCGTGACAGAAGTGTTGTTGAGCTTTGTACTTAAAATATTGACGCCCATGGCATATATCTTGGTTGACGCCAATATAAAATCTTTGTTAAACAAATAAATAAAATGTTTTTATACAATTTGAGTGCGTGAAAATGGAAATAGTACAAATCCTAAGGGCATTCTTCATCAAAAATATGATTGTATCTTGTGTACATAACATAAAATATCGAAATAAAATTAGATTATAATTATTTTCAATATTTTTTTATTTATAAGCGGTTGGAATAATTTATAACCGTTTGGTACCAAAATCAATAGGGGCCTGGTGATAAAACCCACAACAGATTGGTTTTACAACCAATACCAGTTCCAACCAACAACAGATTGGTTTTACAACCAATACCAGTTCGGTAATAAGGCTAGTACCAAACGGTACTAATCATTTTATGTTTCATCCATGCCGTTGTTGTTGTTGGAAAAGTTGTATGGAAACAGGAGTGAACAAGGCCGGTGATTTGAATTTTTAACATCGGATCATGGTATGCTTCTAAATTTAGGGTACAGTAAGTCTTACTGTCCCTATTTATAGTTCGGAGATTCAACCTGTCTAGCAGGGCCTAAAGTATCACCATCTGAACTTGAATTCAGTAGTTAGACTTGCTTTTGCCGGGGCATCAGGGTTTGAACACGTGCTAAAGCATTAGGCAAAAAGAAATGGACTCTAGAACGTAGGCTTAACCGTTCTTTAAAGTGCGACTTATTGTTGCTGATTTTCTTATTTTGTGATGGACTTTGTTGCCTGTTGTTGTGTTGTTTTTTGTTACGTGAAGATGATGGATTTTGGGAGCTAGCGCGGCTTCGATGGTACTGGCAAGAGAGTTATATGATTCTCTGTGTTCAATTGCCGCTTTTAGTCCTTAACGGAATGAACGCATTAAGGAGCGTCGCGTTGAAAATTCAACTCTGCAAACAAATGCTGAAAAAGCTACTCGCAAAAGTTACACAAAATTTAACTTTGACGACCAAGAACAATAGTTCACGTTGGGCAACAGAGAATGGCCCTCGCTTTCAAGCGTCAAAGTGTCATTTTTTTTTAACTTTTCCGCGTTGCTTTTGTCAGCTATGTGTGCAGAATTGTATTTTTCCAATGCGAAGCTCTAAACCAAAGCTCAACGCTCATTTTATTTCGGCCTTTAGATTTGGTTGCTCTATTTAAGTGTGAACGTGTTATACTAAAATTCGTTTACACTGCTCATTAAATCCGGATTTAAGGCTCTCGTCAGCTGATTTTATAAAGGGAAAACAGATGATCGAGCCATTAAATCTGGTTTTGAGAGCAGTTTTAGGCCAACGACTAGCCTTTGGCTAGAATGCATAGTTTAACTAAAGGTGCCATCACACTAAATGTTCTTGTCTTATGACATGTCAAATTTTGTTATTGTTGAAGTTGCACACATAGTGCGATAGCACTGCTATTTTTTCGATTAGAGCGG
The DNA here is from genome assembly GCF_963082655.1 of Stomoxys calcitrans. NCBI lineage: Eukaryota > Metazoa > Arthropoda > Insecta > Diptera > Muscidae > Stomoxys > Stomoxys calcitrans. The sequence goes on from NC_081552.1 coordinate 100,613,743, forward strand.
TGATCTTTTCCTTCTAACAATAACATAACGAAATGAGATGATTTTTTGTAAGTTGATTGAAAGCAGACCCAAATTAAATTGTTTTCACAACTATAACAATTTGTAATCCTAAAAAATCAGCTTTTGCTCTTATTTTTAGGTTATGTCATATAAAAATAACATAAAAGTGTGATTGCAAAAATTATGAATCGTGTGTAAATTGGCATTTTGGCACAAACAATACATGTAGTGTGACGGAGCCTAAAGGGACGGATAAGTGATCCGTTTTGTATGTGTATTTCTGCAACACGAACTTTGGAGTCGTTGCCAGTGAAAACCTTTAATACTAATCCCAGACACCACTCCGTGGACGGGAGATTGTCATCGTCTTTTTCCAAATTAAGTTGAGTGGTTTTCCACTTATATTTCCTTTGCAATTCTGATACATATTTATTTTTCCATCTCTTAGCAAAAAGTATTTGCAAAGTTTTCTGTCTTTGCTAACGGTTCATAAACGATAAATTATCTGAGTATTCCTTAGGAATGGGCATTAAAGCAACTCCTCAAATTATATGGCCGGGAGTTAGTTGAATAAGATCAGTTGGGTCTTCGATGATCGGTTACAATGGCCGCGAGTTTAGTACACTTTCAATCCTCACTAAAACGGTAGAAAACTCCTCAAATGTGAACTACAAGTTCGAGGCAACCTTTCGAAAATAAGTTTTCATACTTTTCAAAGCCGCCTCATATGAGAGGAGGCTTCGAAAGCCGTTTCGAACGCAGTGTAGTATTGCACTTTTCAAGCGAATAACTAAACTCTTACCGAATGTTACGCAACATGGTCTGGTGTTCAGCATATAATAGTATTTTTTGCGTAGACACCTTATTTCACCAGTAATCTTGCACCTCAAATCTTGTGGAGTTAATAGGGTTCTTGAAGATCTAGACGTTAATAAATCCCCGGGCCCGGATGGCATATCAACACTTGTCTTACGCAAGTGTTCTTCGACGCTCCCTCGTCCATTACGCAACATTTTCAACCTTGCCTACCGTGCGGGAGTCTTCCCGGCGCGTTGGAAGGTTGCGAACGTTCAGCCAATACCCATGAAGGGTGAGGCAAACAACCCTGCGAATTATCGGCCAATTACGATATGCTCCGCTCTCTCCAATGTCATAGAGAACATGGTTAATCACCATCTTGTGAGGTATTTAAAGTCTAATGGCCTTCTTAGCGACCAACAGAATGGGTTCCGCAGAAATCGCGCTACGGGCGATCTCATGGTACTTCTGTCGGAACGTTGGAGTCGCTCAATCCACCAGTTTGGTGTCGTTAATGGCTTCGTTCGAATTATTTCGAGCTTTCTCAGAGATCGCACTAAATCGAGTCGTGATAGATGGGTTCTCATCCAAAGAGCATAAATTGACCGCAAGTGTACCCAAGGGTTCTGTTCTTTCTCCTTCTCTTTTTCTTATTTTCATCAACGATCTGTTGGGTCAGACATCGAATCCGATCTACTCATTCGCGGATGACAATAATCTCTGTCATTCGTACTCATTCGACCTGAGACGACTATAATACTCAACATACCTCCTCAAAGCACAACAGACTTGCTTCGTCCCTGATGTATTGATCGCATATAGCTTGACGAATTTTGTAAACGCGTCTATGACGACCAAGACCTCACCGTCGGCAGTGGACCGAAGAGATGAAAGTCTCGAATGGCAGCGGAGTCTTCTCAATATTGTACAAATTCCGTTCATTCCTTATACAGGGCGCCGAATAAAGCATTCCTTATAAATTTATTCAACTTGTATCTCATGCCCAATAATATCTTTTGATATGATTCGCACACTTCTCGATCTCCACATGACCGTACCTCTCATGAGTCATTCGCATAACATTCTCCTCCAATTCCTCGGGCATATACAACTGACCCACTACTACTACTTTTGGCATTCTGATGAAATACCAATCCGTTCTCCAAAACATAGCCCTCAACTTCCATCTGTTAACTTTGCTATCTGTGTATTAAAAATCGACATCATACTCCTCTATCGCAGCAACAACGGGAATGCGGCTAAGTCCATCGACATGTAACATCATTTCACTTCTATGGTGCCTGATCGTATAGTCATAATTTTCTGGCTCCAAAGCCCACCTAGCAATCCTTGGGTTATCTGTATTCATTTCACTTCCCTTATACTCTAAATAATCCAATTCCTGACAACAAAATTTACACTTCTCCCAGTTCAACCGCTAGCCAGCCTTCCCCAAAGTCCACAAAACTCCTTTCAAAATCCTTAAATGTTCCTCAAACGTAGCCGTCGCTATATTTATATCATCCAAATACACGACAATCTGCCCCGCGTTAATAAATTCCTTAAGCACCCTATTGATACATCTCTGAAACACGGTGTTGTTGCTTTGTTAACTTTATATTACCTTGTCATATTATACTTTGGGTCTATACAAAACATACACACATAATATAACATAGCAACCATAGACTTTAAGCAACATTTTTAATTCAATTGTTATACATTTTTTATTCGGTTGTTATACTAAACTTCGAGAATCAACAACAGTTTTAATTTTTTTTTGCCAAAGAATTTCTTGACAAGGAAAATATTTTTTCTGGATTGTGCCAGAAATTTTTCGTAATTTTTATACCCTCCACCATAGGATGGGGGGTATACTAATTTCGTCATTCTGTTTGTAACTACTCGAAATATTCGTCTAAGACCCCGTAAAGTATATATATTCTTGATCGTCGTGACATTTTATGTCGATCTAGCCATGTCCGTCCGTCTGTCCGTCCGCCCGTCTGTCTGTCGAAAGCACGCAAACTTCCGAAGGAGTAAAGCTAGCCGCTTGAAATTTTGCACAAATACTTCTTATTAGTGTAGGTCGGTTGGTATTGTAAATGGGCCATATCGGTCCAAGTTTTGATATAGCTGCCATATAAACCGATCTTGGGTCTTGACTTCTTGAGCCTCTAGAGTGCGCAATTCTCATCCGATTTGAATAAATTTTTGCACGATGTATTTTGTAATGATATCCAACAACTGTCCAAGTATGGTTTAAATCGGTCCATAGCCTGAAATAGCTGTCATATAAACCGATCTTGGGTCTTGACTTCTTGAGTCTCTAGAGAGCGCAATTCTTACCCAATTTGAATGAATTTTTGCACGACGTGTTTTGTTATGATATCTAACAACTGTGTTAAGTATGGTTCAATATGGCTGTCATATATAAACAGATCTGGGGACTTGACTTCTTGAGCTTCTAGAGGGCGCAATTCCTATCTGATTTGGCTGAAATTTTACATGACGTATTTTATTTTTACTTTCAACAACTGTGTCAAATAAGGTTCAAATCGGTTCATAACCTGATATAGCTGCTATATAAACAGATCTGGGATCTTGACTTCTTGAGCTTCTAGAGGTCGCAATTATTATCCGATTTGCCTGAAATCCTCTCTTGACCATCAACATACGTGTTTATTATGGTCTGAATCGGTCTATATCCCGATACAGCTCCCATATAAATCGATCTCTCTATTTTACTTCTTGAGCCCCCATAGGATGCAATTCTTATTCGAATTGGCTGACATTTCACATAGGTCTCCAACATATAATTTAATCGGGTCCAAACCGGACCCTATCTTGATATCGCTCTAATAGCAGAGCAAATCTTTTCTTATATCCTTTTTTGCCTAAGAAGAGATGCCGGGAAAAGAACTCGACAAATGCGATCCATGGTGGAGGGTATATAAGATTCGGCCCCGCCGAACTTTGCACGCTTTTACTTGTTTATGGATATTTTGTTGAAGATTTGTGTGTTGCCGTATTATCTTGGTTGGAACCAGATTGCTAAATCTTCAACGAATTGGTTTTTCTGAAATCGGTCAGATTTTTACCACAGCCGTGTGTAGATTGCACATTTTTTAATTCAATTTAAATGGTAAAGAAGAACCCCCTTTTTCGGCGATTAATGCCTTTTTCGGCGATCAACGTCATTTATTGAACCTTTATTAAAAGAAGGTTCAAGAAAGGTTAAAAGTGCTAATATATTCTTTCAACCATGCCTATGAACCCGAATGATAAACCGAAATTTTTAGAAGAACTAAAGTTTTGTTTTTAACCTCCTAATATACTGACACGGTCTCAAAAGTGCTTATAGCCGAGAAAATTTGGGTACTTAGTGGGTTTGTAAAATAAATTTGTAAGTAAATTTGAATATGGTGCTTTAGTTGAAGATATATTAAAAGGTGTTAGAGTTCCAGCCAGATGGGAACTTTCATTTGATCGCCTTGTCCTGATTGCTGATTTTTACTGCTGTTTTCACCACTAATATTGGTGAATCAAACTGATTCACGTGGGGAAGAATGTTGTTGCTTTGTTAACTTTATATTACCTTGTCATATTATACTTTGGGTCTATGCAAAACATACACACATGAAAAAATATACATTTCAAACAAAACAATTTTTGAACAAAAAAGACTTGAAGTTGAGGGAGGGTCTGACGTCAGAGAACTTTAGGCATAACTCAAGTGTAGGTCGGAGAAGACGGCCCGCCATGCAGTGATGTCAGATGTTGAGACATTTCTCCAACTGAAGGAGTACGCGATGGCGGCCTTCCTTGAAAGGGCATTTAACAACGAGGAGATTGGTCGACAGACACCGCCCTGAGCCACACGGGGAGATAAAATACGGCCAAGGTTTCTGGACACTATGAATGTGGTGGGTAGACTGAGGAGAGTTTCGGGAGACAGGGACTGGATTGGGGTTGTACTACGACACACACAACATTTTAGGCAGAGCTATGTGCCATAACGCGCAAAATTCTGGGAAGGAATTTACAGTTTTGCGATATCAGTGGTTGTTGCTATTGTTGTAGCCACATTTGTATGTGGAGGTAGCGATCCTCGTCAAGCTCCAAAAGTGAGCAAGCTCGCTCGGGTCCATAGGACCGATCGCCGCGGGAACGCTACGGCCATTGGTTATTTAAAGACGCCAAAAGATCGCCTTGCCCTATCGAGTGTCGCAGGCACTCAGTATTTGAGCAAGAGCCGTTGCCGCCCGGACTCTCAATGAGACTCTCCACTCGATATCGCTGATTGTCCGCGACTGCAATTGCAGCTACTCCGTATACGAAGCATTCCACTATCCGCAACATATGGACACGCCCAGTAGCTCCTAGCTGAGCTTCTCGAATGACATTAAACTAAATAAATTGGAGTCCAAAGTTTCAACTGATTTGGTGCTTATAATCATCCCGTGCCGGGTCGAAATCAGAATGTGTATATGGCGGCCCTCAAGGTCGTGGGTTCTAGTACAGTGAGGAGTGGCGTGGCGTGGAGTAAGTGGAATCCCTAAATAGACCTCAGTTTCACGATATAGTGCTAACGTAGATTAATAGATACCTCAGAGCCTATTGGCGCTTACCCCCTACTTTCTTCTTGAAATTTGTTATGGGCTACCCATTCAACCTTAATTATAAACAATAAATTGTAATAAATTCCACAGAGAAATCATAGAATAGCAGTTTTTTAACATGAATTTTTGGTTTTGAAATGTCTTCAAACATCATCATCAGCTGACACGATAACGAAACGTAAAACTTTGTTTTTACTGAATTCTACTTTCCGGTTACGGTCGACACAAGTTCGGCAATCGCTTGCATGTGTTTTCACAAAGCAAAACAAAACAGCTGACACGATTTCCTACATTTACGGTATGTTTACAAGAGCATAATCAGGCCTTTATAAATTTATTATTCAGTTGTTATAATAAACTTCGAGAATCAACAACATACGGCACCCGCGTTCTTAAGCCCCAATGGCACGTGACAATACTCAAACTGGCCAAAAGACGTAACGAATTACATGTAATTAATCGAATCCTCGTCCATTGGCATCTGATGAAAACTACCCTCCATAATGCCCAGTTCGAAAAGTTAATCAAGTTTCATCCCCACCTGACCCTTCTTACGATAAGAAGACGTCGCGGCCCGCTAGACACAGGTATATCACTCGAAAGTCTTATCCTCATACAATAATCCACCGGTTCGTAAACCATATCCCCTTCATCATCACAAACACAGTCGACAATTGACCTTACGGCCAAGGCACCAAGAAATATTCATTTACAGGTAGTGGCAGTTGCCCAACAACAAAATATTGAGTGCACTATCTGTCAAAATCAGTGATTAGTGCAATTCTGATTTTGTGTATGTTACTAATTCGCGCCATTTTTTGTTGTTTGTATGTGCTATGGTTCTTAACTATAATACACACACACACACACCCAAAACTCGTTGACAGATAGTGCACTTCTCGAGAAAAAATTGTACTCAGCTGTTCACGGTACACTATCTAGTAGTTATGTCGTGCAAGGCACGCTCCTTATCCAAACTCGGATAAATGTTGACCACTCGATCACCATGGTATAAATAAATGGTAGCGTCATTAGCACAACAAAAAACTATACCCCAAAAGAAACAACCTTTAGTGGCAAATGCCGTAAATTGAAATGTCGAAGTGATTTTAGAAATAAACTTTGTTTTACAACTTATATTCTTCAAATATTTGTATTTTCATCATTTTAACACTATTTTGTTGCTAATATGTAGAATATCGGATCATAAAGGACATATTTTCAAGATTTTAGAAAAAAACACAGCTGTGTTTTGAAACCTTTGACATTTAGATTTGCTGTAAAATCAAAACAAAAATAAAAAAAAAATCCTCAACTGTTCGCATGACCTCAACCTATAAGTGCATCCTGCTCGAACACCTTTAACACAACAAATTACTTGCATCACCTCCTGGCACTCATCGTTCTCCTCCACTACCTCCACCTCGATAGCATCGCACTCAGAAACGCCTCCTCGTTGAGACAACTCGCCACCCATTCCACCCTCACACTGTCCCCCATTCTCATCAGCTCGTCCTCGGTATGAGGCAAAATTCAACATACCCCTGTGTCATTCCTTCTAGTCTGCGACGCAGTCCAACACATTTTTCATTTTCGTCAAACTTACAAACAGTTGCATAGTCGTCGTACTGCATAAACCATTTATTAGCGTCATAATTATCATCGTCAGAAAACATGGGCTCGCTGCGTCTAGCTCTGCCAACTTTAGTAACTTTATCTACCTCGGCACCGCCGTAACCAAAACGAATGACACCAGTTTTGAGATAAAGCGAAGAACAATACTGATAAACAGATGCTACTTGGACTAAGTAAGCAGTTTAGAAACAAGGCCACCTCTCGACAGACGAAGATTACACTATACGAGACACTGATCCCGGCCGACACGGGATATCTATGAGCACCACACAGGCTGGAACTTTGAGCTCCGACTTGTGTGGTGTCCATCGTTATCAGGAGAAGCTTAGCTGAAAGCTACTGGGCGCGTCCACAGGTTGCGGATGGTGGAAAGCTCATTTTTTATGCAGAGTAGCTGCAAATGCGGCCGCGGGCAGTCAGCGATTTTCGAGAGGAGAGTCTCAGTCAGTGGAGTCAGGTGGCACTGGGGCGCTGGGAAACTATGAGAACTACTATGAGAAACAAAGGAATGGTAAAAACTGACCCCCCCAACAATGACGACCCATGCAAATGAAAAAAGGACCATGATTTGGGGATCTGCACCTGGAATGTCCGCACTCTTTACAGAGAAGGTGCAGTATACGCGCTGGCGGATGTATTAGAGAAGTACAAGGCAGATATTACTGCCTTACAGGAAGTGCGATGGACTGGGAATGGCGTCACTACAATATCAAACGGAGACGAACTATACTATAGCTACCATAACACGAGGCATGAGTTTGGCTGTGAATTTGTGGTTAGGCGGAGAGTGAAACACCTTGTCTCCAGCTTTACTCCGGCGGATGAGAGGTTAGCCACAATCCGCATAAAACCCAAATTCTTCAACATCAGCCTTATTTGTGCCCATGTCCCAACGGAAGACAAAGACGAGCAGACCAAGGATATTTTCTACGAGCGCCTAGAGAGAGATATTAAAATCGCGCCCATGGTATTGAAATCGTTCTGGAATATTTTAATGCAAAGATAGGGAAGGAAAACATTTTTGGTCCAACAATCGGAAAGTTAAGCCTCCACGAGATAACGTCTAGTAATGGGTTGAGGCTGATTGATTTCGCCGCGGCAAAAAACATGGTAGTTACTAGCACCAGATTTCAACACAAAAGTATTCACAAAGCCACATGGCTGTCACCCGATCAAATACGAGAAACCAAATTGACCACGTTGTGATAGGTGGAAGGCATTCATCCAGCCTGTTAGATGTACGATCGATCCGTGGAGCGAATGAGATTCGGAAAATTACATTGTTGCAGCAAAGGTACGCACCCGTTTAAACATGGCGAGGAAAGTACGATCTGACACAGCACGAAAGCTGAACATTGAAATGCTGCAAACACAACAAATGGCAGCGGCATACTCCACTCGACTGACCCCACTACTTGATGAAAGCTCTCCTTGTTCCGATGATATAATAGCGCAGTGGCAAATATTTGCCCACACCATGGAAAATGTCGTGAAATCCGTACTTGGGTACCGGAAGCCTCCTCCAAGATGAGGAAATGGAAAGAACATTTTATCCAACTGCTAGTGTCCGACGTTGGCGGCGAAGAGTATACCGCAAAACCAATCAATGACGATGGTATGTAATGGTTACCTCCTCAGAATGAGGTTCAAGTGGCAGTGGCCCGACTAAAGAACAACAAGGCAGCAGGAGCCGACGGGTTACCCGTTGAACTATTTAAGACCGGAGGCGACATGCTGATAAGGCGTATGCATCAGCTTATATGCGCAATCTGGCTAGAAGAACGCGTACCCGATAATTGGAACCTCATCAATGCAGCTTTAGACCTGGTAAATCCACCATAGATCAGATATTCACACTGCGGCAAATCCTGAAAATACCCGAGAATTACATATCAACACCTTCCATCTCTTTGTTGACTACAAAGCCGCTTTCGACAGCCCTATACGTTAAAAGGTATTTCAAGCCATGTCTGACTTTGGTATCCCTGCAAAATTAATAAGACTCTGTAGGATGACACTTGCTGATACGCGATCCTCAGTAAGAATAGGAAAGAATCTCTCGGAACCACTTAATACCAAACGAGGTTTCAGACAAGGAGACAGCCTATCGTGTGATCTCTTTAAAATCCTGCTGGAGAAGATTATACGAGATGTAGATGTGAATAGATGTGATGGTGATGTTCGGAGGTGCAGGATTTACCGGACGATAAATCCACGTTTGTCGTGTCATGTGGTGCCTTGCCGGTATGCTGGCGAGAGCACGGCTAGAGCTCGCCGGATGGGGGTGGTTCTTGCAACCAATGACAGCCTTACACCATACACAAAAAATCATACCGGTCTTAACTAAATAAAAATGAAAAAGGAAGGCCGAATAAGTCTACTAAGATAGGGGTAGACGAAGATACAATGCAAAACAAAGGAGAACAAGTTCACTCACGAAATTAATGGACAAATAACCTACACTGCACCGGACGATACGTGGCTTGGCGGCTGACTTGCTTAGCGTTTGCCCTCCCACAGAAGCGGCAATCGGGCTTCACCATGATATCCATTCCCATGCATTGGATATCCCAAAGTCAGTAATTATCCTTTAATTACCCTTGAACTTTGTCCCTACCACCTTCCGAAATTAACCTAAGCCAACAACATGTTTAGAATTCTGTTCAACGTTATAAAATCTTTCATAGTTTTATTCTAGCGAACGACTAAAATACGAAACAGAATTGCAATAGAAATTTAGTTTGAAAATCTAATAGGAAAGTAAATGTAAACATTCGGAAAATGTGAAATTTAAAAGATAAAAAAAGAAATAAAAAAAAAAACAAAATCAGAATAAACTTAGAAAAAACAATAATATGAAACGGTCTTTCTCTTCTTCTTCTAGTTTAGAAACAGGACCAGGATTAATGCGAGACGGACTCCCAGATCGGTAGATGATGATGGCACCTGCTTGGTACCGGTAGATGGACCCTCAGTTGATCTGTCCGTCCGTTTATTGGTAAGTATGTTTATTTTTTTCCCTTTGTGTTTGGTACCTATATTTGCATTAATATGGTTTGTATGTTCTTTTTATGTAGTCTTTTTATCTCAGTGGCGATATATGTAAAAATATACATAAGCATGTATTTTTTTCTTAGCTTCTCTTGCATTAGAGACAGCACAATCGGCCTCACTATTGGGACACTACCCCCACTTTAAACCTACGCCAAAGCTACCTAAGCTGAGCTCAACCTGAGACGCCTTGGTCACCTTTTATACAAAAGTAAAAAAAGATAAATTTCATAGAAAATAAATACACGATTGTCCTGCCTAATCATTCATAATAAACATTTGCATTTTTCATTCTTTACAAATATAGGCTGAAACAAAAGGAAAATAAGGAAGTCAAGTCTGGAGTCCGTTTGTTCGAGGTTAATGGTAATTCAACCGTCTGCATAGGGCTTTACATGGGGCATGTCGGTCTGAACATGCCAGTTTGCTGCGTCTCCCACGTTGATTTAAGCGGTGATGGTGGCTGGACGTGGCCGAAAAGATACGATTATATTTGTAGTTCAAATCTTGCTTGTAATTTTTAGGTTTTGTTTAGCTTGTAAGTTCACGATTTATTTAGCTTGTAAGTATTTGGTTTATTTAGCTTGTAAGTTTATGGTTTATTTAGCTTGTAAGTTTTTGGTTTATTTAGCTTGTAAGTATTTGGGTAGTTTATTTTACTTTGCAGGTTATTTAGCAAGTAAGTTCATTTAGCTCTTAAGATTAATGTCTCTTTTTTTTAGGTTTCACTTTTTCATATTTAGGTTACAAATTCAAGTTTCAATGTTTGTTTGGCACACAATTAACCATCAATAATAAACACAAGCATAAGCATCTTTTTCTTCTTCTTTAAAAGTGTTGGTTAGGTCATACTACAAGGCATATGTCTGGCTTTAATTTCACAACAACAAAAAAACACTCAATTTCACTCGATGCCACACGTCCAACCAGCTTCAATGTTCAAATCCAAGAGACAGGAAAAAGCCCAGGAAATCGTCCATTTTCCAAAAATTTCCTGTCATGGCCCTTTTTTCTTTCACTTTTCTTCTCATTGTTTATATTTGTGCCCAAGCCACCAGTCATGAACACCGGCACCTATACGGCAGCTGTTTATGCCGTGTTGCCAATCGAATACACCTTGTGTCATTCACAATAACACGGTTAGTGGCCCTACTCAAGTTTTGACATCGCGCACACAACATAGATATGGCACACTAATTACAAGAGAACACATATCGACGATATCGACTTTATAGGTCGGTCACTGGATGTAGTAACTGCAGCCTTTGAAAGAATCGAAAGAGAGTCAGTGAAAATGGGTCTGGCAGTAAATAGGGATAAGACGAAATGGATGATTTCAACTCCCAAAACGCCTTTTACAACCGAGCAGATAAAGAAAATGGAGAAAGTTGGGAACCACAACTTTGAGATAGTCTGTAACTTTATTGTGGCACAAATGTTCTCTCATAGCCAATTAAGGTAAATAAAGTAAGGCAGCTTGTATCTTTCTTTTTAGATCCACATCCCAAGCCTGCCGTAATGCTTCTTTTAGTAAGTAAGATATTAATAAACTTTCTTATGGTAGAGTTGATGCCTAGAAACTGCAACTCCATCATGATTGACGTCGGTTTTGCATTATTGAGAGCACCTTCATTGTCAAAAAATATTACCATTGTAAATTCCTTGACAGCGAGAGAACCCTCTTGGTGTCCCTCCATCACGCTGGTATATATGACATGCTGGTACACTAGACAATGTCCACAATGGACAGAATCTTTCTTAGCCTAGAGGCCTTGGATGTATTCTCCACGTAGCTACAGAATTCCACCCGGGATTTGTTCTGAGCCTTTCTCAGCTCGCCCTTATATTTTCTTAACTCAGAATTGTAGATGTCCCAATGGTTTGGTGGTCTTGTGGTTTTCGCTCTAATAGTTTTCTGCAGTCCTTCCTCTAGGGTTCACAATGGAGGTCGCTGTTTACCCCTTGGCTTAGAACTAGGTTTAACCCTTTTATTACAAATCGCCAGATTGCAACTTAAAATAAATTCGATAAACCGCTCACCCCTTTCGTTGACATCCGAACTTCCTAATATCTGGTGATGTGCATAAGCATCACTTCCTACAATGAGGCTCTTCTTCCCTGCAGAAGCGGCTTCAACCAGCAACTTAAAGTTTGAAGGCGGCATCTCTGAATCGTGTGCCATATAAAGGAAAGCCAGCCAGTAATGAGACTTATTTATTTCAAGGCTGGCTACTACTGAATTTTCAGTGCTTAACGTCGGAAGAAGAAAAACATTTAGACTACTCTTTGCAAGAAGACAGGGTCTCTGTGCCCCATTCCCCGTATCCTTGAGTAGTTTAAATCGCGGTATTCTCAGTCCACGAACCATTCCTCCACACATTCATGGCTTCTTGGTAGGAACCACGTCAATTCCCCCTGCCATCAGGAGGACTTTTAGTGACGCTGAAGCGGCCTTGCAATGGTGAAGATTTATCAGTAGAAACAGGACCATAGTCAGGATTCAGAACTTCCACCACTGTTGCGTTAGCCCCGTCTTCTCTTTCCGTCAGGACTTCATCCTCACAAGATTCGTTAGAACTTGTCATAATGAGCTTCCGCACGCATCCAGCGGCAGGTGAGAAAGCTGTGGAACCACTCTTCCTCAGGATACTGGGCACTTGCGGTGTGGACAATTTCTCCTTAGATGAATCACTAGCTGCTGTTGTCAAGGAACTTATTGATTTTCGTACTTCCCCGCTGGAGCACACCTTGAGTCTCGATTGTGGCAAGGGGATTTTCAGTATCATGCAGTCCGTCAGACTTTATCGATATGGTCGATAGTTTCTAAGGCAATTTTTCAGCAACTGCTGTTGCGGTCAAAGTCTAACGCAGAGTTCGTGAAGAGGAAAATATAAAGGAAAAAAATTTTGCGTGGAGCTTCGCTAGGGGGAGGCCTTTTTCTCCCTGGTGGAGGCCTCAAAACCACCTTCGGTTTATATTTTTTTTTGTTTTGAGCAAATTTGGGGAGGGGGATTTTTTTTTGTTGCGTTGTTTTGTTTGTTTTTGTATGCTCCCCCCCCACCACCAAACGCTGCGAATATGATTTTTTTATTTTTATCCCACGTAGGAGGGAGGGATGACATTTTTATTGTTGTTGCCTTATTGTCAGCCAATTCCCTCATATGCCTTGATGGAGAAAGGGGGGTTGCCGTGTGAGGGATGATCTTCTCCCACCCCTGTTCTCATGTCCCACGATGCGGAGAGGGGGATGCTCAGTGTGGAGGGATATACTTCTCCCATCCCAGGTCTCCTCAATTCCTCATTGGTGCTATGGGGGCCGCTCCATCTGGAAAGAAAAGAAAGAAATTAATTAAATTAAGGATAAAAGAATACTTGTGAGATTGGCGTGCACCGCCAATCATATGTTTTAGTGTGTGGATCCTGATTGGTTCAGTTTGACACCCCATCGAAATGAGAAGCGTTCCGCCACTACGTAGTAGCGTATCGTAACGCCACGTATTGTGAATTGATCCATTCAGGAGAATGTCTGGAGTTGAGAGCATTGTGTATTTGGATAATCGTTAGCACATACATACATTTGTGTTATATTGGGTAAACTGCTATAATGAGTAAACTGCTATAAACTGCTATAAGGATTGTGGGAACGAGAGAAGGGATTAAAGCCAAAATTTAGAATAGCACGAACACATACTAATAGCTCCTAGAATGAGACGGCTAGAACTGTGGACTATTTATAGTAGATGGTATATAATATATATATTTGACAGAAATGGCCGACTTAGGAAATTTTGGCCAAGCGCACGCTCATGTGTGGAATTGGAGCCATTGCAAAATCTTCCATCAGCAAGTGTAGACGGACGAGTGAAAGTGAAAATATAAAGTTATTGGTTGAGCAGAAAATTATAGAAATTTTACGCTAGTGCAGTGACGGCTTACATCAGGCACGGGTTTTGTTTTAATGTAAACGTGCTTTAAGTGATTATAAAAGAATAAGAAAAGGTACGTAAGCTTAAAAGTGTGGTTGCAAGAGTAATCGTTCAACTAAAGAAATAAAAAAGTTAATAAAACAAGGAATTGTTGTAACAAGTTATAAGCAAATGATCGATATGAAGATTAATTCAGTGAAAGAAATTATAATTAACGATTAATCTTGCAATGACGAAAGTGTACTGGAGAATGTTAGTGGACTCTGGGAGTAAAACAATCAACTCCGATTTTATAGGTTATCCTGGGAAAATAGACTGATAAATGGTGACAGAAGCTAGTGCCCAGGTGTCCAAAGAAGACCGAAAGGGTATCTCTCTATATGCTTGAAAGCTAGAGGAGAAAAGAAAAATGGTAGAGTGCTAGCTTCATCAAGCTTTTGCACGAGGATTCTCTTGAAATTTGTACGGAATCGTCCGGAATTCCCAGGTAACCACATTTATATTACGTCTACATTGTCCTAATTGTGATCAAGGACACCGAATCGACCAAGAACCCAGAACCAGAAAATAGTATACCTTAATGCTGATATAAATTTGCAAAGCAAGCCTTGATATGGATTTAGCTAGGTTTAATTTTTATTATATTTTAAAGTTATTGTCTAATTTGTAGATGTTATTATCATTGTAATATTTGTTGTCAATAGTGAACAAAAAACCATTGGGTATAATATGTACATTTCCGTTTTTATAACAATCTTCGAGCGCGGTCAACGACGGTTGTAGTCGCGTTAGTTCAACGCAGTAGAATATTAGGGGGTAATTAGTGACGGTCTTCTACGACTTTAGGGAGCTCCTTCAGGTCAGGTAGTGGGACGTCCTGTGGAACACATTCCCCGGACTGTATGGACGAATGCAATTAGAACTGGGTTGCCATCATTTGCGTTTTTTTTATACCCTCAAGTGATTTTTGAAGGCCATGGAAGGCTTAATTATGATAATGATGTTTTTTGTTCCTGTATGTTTATCTAGGCTAAATCATAGTATTATTGATTCAAACTTTTGTGTATTACTTTATAAATATTTAGTTAGTTTTTTTTAATATACATGTGACGGTTAAAGTGAGAACGTAGAAGGGAAAGAAAGGCTATAACGTAATCTATCGCCATCAGTCCGCTCTTCTGTTTTGGTTTATAACCTGCTGGCAGGACTCGCTTTGGAAAGATTGTTAAAACCTAGAAAGATACAAAAAAAAAATCATATATACATACAATACATCAATAACAAAATTTTTTTTTTTACATAAATATTATTAGGTAAACCAACACATTATTTACATTTTATTTATTATCACATGATTATTATTAGTGTTAAGATGGTTAGTTAATGTTTAGATTAGTAAGTTTTATTTTAATAGCAATAAATGATTTCATAATTTTTATAACGTAAAAGATATTATGGAGGTCTAAATCTATTAAAAGGGGGAATATGGTTAATTTATAAGCGGGTAAGTGAAGGGTGAGCGGTTTGAGGGGTCATAAATTAAAAACATAAATATTTGGAAATTTTATGACCAAGGTCGGGCGGGCGGCTGGAGGTAACACCTTCCTCCCTATCTGGATGTGTGCATTAGATGTAGATGTTTGTGTGTAGTGTTGATATTTTTAATTGTGGATGTCGTTGGGCTAGAGGTTGGGATGGACACACCCCAGGAGAGACCGTCTAAGCTAGCTGGTCCCCGAGCTCCTCCTAGTGCCAATACGGCATGTAACAATATGGCGCCCAATTGAAAGTTAGACCAGTTTGAAGCTGGAAATAAATGAGAGTAAGAGTGTATAACAGCTAGACACTGTCCAATAGACCAATAGCGTGATGAAATAGCCCAAAGTATCTGTGAAGGTTAGCAGGAAGTACCTGTTCAAGTATTCTTAGCCGTTTCGGGGAAAACCTGAAAGTCCGTAGTGAGAGTATTTACGCTGTGACTTTCAGCTATACTTTTATTGTATACTGTAGGTACTGGTGGTCATAATTTATAGCATAGACATTGAAGTTCGATGTTCTATTTGTATGAGATGTGTCCATGTGTTGCTTAGTTGAATGTAGTTTCAGTTTGAGGTGTTGTAGGTGTAGCAGTTAATCATCGAATCGGTAACCGCTCAAAACACAGTGTTTAGAGGACTGGAGTATCGTAGAGATAATATACTGACCTTTGGCTTATGTTAGATGTCAAAGCACAAGCAACACTGCTTATATATTTTTTTTTTCAATTTGTATGGTAATTTCGTTTACACACATCCGAGATTGCTCTCTCAGGAGAGAGTCAGATACATGATACAGAGACACCGCACACTCAACCCGAATAAATTAACCAACCCCCGTATGTTTACAAAGTATTTTGCGGATTAAAACGAAAGACTTAGCGAAAAAACTCGAATGAGAATGTTTTTTTTTATTAATCGATTCATTATTATATTTTATTTGAAATTTTTTTATATATTTTGCAGTAAAAGACTCGGATAAATTGTAACTCCCTTAGGACGGGTAAAGTTACTAATTAGGGGAGATTGCAGAGAGAATAAAGTCTAAAGTATGAATGTTGTAACCAGGTCGAAGACAGGAAATAGTAAGCGAAAATCTACAGATCTTGAAGTGAACTCTTCCATGATATACAGCCGGAAGAAGCAAAGGAAATATTATAGAAAGAAGGACATAATGGAAGGAAATAGCCGTAATTCGAACCAGGGCCAGATCCACGATCTATCTGGAACTATTAATGTGACTAACGAGGAAAGAGGCGCATCTTTTATGCCAAGACCGAATAATACTGTTCCCGATGGTCAGGGTGCACATGGCGGCGTGGATGATGACGTAGGGCCTGATGTTAGAGAGCTGGTTGTCAGTGAGACACAGTCGATCCAAAGGAACTTAGAGGGCCAGGTCAGAAGATTGGTTAACGATGAGATGGTAGATGTGAGAAAGACTTTAGGGGATTTGACTTTGATGGTGAAAGAGCTATCTAAGACCAGAAAAGATGGTAGTGATTCGAGTGCCCCGAATAATTTTCCGAGTAGGGGTCAAGATGTTTCATCGGTTAATAACCCTAGTATGAATTTACAAGATATACAGGTAGGGAATTCTAATTGCTTACCAAATGGGAGGGCCGGAATGAATCCTTATGTAATGCCTTTTCCAGCTGATCGGCCAATGACTCAGCACGTTCAAAATGACGAGATGAGACGATCTTGTAGTAGAGAGTCAGGGTCTAGTAATGCTGATGGTAATAATGGACAAATTAGAATCAGAATAGATAAATTTGGGTTACTATTCAATGGGAATACCTCTCAGATGAGTATCGATGATTTTGTTTTTCGTCTAGAGTGCCTACAGGCACAATATGACATTCCATGGTCCGAGGTAGTTCGTGATTTTCGTGTTTTATTATCGGGTACAGCATATGAATGGTATTGGCTTAACACTAAATCGCGTACTTTTACTGATTGGCCATCACTTCGTCATGCTTTATTCAGTCAATATCAGACTGTAAGGTCCACGTTTGAGTTGATGAGAGATCTGTCGGATAGAAGGCAACAAAATAACGAGTCAATTGATGCATATTTTCAAATAATGTGTCAGCTACGATCCAAACTCTTGCAACCTATACCAGAGTACGACATGATCAAGATTCTAAAAAGAAACGTTAAAGAGAGCCTGGGAAGAATTGTTTATCCTATGATGATATCGTCAGTAGAGCAATTGCGAATGGAGTGCAACGAGGCGGAAAGGAATTTTCCCCGTAGAGAGATAAGAAACGCAATGCCACCACCACGCACTAATAGATTTGTGAATGAGGTATACATGGACGACGAGAATGATGAAGATGATATACCTGGGTACATGCCAACTGAAGATTTGGATGCAATTAACATGGAAAGAGGTGCATTAAAGACAATGGTGAATTGTTGGAACTGTCACACTCCAGGACATATTTTTAGAGACTGCCCATCACAGAAGCGATCTTTGTTTTGTTATAGATGTGGTAAGCCCAATGTAACAACTCCTACATGTCCTACTTGTACTGTTGCGGGAAACCAGAAGCGGGGTGTGGGGAGAACAGGAACCCTACGCCAGACCGAAGTACCTGTAACGGTCGAAAAGTAATATTAGCAAAAATTAACAAGGAAAATGATAATGCTATCGTACCAGAAGTGGAGAAAATCCCAGAGAAGTTTGAACCCGGCTTAAGACACTATTTGCCAATTAATGTGAGAGAGAAGAATTATAAAGAAACTAGAGATAAAATATTTAACGACTATGACGGTAACATTAAGATTTCTAATCGCATTAGGAAAGTCAGAGAAAAGTTTGCCAGAAAACGTATTGAGATAGGCTTACTAGTAGACTCGGTTCGAAGAGCATTTGAGGTTGGTTCTGATCCCCGTGTTTTTGCTGAAGTTGAAATTGAAGGAAGAAAGATTTCAGGATTGTTGGACTCCGGTGCTTCAGTCAGCATACTAGGTAGAAATTGTAGAGAATTTATAGAGGAAATCAATCTCGATATTCACCCCTTGTTGACCAACGTGAAAACTGCCGGTGGCCAGCAACATAGAGTATTGGGTAAAGTAGACTTAACAATAAAATACAAAGAGCAGCAGCATCAACTGTTACTGTATCTATGTCCTGACTTGGAACAATCTTTATATTTAGGAATCGACTTTTGGAGGAAATTTAGATTAGCTCCTGATGTGATTGGCGTGGACGAGCTTAATATTGATCATGTTAATAAGGAATTTTTGTACCCTAAATCAGAATATAAGTTGAAACCCCATGTGTTATCTGCCGAACAACAGAATCAGCTGGATGAAGTTATTACAAATTTTGACTCGTTTGAAGAGAAAGGTCTTGGTCGTACCACAAGAGAAGTACATACTATCAAATTGGTGGAAGGAGCAGTTCCAGTAAAAGATAGATACTATCCCATTTCTCCAGCGGTTCAGGCAATAGTTTATAAGGAAATTGATACCATGCTAGAATTAGGGGTAATAGAAGAAAGTGAGAGCCCTTGGTCGAATAGAACTACAGTCGTTAGAAAGCCAGGCAAAAATCGATTTTGTCTGGATGCACGAAAGATTAATAAGCTCACTATTAAAGATGCATATCCGCTCCAAAATATTGACGGGATATTGAGTCGAATTGATGAGACACATTTCATTAGTAGTGTGGATTTGAAATATGCCTTTTGGCAAATCCCACTAGATGATGAGAGTAAACCCTATACGGCTTTCACTGTGGCAGGACGGCCTCTTTACCAATTTAAAGTTATGCCGTTCGGCCTATGTAACGCCGCTCAGAGATTATGTCGACTTATGGATAACGTTATCCCGCAGATGCTCAAGGAAAACGTTTTTATTTATTTGGATGACCTGTTGGTCATATCGAGCACATTTGAGGAACATCTACGACTTTTGAGTAAGGTAGCTAAATGTTTGAAGGAGGCCAACCTGACGATTGGCCTAAAGAAATCGCAATTTTGCTTTCAGGAACTTAAATACTTAGGGTTTATCATTGGCGGTGGTAATCTAAAGACCGATCCAGAGAAAGTCGAAGCCATAAAGAAAATAAAATTACCCAAAAGCACGCGTGAAGTCAGAAGTTTCTTAGGAACCGCGGGATGGTACCGGCGTTTCATTAAGGATTTTGCCTCCATCTCAGCGCCCTTAACAGACACCCTCAAGAAATCAAAGAAATTTGTATTTACGCCCGCGGCAACTGAATCGTTCGAAAAATTAAAAAAAGCTTTGACAACTGCCCCTGTATTACGACATGCGGATTTTTCAAAACGGTTCTACATCCAATGCGATGCATCCGATTACGGAATTGGGGCTGTTTTGTATCAACTTAATAATGCGAATGAAGAACATCCCATAGCATTTTATTCACAAAAGCTCAACTCATGCCAAAAGAATTATACGGTCACTGAAAAAGAATGTCTGGCTGCAGTGATGGCCATAAAAAAATTTAGACCCTATGTAGAAATGATGCCGTTTACGGTAATAACCGACCACGCCAGTTTGAAGTGGCTTATGTCACAAAGGGATTTAAACGGTCGCCTGGCCAGATGGTCATTACAATTGCAAATTTTTGACTTCGACATAGAACATCGCAAAGGAAGTGAAAATGTTGTGGCAGACATGTTGTCAAGGGTGCCTTGTTTATCTGTGGAAGAGATTAGTAAAGAAGATCTACTTGATTTTGAAACTACAGAGTTTGGATGTGATGAATACAAAGAATTGATAAAGACCATTGAAGAAAACGCAGAAAGGCTTCCTGATTTAAAAGTTTCTGATGGTATGATATACAGAAAAACAGAATTTGATCGCGAAGATGAGATGGAGAACATATGGAAGTTATGGATTCCTGGTAATCTCACGAGTACCATTATAGAAAAGGCACACTGTGCTAGCACATCGGCCCACGGAGGGATTGCTAAGACCCTAGAAAGGGTGAAGAGATTCTTCTATTGGCCTGGAATGACACGCCAGATTCGAGATTATATTAGGTCATGTCAGGTGTGTAAAGAGACAAAATCTGCTAATCAGAACTTAATGCCTTCGATTGGACAGGAGGTCATAACTGAAAGACCATTTCAAAAGCTGTACATTGACTTTTTGGGGAAGTACCCGCGGTCAAGGAGTGGCAATTGCTATATATTTGTGGTGTTGGATCATTTTTCCAAATTTGTGTTTCTCAAGGCGATGAAAGACGCCACTACCAATAATGTTGTTCAATTTTTAGTCCAGGATGTATTTCACAAATTCGGAGTCCCTGAGGTGATACATAGTGACAATGGGTCACAATTTGTGGCAAAAGGCTTTGAGAAAATGATTGAAACGTATGGAATAAAGCACCTTAGAACGGCAGTGTATTCTCCTCAATCCAACGCGTCGGAAAGGGTCAATCAGTCCGTGCTGTCGGCAATCAGAGCCTATATGGAGAACGACCACCGCGACTGGGATTTCTATTTATCAGAGATAGAATGCGCCTTGAGAACATCTGTCCATTCAGCGACAGGGGTAACCCCGTTTTTCGCCCTTTTCGGGTTTCACATGTTTTCGAATGGATCTGATTATAGATTGACCAGAAAGCTTCAATCGTTGACCGATCATGAGCTTACCACCTTGAGTCAAAATGAAAGAATGGATTTGATTCGTGATAAGATCGAGAAGAACATGCATGATGCATATACAAGGAGCGCCGAAAGATATAATAAGAGGGCTCGAAATCTCAAATTGGTACCGGGTCAGGAAGTTTATAGGAGGAATAATGTTTTAAGCGATTTTGGAAAAAATCGAAATGCAAAGTTTTGTCGAAGGTTCCTAAAGTGCAGAATAGTCCGACCGGTAGGGAACAATATGTTTGAGTTGGAATCCCTGGATGGCAAATCCATTGGAATATATCATGCCAAGGACATAAAGTTATAAAGTGCAATAATACTAACTGTGATATAATTAAGGTGCAATACTAGGGTTAGGTATACTAGATGATAAACTATCATAAGAGTGTCCGTCCCATACGTGTTGTGGAGTACCTGATTATATCTGGATAGCATTGTGCAAATAACTGAACCCCACTGTGATATTTTACCTTTTTTGTAAATTTATGTCCAAAAATGTTTGTCGGTGATCGTAATTATACACCTATGTACTTGTAATTATACACCAAGTTTCTTGTAATTATTTCTTTTCATGACTATACAGTCCCTAGTAATTATAAATCCTTTTTAGTTAGTTTTTATTTTTTTAGTGATTATACCTTTTCTACTTAATGTTACCTTTTATCAATGACTTTGAATCTACTATCAAATGCACAGTGGCATTTTTTTTTCTCGGTGTATGATATATTCTAAAGATTTCTTGCCATGTACCAGGGGGACAATAGACTTCCTTTCGGACTTATTATTTCTCGCCTGTTCAATCGAGACTACACTCGATGTGATGTTTGCATGGGGATATGGGATCATAGAGGGTGGTGAATACTATGCCCACGGAATGTATGCAGTTTTTTTTCTACGTGTAGCCAATACCATCGTTCGTACAATATAATGCATTGACCAAAACGAAGTGCAATAGGCCAGGAGATACCGTGACTGACCTTAGGGTGAAGTGATTCCAGTCATGTGGCCATCGGCAGGGGGAATCCCGTGGATAACGTTCTGCAATGTATTACAAACAGACACGAAGTAATTGGATCTTTATGATATGATACGCAGTTCACTTCCCTAATGTTGCTTTCATATATGCCCGGCTTGAGGATCTCAGGGTGTGGGAGTTCCCCACGTGAGATCATTATAGACAACGTCGCCCGCACACCGTCCCTGTTGACTGGGAATAGACATGTCCGGAGTTTTGTTGCGGTCAAAGTCTAACGCAGAGTTCGTGAAGAGGAAAATATAAAGGAAAAAAATTTTGCGTGGAGCTTCGCTAGGGGGAGGCCTTTTTCTCCCTGGTGGAGGCCTCAAAACCACCTTCGGTTTATATTTTTTTTTGTTTTGAGCAAATTTGGGGAGGGGGATTTTTTTTTGTTGCGTTGTTTTGTTTGTTTTTGTATGCTCCCCCCCCACCACCAAACGCTGCGAATATGATTTTTTTATTTTTATCCCACGTAGGAGGGAGGGATGACATTTTTATTGTTGTTGCCTTATTGTCAGCCAATTCCCTCATATGCCTTGATGGAGAAAGGGGGGTTGCCGTGTGAGGGATGATCTTCTCCCACCCCTGTTCTCATGTCCCACGATGCGGAGAGGGGGATGCTCAGTGTGGAGGGATATACTTCTCCCATCCCAGGTCTCCTCAATTCCTCATTGGTGCTATGGGGGCCGCTCCATCTGGAAAGAAAAGAAAGAAATTAATTAAATTAAGGATAAAAGAATACTTGTGAGATTGGCGTGCACCGCCAATCATATGTTTTAGTGTGTGGATCCTGATTGGTTCAGTTTGACACCCCATCGAAATGAGAAGCGTTCCGCCACTACGTAGTAGCGTATCGTAACGCCACGTATTGTGAATTGATCCATTCAGGAGAATGTCTGGAGTTGAGAGCATTGTGTATTTGGATAATCGTTAGCACATACATACATTTGTGTTATATTGGGTAAACTGCTATAATGAGTAAACTGCTATAAACTGCTATAAGGATTGTGGGAACGAGAGAAGGGATTAAAGCCAAAATTTAGAATAGCACGAACACATACTAATAGCTCCTAGAATGAGACGGCTAGAACTGTGGACTATTTATAGTAGATGGTATATAATATATATATTTGACAGAAATGGCCGACTTAGGAAATTTTGGCCAAGCGCACGCTCATGTGTGGAATTGGAGCCATTGCAAAATCTTCCATCAGCAAGTGTAGACGGACGAGTGAAAGTGAAAATATAAAGTTATTGGTTGAGCAGAAAATTATAGAAATTTTACGCTAGTGCAGTGACGGCTTACATCAGGCACGGGTTTTGTTTTAATGTAAACGTGCTTTAAGTGATTATAAAAGAATAAGAAAAGGTACGTAAGCTTAAAAGTGTGGTTGCAAGAGTAATCGTTCAACTAAAGAAATAAAAAAGTTAATAAAACAAGGAATTGTTGTAACAAGTTATAAGCAAATGATCGATATGAAGATTAATTCAGTGAAAGAAATTATAATTAACGATTAATCTTGCAATGACGAAAGTGTACTGGAGAATGTTAGTGGACTCTGGGAGTAAAACAATCAACTCCGATTTTATAGGTTATCCTGGGAAAATAGACTGATAAATGGTGACAGAAGCTAGTGCCCAGGTGTCCAAAGAAGACCGAAAGGGTATCTCTCTATATGCTTGAAAGCTAGAGGAGAAAAGAAAAATGGTAGAGTGCTAGCTTCATCAAGCTTTTGCACGAGGATTCTCTTGAAATTTGTACGGAATCGTCCGGAATTCCCAGGTAACCACATTTATATTACGTCTACATTGTCCTAATTGTGATCAAGGACACCGAATCGACCAAGAACCCAGAACCAGAAAATAGTATACCTTAATGCTGATATAAATTTGCAAAGCAAGCCTTGATATGGATTTAGCTAGGTTTAATTTTTATTATATTTTAAAGTTATTGTCTAATTTGTAGATGTTATTATCATTGTAATATTTGTTGTCAATAGTGAACAAAAAACCATTGGGTATAATATGTACATTTCCGTTTTTATAACAATCTTCGAGCGCGGTCAACGACGGTTGTAGTCGCGTTAGTTCAACGCAGTAGAATATTAGGGGGTAATTAGTGACGGTCTTCTACGACTTTAGGGAGCTCCTTCAGGTCAGGTAGTGGGACGTCCTGTGGAACACATTCCCCGGACTGTATGGACGAATGCAATTAGAACTGGGTTGCCATCATTTGCGTTTTTTTTATACCCTCAAGTGATTTTTGAAGGCCATGGAAGGCTTAATTATGATAATGATGTTTTTTGTTCCTGTATGTTTATCTAGGCTAAATCATAGTATTATTGATTCAAACTTTTGTGTATTACTTTATAAATATTTAGTTAGTTTTTTTTAATATACATGTGACGGTTAAAGTGAGAACGTAGAAGGGAAAGAAAGGCTATAACGTAATCTATCGCCATCAGTCCGCTCTTCTGTTTTGGTTTATAACCTGCTGGCAGGACTCGCTTTGGAAAGATTGTTAAAACCTAGAAAGATACAAAAAAAAAAATCATATATACATACAATACATCAATAACAAAATTTTTTTTTTTACATAAATATTATTAGGTAAACCAACACATTATTTACATTTTATTTATTATCACATGATTATTATTAGTGTTAAGATGGTTAGTTAATGTTTAGATTAGTAAGTTTTATTTTAATAGCAATAAATGATTTCATAATTTTTATAACGTAAAAGATATTATGGAGGTCTAAATCTATTAAAAGGGGGAATATGGTTAATTTATAAGCGGGTAAGTGAAGGGTGAGCGGTTTGAGGGGTCATAAATTAAAAACATAAATATTTGGAAATTTTATGACCAAGGTCGGGCGGGCGGCTGGAGGTAACACCTTCCTCCCTATCTGGATGTGTGCATTAGATGTAGATGTTTGTGTGTAGTGTTGATATTTTTAATTGTGGATGTCGTTGGGCTAGAGGTTGGGATGGACACACCCCAGGAGAGACCGTCTAAGCTAGCTGGTCCCCGAGCTCCTCCTAGTGCCAATACGGCATGTAACACTGCTGAGTCGTCTCCTGATTTCCCAACCCCACCGCTTCTCAGCTTCAGTTTGTTGAATTCGTAGGATACAACTCCTTCAGACTTGCTGAGGTCTGTGATACAGACCGGTCACCATCAGCCTCATCCAATCTACCCGTCGGTGGTTGAAAGATTGGGATTACATTAACTAAGTCTTCCAAGTTTGAATTCAGGATCTGAGGGA
Organism: Stomoxys calcitrans; assembly: GCF_963082655.1. Lineage (NCBI taxonomy): Eukaryota > Metazoa > Arthropoda > Insecta > Diptera > Muscidae > Stomoxys > Stomoxys calcitrans. The sequence continues at coordinate 100,639,228 of NC_081552.1, forward strand.
ATCCTTGGTATACAAGCGTGTGCCATTGGTCGAGAGGGAATATCTTCCTTCTTGACTAAGTCTAGAGCTGCACCTGGCCAGATCTCACTAATCTTTTTTAGCGCACAACGAAAAATGTAAATTAATCCCCGAAGGCAATTAGTCTGTATCGGCCCCGATACCAGCCTGCATCGTCACAAACTGGAGGACACCCAAGAAATTCCGCAAGGACATGGGAGTATACTGATGACAGTCCCCTTGTCGACAACTACTATCACCAAACTGTCCCTAGCGACATCAGCAAAGGTTCTTGGACCCATCTTACTGTTGGTCGCCCTAGTTCTTTTAGGCATGGGATGCCCCCCAGGTGACCGCAGCGTTTGGCCGACTGCGGTGCAGTATCCGAATCTAGACGTGTAGTCTATAGGGTAGCCTGTGCAGCAAATCCCCGAGCCCAATTTAGGGAGTCTCTCTCCCTATTAGTGAGAGTCTTAGGATCATTCGCACCAAGCCTCTCTATAAACCTGAGAGCGATGCGCCTTCTATTATTCCAACCTCTTAAAGAGCGTGTTGATTTGCCGGGGAAGGCCGATGGCCTAGGCAAATCATAAGCATGCGAAGAAAGAATAAGTTCGATCTTGCCCTTGAGACTCGAACCAGGTGTCTTCCTCAAAAGAGCCTGCTGACCAGTCGTCTATCGGCTAGTGGAGCCTGGAGCAGCCGCTCCATCTATTGAGGTTTCAGAAGCAGACAACATGCTACGGCCTGATACCATCACCACACCTGTTGGGTCTTTGGAGTCCATTCTAAGCCTTCTCTCGGGTTCTAGATCTGCCGCTCCACTGGAAACAGACGCAGATCATCAACAGCCTAATGGATATCACTTTCGTAGCTATCCTTGAGTGACTTAAAATTTTCTTCCAAAAATAATGACCTATTACGAGTTATGTCTGGTACTATGTTAATTTTTCACCGTTGAAACCCCATTTTTTCGTGATTACTTTTTTGAAAAACTACACAAGTAACAAGGATAAAACAACAATTTTACCCTTAGTAATGAAGGAATGTCCTACTGAATGAAATCATCAAATTGTCTTGCTTTGAAATCTATTATCGTAAAAAAGTAATCGGCGAAAAATATCGCGAAAAGCGAATATAGTACCAGCATTTAAGCGCAGTATGCACCTCTGGCGAAATTTTCGTTACCATATGAAATGCATTGACATATCCTAAACGAGGTTTTCGCTTGCATTTACGCAGCACAAATGAAATTTTGTGCTGCGTAATGATTTTTTTCTTGCAATTACGAATGAAAATGAATGTTTTAATAGCTCCATGCAAAATGAAATAAAGTTATTCGCAAATAAATATTACAGCACATATGTACTTTATTAGCCAAAAAATTATTGAAATTCGGGCAAAATTATAAATTGATGTTTGTCGCCATCTTGTACAATTTCGGGCCATTTTCGTTATTTGTGTATGTCATGGTTCTTAACTATAATACAGACACACAACCAAAACTCGTTGACAGACAGTGCACTTTGCGAGAAAAAAATTTTATTATTCTGTTAACGGTACACTACCAAGGCAGATTTAACAAGGTGGTCTCACGCGAACAGCTGTTAACAGTCGGCCAGGTTTGACGGTATTAGGATATCAGATTTTTGCTTGCATTCTCTGTGTTGTTATCTTCTTTCTCACATATTCTCTCATGTTTGGTGGCAAAATGTCGATCAGCTTGATGGCAAAATTACGGATTGCACCATATGATTTCTGGTTGTTGAACAAATGAGACCACCTTTAATTGTTTCGCCATGGTACACTATCTGGTAATTATGTTTCAGCCATGGCGAAACATTTAAAGGTTGTCTCCTTTGTACAACAACCACCATGTTGTCTTCAAGCAGATCGATATTTTTCCAACACACACAAAGAAATTTGTGTGGGTGTGTGTATACATGTGCGTACATGAGCAAGGAAAATACGAGAAAGATAACAAAAAATAGAATGCAAACAAAAATCTGTCATCTTAATACCGTCAAACCTGACCGGCTGCTCGCAGATGTTCGCGTGAGACGATATTTTTTAATTCGCCTAGGCTCCAACCAAAAATTTCGCTAGAGGTGCATACCCAACTTTATCAGAAAAATGCATGCGGAGCGAAAAAACTCAACGGTTTAAACAAGAAGTTTGGCTGTCCTCAATATTCAGTTGTTGGGCAACTGATTCTACCTGCTAAATTTATCTTGGAACCAACCATAAGTTGTTAAAATTGATGCCCAGGAATTTAAAACTTGTTTGTAATGGAGTTTCAATGGCTTCTTGTTCTGGCATGGGACAGCCACACAGGCTGGAACAATGAGGTTCGATCTGTGTGGTGTTCAGTGCTGTCACGAGAACCTTAGTTGCGATCTACCGGTTGCTGATAGTGGAATTTTCCATACGAAGTAGCTTCAACGGCAATCGCGGACAATCAGCGGTATCGAGCAGAGAGCCTCAATGAGAGGCCGGGCGGCACCGGCTCTTGTACAAATACAGTGTGCCTATGATGCATGACACAATTACCAGGTAGGGTACCGTAAGCAGCTGAGTACAATTATTTCTTGCGAAGTGCACTATCTTAATCTAATACCTGTACCAGTTATAGTCAATATGAGAACTTACTAATAAAGCAATGAGACCGTTTGTAATAGTATCTGGACCCTCGACACCCATAGTTTTATTCTATAATCATAACGAATACACAGAAACGAGAAGAAGTGAATTCATTTTGTATTATCCCCGACGATTTTTTCAGTAACTTACTTGGTATTTATATGTTGGAAAAACCTACCAAAATTGAAGTCAGTCTACCAACCAAGATATATTAATTTACAGGTAGTGGCAGTTTCCCAACATCAAAATATTGAGTGTATTATCTGTCAAAATCAGTGATTAGTGCAACTCTGATTTTGAGTATGTTACTAGTTCGACCCGTTTTTTGTTGTTTGTGTGTTCTATGGTTTTTAGCTATAATACACACACACGACTAAAACTAGTTGACAGATAGTGCACTTCGCGAGAAAAAATTGTATTCAGCTGCTTACGGTACACTACCTGGTAATTATGTCAAGCTACCAACCTACCAAGAGAATAAAATTCTACAAATTTCGGTAGAAACTTACCAGACACGGCAACACTGGTCGTGATGTGTATGATGGTGGTTGGGTATAGATTTTTGTTGTTGGACAAGTTACCCTACCTCTTGAGTGTACCCTGACTAATCAAAATAAATGGCATATATCACTAACTGAACGTACCACCGTTTGTCAATATAAGAAAGATATAACAGTTTTGGCTTCACTTAGCGCGATCATATTTTTAAAATAATCGGTTTGGTTTGTTCTGACAATTACAAAGTTTTGCGCAATGGCCGCTGAAAATGCAAATCCACAGAGAGAAGTTCGATCTTTTCTAATGCCCCGAGATCCAAGCATCGACAGAAGATTTCGTCCACGTCCTCAAAAACGAGAACGCTTGTTTGTTACAGTCAATGAAGAAAATGACTACGAAAGTGGTAGTGATGGTGAAAGTTGCGAATCGGATGGCGAATATTCCTTAGGTGCTCCAGAATCTATCGATTCATCTGGTAGTGTCGAATCGGGCGCTTTGGTCTATTTACGCCTTAGGCCTGTTGATGTTCCTTCGCCTGCGTACAGCATTTCGGAGGATGGAAATGTTTTGGTAACAAGACCACCTTCAGAATCCTCCAGTTCCAGCAATAATAAAAATTCAATGGAAAAACAATACAGTTTTTCAGGCATATTCGATGAAACTGTTAGCCAGCGAGATGTATATGAACGATGCATAGGACAAAAGATAGAGATCGAAGAGAGTTTCACAGTGTTGACATATGGTACTTCTGGATCGGGCAAGACGTTCACATTGCTTGGAGATGCTTATCGCCCCGGTGTCATTCCTCGCTCTTTGGAAAATATATTTAGTCAATATCAAACTAATATATATCCTAACCCAGCCTTGAAGTTGTTGAATGGCCGCATCACTGTTTTGGATGACGAAATGGCGAGCAGAGAAAATATTTTGCGACTAAAAATTCTTAATGGATGCCCAGAATTGGAGGGCGATTACGCGAATATGCAGAATTGCATTATCAATGATCACAAATTTGTCCCACTTGCTTTAGACACTAGTGTATCTGTTCTTATCTGGGTGACATTCGTCGAGATTTATAATGAACTGGTATATGATCTATTGGCACCGACCAATCCCAACTCATCCAAAACGAAAAATACTACAACACGAAAGAATTTAAAAATTGTTTGCAATGATGGCAACGTGTTTATTAAAGGCGTAACATCGGTTTATGTAAAAAGTAGCGAGGAATCTCTAAGACTACTGAGGGCAGGTCTGCAAAAACTTACCTATGCTTCGACATCGATTAACGCCAATTCAAGTAGATCTCATTGTATATTTTTTGTGGATGTCCTTAAATACTTTCGATCCGGCGTTATTAGTGAAACTTCATACAAATTTTGCGATTTGGCTGGATCTGAACGATTGGACAAAACTGGCAATATGGGTTCAAGACTAAAAGAAGCCCAACGAATAAATACTTCACTGATGGTGTTAGGAAGATGCTTAGACGCAGCTAACAGTATCTCTGCTGGAAAAGGCGATCGTGTACCATTCAGAGAGTCGAAACTAACCATGCTTTTGCAAGCTGCTCTTTTGGGAAAGGAAAAGTTGACAATGATTGTAAATGTGACTCCCACAGACAAATACTACGAGGAGAATCTTAATGTTCTTAGTTTTGCTGCTATAGCAAGAAACATTATATTTAAAGCGCCAGTTATAAAACAGAACCAGTCACGTTATTCTGTTATTGGAGAAAAGCCAGATAATGATTACGTTCAACAGTTGCTGGAAAAGATTGCTTGGCTTCGTAGCGACAATGAACTGCAAAATCAACAAATTGAAGAATTAATGGACAAAAAAACACAATTACGTGAAGAGATTTTACGTCTCTCAAATCAACATGCTGATGAATTGGCAAAACAAGAACATGAGCTGCGCACCGAGTTAGTAGAATATTTTAGGAAAACTCTCGAAGAAAATAGAAAAAAGCATGAAATGCGCTTACAAAGCGAGCTTGAAAGTCAAAAGCGTATCTTTGAATCGCGCATCGAATTCTTGAAGCGTAAATACGAGGATGAGCTTGAAGAATTGCGAGAGGAAATTGAAGATTTGGAGAAAGAAGCAGAAAAGGAGAATATGGAACCAGGAAATAGCAAAAAACGTCGCACTACAGATTAAATAAAATATTTTTTTTATTAAAATTCACATTATTATAACTTATATGTACAGTCCGAATGGGACATTTTTGTTTCTACTTTTTTAAATAAAACTGTAATAAACTTAATAAGTGCTTGAATGTTATTTTTAAAAGTTTAAACGAATTTGCATTTTTCCAAATCGAAACTTGTAAACCTCTCCCACGAAGTCGTCAGCCAGACTATTTACCACCTGGACGAAAGAGAACAAACAATTCCTGCAGTAAATCCCTCAAAGATCCTTGAGGTGACCCTAGACAGTCTCTTACCGACGGCCATGCTATCTCAGCGATTGGCTGACCAAAATGAATTATGAAATATGTAATGGAAAACCCTAGAGACATCAAAACTCAGGCTAAGGACCATCACAGGCGATCGGGTCGATGCTCCGGGTTGACCGCGCTCCACAAAGAGAGCTTGTCACTGATCGCTACCCCCGCTTGCAAATATACGGTTACAACAACAGGGACAAATCAAAAATTAATGATCATGTGATATATATGTCCTTCATTTACAATTGGAGTATATGAAATATAGTACAATTCAAGTAGATCTCACAAAGTAGATTTTCTGTTCCGGATTTCTGCATCAACAGGGGAAGTGTTTGTTCTTATTTGCAATTCCTCATTTGAAATACGTTTTCGCTTGAAAATTCAAAGTATTTGTCGCAGGCAGCAATTTATAAAAACTTGGATTTTGCGGGTAGTCGCTTGTGTCAATCTCCAAGTTGTACAGCCATATAATAAAATAGATTTCACACTACTATTGAAAATTCTGACTTTTGTATTATGTGAGATGTCACTGCATCTCCAAACTTTGTTGAGTTTAAGAAAGGCGCTTCTAGCCTTGTGGATACGTACCCGTTTGTCTGCTTCCGATCATGCGTCCATTATTTTGCTGTCAAGATAGAATAAGTTGTTAACGTCTTGAATGACATGGTTGTTTATAGTAAGCGGTGTCAATTTCATGTTAATATCCTCATCAATTTCGTCTTTGTTTATCTTTAGACCTACTTTGGCAGCATTTTCATTCAGTCGTTCCAGTTTCGCCTTTATGTGCTCGAAGCCTTGCGCAGTCATCCAAGTAGTTGATGCCTCCGAAAAAGACGTTAATACCCCAGCGTATGCCATAGGGTGCATCAGCATTAGTTGCTTCTAATGCAAATGCAAATTTTGCCATGAGCATTCCACTAAGGAACAGGGGCAAACTCCTCACATATCAATGAGTGCTGTCCGATTCAAGTTTAAGCTCATTGATAAGGGGCCTCCTTTTCATAGCCGAGTCTGAACGGCGAGCCGCAGTGCGACACCATGTACTCAGTGCGGCGAGAAGTTTTACATGGCGAAGTACCTCACAAATGTTGCCAGCATTAGGAGGGGAAACCCACCGCTGAAATTTTTTTCTGATGGTCTCGGCAGGATTGCTTCTAATACGGAGTCTAATAAAATTAAAAATAGCTTCGCCGACAGGATGCAATCCTGCTTCACCCTCTTGTCGATCCCGAAAGATCGGCTCTCTTTTCTATTGAAGGGGAATGACACTTCAGCACTCCTATACAGCTGCTACAGGATGCCCTTATTCAACAACGTGCTCCACATTGAAGTTCTCGAAACTATGTCAAACACACGCTCTAAGTCGACGAATAAAAGGCATAGGTGTAAATTAAGTTCTGCAGGCTGTTCAATGATTATACGCAGGGTGTTAATGTGGTCGGCACAAGAGCGTCCTGGCCGAAAACCTCCCTGTTCCTTCCTCAAAATGCTGTCAAATGCAGGCGAAATACGCTGCAGAAGGAGACTTGGCATCACTTTATATATAGCGATTATCAATGTTATCCTCCAGTTTTTACATTGGGTGAGGTGACCCTTCTATGGGATTGTGACCATGATCCCTGCTAAGAACATAGAAACAAATTTATGTCATCAATTGAAACAAACATTTTAATAAATGCGCCAATATAGGTCAATGAACAAATCGAGCCATTGACCATTTTCGGCAACTCAGCGGTTATGCAAATGCATTTGCATAGCACATCGCAGAGTCAATCAACTCAATTTAAATCTGCATGCGTCTGCATAACTGCATTTAGTTCTTAAATTTCCTTTTACTTGTTTTGATATAACTTTCGTATTAATAAGCATTTATCTTAAAGCCCATTGTTAGCTGTAAGAGTATATAAGCTCAAACAAAATAAAGGCCATTTGGCAATCTATTAAAACAACCCAATGTGTTATTGGTTGCCCATTTTTCTACTAGTTACAAGTGCTAGGAGAAAAGATTCAGAAACTCAAGAAATGAAATAGTGATAGTTTTGACGCATCGTCAAAACTATCACCTTCTTGAATTGAGTGCCGCCATGACTGACATTGAAGAGTGCATAAAGATCCTGAGAGCCAAACCATATAAGCCATTGCCATCAACAAGAGAGAAGGTGAACGAGAACCCACCAACTTTACAAATTCAGCAAAAGGAGTTTAACCCGCTTCAAGGGATAACTAGGGAAATAGTGGCTCGGATGACAGCCTTAAACCGATTTCTGCAGGGTTTGACATCGGTGGAGGACGGCGAACCAATACAATGCTACTCCATCCAGATCGAGACAGTCAAAGGTCTGTGGCTTCAAACACAGATCCTTTACGATGAATTATGGCAGCATCTGGAGGACCCATCGGAATCAGGTCTTGACCAAGAGGAATATAATGCGTTGGAAGATTTCGTTCAACATCAAATTATAAGACTTTCTGTAATGGCAGACATATATAAAGAACCAGTTACATACAGACAGTCACGGGCAATCAATTCAGTGCCACTACTTGCATTACCACTTCCAAAGGTAACAATCCCGCAGTTCAACGGCGACTATTTGAAGTGGAGCGAATTTTATGAACTATTCTCAGAGATGGTGGATAGGCAACTGCTGCCCAACGTACAGAAAATGTGGTACCTGAAAACAAACATTTCTGGAGAAGCAAGCAACCTTATAAGCCACCTGACATTAATAGATGAAAATTACAATTTTAGTGGCAACATTAGTTGAGAAGATCCTAAATCAACCAACAGGGACACCCTCTGCAGCTAAAATCAAAGATTTGCATGACACCACGAGAGAATGTCTGATGGCACTGAATACCCTGGGTATTGATACTTCCTCTTGGGACGCCATACTGCTGCCATTAATGGTTAAAAAGATGGATCGTAACCTTCACATTAGGTTTATGCAAGCACTCGGTAAACCAAAGGAGGTACCAACAATTGATGAATTACTATCTTTCCTAGAATTCCAGTTTCAATCAATGGATTCTATTGTAGTCAAGGATAAACCGGCAGGACAATAAAACACAAGCCGGGTAGTCTCTTCTGTGACAGCATCTGGAAACAAAATTTGCAAATTATGCAGTAATAGACCCCATCCGCTCTATCATTGCAAAAAATTTTGAACATGGCAGAACCTGAAAGACTCAAGTGGGTACAACAACACAAACTTTGCGTCAATTGCTTCAAGATTGGCCATTCAGCAAAGGCCTGCTCTGCAAGCAGTTGTAGAAAGTGCAGCAACAAACACAATACGTCGCTGCAACTGCAAAAGGGGATCCAAAATTCACTTAAAAATAAAAACTCAACTCAAAAACAACAACATTCAAACACACAAAACAGCGCAGCCCCTAACAACGCAATGGCAGTCATCTGCATTAGCTTCATCTTTAATCGGTAACAATAGTTATGTAATATTAGCCACAGCAAAGGTAGTCATCAAATCTCCAAATGGTGTTTCATATGAATTCCGGGCAGTACTGGACTCAGGAATATTGTAATGGAAAGGCTCATTCGAAAGTTATCTCTCTCACCAGCGGAAGCATCGCTATGCATTGATGGGGCTGGAAAGGACCAGAAAAGAGCAACTCATCGTATAAATGTTGAAATGACATCAAGGGATCATTGTTTCTCTGCAAACTTGGAAGCCTTCGTCTTACCAACTATCATTCCACTACAACCAAACCAGAACGTTGACGCCTCCACATGGAACATTCATCTAGCAGACCGTAATTTCTATAAACAAGAAAAAATAGATATTCTACTTGGTGCTGAATTTTAGTTTAGTCTCACGCAACCTGGAACTATAAGACTTGTTGATGATCTTCCAACACTTCAAAACACTTCACTTGGCTGGATCGTCGGTTCCATTTCGCGAAAACCCTCAGGCATTGGGTCAGTCGCATAATTTAGCCTACAATCGATTCATCAGCCTTGAGAGACGATGGCAAAAGAACACGGAGATACGTACACAATACGTACGTTTTGTGCGCGAATATGAAGAATTGGGCCATATGCGGAAAATTGAACTAGAAAACGTGATGGACCCGAAGTATTTCATTCCACATCATTGCGTGCTGAAACCCGACTTAACTACAACAAAACTTAGAGTGGTGTTCGACGCATCAGCGAAAACATCAACTGGATTATCCTTGAACGACATTATGTACACTGGGCCAGTCGTACAAAGCGATCTATTCTCATTCTTACTCAGGTTCCGATTGCCGAGATTCGTCTTCACGACTGACATCGAAAAAATGTATAGGCAGATACTACTAGATTCCACCAATCACCAATATCAACTGATAATTTGGAGGGAAGATCCAGCCATGCCAATTAATTACTACGTGCTCAATACAGTGACATATGGCACAAGGGTAGCTCCATACCTCGCTACCAAATGTTTGCAGAAAATTGCAGATGACAACATCATTAATTATCCGCTTGGTTCAACGAACTAAACTAAATGATAATTTTTATATTGATGATGGTCTCGGCGGATCAGTCAACATGAACACCGCAATTGAGACTCGGACACAGCTGGTGCAGATCTTGAAAAACATGGGTTCAATTTGAAAAAGTGGTGCGCAAACCATCTATTGAAAGACATACCAAAGGCTGACCAACAAATGAGCCTTAATGTAGGTGATTTGTATAACTCCGTTACTGCCAAAACATTAGGACTGTTTTGGTTACCTCAAAGTGACCACTTCTGCATCAAGGTGAAACTGAACGAAGTTCGGACAGTCTCAAAACGAACAGTTATATCCGAGTTGGCAAAATTATTTGATCCACTTGGACTCATCGCCCTTGTCATTGTTAAGGCAACGATATTTATTCAGGAATTATGGATGCATGAACTATCTTGGGATGAGCCACTACTTGAAATCTTCATGCTGCCTGGCTAACTTTCAGACAAGATTTGGAGAGTTTAAACGAGTTCAAGGTACCGCGACACATCTTTCAAGGCGATATCCCAACAAAATCCCTGCTACACGTATTTGCTGACGCATCTGAAAAGGCCTACGGTCCAGCTGCATATATTCGTGCCGTTCTGAGGGATGGACGAGTCATTAAAGCAACAAACACTTCCTCGACTTGAGCTATGTGCCGCTCCGAAAGCAGCTCAACTCGCAAACAAGATAAAGGGAGAGTTCAATATGCAGAAGAACCCAGTATACATACATTTGGACCGACTCCGAGATTGTCTAACACTGGATCAATGCACAGTCTTCGTCCTACAAGACTTTCGTGGCCAACAAAATATCTGCTATTCAATCGCTAAGCATACCTGAACAATAACGCCATGTAAGGTCGAAAGACAATGCAGCTGATGTACTATCTCGTGGTCTACATGCAGCCAACTTGCCGAAATGTCACATCTGGTTCCATGGCCCACTCTTTCTTCGTGGGGATGCATCATTATGGCCACAGGAGGTTGACTCAAGGTTCACCATTACAAGTGACATTGAGAAGAACAAGGCGCCGGCAGTTACGGCAGCTGCAGTTGAAGATGATAACCTGATTTACAGAATTCCGCATAAAGGGTCATTCATGACCTTACAAAGAATTTTTGGATATGCCATCAGATTTGGGAAAAACACAAGGATTGGAAAACATTTAGACCCACACAAACCTCACTTACCCCGGAGGAATTGGATGATGTCTTGACTGTTATAGTTCGCAAACTACAAGGATCAGACTTCCCCACCGATGCCAAACAACTGCAAGAAAATGGTGAAGTCGATAAGAGCAGCACAGTGATCGGGCTCAGGCCATATTTGGATAATAATGGAATCATGCGAGTTGAAGGTCGCTTGGAAAACTCATATTTACAGACAGATGCCAAGCATCCAATGATACTGCCTTATAATGACCCAATTGTCAAATTACTTTCTATTAAAATTCATGAAGAGAACAAGCACTGTGGACCTCAAGCGTTGCTGAATGCGATTAGGCAACGACTTTGGCCAATCAGAGGAAAGATAACAGCACGATCAGTTGTGCAAAAATGCTTCCGATGCACAAGAGCGCAGCCAAAACTGTGTCAACAAGTCATGGGCAACCTTCCACAATCCCGAATAGTTCCTGCTCGACATCAATTCAGGAGTAGACTACTGCGGACCCTCTTGGATTCATTACAAGGTCAGAGGTAAAAAACCCACAAAAGCTTACATCGCAGTGTTTTGTTGTTTTACAACAAAGGCTGTGCATCTGTTCTTCCCAAACTCACAACTCGAACGGCATGGGTAGATTCTGAATACATTTTTGTTTGAAACAATTATGAACAACTCAAACACGTTCCAGAAAGGTTAGATTCACACTGTAAGTTGAATGTTCCAGTCTGGTGGATATTTGACGGTCAATGGTGGTTGTTTGCTTTGTTGGAATGAGTAAGTGTGTACACATGTACATACGCATCAGAGAACTACAGCGAGTAGCAACATTTTCAAGCACACTTGTTCAGCGACTTGATTTATGTTGATGCTTTTGTTTGGGTGGATGAGCTGATAGTGATTGCTTTCGTACTTGTACGTACCGAACATTTAGTTCGAATCACTTCATCGGTAATCAAACATGAATGTTCGTACTCGCTCGGTGCATTCAGCAACAAGGGATAATCGAACGCTATCTTGAATGAACTTGGTGCACGGGCACTTAAAGTAACAACAAACACTTGTTAGCTTTCTGTTTTCTCTGTTTGAAATGGCTGAAAATGTTGAAAGTGGAAACTACACAAAGTCTGGCCAACACAAAGGCCGGAGTTTTGTATGGAGCATTTTGGTCGACATTATTAAATCTGACGGTCCAGGTAGTGCATCATCCACCATCGACATGTGGACGGACAATTGTTATCGACATTTTTTAGGCGTGACATTTCATTATCAACAAGTAAAAGCGTGCTAAGTTCGGCCCGGCCTACCCTCCACCATGGATCGCATTTGTCGAGTTCTTTTCCCGGCATCTCTTCTTAGGCAAAAAAGGATATAAGAAAAGATTTGATCTGCTATTAGAGCGATATCAAGAAATGGTCCGGTTTGGACCACAATTAAATTATATGTCAGCCAATTCGAATAAGAATTGCGCCCTTTGGGGGCTCAAGAAGTAAAATAGAGAGATCATGAGAGGATCCGTCGTACAAAATTTCAGGCAAATCGGATTATAATTGCGACCTCTAGAGTCTCAAGAAGTCAAGATCCCAGATCGGTTTATATGGCAGCTATATCAGGTTATGAACCGATTTAAACTTTATTTGACACAGTTGTTGAAAGAAAAAATAAAAACGTCATGTAAACTTTCAGCCAAATCAGATAGAAATTGGGCCCTCTAGAAGCTCAAGAAGTCAAGTCCCCAGATCTGTTTATATATGACAGCTATATCAGGTTATAAACCGATTTGAACCATACTTGGCGCAGTTGTTGGATATCATAACAAAATACTTCGTGCAAAAATTCATTCAAATCGGATAAGAATTGAGCCCTCTAGAGACTCAAGAAGTCAAGACCCAAGATCGGTTTATATGACAGCTATATCAGGTTATGGACCGATTTGAACCATACTTGGCACACTTGTTGGATATCATAACAAAAGACCTCATGCAAAATTTCATTCCGATCGGACAAGAATTGCGCACTCTAGAGGCTCAAAAAGTCAAGACCCAAGATCGGTTTATATGGCAGCTATATCAGGTTATGGACCGATTTACACCATACTTGGTAGAGTGGTTGTATATCATAACAAAACATGTCGTGCAAAATTTCACTCCAATCGGATAAGAATTGTGCACTCTAGAGGTTCAAGAAGTCAAGACACAAGATCGGTTTATATCGGTATATATGGCAGCTATATCAAAACATGGACCGATATGGCCCATTTACAATACCAACCGACCTACACTAATAAGAAGTATTTGTGCAAAATTTCAAGAGTTGCATACATCTATTGATTTTGGCCCTTTAAAGGTGTCCATGACACATTTGTATGGAGTGTCGTCAACGGGCAATTCGCGTATGTTCTGTTCTGCAACAAATTGATTTCACATGGGCACACTTCTGCTCCAAGGTGAATAGTAAGTACACACCATAACATATGAACAAATCCTGATTGATCACATCACATTTTTATACCCTCCACCATAGGATGGGGGGTATACTAATTTCGTCATTCTGTTTGTAACTACTCGAAATATTCGTCTGAGACCCCGTAAAGTATATATATTCTTGATCGTCGTGACATTTTATGTCGATCTAGCCATGTCCGTCCGTCCGTCTGTCTGTCGATAGCACGCTAACTTCCGAAGGAGTAAAGCTAGCCGCTTGAAATTTTGCACAAATACTTCTTATTAGTGTAGGTCGGTTGGTATTGTAAATGGGCCATATCGGTCCATGTTTTGATATAGCTGCCATATATACCGATATAAACCGATCTTGGGTCTTGACTTCTTCTATAGCTGCCATATAAACCGATCTTGGGTCTTGACTTCTTGAGCCTCTAGAGGTCGCAATTATTATCCGATTTGCTTTCAATTTTGTGCGACGGATACTCTCATGACCATCAACATACGTGTTTATTATGGTCTGAATCGGTCTATAGCCCGATACAGCTCCCATATAAATCGATCTCTCTATTTTACTTCTTGAGCCCCCAAAGGGCGCAATTCTTATTCGAATTGGCTGACATTTTACACAGGTCTCCAACATATAATTTAATTGTGGTCCAAACCGGACCCTATCTTGATATCGCTCTAATAGCAGAGCAAATCTTTTCTTATATCCTTTTTTGCCTAAAAAGAGATGCCGGGAGAAGAACTCGGCCCGGCCGAACTTAGCACGCTTTTACTTGTTTTGTTTGCTTTTTTTGTGAATGAATGTTCTAAACATTAAAGGCCTTATTCACAAAACTTTATGAAGCCTTAATATAGGTTTTGTTGGAAAGTTTAGGTTTATTTAAAAAGGAAATATGTCAAATAAAGCTATTTCAAATCTATTGTACATAAAGTTTTGTGAATAAAGCCCTAAAACAATAGGGTCAGTTTTTATCACATAAAAGTCCCCGTTTCCCTTGTTCTTTAATTGTGGGCAACACATACTTCTTTATGACTTCCTGGCAAAAATCGCCAAGTCGATTGCAAAATCCGCTAAAGTCGGTTTGGATCGTCTAACCGCTGTACGAATACAAATTCAGATTTCTATTTTATTATTTATACTCGGCTCAGACTTCTTCGCGTAAGAAATAGTTGATAGATTTGCAGATCGTTAGGTTGGATGGCGTATTTAATACCATTTCCCTATACTGAAATTGATTTTAATGTGAACAAATATACCAAAATCTCACTTTGTTTTAGAACAAATATTGAACTAAATAGGATTATGTTTTTGTTGTTGTAGCAGTTTGTTGTCTTCAAGACCCAGGAACTCTTCGAGTCGAGTGGGTCTGGCTGGGCAGTTAAACAGATGATGTGGATAGTGCAGTCCCTGGTTTCAATCGGAACATACATCTTGCACGTCGGCGTCAATCCTTGCTCTGTGGGAATTGAGGCGGCTGCACCTGCCGGAACGTAATTGAGCCAGAACTACTCTTGTTTGCCGGGAGAGGTCAATTTCTTCGGGTGCATTGGGAGGCAGTCGTTCTCCAAGAACTACATTCAACCGCATCTGCTACCATGTGTGCATGAATGTTGTTTAGACCTGCTTGATCTAGAGGTTCTCTCTTGTAGCGCTGAACCTCACGCTCTAGATCATGTAGATTTACCTTAAGGCTTCTGGGCGGTGGATATCTATCCACAAGATGATGATTTGGATGGTCTCTGCGATAACAGCACAAAAGGTATTGTTTAGACAGCGTGTATTTATGTCTTCGCACTGGTAGGATCTTTGTCTCCTGATGGAGATGGTCCACATGAGAACTGAGGAGACAGCTCGTCGCAGTTCGGGGGGTGCCATTCTGACAGATCTGAATATTATTCCACTACGCGTCACAAAGTTGACGAGAACACACTGGCGCTGCATAACTTACCACAGACCGGCCAATTGCTTTGTACTTGGTCAACAAGGTTTCTTTGTCTGCACCCCAAGTGC
Source organism: Stomoxys calcitrans (assembly GCF_963082655.1). Taxonomy (NCBI): domain Eukaryota; kingdom Metazoa; phylum Arthropoda; class Insecta; order Diptera; family Muscidae; genus Stomoxys; species Stomoxys calcitrans. The sequence goes on from NC_081552.1 coordinate 100,654,928, forward strand.
TGCCAGAAAGTGACTTGAGGAGCTTGTTTCTACTTTTAACTCTATCGCAAATTGTGAGAATGTGTAAGAGCTGTCAAATGTGACGCCAAGTATTTTGGGACACTTGATGGTCGAAATCATTTCTCCATCGACCATCACAGTCAGCTCAGTATTCACTGAATGTGGCTGAAGATTTGGTGGCAGATACCGAAATATGAGGCAAGTTCGTTGAGGTTCGTTGACGTTCAACCTATCGCAGGGTGGGGGGCCTGATGCCTTGATAGTACAATCGTCCGCATGTGATACGATCTCTATGCCGTCTGGAGGGGGTGGAATGGAGGATAGGTATAGGTTGAACAGTGCCGGAGATATCATCCCACCTTGGGGAACTCCCAGTTTCACTCTACGGTGTTTCGACTTCTTATCCCTAAATTCCACAAATGACTGGCGACCACACAAATAATACACGAACCAGCGTTTCAGGCCTGGCCGGAGGGACGTGTTGGCGATGTCCTCAAATAGTTTGGCATGGCTGACTGTATCGAATGCCTTCGATAGCTCCAGTGCCACGAGGACCGTCCTATCACATGGCCTAGGCTGATTGAAGCCACGGAAAATGTGTGCGGTGATGGCATGCAAAGCTGTTATTGTGCTATGCAGTCTTCGAAATCCATGTTGATGCTCGGCGAATGGAAATTCTCCTACGAGGCTCGCGAGGAGTAATGCCTCAAGCGTCTTTGCCACTGGTAAGAGAAGGGTGATCGGTCTGTACGACACCCCCAAACTCGGGTCCTTTCCAGGTTTCAGTAGCGGGACCACTCTGCCCATTTTCCAGACATCGTGAGTGTTCAAAGACAGGTAGAGGACAGTAAGGTACTCAACTCCAGTTAAATCCAGATTCTTGAACATCAATATATAGATTCCGTCGGGGCCCAACGCCTTTTATGGTTTGGCGCCACGGATGACATTCGTAAATTCGCCCACGGTAAATTGTAATGGCTGCTCATCGGCTCGAAGACCACGAATACGGTGAATCATACTCCTCCTTGCCCTGTCATTATCGGGATACACAATAAATTGACGGTTGAACAACCTGGCGCATCTCTTCGGATCATTCACGGTTACTTCGCCAAAAGTGATTGAGGTCCTGTCATCCCATCTACCGGGGTTCGAGAGCGACGTAACAGTATTTTATTTATTTATTTTAGAAGTATATTTATTTAAAATTCTTATTAATTTATGCATCCACAAATACTTTTTTTCAAACCGAGTAAGTACATGTGAGTAAAATAACTAACACTAACAAACACTTAGTTATAGAGTTGGATAGTTCCGGATGGAACTAGTTCATTGGAACTTATCTAAGTAAGGAACTGCTGGATCTAGTTCCATCTCTTTCCTTCTTATAGTTCCATAGTTCCTTTTATTTGCATATACACTTTTATTTTGTTCCCTTTTGTTAATTTGTAGACCAGCTGATTGACTTGCCATATTTTTCAGTTTCATACAACAACTAAATAAAGCGTCAACTTTTTTAATGGATAACAACTGTGGACGTTGTGATTTAGGTGAAAGGAAAAAAAAATTATTGCCACAAATAATTTTTTATTGAATGAATGTGGTGGCATCCAGATATGATTTTTTTTATTGTCAAAAAATCTAAATTGTTTTGATGAGCTTCGACTTGTGTTTTTTTAGCATTGAGACTTAATACTTGTTTAAAAAAAGTACAAAATATGAATTTTACATTCAACTAGCTGTGCCCGGCCCGCTCAGCTGCGCCCGATAATGCTATGTTGGAGAAAAGTACTCTTAATTTGGAAATTTCTGCCTAATTTCAGTTGAAAATTTATTCCATTTTTCTTGTGGGTTTTTAAACTCTAAAATACCTCTTATTTAAACCACAATAAGTTAAAGTCCTGTTTAAGGGTGTTATCCACTAGACCCTTAAACAGAACTTTAACTTATTGGTGATAGTCAATTTCGTGCTCTACTTCCAAAGACCTTTAATTTGATACCCATACTGCCATGGTCGGTAAATATGTCCGATTGAGGTGTTTTTTAGGGGTGGGGTAACCCCCGAAACACTTAGTCTCACAATTGGATATCAGATCCACTTTCTACTCTCAAATACATTTAATTTGAAAATCACTATAATACGGGTATGTAGTGATTGGTCTTTAAATCTGTTTGGCGGGTTTAAGGGGTGGGCGGCTCTCGTAGGTACCCCACCTCAGATTCTGATACCAAATTTTTGATGTTAGGTTAATGTATTTCGCTTAAATCGCCCGAGATCTGGTGTTTTTGAAAATTAATGTTAAGGCCCGTCTTAAGCTGAGTATTCTGTTCAGCTTTTCATGCGGAATGCTGTTAAACTCCATATAAAAAAACGTCGGCGAAACGCTGGAGGAAAATAGGTGAAAAGTTGTACTCTGTTTATAGTGAGGAAAATAGCAAAAAAGAAATTTTAGTAGCAACGCTTGACATCATTATCGGCATCATTTTTGTTTTATTAGTTTCAATGGTTCGTTTTTCCTTCTTGTTATTTTATTTACTTGTGGAAAAAATAATAAAACCATAAGTGCAGATAAAAAACGTCTTTTGGTATGAAAATAAAAACAAAACATAACTGTCAAATTCCGTTCGCGGAACAATTAAATATTTCCGCGACTATTCCGAAAACAGAATAGAATACCAACCCTTAGATTGGGGAAGTTAAAAAAAATAATACCGCAAACAACCGCAACGAAGTCATAACGAAGATAACAGCTTTATGATAAATTTTGAACACTCTGCCCTCTTTCTGTTCACGTTGGCTTCTCCAAATTAGCGCCATTTACTGGCTGTTTTCAATTGGAACAACTAAATCCATTTGAAAACAGCCAGTAGATGGTGCTAAGGTAAATGTTAGCGCTACTACTCGCTTGGAGTGGCTTAACACCTACAACATTGATCATCAGTCGTAGTTGTCTATAAATGACCATATGACTGACTATTAAATAATTATCATATTAAATTGTCATATTATTTGCCAGTCTATATATTTGGTGCGGTGGAACAAAAAAGTATTGCCCAGCTGCACGACGTTTGGTTTTGTCCATCGATGAGCTAAATACGGTTGCAATCTTAACGTTAAGGTTTGCAACTCCTCCTATCTAGCTGAACGTCATAATTTGTGGGGTATGGCGGCCTAATTTTTTTGTCCCCACACATTAATTAAATCACATAATAACAGGTCACTGTTAAATCATTATGATTGATCGACTGTTTTGGGGTGAGGTGGTCCGCAAACTAGATTCTTGCACACAAAGTTTATTGTCATGTTTGTAATCAACTCCCAAATACCTTTCATTTGAGTCTTATATAGCTATTATCGAGTAAAATTCCCATTAGGGAATTATTCTACTCTTCAATACCATTTGATACCCATATTCTCCCGATCGGTCAACCTTGATTTTGGGTGGTGTTTTTGGGCTAACGGGGGAGGGTCCACCTCTTCCAATATCAACAAATAATATAGCTTATTCCTCCTTCCTGACCATATTCGTAATCTACTCCCGAATACCTTTCATTCGAGTCCCATATTGTCATTATCGTCCAATATGCCTATTTGAAGGGCTTTTGGGGCGGGGCAGCCCTCTAGATACTTGAACCCAAATTTTAATATCAAATTTTAATTTTACGCCCGAATACCTTTCATTTGAGTCCCATATTGCCCCGATCGGTCCACTTTTATTTTTGGGTGGTACTTTTGGTGTAATGGGGGGGTCCGCCCCCCTTGAGATATCAAAAAATTATATAGCCTATTGCTTCTCCCGCAGCTAAGGAACTAAGAAAAGGAACTAGTTCCTTTAATGGAACGGAACTAAAAGGAGCGAGCACTAAAAGGAACTATTTTATTTATTTATTTTATTTACGATTATTATTTTATTTACTCTTTTACGTAAGAAACCGACTTGTTGCGCGGCGATTGTGGTTGTGCTCTTTTTGGGTGTCGCTCAGTGGTAGAAAATAAAAAAAAAACTAATAAAAAAATATGCTGTGAGAAATTTGAAATGGTTAGAGCTGATGTGTTAGCGAGTTCGTGTGCAAATAGAGCTCAAAATCCCTGCAAAAAGTCCTTAAGGTATATAATATCTCCCTTGGTTTTGGAGATATTCAACTTTTAATTTTTGTTGTTGTAATTTTGACCAAGATCTACTTTGTATTTTGCAATTTACGAAGGCATTTGTGGTTCGATTTTAATTTTTATGCATGATTTGGATTTTTTTTACAAAATTTATAACAACTTTGCCGAGACAACGGTCCAAATCTGATTATTCAAAAAATGCGAAAAAAATGTATTTTTTGAATTTTTTGGAAAAAAGTACTTTCCTTGATTAGACTTTATTGAAAAAATTTGCTTAAAAACCTTATTTTTTTCTTTTATGTTTGTGAAGAGGATATATAGTAGATGCTTTTCAAGACAAATTTGAACAACTTAAACTTAAAAAGGTTCTGTATGTAGTTCAAAATAGGCAATTTTTTATTAAAAAATTGGAAAAATCCCTCACGTACAAAGTTGCCAAAGCCCAGATCCAACAATTGGGCATAAGTTTTTGTGCTCCATATGTCCTCTTAACCCATGCAAACAATATTTTTCACCTTCCAATATTTGTAGCCTCCACAGCAAATGTACTAAAAAATGGGTCTTTGTAAGTTTCATCTGTAAATTTCAAAAACAATTACTAAGATATCTTTATTAGTTTTTTCTTAGAATTTTTTCAATTTGAATTTTCGTTTTCACAATAATTTAATTTTTATCATATTGTTGCTTTTAGAAAATCTTAATTTTTGATGTTATCATACTCTTTTTTGTCTCCTACAAGTCTAGACCTTTTCAACGATGTATAATTTGTATATAAAATTTTTTAAACCCTGCGCCAAAATCGCTACCTCATCTGCACACATCTATGATTTTATCACCTATCCGGTGGAGTGTAATTGTGTAGAATAAAGTCGAAGGGTGGGTGAATAAAAGTCGAAAGGTGGGTTTTTCCTCTAATTTGTGAATTGCAATATCAAAATACTGGCTGATGCCAAATTTGGCCCAAGTATATCCTTCACATTTTCAAATACCTTAAGGTAAAAATGTTTGTTACATTATCTTTATTTATAAAATACATGTAAAACTTTATCTTATGATAAACTAGCTGAACCGGCCCCGCTCCGATGCGCCTTCTTCTTTTATTTCATATGGAACAAAATTATCCTTTGAATGTTAATTTTCGACAATTAAAGAGCTTTTACTGAAACACTATGCTACGAAAATAATAAATGTACAATATATCGCAAAAGCATAACAATATAAATGCCTTAACTGAATCCCATATGATCTTTACTGGTCTATGAATTCGCTCGCAGGGTTTAGGGTCATTAAGGTTAGGGTGTTAGATATACTCCATTATTAAAAGTCTCTATTTCAGCTCGATATTGTTATGATGTCCGATTTAGGGGTGGTTTTCGGGGGTGAGGTGGTCCCTTAGACCACCCAACAAAAAATATCTTCATCGTGCACTTCTCTCAAATACCATTTATTTAAACCGCATATTGCCATTGGCCTCAAAATTGGATATCAAATTCGTTTTCTAATCTCAAATACCTTTCATTTAAAAAATTCCAAATTCCTTTCATTGGAGCCCCATATTTCCATAGTCGGCAAACATGACCAGTTTCGGGGATGTTTTGGGGGATGGGGCGGCCGTTCAGTGACTTGGCACTGAAAATATATATCAGATTCGTGTTTTACTCAAAAATACTTCTTATTACAGCCCCATATTGGGATGGTCAGCAAATACGTCTTATATGGGTGGTGTTATGGTGGTGGGGTGGCCCCATATACACTTTTTCCCGAATATTGATATCAGATTCGTGTTTTACTCCCAAAGACCTTTCATTTGAGCCCCGTATTGCTATTGTAGTAAATTTGTTTTCTTTGGGCGTTGTTTTCGGAAGGGGTGCACACTCAGAAACTTGCTCCCACACTTGGATACCAAATTCGTATTCTACTCGCAAATACCTCTCATTTGAGTCCCATATTGCCAAGGTGGGTAAATATATCCGATTTAGGGGTGTTTTGGGGGTTGGGTGGTCCCCCAAACACTAAGTCCGACAATTGGATAGCAGATACGTTTTCTACTCTTAAATACCTTTAATTTGAGTCCCATATTGTCATGATTGGTCTATATATATATATATATTTGGTAGGTTTTGGGGTGGGGCTGCCCCCCTAGGTACCCCATCCGAAATTTGGATACCAAATTTTTATTTTTAGGTTACTATAAGAGAGCACACAAAATTTCGCTTAAATCGCACCAGCCATCACCCAGATCTGGCGTTTCTGAAAATTAGGGTAAGGGGGAAGGTCCGCCCCCCTTCAGATATCAACAAATTTAGTACGCTATTTTCACAACGGGATCATTATGTGAAAATTTCAAGAAAATCGGTTCAGCCGTTTTTGAGTCTATTAGGAACAGACATACAAACATACAAGCAAACAAACCGGCAAACAAACACAAATTGATTTTTATATTGCTTGCCTATCATATTGATGCTCTTCTATCAAATTTCTTTCGTTGTATTCCTATGGTCGGTAAATATGTACGTTATTGGGGTGTTTATGGGAGTGTGATGCACCCCCATGTATCACAATCGTGCTTTAGTCTCGAAAACCTTTTATTTGAGCATAGTATTGTCATTATTGGCTGGCTTTGGAGGTGTGGCGGCCGCCCTTAACATCTCACCTTAAATAAGTATACCAAAATTGTGTTTTTGAGTTATTATAAACAAACAAAATTTCGATTAAATCGCCCCACCTATCTCCGAAATCTGGCGTTTTTGAAAATAGGGTAAGGGGAGGATCCGCCCATTAAAGTTTGGAAGTTAGATCAACCTAATTCTTTTGGTTTTGGTGGTGGATGCGAGTAGTCAAACCCTTTGGCACGAAAGTGGATATCCGATTCATACTCTACTCCCAAAAACCACATTTGAGCTACATATTGCTATAGACGGTATATATGTGTGGTTCATGGGTAGTTTATGAGATGAGTCGTCCCTGAAACATTTGACCATAAAATATATATCAGATTTGAGCACCTTTTTTGCCATAATCCACAAATACGTCCAGTTTGAAGCGTATGTGGGGTAGGGCGGCCACCAACGCACTAAGCCCTGAAAAATTGTCAGCATTGTGCTCTACTGTTAAATTCCTTTTATTTGACCTGCAATTGCAATTGGCTTTGGGAAAGTTTATGGGGTGAGACTACCCCCAAACGCTTGGTCTCAAAAGTGGATATCAAGTTCGTTGTCTACTATCAAATACGTACATATTATTTCTGAGCATCTTATTACCATAGTAGACAAACAGGACCGGTTTGAAGGAAGTTTAGGCGGCGGACCCTGAAATAATATCAGCATCTGCAAATGAAAATTTGCCCATGAACATTCCATTAAGGAACTGGGGCAAAATTCTCACAAATCCTTTTTATAGCCGAGTCTGAAGGGCGTGCCGCAGAGCGATACCTCTTTGGGGAGAAGTTTTTACATGGCAAAGTACCTCACAAATGTCGCCAGCATTTGGAGGGAATAACACCGTGGAAAAAATTTTCTGATGTTGCTGCCAGGATTCGAACCTAGGCGTTCAGCGTCATAGACGGACATGCAAACCTCTGCGCATAGCTATACCTCTTTGGGGAGAAGTTTTTACATGGCAAACTACCTCACAAATGTCGACAGCATTAGGAGGGAATAACCACCGTTGAAAATTTTCTGATGTTGCTGCCAGAGTTCGAACCCAGGCGTTCAGCGTCATAGGCGGACATGCAAACCTTTGCGCTACGGTGGCCTCCTATCAGCATCTAGACAACGATTTTGTTTGAGCCCCATAATTTCAAGCATTTTGGAGGTGGCAATATTCAGATTTCACATTTTTTTGTATTGGTTAGCTACATTCAAAATCATATTTGACAGCTTTCACTTGGGATACCACATTTTTAAAGATCCGCAGGACCTCCTGTGTCCATCCCAATTTGAGGGTAAAAAGTGTACTCTCCTACCAAAAACCTATTACTGCTGTCCTATTCTATCCTGATCGGCCATCATTTATGATTTTTAACTCCTTTTTTTGGGTAGGATCGGAGGAGAGGGATTGCCCTCTGACACATCCTTTCATTTGAATACAAAATAGTCTCGGTCGTCCTACATGACAGTTTGGTGTTGTTTTTATCGGGAGGAGATGGTCGCTCCCCCGACGCTAGGACCCAAAAGACAATTTATTTCAATCCTTTATTGTTGTTATATACATGTCCTGTTGAATGAGAGGACGGCTGGACGTGACCCAGATTCTTGAATCCTTATATTTACATTAGATTCGAACTCTACTGAAATTGGCCTTTCTTTATTTAGTGAATGGGCCGTTCCCAGGCTCTATCCCAAATATATATACCAGATTCGTAGTCAACTTCCAAAGACCTTTCATTTCATACTCATTTTATGACGTTGGACATTCATGCCCGATTGAGGGGTTATTGGGGTTGGGGAGGCCCCGTAGACACCTTGGACTAAATTCTTTTAACAGATGTGTCCTCAACTTTCAAACGACTTTCATTTGATACCCATATTGCCCTAATCGGTAAATATGTCCTGTTGAGGGTGTTTTGGGGGTGGGGCGCCTCTGACACCAAGAAAAACCTTTTTTATCAGATTTTTACTATACTTTTAAATTCATTCCATTTGCCCAAAACGGTGAAAGAGTCCTGTTGGGGGGTTTTTTGGGGGATAGGGGACCCCCTCGAAAATGTTGGGCGAATTATGTATACCAAGTTAGTACTCTACTCTTATATTTCCTTTCGTTTAATACCCATATTCTCCTATTCGGTAAACATGCCCGTGCGGGGGGGTTTTGGGGGGTAGGGAGACCCTCAGACACCATGGAATGCATTTGTATGTCAGAATTGTACTCTAGTTTTAAATACCTTTCATTTGATACCCATATTGTCCCAATCGTTAAACATGTCCGTCCGGGTGGGTTTTATGATGGGGCGTCCCCCAGGTTATTTGACCCAAAAATGTTATACCAACTTCGTGTATTTGGTGTACACATCTCCGAGATCTGGCGTTTTTGAAAATTGGGGGATGGGGGATGTGTGGTGGTTATGTGGAACTGCTGAAAGTGACGAAAATCGCGGTTTCCTGCTTCTTGTGGTACTTCCGTAAGTTCGTCCAAAGGAAGAACGCTATTTTCTATTGCAATTTTACCATTATACCAAACCAGTGATATTATAAAATGGCAATTACACTAAAAAATTTAACCTTGTCCAACTAGCTCTGGGATAATTTTTCCTTTACTTATGAAGCTGCAGAAACTTTGTTAACCGAATATATTGAAACAAAATTCGAAGTGAAAATTAAAAATGCAGAAAAAATAAAAATTCAGAATGCTGTTAAAGTTTTGTATGCCGTGAAGCGTTCTAAAGATATATTTACATAGAAATATTCGCAATGGCTTAATGAGATCTTGGACATTCAATGCTATGGTAAACGAGGACGCCCACATAAAGAAAAAAAAACGTCTTTCATCAAAACTTTCATCGATGTCTTCTGTAGAAGTTACGGACATCTTCAAGGAAATGTTGAAGATGGGTGGACAACCAAAAGATGCAATAAAAATTGCCGAAATACTCCCTTCTACATTACCCAAATGCCTAATAAGAATTGTCAAGAGCATTCCGACCCCAACCATTGAATTTGCGTTTACAAACGAAGAAGATATTGCCCTCATGTTGCAACTGGGTCTTAGCCGAGATTCTTATATGACACTGAGGGAAGCATTGACAACCAAAGGTGTTAACGTTTTACCTTCATATAGTGCTTTGCAACAAACGAAGGAAAACAATCTACCAGCATCTATAATGGTTTCAAGTTACAAAGCGAGTATTGGTCTCTCTACTCTGCTTGAAAACACTGCAACAAGGATAATTTCAACATTTTCAACACAACAACAGAAAAAAAAATAATAAACCAATGCAGTATTGAACTACAACACTTCCGAATTATAAGCAAGCATAATCAACGGACTATAGTAGCATTTTTATGGCATCTTTGGTTCCACTTAGAATTCGTAAATATGCTAATACAGATCAGCCTTCAACCAGTTGTGAGGACATACGGATAAATTCAACACCTGGATCCTAAACATTTTTGTAAAGCGATATTCATTGAATATATAAAATACACAAGAGTTAGTTCAACGCATTAATATGGAGTTTAAAAACTTGGAACCAATCACAGTCGAAATAATGGAATATTCCCTTTAAATGGGATCCGATATATACCTAACGTTGATAGACGGAAATGTAAGCAAAGCTACAACTGGAACGGAGATGTGGTAAAACGGGTTCCGAGTTTTTGGATTCGTCAAAGGACTATGAAATTAAGGAAGAAGCTTTGAAATTTGGAATATCTCCTTTGCATACACGCATACGGCTTTTGGAACGTTTCCTGCACTTGGCATGCGCTTTAAAATGTTATAGGATGCTAGAGAGCACACCTGTCGATAAATAAATTCTGAAGGAAATGTGAGCTTCGGAAAAGAGGAGAATACAGGATGAGTTAATTTTCGGTCAAGGCTTAAGATCCATTTTTGGCTATGGAAGCACAAACGATGGTAATACTGCAAGACGTTTTTTCAAAGATTCTGAAACCACATAAAAAATTACAGGAATCGACCAAATCTTAATTAAAAAAAGAAATATAATTTTGATGGCGATAAATAGCAAACACCAAATTAATGCAGAGAAATTTGGCAACTACTGCTCAGGGGTTTCGAATTTTTATAAAAATCTTTATCCATGGAAGCCAATGAAACCGAAACTTCATAAGATATTGCATCATGGTAAAATCATAATAGAAAATAACATTCTTCCTTTGGGCGAACCTATGGAAGAACCACAAGAAGCAAGAAACCGCAATTTTCGGCATATTCGGCAGTTCCACACAAGAAAACGTTCCAGAGAATTCCAAAATATTAAATATAAAAATCTTCTATTATCTTCAGATCCAGTTTTAACGGCTTTAATAATATAATAATAAATGTTTATAAGTTTTACATGTATTTTATAAATAAAGGTAATGTAAAAAAAATTTGTACCTTAAGGTATTTGAATATGTGAAGGATATACGTGGGCAAAATTTGGCATCAGTCAGTATTTTGATATAGCAATTCACAATTTAGAAGAAAATTCACCTTCGACTCTTATTCAAATGTTTTACACAATTACGCTCTACCGGATAGGCGATAAAATCATAGAATGTGCACACCCATTAGGTAGCGATTTTGGCGCAGGGTGTAAAATATTTTATATACAAATTATACTTCGTCTAGCCTTGTAGAAGGCAAAAAAGAGTATGATAATATAAGAAATTAAGATTTTTAATGAGAAATTTTTGTTAAAGCGAGAATATGATAAAAAAAACTAATTTTTGTGAAAACGAAAATTCAAAGTGAAAAAATTCTAAGAAAAAACTAATAAATATATCTTAGTAATTGTCCCTTTCGGGGAAAGATGGTTTCAAAATCGCAATTTTTTAGTAAATTTGCTGTTGAAACTACATATATTGGAAGGTGCAAAATATTCTTGGCATGGGTTTAGAGGACATATGGGGTAAAAAAAGCATATGTCCAATTGTTAGATCTGGGCTATGGCAACTTTGTTGTCCAATTTTTTAATAAAGAATTACCTATTTTGAAGTACACATATAGCACCCGTTTAAGTGGATATATCTTCTTCGATTTTTTATTAAAAAGCATCTACTATATATCTACTTCACAAACATAAAAGAAGAAATTAAGGTATTTAAGTAAATTTCCAAAACCAGTGGAAATACTGTATACTGTAGGGATTTTTGAAAATCGGACCACAAATAAAGATTTGGCAGCCCCAACAATTTTTTGGAGTATCGAGGTGATCAACTTTAGGGGCCTGCAAAAAGGCGCCCGAACCACCTAGGCCCTTGAAATCTTGCACACGAACTCGCTAACACCTCAGCTCTAACCATTCAAAATTTCAAAGAGATATCTACCCGTTCTCACACAGCATATTTTTTAATTAGATTTTTCGATTTTCTCCCAATGTGCGGCGTCAAATTTGTATTCTTGTCATCGCGCCAGAAGTGTTGTTGAGCTTCGTATTTAAAAGTTTTGTAAAATATTTGTTAAACAAATAAATAAAATGTTTAAATACAATTTGAGTGCGTAAAAACCTGTTCAAATACTTGAAAACGGCGAAAAAGGAAAAACTAAAAATTCTATGGACATTCTATTGGGTTGCCCAAAAAGTAATTGCAGATTTTTTAAAAGAAAGTAAATGCATTTTTAATAAAACTTAGAATGAACTTTAATCAAATATACTTTTTTTACACTTTTTTCTAAAGCAAGCTAAAAGTAGCAGCTTATAACTGACAGAAGAAAGAATGCAATTACAGAGTCACAAGCTGTGAAAAAATTTTTCAACGCCGACTATATGAAAAATCCGCAATTACTTTTTGGGCAACCCAATACACATAAACATGATAGTCTGTACTGTGGAAAACGATGCTGTGTTGGTGTAGTCATATGAAAACCACTTCTGAATACAAAGAATTGAGGTTGATCACGGTGTAACATTACTTTTTATAATTATTAACATAAATAATCGAAATAAAATTAGATTAAAATTATTTTCAATGTTTTTTTCTGGTTCATTAGGAGGTAAAATAATTAACAACGGTTTGGTAATAAAACCAATGACGGTATAGTGCTAAAACTAATAAAAGATTGGTATTAAAACCAATACCAGTTCGGTAATAAGCCTATAACCAAATGGTACTAATCATTTTATGTTTCAGTCATACCATCCGGTATTGTTTTTGTACCATAATTTGTTGCTTTACTATCAATACCGCATAATACTGAAATGACAACGTTTGGTATCAAATTTTCCCTGGGTGAAGTTGCAGATGCATGCTAAATTTCAGACCTCTGGCTCCACCTGTAAAGAAAGTACCAAAAGGTACCAATTTTTGTACCAAATTGTACGAAATTTAAATAGATCATTTAGTCATCTTTCTTTTACTTCTTAGTTGTACTTACATGCTAAATTTCGGACCTCTAGCCCCATCTATAAAGAAAGTACCAAACAGTACTCATTTTGGTACCAAAAACGTTCGAATTGTGAAAAAATAATTTTGTCGCCCATTATATATTTCTAAGTTTACCTATATGCTAAATTTCAGACCTTTAGCTCTATCTGCACAGAAAGTACGAAATGGTACCAATATCGGTAACAAAATGTACGAATTGTAAAAAGATCACAGTTACGCATCATATTTTTCCTAGTTGTACCCAAAACATATTCATTTACAGGTAGTGGCAGTTGCCCAACAACAAAATATTGATTGCACTATCTATCAAAATCAGTGATTAGTGCAACTCTGATTTTGAATATGTTACTAGTTAGCCCCATTTTCTTTGTTTCTGTGTGCTATGGTTCTAAACTATAATACACACGCACAACCAAAACTAGTTGACAGATAGTGCACTCCGCGAGAAAAAATTGTACTCAGCTGTTCACGGTACACTTCCATGGTTGTACCTGCATGCCAAATTTCAGACCTCTAGCTCCATCTGAAATGTACGATTTCTCCCCTTACCAGTACTCTTTTTCCATTTTTTCTTTTCACCCTCATCCTTTTGCACCAGATTTCTTTTAAGTCAAATTTCAAAATTCCACCTTTACCTTTATGATACTTTTTCTAGTATCCAAATGTACAGATTTCCAAAAACTCTTATAGTCACCCAATTAAGTACCCATAGTGTACCTTAGTTCCAAAATTCAGTGTTCTAGTTCAATGTACAAAAAAAGTACCAAATAGTACCAATTGTGGTACTAAACATACTATTTCTCCCACTTCCAGTACGGGTTTCCAAAATTTTTTTACCAAACCTTATTTTTTCGTGACGCTCTTTAATTTTAACCCAAGAACTTTTTTCTAGCCATTTCCGTTCGTGCTGGGCATATATGTATGTACCATTTCGTACTTTTTACTACCTAAACGTTCGAAGATCACCAAATTCAGCCTTATCCCGTGCCTCTGACCGAAGACCAACATTCGTTCAAATTTTCATGATTCTAGCTTTAGCCGTTTGGGCTGGGCGAAGATCAGTCAGTTACGCAACTCTTTTATATATACATAGATATACTCCAATTGTAAATTGATGACATATATATATTGTTACAATTGTGGTTTATTAGTTTTAAGGTCCCTTTAGTTTTATTTCCTTTATTTTAAATTTCAAATTGTAAAAATTTTCCTATAACGTCATCACACATTGGTTCTAGTCTTCAATTTTGTTTGTTTGTAGGTTTGCTTGTTTGTGTGTTTGTTTGTTTGTGTGTTCAGAAACGGCTGAACCGATTTTCTTGAAATTCTCACAGATGGTGCATAATGACCCCGTGGTGAAAATAGGGTACTAAATTTTTTTAAAATCTGAAGGGGGGGGCGGACCCTTCCCCTTACCCTAATTTTCAGAAACACCAGATCTCGGAGATGGGTGGTGCGATTTAAGCGAAATTTTGTGTGCTCTCATATAATACTCTAAAAATAAAAATTGGTATCCAAATTTCGGATGGGTTAAATAGGGGGGCCGCCGCACCTTAAAACCTACCAAACATATACTTTAGACCAATCACGACAATATGAGACTCAAATGAAAGGTAATTAGGATAAGAAAACGTATCTGATATCCAATTGTCGGACCAAGTGCTAGGGGGACCACCCCAATCCCCAAAACACCCCTAAATCGGACATATTTACCGACCATAGCAATATGGGACTAAAATGAATGATATTTGCAAGTAGAATACGAATCTGATATCCAAATGTGGGACCGCGTTTCTGGGAGTCCACCCCTTTCCCAAAACACCCCCTAAACAGGACTTATTTACTGACCATAAGAATATGGGGCTTAAATTAAAAGTATTTGAATGTAGAATACGAATGTGATATCCAACTATGGGACCAAGTGTTTGGGGGCCGTCTCTCACCAAAAACATTCCCAAAGGGGGCAAATTTACGACCATAGCAATATGGGGCTCAAATGAAAGGTCTTCGGGAGTAAAGCACGAATTTGATATCAATATTCGGGAAAAGTGTATATGGGGCCAGCCCAGCCCCACAACACCACCCAAATAGTAAATATTTGCTGACTATTGCAATATTATGCTCAAATAATAGGGTTTTTAAAGTGGAACACGAATCCGATATATATTTTCAAGGCCAACTCACTGAGTGGCAGCCCATCCAACAAAACATCCCCCAAACCGGTCATGTTTGCCGGCTATGGAAATATGGCGCTCAAATTAAAGGTATGTGGGAGTAGACCACGTATCTGATATCAACATTAGGGACCAACTGGCTAGGAGACGTCCCCTACCTCCACCACCATAACAACCCTCAAATCGGACGTTTTTGCTCACCAAAACAATTTGGGTCTTAAAGAGAGTGGAACTAAATATGTATAGTTTTTAAGGCCAATACCCCAAACCGGACATATTTGCTGACTTTTGCAATAAGGAGTTTAGTTTGTAGTAAAGAGATTAGAAAACGAATTTGATATCCAATTTTGAGGGCAATGACAAAATGGGGTTAAAATAAATGATATATAGATATATGAGGATAGAGCACGTTGCTGATATATTTTCCGGGCTTAGTGTTTGGGGGACCACCCCAATCCCCAAAACACCCCTAAATCGGGCATATTTACAGACCATGTCAATGTGGAGCTTAAATGAAAGGAATTGGGGGGTAGAGCAAGAATTGATACGCATTTTCGGGACCAATTTTCTGGGGGTCTACCCCTTTCCCAAAATACGCCACAAACAGCAATTTTTAGTGACCATCGCAATATGGGGCTCAAATAAAGGTATTTGGGAGTAGAATACGAATTTGATATCCAAATGTAGGCCCATGTGTTTAGGGCATCATCCCTTCCCCAAAACACCCCCAAAGGTATTTTACTAAAAGATATTTAATTGTCGAAAATAAATATTCCAAGGAAACTTTTGTTCCATATAAAGTAAAAGAAGGCGCAGCGGAGGTGGCCCGGGTCAGCTAGTATTCTATCGAATTTCTACTGTTGTTATTCGTAATAATGTCTGTTGTGTTTCTTTCGATTGGCCCCTAACTTAAATGTTCAGTAGATGTGTGCCTGTCAACTCTGCCAACATTTTGAAGTGCCATTCATCGGCAATCGCCATATAGTGACGCCTTAGACTCGTAAACGGACTTTAATTGAGAGTAAAACGTCTACAGTAAAAACGTAACAACTGGTGTCAGAAGTGAAATTACGAAATAAACTTCTATAATGAAATTCGCCGATCAACGTGTGGAAGAATTAAAGAAAGAGCTTTGTGAAATAGAGCTAGCAACTACCGGCAACAAGGCGGCACTACAAAAGCGGTTGTTAGAGGAATTTGAGCGCCGTAAAATTTACATCAACGAATATGAGTTCGACAGTAAGGTGATTTTTGCATTTTTGCTAGCCGACATAAGTAAAATGATGGAGGAAAATTCCAGAAAAATAATGGAAGACACTTCCAGAATTATGGCTGAAAAATTCTCAGGAAACTCCACAATTCTTAGCGAGAAACTCCATGAAATATCTCAATTTTCGGACAAACGAGTGGCAAACGGCAAATTAAGGATCTGGATAAGATAATCTATACTCATGACGAGAAGCTTCTGAACATCGAGAAGAAAATTTTGAAACTGGAAATCAAAGGTGGTCCATTGCGCGTTAATGACAGCGCCACTAAAATCAAAACTCCAATGCTTGATAGATCAACAGCATTTGATGAATTCAAATTCCTGTTCGAGACTCTCACCTCCCGAAATTCATGGAATGTCAACGACAAGGCAATTGAACTCCTACTGGCATTTAAGCGAAGTGCTGCCGAGGTAATGCAAAGTATTCCCCCTCCCTCTAGAAACAACTTTAGCGAAATTATAGTTGCACTTCAACGTAAGTACGGGGGAGAACATAAGCAAGACATATACAGGATGAAATAGAGAGGACGAGTGCAGAAGTCAAACGAAACGCTGTAGGATTTCGTCGCTGTAGGTCGAGCGACTAGTAATAATGGCATATCCAGGAGAAAACCATCCGTTGGTGGACCGCATGAAGACTGAGACCTTCGTCAATGGTATGCGAGAACCTGAAATTAAATGCACAACATATGCGTCACAAAAGGCTACGTTCGCAGAAACTGTGTCATCTGTTCTTGTGCAAGAAACGGGGAGAATAAATGCGAAACCCCAGACTTACGAGGTGCGTAAGTTGGAGAACGAGTACGAGGAATCGAAAACTGTTATCGAGTTGGTGAAGGACGCAATAAAGCAGGCGATGGAAGAAAGAAACGGGAATCAAGTAAACCTAAGATAAAATGCTTCAATTGTGACAAACCTGGACACTTTGTCCAAGAATGTCGAGCTAGACTTAAACGTTCCAGATCGACATCGCCACCTTCAACCCAAAGATGTAAAAGAGTGGCTGAAAATTCTTTACAAGAGCCACCTAAACCGAGCAGTTGCAGCTAAACCGACCAATTTAGCAGGGCATGATCTGGCTTCAATGGATAATGGCCCCACAATCTTCGTAGCCAGAGTTTAAAAGGAAAACACCAACTTAACTACATCCGGTTACATCAATGGATACGGGCGCATCACAATCTCTCATTGCGTTAGATTTGGTAAAAGGAATTATATCCCCGTTAAATGGAATGAGACTGCATACGGCCATGGGGAATTACGCAACAGTCCCGGAAAAGGTTGTTATGGAATTGAATATCGCCAATAGATTTGTTTAAAAGGAGTTTATAGTAGCCGATATTGTGGACGACGTTATAATTGGCGCCGATTTTATAATTGCGTTCGGTGTTAACCTGGATATGAAGCATCGTGTGATGACCTGGTTCAACATCGAAATACCGCTAAATATGGGTTATGGTGAGGATAGGGACATCCTCACCTCACATCCTGACTACAAACTATCTAAAGAAAATAATTCGGAATGGCGAACCATTTAGAAGGGTGCCAATCAGAGAACTGCAACGAATAGCAAAATTTTCAAGCACACTTATTCAGCGACTCGATTTATGTTGATGCTTATGTTTGGGTGGATGAACGGAAAGTGATTTGCACGTACCGAACATTCAGTTCGAATCACTTCATCGGTAATCACACATGAATGTTCGGACTCGCTCGTTTCATCCAGTAACAAGGGATGATCGAACAAGCTAAATTGAATGAACTTTTTGTTTCCATTCGAGTTTGTTTGGGATATTTGATTGTTCATTATACGTGCATTCATCCAACTCGGTGCACGTGCACTTAAAAAACAACAAGTACATGTTAGTTTTTCTGTTTTCTTTGTTTGAAATGGCTGAGAATGTTGAAAGTGAAAATTACACACCGTCTGTCCAACACTAAGGTCGGAGTTTTGTGTGGAGCATTTTGGCCGTCAGGCATTGCATCAGCGAGCATGTTAAGCGAAATTTTTAGGCATGACATTCCATTATGAAAAAGACCATAAGATAATTGGTTTGGTGTTAAGCATGAAATCAATGGATTTTCATTGTTAATGAATTCGGTGCTCCAAATATAGAAAAGTAAAATCTAGTTAATTTAATGAAATTAAATTTCTAATGTTAGAATTAAGCCAAAAAATCAAATAAAATTAAAGGTTTTTGTTTTCTAAATCTGTGTTAATTTTTTGAAGCGAAGGGCAATTTATGTAGCTTGATTTCAATCAGACTTGTTCATTTGCACTTTGAACAAATCAAATCAAACACAAAACACAGAAAAATCATATCAAGCACGAGCATTAAAAATGAGCGTTTCGTTCAGCAGAATCATTCACAGGCCTCTAACCAAAACAAACATGTGAGTTGTCCGATTGGAACCTAGTGCTTCAATCAATTCGTTTTTGAATCACAACATTTTCTTTACATTTTGAGCGAGTTGAATAGACTGGTTTAACTTGTGCACATGATTGATTTTACTCGTTTTTGAAAACAGATGATCAAGCCTACACAATCATACCGTTGCAGCTATCTGGTCCCACTGCATAGGGATTGCGAAACAGGTAAAATGTGTCCTCATCCGCATCGCATGTAGAAAACTTTTGCTCGTACTCTGGAAGGATATCTCCAAAAAGTGGTGGGAAGTGGCCAGAATAATCGAGATGTGCACATATCAAAATTTGTGTTGCCATATATATTAGCTGTACATGATTCAACTTTGCATACACCGAAGAAGGCTTCGTTCGGAAGTTCCGGAGAAGACTACGGAAAATAAGGTAGGGACACTTTAATACGACGTCAAAAAAAATGCCCAGGAAGGCTTCCAAAAAGAGAGCAAAATAAACGACGCAGCATATCAGAAGAACGTAAAATTTGAATGCGACATCTAGAGTGGTAAACCTCATACGGAACGGGAACTCTGCCTATTCGGGACGAACAGGCTTAAGCAGGGGTAGTGTTACGTTTGTGCTTTATTAGTTTTAAGGTCCCTTTAGTTTAATTTCCATTATTTTAAATTTCAAATTGTAAAACTTTTCTTATAACGTCATCACACATTATTTCTAATATTCCCTAGAATTTCATTATTGTTCCATGTTGCTATTCTCTGAAGCTGATTAATTGCAAATTTTGGCCATGAACATTCCACTAAGGAACAGGGGCAAACTTCTCACATATCAATGAGTGCAGTCCGATCCAAGTTTAAGCTCAATGTTAAGGGGCCTCCTTTTTATAGCCGAGTCCAAACGGCGTGCCGCAGTGCGACACCTCTTTCCAGAGAATTTTTACATGGCATAGTACCTCACAAATGTTGCCAGCATTAGGAGGGGAAAACCACCGCTGACAATTTTTTCTGATGGTCTCGCCAGGATTCGAACCAATGCGTTCAGCGTCATAGGCGGACATGCTAACCTCTGCGCTACGGTGGACTCAGCTGAAGCTTAGTATTCTGTTAATTTTTTCAGGCAGAATACTGTCAAACTCCATATAAAAAAAACGTCAGCGAAATGCTGGAGGAAACTAGACGAAAAAGTAGTATTCTGTTTATAGTGAGGAAAATGGCAAAAAGAAATTTTAGTGGCAACGCTTGACATCATTGTCGGCATCATTATTGTTTTAATGATTTCATTTCAAATTTATAAATTCATTAATTGCAATTCCATTTAGCAATCATATTTAAAATGTGAAAAAAAACATTATTTGGCTTTAGTATACAAAAATTAAGTTTAATTTAAAGTCATTCATATCGGACAAAAACGTATAAATGTTTATCTTCATGGAACTAATGAGATTTGCATTCTCGACTACATCATTGGCTTAGCGCCAAAAATAAAGTTAAGCTCCAATTGGACGCTTACTTTCCGTTCATCTGTCTCTGTCCGCCCGCAGATCGTAATGTTTAATGTAAGTATTAGTTGTTTCAAAAATAAATATAAAAGGGTAAAAATTAGTTTACTTGGCCCTACTCGGCCAAGACAAAAATCCCTATGGAAAACTCCTACCTGACTAGAGAGAGCTCTTTCTACTGGGGAAGGGCAAGGACCATAAAGTCATGAGAAGAGTCCAATAAAATATGAGTATCGGGCAAAAACTGCCTGCTTTTTTCTTTATAAACTAATTTCTTTGTCCTTTTCTCTTTTAAGTTATGGGTTTTCTGTCAAAAGTTCGTGTGCTGTATTGGGTATGAGTCGCAAGCAATCACCTGGGGCACTGCGGACTGCCGGTGCCTTTACTGAAGTCCCACAATGGTGCAGAGGAGGTGAGCCTTTGGATTACCGATCCGCCTGTTTAATTTATTTATGTTTAATTTATTTATGTAGATTAGCTTGTAATTCAGTTTTGTATTTGCTTGTAGTTTAGCTTAATGATAAGGTTAGCGTGTAATTCACTTTTGTAGTTCATCTTTTGACTTTAACGTGTAATTCTTGGCTTGTAACTCCGATCTTTAAGGTTAATTTGTATTTCAAATTTCAGATTAGCTCGTAATTTAGCTTTAAGATTAGGTTGTAATTTAGTTCATTAAGATTAGTTGGTAATTTAGCTTTAAAATTAGTTTGGAATTTAGTTCTTCACGATTAGCTTTTAAAGTAGTTGTCTTTCTTTATTATTTTTTTTTTTTATAAAATATACAGAACGGTCTGCTTTGAACTTTAAATTTTTTGTTTATTCAAAACTTTTTTTTCAAAATCATCATTGTGGTTGTTAGGGTATAATAGCACCCGCTGTTATTCCTCTTCTTGTCTCAATATCAAATCACCGCACTTTGCCATTAGCTAGCTATTTTTTCGGTTCGTTCAGACTCAATCCAGCTCCCGCTTGCTCACCTCCGGCTTGCTGCACAGTCAAAAGGAAAAAGAAAGATTTTCCTCCTTGGGCCAGTTGCCTGCGTTGTCATTTGTCCCATCATGGCGCAACACTGATACTACCCGTGTGGTAATTTGGTTCTGAGGCATGGGTACATGTGAAAGCAGATGAGGCAGTGCTTGGAGTATTTGAGAGGAAGACTCTTCGTATGAACCACGACCTGTATGACGACGAAAGCATAGTTACACGTATCAAAATACAACGGCTGCGTTGGCTTGGTCATATTGTCAGAATGGATGAAGAAGCTCCAGCAAAGAAGTCTTTAGAAGGCAAACACGGTGGTATACGCAAACCAGGGCGACCAAAAGCCCGATGGAAAGATCAAGTGGTGGAAGACTCCTCGAAACTTGGAGTCAGAGATTATAAAATGAGCGAAGAAGATCGAGGCGCTTCGAACGCTATTTTACGTTAGGCTAGTGGCACAAATGTTCCGTCATAGCCAATTAATGTAAGTAAGGTTTAAACACCTCGCGCATGTTTCTTGTTTTGTTTCACTGTCAAACATCTTCACTTTGGTCTGTAATTTAACCATGAATTGTCTTATAAACGAACAATTTGCAATTTATTGAATTTTATCATCAAAATGCGTGCTCTCTTAAGATGGTTTATCGCGCGCTTCTTCCATTTTACGACGAAGCTCATTTTTGGTTCAATGGGTACGTAAATAAACAAAATTGTCGATTTTGGAGTGAATATCAGCCAGAAGCATTGCAAAAGCCCAGAAAAAGTCACAGCTTGGTGCCGTTTATTGGCTGGTGGCATCATTGGACCGTACATCTACAAAGATGATGCGAATCGTAACGTAACTGTGAATGGTGAGCGCTACTGTGAAATGATATCCAACATTTTTGCCCAAAATGCAAGAGCTTGGGTGACATGTGGTTTCAGCAATAATGTGCCACACAGCAGGTGTAACAATGGACTTGTTGCGAGGCGAGTTCGGTGAACATTTTATTACACGTTCGGGACCGGTCAATTGGCCTCCTAGATCGTGCGATTTAACGCCTTTAGACTATTTTTTATGAGACTATGTTAAAGCCAAGATAGCATAGTGCCAAGATATATTCATTTACAGGTAGTGGCAGTTGCCCAACAACAAAATATTGAGTGCACTATCTGTCAAAATCAGTGATTAGTGCAACTCTGGTTTTGAGTACGTAACTAGTTCGCGCCATTTTTTGCTGTTAGTGTGTGTTATGGTTCTTAACTATAATACAGAACTCGTTGACAGATAGTGCGCTTCGAATGAAAAAAATGTACTTAGCTGTTTACAGTACACTACCTGGTAATTATGTCATGGGTAGTGCCCCGTAAACAGCTGTGAGTACTCTTTTTTTTTCTCGTGGAGTTACTATCTGTCAACGAGTTTGGTTGTGTGGGTGTATTATAGTTAAGGATGATATGACCCACAAACAACGAAAAATGGCGCGAACTAGTAACATACACAAAACCAGAGTTGTTTAATCACTGATTTTGACATATAGTGCACTCAATATTTTGTTATTAGGAACTGTCATTACCTGTAAATGTTTACACAGACAAGCCCGTTTCGATTGACGCATTGGAAGAGAACATTGAAGCATTTATTGGTGAAATACCGGCCGAAATGTTGGAAAGAGTATGCAAAAATTTGACTAAGCGGATGGACCATTCAAACATTAAATTACATGGACCGTACTATCGATTCAAATAAATGTTTCATGCATTTTTTTGAATAACATGTGTTTTTTTTTGAAAAACTTACCTATAGCTCTTAAAAAAATGACCCTTTAGATAGTTCAAAAGCAGTGCAATTTTGCTTCCTGTAGATATCAAAGATGGATGATTTGTTTAGCGAGATTGTTGCTCCAGAAGTTTTAGACCAGTTATTTATTCCTAAAATGACATTTTCAAAAAGATTATTTGTAGAGTTGTTATCCTTGCAGGTACTGAGTATGAATAAGTCGTCAGCGTAGAGACAGTGATATTGGCCAGAAAATGAGTTTACTATTTTACCTATTTCGAAAAAAGCTATTTGGAAAAGAAGAACCCATAATGGTGATCCCTGAGCTATTCCGTTGCTCAATGGAAACTGGAGAGAAAAGCAATTATTAAGAATTGGATATATTCATACACATTAAAAAAAAAGTTACCCAATGGTTGAGTTAAAATAAACGACGCTTAAGACATTTTTATCCGTTTTTAGTTCACAGAAAAAATATAGACCTATATTTGACCGATTAAATATAGCATTGACTTATAAAAAAGTTTTCAAACAAGGTGTAAACTGCTTAATTAATTTTTGACGTAGTAATTCAATTTACGTTTGCATCCCGGCAAGTGATTGGTTAACAAGGCATAATTAATTAAATTTTTATTTCATTACTAGCTGACCCGGGCCCGCTTCGCTGCACCTTCTTTTACTTTATATGGAACAAAAGTTTCCTTGGAATATTCATTTTCGACAATTAAAGATCTTTTAGTGAAATACCATGCTACGAATATAGTATATCGCTTGGCTAACAGTTTAACAATAAAAGTTCCTTTATCTGAATCCCATATGATCTTTATTGGTCTACGAATTTAAGTTTGGATGTAAGGTGTACTCCATTCTTAAAATACTTAATTTCAGCCCGATATTCTCATGATGTCTGACTTAGTGGTGTTTTCGGGGGAGAGGTGATCCCCCTGAAAAAATATCAGCAACGTGCTCTTCTCTCAAATACCATTTATTTAAACGCCATATTGCCATTGGCTTAAGAGGAGTTTACAGGATGAGGCGTCCCCCAAACAAATGGCCCTAAAATAGGTTATCAAATTCGTTTTCTAATCTCATTTGAGCCACATATTGGCATGGTCGAAACATTTTTTCCCTTTGGGGGTGTTTTGGGGAAGGGGTGATGCCCTAAATACATGGTCCTACATTTGGATATCAAATTCATATTCTACTCCCCAATACTTTTATTAGAGCCCCATATTGCGATGGTCACTAAAAAATTCCTGTTTGTGGGGTATTTTGGGAAAGGGGTAGACCCCCAGAAAATTGGTCCCGAAAATGGGTATCATTTCTTGCTCTACCCCCCAATAATTTTCATTTAAGCCCCACATTGACATGGTCGGTAAATATGCCCGATTTAGGGGTGTTTTGGGGTGTGGGGTGGTCCCCCCAATTCTAAGCCCTGAAAATATATCAGCAACGTGCTCTACTCTCAACTATCTATATATCATTTATTTGAACCCCATATTGCCATTGCCCTCAAAATTTGATATTAAATTCGTTCTCTAATCTCATTTCAACTCCTTATTGCAAAAGTCAGCAAATATGTCCGGTTTGGGGTATTGGCCCTAAAAACTATAAATATTTAGTTCCACCCTCTTTAAGACCCAAATTGTTTTGGTGAGCAAATACGTCCTATTTGGGAGTTGTTATGGTGGTGGGACGTCCGCTAGACAGTTGGCCCCTAATGTTGATATCAGATAGGTGGTCTACTCCCACATACCTTTAATTTGAGCCCCATATTTCCATAGTCGGCAAACATGCCGGCTTGGGGGTGTTTTGGGGGATGGGCGGCCACTCAGTGAGTTGGCCTTGAAAATATATATCGGATTCGTGTTCAACTTTAAAAACCCTCTTATTTGAGCCTCATATTGCAATAATCGAAAAATACTTACTATTTGGGTGGTTTTGGGGGGGTGGGGTGGCCCCATAGACACTTTTCCCGAATATTGATATCAGATTTCATTTGAGCCCCATATTGCTATGGTCGTAAATTTGTCCCCTTTGGGGGATGTTTTTGAGGAAGTGGCGGCCCCCCGAACGCTTTGTCCCATAGTTGGATATCAGATTCGAATTCTACACTCAAATACATTTTATTTAATCCCCATATTCCTATGGTCGGTAAATATGTCCGATTTAGGGGTGTTTTGTGGGTTGGGGTGGTCCACCTAACACTTGGTCGAACAATTGGATATCAGATACGTTTTCTTATCCTAAATACCTTTCATTTGAGACCCATATTGTCTTAGTGGTCTAAATATATGTTTGGTAGGTTTTAGGGTGGGGCAGCCCCCCTTGGTACCCCATCCGAAATTTGGATACCAAATTTTTATAAATATCGCTTAAATCGCAATACCCATCTCCGAGATCTGGCGTTTCTTAAAATTAGGGTAAGGGGGAGGGTCCGCCCCCCTTCAGATATCAAAAATTGTAGTTCCCTTTTTTCACCACGGGGTCATTATGCACCATCTGTGAAAATTTCAAGAAAATCGGTTCAACCATTTCTGAGTCTATAAGGAACACACAAACAAACACAAATTGATTTTTATATATAAGAAGATTGTCTAAAATTTTGTTTTTTATCTTTGCGTGTAGTATATTATTATATTTCCACTATGAAAAAATCCACATTATGCTTTTAAAGGAAGGATTTCCTTAGTAGCAGTCAAAATATTTGGCGATTGCAATCACAACTCCATTTGAAGTTCATAGAAATCATCAAAAATTCAAGTATTTGGCTTATTAAACCTTTTTGTAAATTCAATATGAACGCATTTTTTCATATTTGCCATGTTTGTACGTGTGTGACCATCTGTTAAGTAGCTCAAAATTGAAAATATAAATTTCATGAAGATATTTATCGATTCAAATATTATACACTTATTTTTGCTTTAGAGGAACTCATCAAACTGTGCAACGGGTGTGAACGTTTTTTCTACATGATTATGTTCTATTCTATTCATATGATTTCAAACATTCCTTCATATACTTACCATAGTTTAACTCATTTCCCCACTGTAAATTCTAATAAAAAAACCACACAACACAAAAAAGTACTACACAACGGAAGAAATTTGGGAACGCTTATTTACCAAGCCTTTATTACGTACTAAGCATCAAATGTCACTATCATTTGTGAAGTTATTTGGACTTGAAAGGCGAAAAATAGAAGACGAGAGGCATGCGAATGCCACTTAGTACAGCGAGTCATTTCTCATAACTCTAGGCCGCGGCGATAAATTCGAAACACAGACACAACAACGAGGCCACCGTAGCGCAGAGGTTGCATGTCCGCCTATGACGCTGAAAGCCTGGGTTCGAATCGTGGCGGGACCATCAGAAAATGTTTTCAGCGGTGGTTTTCCCAACATTTGTGAGGTACTATGCCATGTAAAAATTCTCTCCAAAGAGGTGTCGCACTGCGGCACGTTGTTTGGGCTCGGCTATAAAAAGGAGGCCCTTTATCATTGAGCTTTAACTTGAATCGGACTGCACTCTTTGATATGTGAGAAGTTTGCCCCTGTTCCTTAGTGGAATGTTCATGGGAAAAATTTGCAAAAAATTAGCAATTTGACACAACAACGATTTGTGTGATCAGTTAAACTTTTGAAAATGACAGTGAGACGCTTTCACATACAGCGAGTTATTTCTCGTAAATCACTGTAGCGGCGATGAATTCGAGTTACAAATACTCGCAAGCACTGAATGGTGGTTGTTTTTCAAAATTATCTACTTAACAGCAACTAAATAGTTCATTTTACTCAATCTTCAGTGTTTAGCTCTACTGTAGTCTTCAAATACAACATCATGTGCGTTCAGCATTCACGAATTCAGCAAAAAAAGAAACCAATGAATGGTTTTGTGCAGGGTTTTGGTATGAACGACGAACTGTATGAGATGTATGACGACGTCAGCATAGTTATGTTAAGTTAGGTTAGGTTTAAGTCCATTGTGATACCACAGGAACAGAAGAAGGAAGATGCCTTCTAGTTCCTACCATTGAACCATCCAGATCGCTTTAAAAAGCCCAGTAACTTCTGAATGTTCACATCCGCTAAATCAGACAGGTTCTCAAAGAAATGAGAATCTAAAGTGGAACTCCTTCTATCTGCTAGTGCGGGACACACACACAGAAGGTGTTCAATAATCTCTTCTTCCTCGATGTCCCTACAGCTTCTGCAAAAGTCGTTGCTGGCTACCTTCAGTCTGTCAGCATGGACACAATGACTGAGACGTCGAAAAGCAGACCTCTTCAAGTCAGGATGAGGCCACAAAGTTTTGGAATGCTCAGAACCCCCTTTTGTGACCATCTATCATTCGTTGTCCTTCGGGCCTGGTCCGAAAAACTTAACTCACATGTCGCTAGAGGC
This sequence comes from Stomoxys calcitrans, assembly GCF_963082655.1. Taxonomy (NCBI): domain Eukaryota; kingdom Metazoa; phylum Arthropoda; class Insecta; order Diptera; family Muscidae; genus Stomoxys; species Stomoxys calcitrans. Next base: position 100,682,548 of record NC_081552.1, read on the forward strand.
ATACCCACAGATTGCAGTCTCCCTGGAGTGTGTGAGGTAGTTCATAGTCTCGCAAGCTCGTCCGCTTTAGAATTCCCTGGAATATCTATGTGGCCCGGCACCCAGAACAGGTGAATTTTGAACTGTTCAGCCATCTCGTTGAGAGATCTGCGACATTCGAGGGCGGTTTTTGTGTTCAGAAATACGTTCTCCAGGGATTTAATGACTGCCTGGCTGAGAAGATATTTATGCCAATCGTCGTAATGACATTATATCTTAGACATTCCACCACTTCCTTAATTGCAAGGATCTCTGCTAGATACACACTGCAGTGGTGGGGCAACCTCTTCAAAATGACCAGTTCTAGAACTTTAGAGTACACCCCAAAGTCCACCTGGTCGTTTAGTTTGGAACCATCCGTATAGAAGTCTATGTAACTTCTGTTACCAGGGATATCGCAGTTCCAATCGATTCTATCAGGAATAGCGGCTCAGCTAAGGTGTAAACCACACTGCCTGGAACATCGGATATTGTATCAAGTATAACACAGTATCCGTAGCCGCCATATGACCAATGAGAAAGCTCCCTTAACCTCACGGCAGTGGTCGCTGCAATTTGGGTAGTCACAATGTCCAGAGGCATAAGATGTAGCATTGAAATCAGTGCATCAGATGGTGTCGTCCTCAGTGCGGTTGTGATGCACAAACAAGCCATCCTTTGGATCCGGTTAAGTATTGAGCAGTAGGTGGATTTTTGAAGCGCCGTCCACCAGACCACAACATCATATAGCATAATAGGTCTGTCAACTGCAGTATATACCCAATGCATAACACGCGGTCTAAATCCCCAACTTTTGCCAAAGGCCCTCTGGTAGGTGTATAGGACAAGAGTGGCCTTTCTTGCCCATTCCAAAATGTTGGGAGTTTAATTTCCTGTCCAACAAAACACCCAGGTATTTTGCGCTTTCTGTAAATGGGACATTCTCTCCACCCAAGGAGATAGGTTCCACTGTAGGCAACTTGTATCTCCTGCTGAAAAGAACTACTTCTGTATTGCACGGATTTATACCCAGACCACTTTCGGTAGCTCACTTTGCTGTTGCACGTAGAGCTTCCTGAAGTATCTCTTAGAGCGCAGGGAAACTTTCCCCTAACCGTAATTGCCTCGTCATCAGCATACGCATACGCCAATCCCATGGCAGCCGGTTGTACGCACCGGTTGACCCGATGGAATCCTCATCGGCAAGGGCTGCCGACTCAGTGTACGTGTTCGCCTTTTTTCGTCATGGGAGAGGCACATCCCGGAGTGCCTTCTCAGCACGCTTCTACTCCGTGCCGGGATTGAAAAGAAATCCGAACCCTGGTTCTGTTCGGTTTGCCAGAACCGCCTTAATCATCGGTCGGTGTCGGTGAGGTGTAACCGGTGCATGGAGTGGGTACATTTCCGATCTTGCTCTGGCCTCGCTTCACTACAGGAGTATAGTAATACTGGCTATGTCGTAAGATGCTGTGCGAACATAGCCAGCAGTGGGTCACGAACGTCGTCGTCGTCGTCTATGTGACCCCTCCGATCTCTCCCGTACGGCAATTTACGCAACGGCAGCATCCCAGCCCAAATATTGCCAGGCCAGTGTCGGGAAGTGCATCGTTCTGCAGTTAAACTGCAACGGACTTCGTGGCAAGATCGATGAGATTGAGGACTTTATGAGTCGGAAGAGCATATTGGTCGCAGCGATCTAGGAGACAAAGCTGACCAACACCTGCAGCTTGCACAGTTGTCAGGGTTACAATGTGCTACGTAAGGATCGCTCAAGGAATGGAGGTGGGGGATTGGCCTTCGTAATACACCATTGCGTGCAATATAGACCTATCTCGCCTGTGCATGGCGCTAGTGGCCCCCTACATGGAATGCAGTCAGGTCAGGCCGGTTGATAGCTGTGTCCCGATTAATGGCCAGGCTTACAACCCCGACATAAGTGGGTTGCTTTCGGGCCATAATCGTCTGGTTCTAGGGGACGTTAATGCGCATAACACGTCATGGCATTCTCCCCTAGGTAACGACCAGCGTGGCATAGCTTTGGCACAGCAGATTGAAAGCTCCACGTTTTGCAGGTGAATGAGGATGCCCCCACTAGGATTACGAGGTGCAGCAGCTCGACAGACATCTCCATTGCATCCCCTGATCTCCTGAGTAACGTATCCTGGCAAGCCGTCATCTCTTTGGGGTCAGACCACCTCCCCATAATTCTCACCATCGACCGACCACCCGACTTCATAACCTCTGAGCGCCGGACGTTTATCAATCATATGAAGGCCGATTGGACTGGTTTCAGAGAGTATACCAATCGCCGCTTCAGTGAACTGCCACCCCCTCTGATGCGCTTGTGGCCGAGAGTAAATTCCGAGACATCATTAACGCAGCAGCCGCTCGCTTTATACCAGCCGGTCGAATACCCCAAGTGCGGCCCAATTTCCAGGCGCAAGCAGTGGTACTCGCAGATGAACGTGATTGGATTCGTGCTATGGACCCCGCTAACCCCAGAATCAGCGAGCTGAATCTGGAAATAAACAGGGTAGGCAACGAACATAAGCGGAATTTGTGGCTGGAACACCTGGAGCAATGTAACTTAGGCACCGGTGTAGGCAAACTGTGGTCTACTGTTAAGTCACTCTCGAACCCCGGTAGACGGGATGGCAGGACCTCAATCACTTTTGGCGAAATAACCGTGACTGATCCGAAGAGATGCACCAGGTTGTTCAACCGTCAATTTATTGTGTATCCCGAGAGAGACAGGGTAAGGAGGAGAGCCATTCGCCGTATTCGTGGTCTCCGAGCCGATGAACAGCCATCACAAGTTACCGTGGGCGAAGTTACGAATGTCATCCGTGGCGCCAAATCATATAAGGCGTTGGGCCCCGACGGAATCTCCACATTGATGTTGAAGAATCCGAATTCACCTGGAGTTGAGTACCTTACCACTGCCCCCAACCTGTCTTTGAACCCTCATATAGTTCCCGATGACTGGAAAATGGGCAGAGTGATCCCGCAACTGAAGCCTGGAAAAGACCCGAGTTTGGGGAAGTCGTACAGACCGATCTCCCATCTCTCACCAGTGGCAAAGACGCTTAGGCATTACTCATCCCGAGCCTCGTGGGTGAATTTCCATTCGCCGAGCACCAACATGGATTTCGAAGACTGCACAGCACAACAACAGCTTTGCATGCCATCACCGCACACATTTGCAGTGGCTTCAATCAGCCCAGGCCATGTGATAGGACGGTCCTCGTGGCACTGGACCTATCAAGGCATTCGATACAGTCAGCCATGCCAAATTATTTGAGGGCACCGCCAACACGTCCCTCCAGCCAGGCCACGAATTAACTGTGTGGTTGCCGGAATTTAGGGATAAAAAGTCGAAACAAGGTGGGGTGATATCTCCGGCACTGTTTTTAACCTCTACCTATCCTCCATTCCATCCCCTCCAGACGGCATAGAGATCGTATCATATGCGGACGATTGTATGATCATGGCATCAGGCCCCCCACCAATTGATGACATCTGCGATAGGTTGTACGTCTACCTCAACGAGCTTGCCTCATATTTCGCTGCAAGAAATCTGAAGATATCCGCCACCAAATCTTCAGCCACATTGTTCACCACAAATACGCTTGAGGTGAATACTGACCTGACTGTGACGGTCGATGGAGAAATGATTCCGACCATCAAGTGTCCCAAAATACTTGGCGTCACATTTGACAGCTCTTACACATTCTCCCCACATGCCACAGCAATCTGCGATAAAGTCAAAAGTAGAAACAAGGTCCTCAAGTCACTTGCTGGCAGCACGAGCTGCGTTAATGATGTCTCGGAATTTACTCTCGGCCACAAGCACATCAGAGGGGGGTGGCAGTTCACTGAAGCGGCGATTGGTATACTCTCTGAAGCCAGTCCAATCGGCCTTCATATGATTGATAAACGTCCGGCGCTCAGAGGTTATGAAATCGGGTGGTCGGTCGATGGTGGGAATTATGGGGAGGTGGTCTGACCCCAAAGAGATGTCGGCTTGCCAGGATACGTCACTCAAGAGATCAGACGATGCAATGGAGATGTCTGGCGAGCTGCTGCACCTCCTCGTAATCCTAGTGGGGGCATCCTCATTCACCATGCAAAACGTTGAGCTTTCAATCTGCTATGCCACGCTGATCGTTACCTAGGGGAGATTGCCATGACGTGTGTTGCGCATTAAAGTCCCCTAGAACCAGACGATTATGGCCAGATAGCAACCCACTTATGTCGGGGTTGCAGGCCTGGCCATTAATCGGAACACAGCTACCAACAGGCGGTATGTACACGTTGTATAGCTCTATCTCGGCAGTACCAGACCTGACTGCTATCCCCATGCATTCCATGTAGGGGTCACTAGGGCCATTCGCAGGCGAGATAGGTCCATATTGCACGGAATGGTGTATTACCTCCATTCCTTGAGCGATCCTTACGTAACACATTGTAACCGTGATAACTGTGCAAGCTGCAGGTGTTGTTCAACTTTGTCTCCTGGATCGCTGCGACCTACTCATAAAGTCCACAATCTCATCGATCTTGCCACGAAGTCCGTTGCAGTTTAACTGCAAGAACGATATACTTCCCGGCACTGGCCTGGCAATATTTGGGCTGGGATGCTGCCGTTGCGTAAATTGCCGTACGGGAGAGGTCGGAGGGGTCACATAGACCGACGACGAGGACGCAGAAGGCGACGACGACAACGCTTGTGACCCACTGCTGGCTATGTTCGCACAGCATTGTGCGACATAGCCAGTATGACTATACTCCCGTAGTGAAGTGAGGCCAGAGCAAGATCGGAAATGTACCCACTCCATGCACTGGTTACACATCACCGACACCGACCGATGATGAAGGCGGTTATGGCAAACCGAACAGAACCAGGGTCCGGGGTTCTTTTCAATCCCGGCACGGACGAGAAGCGTGCTGAGAAGGCACTCCAGGATGTGCCTCTCCCATGACGAAAAAAGACGAACACGTTCATTGAGGCGGCAGCCCTTGCCTTTGAGTATTCCGGTGCATACAACCGGCTGCCATGGGATTGAGCCGACTAGGTCGTATTCCAGGCGACCTCCAGGGATCTTTGCACAAGATATGTTTCTATCAACCTCTCAAGAGTCTTCAGCATAAGGGATGACCGACTAAAAGGACGAAAATCTTTCGCCTTCGTGTGGTAGGGTTTTCCTGTTTTCGGAATGAAAATTACCTTAGTGTTCCTCCATCCCACAGGTATATATGACATTCTGATACAAGCAGAGTATATATTCCTAAGCCAGGGAACCAGTCTATCAGACACAACTTGTAATTCAACCGGTGATACATAATCAGGGCCTGGCGACTTAAAAAGAGTCAGACACAATTTGCGGCTCAGACACAATTTCCCTAATAAACTCGAACGAATGCATAGCAGTGACAACCCCTTCTGGCGCCACGTTGTCTGTTGCAGATTTTTCCGGGAAATGTGTATTAACGAGTAGTTCTGGTGTTACCTCACTAGAAATTGCCCATACATTGTCTGACTTATGGAAATACCCCACCGTAAAAGGTCTCGAGGAAAGAATATTTCCTTAGCCTAGAGGCCTCAGACGTATCCTTCACGGAGTCGCAGAATTCTACCCAGGATTTGTTCTGAGCCTTTCTAAGCTCGCCGTTGTATTTTCTTAGATAAGCCTTATAGGTATCCCAATCGTGTGGTGCTCCTGTGGCTTTCGCTCTGTTGAAGACTTTTCAGCAGTCCTTCCATAGATCAACACGCTCTGGGGTCCACCATAGCGGTCGCTGTTTGTCCCTTGGCTTGGCACTAGGGTATGCTGACAAAAGCGAGCCATTCAGGGCCTTCGTGATCCGCTTGACCACTATGTCTATATCCTCCGTAGTTTCCACTTCCTTTTCAAGTCTAGAAGGGATAGAGGTGCAGAATTTGTGCCGAAATTTATCCCAATCCGCCTTTCTTCTGTTTAGTCGAGGGACCACTACTCCAGTATTTTCTCCAAGGCTAAAACTAATTTAACGATGATCAGAGCTGTGGTCATCCAACACTTCCCAGCCGCATATTCTTCCACTTATATCTTTCGATAAAAGGGTAATATCTAGTACCTCCTGCCTGTTCTTGGTAATAAAGGTCGGTTTATCCCCTTTATTACAAATCGCCAGATCGCAACTTTTAATATATTCAATAAGCAGCTCACCACTTTCCGAACTTCACCTTACATCCGAACTTCCCAATATCTGGTGATATGCATTAGCATCACTTCCAACAATGAGGCTTTTCTTCCCTACAGAAGCAGCTTCAACCAGCGACTTAAGGTTTGAAGGCGGCATCTCTGAATCGTGTGCATTATATAGGGAAGCCAGCCAGTAATGAAACTTGTTTATTTCAAGGCTGGCTACTACTAAATCTTCAGTGCTTAGCGACGGAAGAAGAAAAACATTTAGACTACCCTTTGCAAGAATACAGGCCGCCCCGTACCCTTGAGAAGTTTAAATCCCGGAATTCTTAGTCCACGTACCATTCCTCCACACACCCATGGTTCCTGGATAAGAAGCACGTCAAATCGCCCAGCTATCAGGAGGACCTTTAGTGCCGCCGAAGCGGCCAATCTGTAGAAACTGGACCATAGTCAGGATTCAGAACTTCCGCCACTGTTGTGTTAGCCTCGTCTTCTGACTCCACCAGGAGTTCACTCTCACAAGATTCGTTAGAACTTGTTATGATGAGCTTCCGTACGCATCCTGGGGCAGGTGAGAAAGCTGTGGAATCACTCTTCCTCAGGACACTGGGCACTTGCGGTGTGGACGATTTCTCCTTAGATTCTTCACTAACTGCTGCCGTTGAAGTACTTTCTGAGTTCCCTGCTTCCCCGTTGGCGCGCAGTTCGAGCCCAGTCCAACTTTGTGACCCACTCACACAGGGCTTGTCGGGTCCCGTTTCGATGCCATCCCCTCCTGTCTAGATTGTGGCTGGGGGATTTTCAGTCTACTGCAATCAGGCAAGTGTTCAGCAACAACTGCTGAGTCGTCTCCTGATTCCCCAACCCTACCGCTTCTATAGACCTTCAGTTTCAACTTGTTGAATCCGTAGAATACAACCCCTTCAGACTTGTTGAGGTCTACGAGACAGCCGGAGTTTAGTACGAATACTGCATGTCTCCGGTCACCATCAGTCTCATCTAATCTACCAATCTTCCAGTCGGTGGTTAAAAGATTGGGATTACATTCCCTTAGTCTTCCAAGTATCGCTTCAGGATCTGAGGGAATCCTTGGTATCCAAGCATGCGCCATTGGTCGAGAAGGAATATCTTATTTCTTGACTAAATCTAGTGCAGCACCTGGCCAGATCTCACCAATCTTTTTTAGCGTACAACGATACATTTCAATTGAGCGTTGATCGCCGAAGGCAATTAGTCTGTATCGGCCTCGATACCAGCCTGTATCGTCACAAACTGGAGGAGACCCAGGAAATTCCGCAAGGATATCGGAGTATACTGATGACAGTGCATTGACAATCCCACTCCAATTATTCCTGGGTATGCAGCCCTGTTCTTCTCCCTCGTCGACAACTGCCATCACCAAACTGTCCCTAGCGACAAAGGTTCTTGGACCCATCTTACTGTTGTTCGCCCTAGTTCTTTTAGGCATGGGATGCCCCGAGCCCAATTTAGGAAATATCAGTAAGAGTCTTAGGATCATTCGCACCAAGCCTCTCAATAAACCTGAGAGCGATGCGTCTTCTATTAGTCCAACCTCTTAAAGAGCGTGTTGGTTTGGCGGGGAAGGCCGATGGCCTGTCAAATTATAGGCATGTGCAGAAGGAATAGTTTCGGCCTTGTCCTTTAGACTCGGACCAGGTGTCTTCGTCAAGAGCCCCTGCTTACCAGTCGTCTGTCGGCTAGTGGAGCCTGGAGAAGCCAATCCACCAGTCGAGGTTTAGCATAGTTAAACGTATCAAAATACAACGGTTGCGTTGGCTAGGTCATGTTGTCAAAATGAAAGAAGAAGCTTCAGCGAAAAAGTCTTTTGAAGGCCATCACGATGGTACACGCAAACCGGGATGGCGAAAAGCCCCATGGAAAGATCAAGCGGTGAGAGACACCTCGCATAGCGCTTGGAACGCTATTCTACGTTCGGCTACTGTTCTGTCATTGCCAATTAAGGTTAAAGTAAGATTAATGTATTGTAGTATAAGTTATTGGCAGTTATTACGTTCATCACACATATGTTTATAAAGAATATGGGGCTTATCTTACAATTTTGTTGATTAGTTCCTACTCGACCTTTTTGTATTCAATTTTATATTGTTCTAATTCAAGCTCGAGGTCTTTCCGTTCTTTTTTTCTTTTTATTTATTCATCGATATAAAATGCATTTTCAAGATTTGATATATCTAAATGAAAAACAAAACACGAACAAAAACTTAAGGGTGAATGTCTTTGAAAATATTTCTTATATCGCTTTAAGTGCCCATCTTTTGGTATAAATCACAAACAACGCTATTGATTTTTCTTATATCTTTATTATTCTTTTCTCTCAAATTGTTTTCCAATTTTGTTTCCGGGTTTTATATCTTTCTGTTCGTTTTCACATGTATGTATATGTATTAATATATTGGTAATTAACTCTCCTTAAATTACATATGCTCAAACATGGGAGTGTGTGTGTGGGGGGGGGGGGGGGGGAGGGTATATATGGAGTAAATACATATTTCTGTATTTTATGTATGCATTATTTTATTATTATTAATAATTATTATATTATTTTGTTTATATAAAGACGTTTTATTTTATTATTAAGTTATGAAACTACTTAAAATTTAAAAACTAAACAAATGAAAATTCTTCATTGTTGTTGTTGTTAATAAATGTATATAAAAAGTTCGACTTTGCTGAGGGACTAAGCGAGGGGTCTGAACCAATGCAAAATAAAGTAGATATATATTAGGAAGTGGGAGAGAGAGAAAATAAAACCATTTAACAACAAACATTGATCAACGTTGAAAATAAATGATAATTTACTTAATGGCTTAAAGTGGGGGAGTCGAGATGGAGCAGGTAAAGTATTTCGGAGAGCCCTTGCAATAATATTTTCTTTAAAAGAAAATTTTAAAGTAAACGCATAGTAAAAACCACGTTGACTACAACTGGGTCTATGAAAGATGAGATGTATGGTTGAATTAGAAAAATGGTTTCTTTATTAAAGGTCCCCCGCCATAAAACACGTCAATGTTGTATTCAAAATGTAAAGTACACCAGAGTTATACTACATCACATTACGAAATTACATAGTGATTTGCGCTCGAAATTTGTACATTGACCATATACCAACTGGCGGTACGCTGTTATTTTTACATTGAGATCGACGTATTTGTTGGATCCTAAGTCATTACCTTACACTTTGAACATTTCGTTCATGAAATGGCGTGATTTTTTATGTGTCTGTTAATGTGATAATTGAGAAAGAGCTGTGTTGTAAGAAATGGTACTGAATACTCAATTTAAAATATTTTAATATCATATCAATCATGCATTAGCACGCATGACTGAATGACCGCTGAATTATCGGCTATTTATCTGTTTGGTTGTTGTGTTTTGTTGATGCTTTTAGTTTATATTATCTTTAGAACTGGATATAAAACAAAGCAAAACGCATTTAGCAAAATCAAACAAATATGTGATTTGCCATTATTTCTTGTTTTCAGGGAGGGTGTTTTGTATGAGTGTGTAAGTGTGTGAGTGTTTCTAATGCATAAAGTTACACTAATCTAATTTCTTCATCGATTTTAGAGCCCTTTCCCTTAATTGTTTTTCTAGATCTTCATTTACACCACCAAGTAGTAGTGAGGCGGTAGCAGTGGCCCTTGACGACCCCTTGTCATCTTTTTTGTAATTCATCTCGGTAGCGTTGTCATCATCACTGCTAGATGATGTATCAGCCTTCTTACTCCTCTTCTTGTGTTTCTTGTGTTTTTTGCTTTTCTTGCTGCTGTGCTTCTTGTGTTTCTTATGCTTCTTCTTTTTACTCGACTCATCATCGGAATCTGAAGAACTGTCGTCGGAATTGCGTTTAGAAGATTTTTTGGACTTCTTTCGTTTTTTCTTTGCCACCGCTTGTTGATCATCAGATTCAGAGGAGTCATTTCTGGATTTCTTATGACTGGTTACCGACGCCGAATGCGTTCTTTTGCGCGACGAGGTAAAGGAGCCCCCTAGCTTCGACTTCACCTCTAGATCCATTCGTTCATTTTCCTCGGTCTCCGAATCTGACTTTTGCCTCTTCTGTTCTGATTTTTGCAATTTCTTGGATACGGAGGACGATGCTGCGTTGGTGTTTTCAGCGCTGGATTTGGAGCGTTTGTTGGAGGACGATGATGTGGAGTGCGCCATATCTGAAGCAGTCGCTTGTTTGCGTTTATCTGCCACCTCCAATTTCAATTTGTCGCGTTTTCTGTCTTCGTCGTCAGGGACCGTATGCGAAGCTTTTGTCTCCTTATTATTGGTTGTAGCTTTTGCTGCAGTCATTTTTGCCTTCTTTCGTCTATGCTTTTCATCTTCGCTGTCTTCAGAGTCACTACCACTCGATGAGGACTGTGTCTTACGGCCGACGGACTTAACAACATTTTCTGTTTTACTAGATTTGTCCTTAATTTTGTCCACAATCACCACGGCTGTTTTTTTATTACTAGATTCTTTTTGTGACTTATTATTGTGCGCCTTTTCTTTCTCCTTGCGCCTTTTACTTCTCTGTTGTTCATCATCTGAACTGTCATCATCATCATCACTTTCATCACTATCGTCTGAGCTATCAGAGGAACTTGAATCGCTTTCTTGTTTTGCTTTTTTGACAAATTTTTTGTCGGCCGGGGTTTTCTTTTGATTTGAGGCTACTGCAACTTCTAATACAGCTGCTACAGCCGCGGCTGCGGCCTGCTTGCGTTCATGTGGTTTAAGGAACGGTGAGGGAGTTCTGGATAAACTAACACTGTAGCGATCGCGACGTGCAGGGGGTAGAGGAGCTGATTTCTTCGTTTTCGGGATTTCATCATTAGCAGGTGGTGGTTCTGGTTTAGACTTATATTGATGTGGTGGAGGATCTTGTCTCGATGACTTGTGGGACTGTTTTTCATTTGTTTCTTCACGCGATAAATCGATAAGTCTAACTGGAGGTGCACAATATTCTACCGATGATCGACCTAAGATGAAAAAATATAATTATGAAATGTGGCATTGCTTTTTTGTTGCTTTTCTTATTACCTGTACTTTCACCGCGTGATCTATTAGATTCGCGACGATGTTTGTCGATTGATTTCTTGCTGGTGGAAGGTTTCTTCGGTGATAATTTAGTGTCAATGGCTCGTCCAAACACACTTGTCGGAACAACTACAATTTCATCTGATTGTCCATCTTCTTCCCAATTTGTACTGGTCGATTTTGAACGGCGGCTCTTGCTAGGCTTTGGCGACACCCTTACAGGAGATGTTGGACGACGTTCTAATGAGGTGTTACGCCTGTCTCTAGAAGGTCTTTGGGGCGAAAAGCGTTTTTGTGGTGAAAATTTGCGATATTGATTTTGAATCGGAGACATCCGTCTTTCTCGCGAGAATCGTCTCTGAGGCGAGCGTCGATCAAATCGGTTACCACCGCCGCCCATGGCACCCCTACCGCCTGCCATACCACCTCTATCTCTACTCTGACTTCGGCGGATCCATTGGTTCATACGGCCGCCACCTCGATTGCCACGATTATTACCTCGGAAGTTTCCAGGAGAGCGTCTGCGATTGAATCTTAAATAATAAAATATTTCAATAAAAATGTTAAATTCATTATGGAATTTATAATGCCATTTAAATGAACGATTCTTACCTCCTGGGAGACCTAGAACGGTTGCGAGAAAATGAACGAGGGCGTGAGCGTGATCTTCTTCGCGATCGAGAACGTTGCTGACGCCTATCTTCAAAACGAGGCGGCGTACGTCGGCGATTATGCATATAACCACCTCTGCCTCTGGTCCTAGAGTCGCCTCTTTTTGCGCCCCCGCCTCTACCAACGCCCATTTCACGATCATATGAACTGGCCGATGAGTCTCTATTGTTTCGATATTGACGCTTATTTTGCACACTATTTTTATTGCGTTTAAGCTCAAAGTTATCTTGCGGCGTTCCGTGGGAACGAGAGCGACTTGCAGACCGTGAACGGGAACGCTTCATAATGCGTTTATGATTTGAAATGTGAGACGAACGTGAGCGTGTACGAGAACGTAGGCTACGCGACCTAGTTCGTGTACGAGTACGTGAGCGGGTTCGTGAGCGTGCACTTCTTGAGCGTGTTATAGATCGGCTACGGGACCGTGATCGAGTCCGGGTACGTGAACGGGAACGCGATCTAGATGGAGATACACGCTGTGGAGATCGGGGTTTAGGCTTACGTTCCAGTGATAATCTACTACAGCTTCGACTACGAGAGAACGAGCGTTTATTTTGAACGGATTTGGTGGCAAAAGGATTTCGGGGGTTTTTGGGAACAGAATTCTTTTTTTCGTGGCCATTTTGTGCCGGATTTGAATCACGAGTTCCCGATCTCCTGCGTCTAGGCGACACTGATTTACGAGGTGGAGGACTTGGGTTTTTCTTATCCATAGATCTAGAGCGAGACTTTCGATTTCTAGATCTGGAGCGCTCACGTCGTTTTGGTGGAGCTGAAGCTGACCTTGACTTCTGGCGACGTGGATTACGATCCTTAGATCGCGATCGCTTCCTTTGGCGTTCCTGCGATCGTCGTCTTGGGGACCTCGAAGAACGCCTACGATCCTTTTCTCGGGAATCATTACGTTTGTTACGTGAGGGTGATGGACGATCACGGGGAGAACGATCCCTCTGTTTAGACCGATCTCTCGAACTTTTACGTGGAGATCTCGCACGCCTTGGCGACCTTTCCTTACTTACTGCCTTTTTCTCTCTCGACTTGGAGCGTGATCTCTCCTTTTTATCCTTTACAGAATCAGAGTTATTTGTAGATTTTTCATTGTTCTCTTTGTTTTTTCGTTCATCTGAATTGGAAGAGTTATTTTTAGCCGAAAGCTGTGACCTCACCTGTTCTATGGCACTTAAGGTACTTGGGGGCAGTTGTTGTTCTCGCTCCTTTTGTGTTAGTGTTCGTTCTTTACTACCCCCGCCAGAACCACGAGATCCTCCTCGGCCACGCCTATTGCGCTCACGGGAACGTGAACGCGATCGAGAACGGCCAGACCGTGATCTTGACTGTGAACGCGATCTATCATTTCTATCACGGTATCTATTTTCCTCATCTCTTTTTAGTATTTCGTCTTTTTTCTGCTGTATAAATTCAGCGGGTATGCCAGTATCACTTTCCTGAGCCGATAACAATAGAGCCCACAATTCTCCCATAAACTGTCGGGCATTTGGCCCATTTAAAAACCCTGTCATATTTATCTGCATTTTCTTGGGGCAAGGAAACTTATCCTCCTCCAGTTGATTGTATACAAACTCAGCGACAACATCATCTTCAATGTGCAAAATTTCGGTAATTTTTTTGCTGATCCACGGCCGTAAGACATCCAATTTTACTTTGGACATGTCGACCCGTTTGTTAAGACAGTCGCCAAATTTCATTTGCTTCATAAGTTTCTTTTCCTTGTCGCTGAAGCGGGTGTCCTGTTGTTGTGTGGTGCCCTAAAAGCAGAAAAGTAAGATTATACATTCATAGAGAAATTACTGAAATTCAAAATTTCTGAGAAAGAAAGAAGCTTTATTCACTAGTTTAGGAATGTTCAGAAAGTACATCTATGTTTCCATCTGTTTAACCAAGACATTATTCAATGCTTTTCGCAAGTGTCAAGGCTTCAGACCTTATTCTGCGTCATAACTGATATAGTCTTTTATAAGGGCCCATTGACATATAATTCCGTTTGTTTCTTTTTTATCATTTATCAAGGAACTTTTGTTGCATAACATCTGGTATATTAATTGATAGAGCTGACCTACCGTTTGAAATAGATGTGTTATAAGCATTGGAATTGAAGGTAAAACTGTTGCCAAGCTCTAAACAGGTATAGTGGAAATGGTATCATTGTAGGAAAGTTGACCACTCCCCATTCTATTCGGATAGAGATATGTGAAAATATTTGAAGTACATGCAATTGGCTGGTGTGCATGATGACGGCCAAAGATTTACTTGAAGTATTGAGATTTATGTATGTATATAAGCCAAATTGCCAGCAACACAACTGACCATGGTCCTGCCAACTCGCACACACACAAAAGGCCGTAATGGTCATGGGATTGATTCCCATCACAGATTCTGGTAAGTCGCAGCGAAATATAGCTAGATTTTCACTGGTCACCTAAAATTAGAACATAAATTTAATACACATTGTAATGAAGTGGGTTACTTTAGTAGGTACATACACATGCATTTTCACCATGACTGCAAATCGATTACTTAATTTTTCATTTGATTCTATACATTTATGGTGAAAATGTAGAATATGGCTTAAACTTGTAATTGCAAATGCAAATTTGCCCATGAACATTCCATTATGGAACAGGGGCAACTTTTCTCAAATTCGTAATTAGCATTTCATTCATATCATAGGTTATGAATCGATTTTGACCATACTTAGCACAGATGTTGGAAGGCATAACAAAACTACTCATACAAAATTTCGGACAAATCGGACAAGAATTGTCCCTTAGAGGCTCAAGAAGTCAAGATCCGAGATCATGCAAAATTTCAACCGCCTAGATTTATTCCTTCGAAAGTTACCATGCTTTCGACAGATGGACGGACATGGCAAAATCGACTCAGAATGTCAAGGGATATATATACTTTTTTGGGTCTCAGATATATTTCGATGTGTTACAAACTGAATGACGAAATTAGTATACCATCATCCTATGGTGGAGGGTATAAAAAGCATAGGAACTTAAATATTAAATTTAACCCGCTATCCCACATTGGAAGGCGTAATAAAACTTATCTTTCGTCTTAGCCGAAAGTTTAGCAAAACCTCTATACATTCACAAAAAGCCTTTTCGATCGAAGATTGATTTGATATATAGACATAATATACTCAACATAGATGTGAAATAACATTTTGCAATAAGATTCATGTGCAATATAGGCAAGGGTTGCCTTTTATATATCGGGATTAAAGAACACAAAAACAAATATTAATCATCGAAAACCGCTTTATTGATCTTCAAAATATTCTCCATTAAGATATATACGCTTTTGAATGCGTTTGAACCAATTGTCGAAGCACTTTTACCACTCTGATTCAGTTATCCCCAAAACATGAATTCTGAACGCATCAACCGCTTCGTCAAGTTGACCTTTTTACTTTTTACGTACGGGAACTAAAAGAAGTCATTCGGTGTCAAGTCAGGACTATACGGCGGTTGACTCATCAAATCAATATTTTGTGTGCTCAAAATGCAGTCGATTCGTAGTTTTTGAGAATTTCCTTCGACCAATCAATGAGCCTTTTTTTAAGCGAATGACAAATTGTGTGGGATCGAACGCGGTGACGATTTTGCAAAATCAGTTAGAGCATAGCAACTATGGTTTTTGGAACAACAACTGATTTTGGACCACCTTCACGAAATACGTCTAGGAGTGAACTATGTCCTCGGTTGAATTCACGATACCATCGATAAACACTGGTTCTTGATGGAGCTTCATCGAAAAAAATTGAATTAAGTTCATCGATGCACTGTTGTTGAGTTAATCCACGTCGAAAGTTGTAAAAAAATCACACGAAAATGTTCACAATTTAATTCCATTTTTTGGGCGAGATGAATCTTTCAAGTTACTGTAAACAACACAAATAGCGCTCGTATGTCAGAACGTATTGAGTACGTATAACCTCAAAAATGTCAAGCTTTACGATAGAACTCTCAGCTGACAGATTGCAACCCTCGTAATATCTTCAACATAGATGTGAAATATCATTTTGCAATAAAATTGACAGAAGCTGTGGGACTGTGGAGCATGTGCTACTGCCTTACATAACGAAGATCCTGAGGTCGAAACTGGGATCCGCTAAATGATTTTTAGATGTCTATTACTTTCAAACTACCCAATTCTTTATTCCATTGAGTTACAAACATATAAATCTAAATCTCAGAGAATATTTTAGAAAAAATGTATTCTCTGTCATACAATTTAGTTCTAATTTAATTTAATTTGCTCATTTATTGGTCAAGTCGTTAGACCATATATGACTAAAACACTACAAAATTAACAAGTCATAAAAGTTTTTTTAACTAATATTACCAATAATAATTTATAGCACATATAATAAAAGTTGACATTAAATTTTTTTTTTTAAATAAATCAAGAATTAAATACTACTCAAAAGCAGTTAATCTCCTCCTAAATTAAACAAACACTACCAATAATAATTAATAATAAAAACAATAAGAAGTTAACATTACTTAAAAATTCTTAAAATTAAACTTCTGAATTTACAAAACTTTTACAACAATACTTTATCAGTTCAACTCGTTTAAAAAAACATAGTTTAAAAGATGAAAACAATTGTATGGAAGTCTTTGCTTATGTTTATAAATGCAATAAAAATGTTATAAGATCTATCAAATTATTACGCCGGACTAAAGAAGTTGTATAGTTCAGTACGAAATGTATATATGGGAAAGTTGAAATGTCTAAGGTTTTAAATGCAAAAGCCGAGCTACTCTGACGTGAAAAGATCGTTCTAATGAAGGGGTAAGTGTAGGTATTCTAAGCTACGGGTTTCTTACAGATCTGCAAAAAGTGAACAGCTCAACTAAAAATTCAGGGTGCAGATTTTTGTATATTTTGTCAAAAAACAGCAAAGCACGAATACTTAGAAAATCAATAAAGGAGCAACCCAAAAAATATAGAACAAACGGGGTAATATGTTGGCGAACACCAACATGAAACACAAATCTTACTGCTCTGTTAAACACGAGACGCAGCTTTCTTTCCACAATAAATCTTAGCACAACAAAACAAAATTTTGGGCATAAGAAGGGCATTTACTAATGCCTTCCTCATTGGCAATGAAAGGCTGAGCTCCATATCATAAAGCTTACGCAAAGTGTAATTAAATTTAGAAATAACAGAATTGATATGTACGTCATACCGCAGGTCATGATTTAAGATCATTCCCAGACAATTGAGACAGCCCACGTACTCAATAACAATCTAAGTTCTAATTTTAGTTTAAAATTTAGAAATATTCATTCGTGCATGTAAAATCGAATTTAAAATTTTTAAATTAGTAGTTTATTTAATAATACAATACAATACGTTTATTAATTTCAACCGAGTAATAAACTTTATCGAAGTCAATATTTTTGTCCTACAAGAAAATTCATTCATTATCTTTACCTTCGTTAAGGATAATTTTCTTGTAGGGTTCAACCTGTATTATGTAATAAGGTAATATTTACGATAAGCTTTTTTTCAAAATGTCTGAATCGTAACGAAAAAGTATTTGGAAGTTGGAATACAAATGCATGTATTCGTAATTTTAGGCTATTCATTGGCATTTACCAAATTTCGATGTATCAATTAGATGGCAAAACAATAGGATAAAATAGGCCCCCAATTTCCAACCAAATTGGAATGGTAAAAATACTTGGTAAAGTAAATTTCAATTTAATTTAATTATTGAGCCTTCTAGGTGCATGTAAGTCATTTGTCGGTTAGTTTATATAAATATAAATTATTTGCTACCGCCTCTGTGCCAATTTGCAAACGAACGTAAATCAATTGCCGAATTGTAAACAAAACGCAAAAATATGTCATCGTTCAGGGCACTGAAGGGTTTGACACCTTTTGGTGGGCCCTCAATCTCAAATAGAGATGTGGGCTTGAATCATGTTGCCATGGGATTGGCTTGAATCATCTTCCACTCACGCTCACGAGAAAACAATGTTACACACGCACGACTCACGTCCACGGACGCTCATGAGACAAAAATTTTACTCACGCAAGACTCACGAATCTTACTTTACTTTAATTGGCTATGACAGAACATTTGTCCCATTAGCCAAACGTAGAATAGCGTTCCAAGAGCCTCGTTCTTCTTCGCTCCTTCCATAATCTTTGAGACCAAGTTTCGAGGTGTCTCTCACTTGATTTTTTCCATCGGGCTTTTGGCCGTTCTAATTTGCGCGGTTCTTCATTCATTCTGATAACACGACCTTGCCAACGCAACCGTTGTATTTTGATGCGTTTAGCTATGCTGACGTCGTCATACAGCTCATACAGTTCGTTGTTCATAGGACCCCGATACTCTCCGTCAATACAAACTGAGGTCTAATTACCGCATACGGGATCGAGTGCGTTTTCGTATCGAATGAAATGTCATCTCGTATTTAATGGATGTTATGTCACTTGTATATACATTTTTATGTCAAAGTTTTTATAAGTAATGATCGATTTAAACAATCGCGTTCCTAAATTTCATAAATTCCCGTTCAATAAAGAGATACACAATTCACAATAGAGAGATTTCGAACCATTTTACTCGTTCACGTATGCGGTAAAATTTGATCCATACATTTTACGAAGAATATTTCTCTCAAACACTCCAAGCACTACCTCGTCTGCTTTCACAAATACCCATGCCTCGGAACCAAATAACAACACGGTTAGTACCCGTGTCTTGTATTGTGTGATATTCGTCTTTCGAGAGGTAGCTTTGTTTCTAAACTGCTTACTCAATCCAAAGAGCATCTGTTTCCCAGTTTTGTTCTTCGCTTTATTTCAAAACTGGTGTCATTCGTTTCGGTAACGGCGGTGCCTAAGTAAATAAAGTTGTTGACTAGTCAAAGTTGTGGTTCCCAACTTTTCCCATTTTCTTTATTTGCTCGATAATACAAGCCGTTTGGGAGATGATACCATCCATCCATTTTGTTTTATCTTCATTTACTGCCAGACCAATTTTCACTGATTCTCTTTCGATTCTTTCAATGGTTGCAGTACCTACTTCCGGTGACCGACCCATGATATCGATGATGTCGGCATAAGCGAATAGCATATGTTGTCTTGTGAGTAGTGTGCTATATCTGCTCATATCTGCATCTCGTTTCATCTTCTCTAGCAGGATATTAAAGAGATCACTTGATAAGCTGTCTTCTTGTCTGGAACCTCATTTGGTATTGAATTGTTCGGAGAGCTTCTTTTCTATTCTTACTGAATAACGTGAATCACCAAGTGTCATCTTGCAGTCTTATTAATTTGATTTTGCAGGGATACCAAACTCAGACATGGCTAGAAATACCTTTGAACGTATATGGCTGTCGAATGCTGCTTTGTAGCCAACAAAAAGATGGTAGGTGTTGATTTGTCCTTGGCGAGTCTTTTCCAGGATTTGGCGCAGTGTGAATATCGGGTCAGTGGTGGATATACCAGATCTAAAACCGCATTGATAGAGCCCAATTACCTCGTTGACTTTAGGTTTTAATCTTTCACACAGTGCGTTCGAGAGTATATTGTATGCGATGGGGAGGAGTTCAGCGGGCAATCCGTTGGCTTCTGCTGTCTTGTTGTTCTTCAATCGGGTCACAGCTAATCGGACCCCCTTCTGACTAGGAGGTTAACATTAACATAATCAGGGATTGGTTCTGCGGTATCCTCTTCGCCGCCATCGTCGGACACTACTAACTAGGTAAAATGTTCTTTCGATATCCTCAGCACACTATCTGTATCAGTTTACAGATTTCCTTCTCTATATATCTGCAGGAGGATGTGCCTGTATCAAAGCCATCGGTTTGGTGTTTGATTCTTTGACAGAATTTTCGGACTTCTCCCGATACCTCTCCTTCATCTGGCGCGTTGCTACTGATTGCAGGGTTGCTCGATATGCCGCATTCTTGGCTTCAGAAGCATTCCAGTCTGTGTGGTACTCATAGATATCCCGTGTCGGCCGACTCACGAAACATTCACAACACGAAAAACTCACGAGTCACGGTTGAATGATATTTTTCCATAAAGCGAGTAAAATTTTTTTCCACGCATCTCAAATTACACCATTTGAACGTACGAATATTAATGTATTGGGTTGCCCTAAAAGTAATTGCGGATTTTTCATGTAGTCGGCGTTGACAAATTTTTTCACAGCTTGTAACTCTGTAATTGCATTCTTTCTTCTGTCAGTTATCAGCTGTTATATTTAGCTTGCTTTAGAAAAAAAGTGTAAAAAGGTATATTTGATTAAAATTCATTCAAGTTTATTAAAAATGCATTTACTTTCTTTTAAAAAATCAGCAATTACTTTTTGGGCAAGCCAATATAAAATGTATCAACTCTGCATCACTTATTTACTCCTATCACTTTCATAGTTCTCCAATAGACAGAGTGCCTGCATTCGTACGTTAAAGCAGTGTGTTGTACGACTGCAAAATATGCCCGTATGGATGCGCTGAAGAATACATTGTACAGGAATGGACCAACATCCCGGCAAATTACATTTCTGCTGCCTGCAATTCGTTTCTTTAACGACTCAGAACAAAAGATAATGAAACAGGTGGTCATATCGCGCAAAAGTGAATGGAATCAAAAATATTTTCACATACTTTCGTACTTTGAATCAGCTTCCCGTTTGTCAGCTTCTCGGTAAATCTAAATAACATGCATTTGTTATTAATAATATGTTTTATTTAAATTATTTATGTACGCTTTATTCGCCAATGACATTGGGTCATTTTTATACCCTCCACCATAAGATGGGGGGTATACTATTTTCGTCATTCTGTTTGTAACTACTCGAAATATTCGTCTGAGACCCCATAAAGTATATATATTCTTGATCGTCGCGACATTTTATGTCGATCTAGCCATGTCCGTCCGTCTGTCCGTCCGTCCGTCTGTCTGTCGAAAGCACGCTAACTTCCGAAGGAGTAAAGCTAGCCGCTTGAAATTTTGCACAAATACTTCTTATTAGTGTAGGTCAGTTGGTATTGTAAATGGGCCATATCGGTCCATGTTTTGATATAGCTGCCATATAAACCGATCTTGGGTCTTGACTTCTTGAGCCTTTAGAGTGCGCAATTTTTATCCGATTGGAATGAAATTTTGCACGACGTGTTTTGTTATGATATCCAACAACTGTGCCAAGTATAGTTCAAATCGGTCCTTAACCTGATATAGCTGCCATATAAACCGATCTTGGGTCTTGACTTCTTGAGCCTCTAGCGTGCGCAATTCTTATCCGATCAGAATGAAATTTTGCACGACGCGTTTTGCTATGATATCCAAAAACTGTGCCAAGTATGGTTCAAATCGGTCCATAACCTGATATAGCTGCCATATAAACCGATCTTGGGTCTTGACTTCTTGAGCCTCTAGAGTGCGCAATTCTTATCCGATTGGAATGAAATTTTGCACGACGTGTTTTGTTATGATATCCAACAACTGTGCCAAGTATAGTTCAAATCGGTCCTTAACCTGATAAAGCTGCCATATAAACCGATCTTGGGTCTTGATTTCTTGAGCCTCTAGAGGGCGCAATTCTTATCCGATTAGAATGGAATTTCGCACGACGTGTTTTGTTATGATACCCAAAAACTTTGCCAAGTATGGTTTAAATCGGTCCATAACCTGATATAGCTGCCATATAAACCGATCTTGGGTCTTGACTTCTTGAGCCTCAAGAGGGCACAATTCTTATCCGATTTTAATGAATTTTTGCACGAAGTATTTTGTTATGATATCCAACAACTGTGCCAAGTATGGTTGAAATCGGTTTATAACCTGATATAGCTGTCATATAAACAGTTCTGGGGATTTGACTTCTTGAGCTTCTAGACGGCGCAATCCTATCCGATTTGGCTAAAATTTTGCATGACGTATTTTATTTTTACTTTCAACAACTGTGTCAAATAAGGTTCAAATCGGTTCATAACCTGATATAGCTGCCATATAAACCGATCTGGGATCTTGACTTCTTGACCCCTAGAGGTAGCAATTATTATCCGATATGCCTGAAATTTTGTATGATGGATCCTCTCATGACCATCAACAAACGTGTTTATTATGGTCTGAATCGGTCTATAGCCCGACACAGATCCCATATAAATCGTTCTCTCTATTTTACTTCGTGAGCCCCAATGGGCTCATTGGGCGAATTGGCTGACATTTTACACAGGTCTCCAACATATAATTTAATTGTGGTCCGAACCGGACCATATCTTGATATCGTTTTAATAGCAGAGCAACTCTTTTCTTATATCCTTTTTTGCCTAAGAAGAGATGCCGGCAAAAGAACTCGACAAATGCGATCCATAGTGGAGGGTATATAAGATTCGGCCCGGCCGAACTTAGCACGCTTTTACTTGTTATTTATCATTTCTCTGCGAATACGCACAAAGTAATTGTCCTTTTCAGAATCAGAGGACGACAAGCACAACAAAAGCAATGTAACCATGCACTTTTTTTATTTTCAATAAATTCATATTTTTTACAAAAGCCGGGTAGATGTTAATTTTCAGTTGTGTATTTGTGTTGTTTTGTTTTGCCACATCAATTCGTGCACAAAGAAGTACTCGATGTTTAGTGCTTTAGTCGAACTCACCGTCCATGACAACGCGATCCAGCACATGGCACTGGCAAATGATGAACGTGGGTGTGGTGTGGCCTTTTTCTTCGAACCTTTGCTGCAGTCGAACTAAAACACCCGTTTTCTTGCCGGTATTCACGCTTGTAGTATCGGCACCGATCATCACAATAGATCCCCACAGGTTGAACTCATCTAACATATTCTGGAGTCCTTTTGCGATTGTTTCAGCTTTCCCATCTTTTAATTTGAGCGCAGTTAACGTAATTTCTTTGGATTCATTCTTGAGGACCACGGCCTGATATTCAACGCTCTCAAGGTGTTTGCCGTCAAAGTCCAAGTTTCCTTGTAAAGGGTGATTTTTTAGGTATTATCTTTTTGGCAACACTTGTTTAAACAGCTCACACACGTTTCGTGTTTTGTTTCAATGTCAAACATCTTCAGTTTGGTCTATAATTTAACCCTGAACAAACGAATAGCGCTTGCAAATTAATGAATTTTATTATCAAAATGCTTGCTCTGTTAAGATAGTTTATCACGAAGCTCATATTTGGCTCAATGGGTACGTAAATAAGCAGAATTGTCGATTTTGGAGTGAAGATCAAAGAGAAGAAGTCACAGCTTGAAGAAGTCACAGCTTGATGCGGTTTATGGGCAGGTTGTCTCATTGCCACGGTGAGCACTATCGACAGCCATTACAATTTACCGTGGGCGAAGTTACGAGTGTCATCCTTTGTGCCAAATCATCCAACGCGTTGGGACCCGACGGGATCTCTTCATTGATGTTGAAAAATTTGGATTCACCTGGAGTTGAGTACATTACCACTGTCCTCAGCACTCTTATAGTTCCTGATGTCTGAAAAATGAGCAGAGTGATCCCGCTACTGAAGCCTGGAAAGGACCCGAGTTTGGGGGAGTCGTACAGACCGATCTCCCTTCCCTTCACCAGTAGCAAAGACGCTTCAGGCATTACTCCTCCCGAGCCTCTTAGGAGAATTTCCATTCGCCGATCATAACCTCTACCTTAACCTCTACCTATTCACCATTCCACCCCCTCCAGACGGCATAGAGATCGTATCATATGGGGACTATTGTACGATCATGGCATCAGGCCTCCCACCCATTGTTGACACCCAAATTCGGGTTCTTTCCAGGCTTCAGTAGCGGGATCACTCTGCCCATTTTCCAGACGTCGGGAACTATAAGAGTGTTTAAAGACAGGTTGATGACAGTAGTAAGGTACTCGACTCCAGGTAAATCCAGATTCTCTAACATCAATGTAGAGATTCCGTCGGGGCCCAACGCCTCGCTAAATTGTGATGGCTGTCCATCGGCTCAAAGACCACGGATACGGCGAATGGCTCTCATCTCGCATCTCTTCGGATCAGTCACGGTTACGTCGCCCAAAGTGACTGAGGTCCAATCATCCCGTCTACCGGGGTTCGAAGGTAACTTAACAGTAAACCACAGCTTGCCTAAGCCGGGGCCTAAGTTACATTGCTCCAAGTGTTCCAGCCACAAATTCCGCCTATGTTCGTGGACTACCCTGTTTATTTCCAGATTCAGCTCGCTGATTCTGAGGTAAGTGGGGTCCGTACAACGAATCACATCACGCTCGTCTGCAAGTATCACTGCCTGCGCCAAGAAATTGGGTTGCACTTGAGGTATTCGAACGGCTGTTATAAAGCGAGCGGCTGCTGCGTTAATGATGTCTCGGAATTTGCTATCGTCAACTAGCACATCCGAGGGGGGTGCTAGTCCTCTGACGCCGACCCAATCGGCCTTCTTTTTATTGATAAACGTTCGGCGCTCAGAAGTTATGAAGTCGATGGTGAGAATTATAGGGAGGTGGCCTGATCCCAAAGAATTGACGGCTTGCCTGGTTACGTCGCTCAGGAGATCAGCGGATGCAATGGAAATGTCTGGCGAGCTGCAAAACCTCCTCGTAATACTAGTGGGTGCATCCTCATTCACCGTACAAAACGTGGAGCCTTCAATCTGCTCTGCCCAAGATATGTCCCGCTGGTCGTTAACTAGGTGTACGTGTTCGTCCATTTTTTCGTCATGGGAGAGGTACATCGCGGAGTGCCTTCTCCGCACGCTTCTGGTCCGTCCGTGCCGGGATTGAAAAAAATCCAGGACCCTGGTTCTGTTCGGTATGCCAGAACCGCCTTCATCACTAATCGGTGTCGGTGAGGTGTAACCGGTCCATGGAGTGGGTACATTTCCGATCTTGCTCTGGCCTTACGTCACTACGTGACTATACTCACACTGAACATGTTGCAAGCTGCTGTGCGAACATACACAGCAGTGGGTCACATGGGTCATCGTCGTCGCCTTCTGCGTCCTTGATGTAGTTGTAGCAGTGTGTTGTACACTCAGGCGGCAGCCCTTACCGATGAAGGAATTCATCGGGTCAATCCGGTACGTACAACTGGATGCCATGGGATTGCGTCCTCGTTGTCGGACTATGTGACCCCCCGGACTCTCCCGTTCGGCAATATACGCAATTGCCGGTCCAGTGCCGGAAGGAGTATGGTTTTTTCAGTTAAATTGCCACGGTCTCTATTGAGACAGAATATGTACGCAATGGAATTTAAATGTGTGTGCTTTATTTAAATTCAGTATACAGAGTGATATGGAAAATGAAAATTATTTTTTCAATACACAACAATTAATACTAAGGTAACTTAATCAAATTAATTATGTTGAACTAAAGTAGAATAACATAAAGTATTTTCAACATGCCTCCTCAACATAATTAATTTAACAATTAAGTTTAATGCCCATATTATTAGAACAATAAATATGTTTTGGTTTCGGTACTGGTTTTGTTAGAACATCCGCCAACATATCTTGTGTAGGCAAGTACCGCAGCTCAACAACTCCATTTTGTATTGTGTCCTTAATATAATGATACTTGTAGTGGATATGTTTTGTTCGAGAATGATGAGAACCGAACTCTGCCATTTTTTGCGCACTTTGAGAATCAGTATGTATTTTTATTGGTTTGCCATTGAATAATCCAAGTTCTTCAAGTATGTAACTTAAATATGAGGCTTCTTTAGCTGATTCAGTCAAAGCTATATATTCCGCTTCAGCACTAGAATGTGCAACCACCTTTTGTTTTTTGGATTCCCAGGTGACCGCTCCACCTGCTAGGAGAAAACAGAACCCAGTTTGAGATTTCCTATCATTGATATCTTGAGCCCAATTGGCGTCACAGAATCCCATGAGAGGTGCCGAATTCTTTTTATATATTATTGCTGCATTCCTTGTTGTACTCAAGTACCTTATTACTTGCAAAGCAGCATTATAATGTTGTTTCCGGGGGTCTTTTGAAAATTGCGATAATATGTTAACTGCACATGCAATATCTGGTCTACTATGCAATGCTACGTACAATAAATAACCAATTAATTCTTGATAGACTTTTTCATCCACTTTTTCCCTTTCTTCTTCATTGTTTGGGTCCTTTTCTAGTTTCACATTTGCAGACATAGGAATTTTCACAGGTTTGCAGTTTTCTAGCCCGTATTTCTTTACTAACTGCTTTATATATCCTGACTGCGAAATCGATACTTCATTTGGCTTTACATTTACTTTAAGACCAATACAATGTTGTGGTACGCCTAAGTCTTGAATATCAAATTTAGATTGCAGTGCCTTCACAAATTTTTTGGTCATCATTTGGTTATTACTTGCGATTACTATATCGTCTACATATAGTGCAACAATCATAAGTGTATCTTCACTTTGGACATAATAAATGCACTGGTCATAGTTTGATCGATGTAATCCGAACTCTAAAATTATAGCATCAATACATTTAAACCATTGTCGTCCTGATTGTTTGAGTCCATAGATGGCTTTTTGCAATTTACACACTTTATGTTTTGTTGCCTCCTGAACAAACATCTCTGGTTGTTCCATGTATATTTCTTCGTCCAGTGTGCCATTTAGAAAAGCAGTTGATACATCCAATTGTCTTAATTGAAGATTATGCTCCACTGACAAAGCATAAATCAATCGCAATGAAGTTTGCCTTACAACTGGGGCAAATGTATCAACGTAGTCTAAGCCCATGACTTGAGTATAGCCTTTTGCTACAAGTCTCGCTTTTCGTTTTTTAAACTGTCCCGTCAGGTTTTATTTTCGACTTGAAAACCCATTTGCAACCGACAGCTTTTCTTCCTTCAGGCAAGTTTGTCAAAGTCCAGGTATTATTCTTCATCAATGACGCGTATTCTGATTCAATTGCTTTACGCCATTCATCTGCATGATTTGATGATAAAGCCTCATTTATTGATCTTGGGTCCATACATTTTTCATCAACCATATTAGACGACTCATCTTTTTTTTTAAACGTCCACGATCTAAGCCTCTGCTTTATGGTCTTCATTTGAAAATTCCGAGTTGTCACACTCAGAAAACTCGTCATCCGTCTCATGGTCAACATCATCGGATAACCGATCATCATCGAATCGTTGATCATCATTATCAATTTTTGGAGATTTGATTTCAAATTCATAAAACAATTCTTTGTTTGTTTTGTTCACATTCTTGTACAATTCATTCTCAATGAATCTTACGTCACGACTTTTTACAACTTGTTTAGTGCCTCGTCTCCATAAATCCATTTGGATTTGGACTTCTTGTTTAAAACGAAAGCCTTACATCCTATTTGGCGTAAATGTTTCACGCAAGGTTTCTTACCAGTCCATATTTCTTCAGGAGTTTTTTCATTGTTTAGATTTGTCGGACATCTGTTTCTTATATACACTGACGTGTTAATCAGTTCCGCCCACAAGGAAGTTGGTAAATCAGGGTGTACTCCACTGTTAGCTGACGTTTAATTCCATTTTTCTTCAAAAAATTCGAAAAATCTGCCCCAACCAACTCTTTTGCGTTGTCACTTCGAAGTATTTTTATTCTTTTTCCAGTTTCATTTTCAACAGCCTGTTTAAATTCTTTGAATTTCTCTAAATATTCGTTCTTTTGTCTCAGAAAATAGACATACACTTTACGAGAGAAATCGTCAATGAAAGTTGCAAAATAAATATGTACTTCGTCCCATAGACTCACACTTCATAGGACCACATAAGTCTGTGTGAATAAGTTGCAATATTTCCGTGGAAGATTTTTCATTTTTATGTGGGAAGGATAATCTAGTCTGCTTTCCACGAATACAAGCTTCGCAATCAATTTGCATCGCATTCAAATTTGGCAATCCATTTACCATAGAAAAAGACGAAAGTCGGCTTAAGTCCTTACAATTTAAGTGCCCATATCGCCGATGCCACAAATTAAAATTCTTTTCGTTGCTTTGATGCACTGTATTTGCAGCCTTTTTATCTTCAAACAAATTGACGAAATATACATTGTTTCTCTTGTGGCCTTCAATCAAAATTTCATTTTTTCTCAAAATTAAAGCCTTTTTGACCTCCATGGTTACTTTACAACCGGAGTCTGTAGCTTTACTGGCCGACACAAGGTTACATTTCAAATGTGGTACATATAGTGCGTTATCAAAGTGTATGGTCTTCTTTTTTCCTTGTACATTTACAAAAATCGAAACTTTACCAATACCTTTGATGCATACCTCTTTGTCGTCTGCCAGTTTTACTTTACCATTATAGCCTTTGTTGAGTTGGATAAATAGAGATTCCTCATTACACATATGGGAAGTCGCTCCACTATCTATTATCCATTCGCGATTAGATTTCACGATCATAGCAGTTTCTGTTGCACCCATGCATTTTGCTTTTTCCTCAACACCGCGAGAGTTTTCCTCAAATGACAATTTTTCTCTACATTTGCTGGCTTTATGTCCTTTCTTTTTACAACGAAAACATTTAAAAGTCTTTTTGAACATACCTTCAGCTTGAGTTTTGTTGTAATTTGAACCATATTGATGTTGCTTTCTTGCGTAATGTTTAGCTTTCATTGCAGAATCTTGATCTAACGCATTTTTATCACCAATTTCCAACAAACGCGCCTTCAACACCTCAACTTTCGGAAATTCGTTTGCAGTATCCACGGCAGCCTTAATAGCTGAAAATTTCTCTGGCAATGCATCTACAATTATAACCGCAAGAACGTCTTCATCCAATTCAACACCCATTTCACGAATCGAAGCAGCACAAACATCGAATTCAATTAAAAATTCCGACACGCTCTGGTTTTCAGACATTTTGAAGTTTAGCAGCTTCCTGTAGCACTCTATCTTCTTTCTGATAGTCTTTCGATCAAAAGTATCTTCCAGATGTTTCCACATTTCACTTGATGACTTGATATGTCTCACCATACTCACTATGTTTGCTTCCAAGGATATCAAAATTTCGGCTCTTGCATCCATATCCTTTTCCTTGAATTTTTTCAGGGTCTCCATCTTGGTTTCAAATTGAGTTCTCTGCTCACTCGTTGCATTTTGAGGTAAAATTGGAAGTTCCGGACATTTTTCTTCACCCATCACAATATTCAGCAATCTATTTTTATGCAAAATAGCCTCCATTTGCGTTTTCCATGTCAAAAAATTGTTGCCGTTGAACAACGGAATGCGTCCATTAAACGTAGACATTTTTCAACAGATCAGGATACACAGCTTACCAATTCCAAAAAATTTTTCTGACCTACAGAAAATTTCAGCCTTTGAATCGCTTTTCCAGGTATACACAGCTTCCCAATTTAACAATTTTTCTGTCCAACAGAAAATTTCACCTTTTGAATTTCTGTTCCCGGTACACAAAGCTCACCAATTCAATATTTTTCTGACCAACAGAAACAACGGCGTTTGAATTGCTAGTCCAGATTATGTAGTTTGAATTATTCTTATTTGCTCAAAATTCGCGTTATGAGTTCTGGGCCCATAACCTATTGAGACAGAATATGTACGCAATGGAATTTAAATGTGTGTGCTTTATTTAAATTCAGTATACAGAGTGATATGGAAAATGAAAATTATTTTTTCAATACACAACAATTAATACTAAGGTAACTTAATCAAATTAATTATGTTGAACTAAAGTAGAATAACATAAAGTATTTTCAACAGTCTCCGAGGCAAGATCGACGAGATTATGGATTTTATGAGTCGGAAGAACATATTGGTTGCGATCCATCGTGTGTTTTTTGATACCTTGCGTGCGATATTTTTACATTCTTCAAAGCCATGGTCTTCATGATATTTCCTGTAAGCGCTTGCAGGCACTATTTCCCAGTTGGCCTCAGTGGGCCATTTTGACCGAAAAATAGAGCATTACAAGAAAAAATGGCTAAATATTGGCGATAAATTCAATTCGATTTATCCATATTTGTATTACGATTTCATAATATTATATAAGAATAATATATTTGCCCTTTTGTATAAGAAAGAAATTCTAATACAACATTTGTATTAGGATTTTGGTATAATTGTGTAAAGTACGATTTAGGCAAAACTACGGTTTGTGCAATGCTGTGCTGTCGTATTTATAACCAACCGCCGAGAAAAAGAGATTTCTGAGTAGCGATCGGTTTACGAACACGTTTGCTTGGTCATTGTGAAATTAAAGTGTTTTAGTTGGATTAACGTAATCTTCAATAAAAGCCATTCGCTGTATTGAAGTATTATTGGAATTAACGAAGGAGGATCTTATAACGAAAATGAGCCGATTTTGAGCCATCTTGCACCTCAACGACAATTTGTGACACCAGTAAGTAATTTGGTCAATGGCATACGGCCAGCGGCAACGTCAACTTCATGTGGAGATGTTGTAGTACCAACGATAACTCAGACGTAGGTGGCACTACCGATTATCCAGTTTGTGTATCAAATGGAAGTATTGGGGTAACAATGACATCTCATACGGGGATGCTACCATCAACATCACACAAATGCCAACGATACTTCCCGACGACAGACAACGTTACACGGTCAGTTTATAGCCATAAATATATGTCAGGCATACCACGAGCATATCACTAAATGGGACAAACGATTTATGCAGCGCCACGTAATGACATGCGGCAGGGCTATACACAGGCGAATGAATATGGAAATACTCCGACAACGAGTGTGCCAAACGTTTCTGAAACACATTTTATGTGCCGGATTGTGTAGCACCGACGGAATGGACGCAACCACCGATATTTGCTACGACTGTTCAATCACCACGCCAAATAAATACCACGAATGCTTTTGTGCAAAATAACCCTTATGGGCACGTCAAGGATATTAAATCTCTGCTACCAGATTTTAATCCAGCTTCGGATGAATCGTTAAATTCATCCCAATTTGTGAAAAGAATCGAATTATTGACAGCATTGTACGGTTGGAGCGACCAGGCTTTATTATTTGCATTATAATGCAGGGAACTGCGAAATATTGGGTCGATTCGCTATAGCAAGTATTTTTAACATGGTCACAATTTACTGATAAATTTCTTGCAGATTTTGCTCATGTCGAAAACGCAGCGGACATTCACATTAAGATATATCAAACGGCAGGAAGAGGAAAGTGTTGAACGTTTGGAACGATTTTTAAAGATTTTGGAGAAAAGTGGTATCACGTAACGTATAGAGAAATGTGTTTTCTTAGCCGACGAGATTTCGTATCTTGGTCACAAAATCACCAAATATGGCATTGAACCTGGGGAAGCCAAGACGAACGCTGTAAAGAATTTTAAACGACCAGTATCCCAAAAACACGAAATTGGAACAAAACGTTCGGGTTAAATAACCTAGGCGGACGCTCCATCCCACAATCCACCCGAACGGACAAGTTTACCGATTGGGACAATATGGGTATCAAATGAAAGGTATTTAAGAATAGAGTACGAACTTGGTATACAAATTTGCCCCTAAGTGTTCGGTAAGTTTCCCCGATTTCATGATTTCATTT
The DNA here is from genome assembly GCF_963082655.1 of Stomoxys calcitrans. Taxonomy (NCBI): domain Eukaryota; kingdom Metazoa; phylum Arthropoda; class Insecta; order Diptera; family Muscidae; genus Stomoxys; species Stomoxys calcitrans. Next base: position 100,714,028 of record NC_081552.1, read on the forward strand.
ATGGCTAGGATAAAGCTAGACATACCTTAAATTATTGGAAACATTTTAAGCTTTCATTCAAGTTCAAAAAAGTGAAAAAATCCCCGTGGGTTTTTTTTGTAATGTGAAACTTTTGAAATTTGGTAAAAAAAATTGGCTATATTGATCTTAAGATAACGGGGTGGTTTGATAACAAAATTAAAAAAATAAAAAAAATATTTTTCTTATTGAAAACAACATATATTGGGTTGCCCAAAAAGTATTTGCGGATTTTTTAAAAGAAAGTAAATGCATTTTTAATAAAACTAGAATGAACTTTAATCAAATATACTTTTTTTACACTTTTTTTCTAAAGCAAGCATAGCATAGCATAGGGATTAATGCATCTTGACATAATACTTGAATATATAATTATTAAAAAATTTTAATTTTTAGTATAAAATTTTAATGGTAAACAAATTTAAGATCTAAGACCATAAACAAATGAAATAAAAAAACAACAAAAACAAATTAAAACTTAAACCCTTAGACCCTAACACACATCCTTTAAACAATAATAAAATATATGTTTATGAAACGTAAAGGTGATGTGGAAATTGTCAATGAATGAATAAAAATAGGTTCTTTAATTAGGTTAATTATTTAATATTTAGTTATTTTGAAAGTTTGAAATTAGTCTTTATTTAAGTGTGCTAGAACATACTGAAAAATATTTCATATCAGTAGGTAGATTATTCCAGAGCCTTGCAATGCGAATTACGCTCCACAAGAAGTTGAGAGTTTCTAGTAGTATTTAAAAAATAGAAGTGCGATAAAAGATAGGAGGGCTGGCGGCGTTTAATAACGTTAAAAAAGAAACAGAGACATCTAGTGTCCAAAAACTGTACAACATCTAGTGTCCAAAAAAGGCACAACCGAGAAATTCCCTGGTAAAATGAAGGTAGTCACGTCTTCAGCTTTTTCCATAAACAAATCGGAGAATACCGTGAAACTAGATTGCAAGCTGGTGATGTAGAACGATTTGAAGTGAGCTTAAAGAAGATGATCTAACTACATTATTCTGGACAATTATACTGTTTTCTGCATGATCATTTCGAGATCAATTAAAAACATTACATTTAGTTTTGCTAATGTTAATAGTAACCCTATTGCAACGAGCCCATTCAAATATACGACCAATATCAGAATCCAAATTTGACACACAAGTCTCTATAGAGCTATTTGTACTAGTGCTAAATAATTGAAAGTCATCGGCATATATGGCCAAGTCAACATTTTGTATACAACGATACACATCATTTACATACAACATAAGTAAGACGGGCCCCAAAATAGACCCATGGGGTACACCTGCTTGAATTTTTTATCATGCTTTTTATGTGTTTAGTTTCTATCTAATTGTGGCGAGGGCGCCAAACAAATACATTTAATTTTTTTTACCTATACTCTTTACTCAAATATATATTTTATTATTAAGTATTTACTTTTCTTAGAGTGTAATACACGTATCTGGCTAATTAGGCTTAGTGCCAATTAGGCTTAGTTTACTGAATTTTGAAATAAATAAATATACTAAACCTTTCTTTTTGCAGACGATATATATCTTCTTTTTAGTGTGGATCGTGTTTTTAGCAATATTTTAGAGACGTATATTAATGCTTCTATAGGACGAATCTTGTTATGGTCTATTCTTAATTCGCTTTCTATCAACCATTCAAAAACTAAGGCGTTACAGTTTGGATCCCAGACGCAGCCTGGATTTGATATTTTTGTGGGGAATTCTAGAGTAATTTGTTGGTAGGATTAAATGTTTGGGGATAGTGATTGATAAAGACATTAATTTTGGTTGTCATATTGACTCTCTCCATTCGTGTTTATCGTATTTTGCGTCGGTTGTATTCGGCAGGTATTTATTTCCCTTCGTGAGTGAAAGTCAGACTTGCTCACGCTCTGTTAATGCCTCAACTTTATATGTATAGGAGATAAGGTCAGGAACGTTTGACTATAATCTTCTAAAACTGAAACGGGTGATGAATGCAGTAGTTAGGTTTGTAATAATATGTAATAAATAAATAAATGTTCGTGACCACATTTCAGGGTATGTCAAAACCTTTTTGGGAAATTCTTTTGACCGTTTTATTGTCTACGAAATATTTTATTCTTTTACAAAGTTATAAAAAGTGGAACACCGCTAACACTGTGTAGATACTTCAATTTGTCTCGCTCGAGTAGGGGTACTCAGATAAACTTGCCCCGTATATTTAGGTCTGTTTTCGAAAGATCAAACTGTATTCGTGTGGCCAGTTGTTGGAATGTATTGCCCACTGAGTTAAGAATCTTTTCACACTCGAATAATGTTTTTCGCTTAAAACTTATTAACTTCTATTCTACAGATCGAACTTAGTGTTGTTGCTTGAATCTTTTTGTATTGCTAACATGGGACTTGTTTAAAATCTAACATCTTTTTGTAGGTTAGGTTAGGTTGAAAAGAGGATGCAGATATTAATCCGCCCCATGCACCTAAGCCAAGACTGGGCTTGTTGTGCGCTCTAAAAAATATAAAGTAACCTCTAAAAAGAAAATTTTAAGTTAGGAATTCCGTGTTACTTAAAAAATCCTTAATTGTTTTCAATACCACTCCCCTAAGTTGGTTCATGTCTGATATTGTGTCTACACCTAAGTACCGGTATCTGTTGGAAGCGAAAGCCGGCCAATGACAAAGGAAATGTTCCAACGTCTCGTCATCTTCCCGCATGCCCTTATCATGCTATCACTTGCCGCACCGATTTTACATAAGTGAGCTCGTAATCAGTCCCATGTGTCCCGTTATGATACCAATAGCTATACTGACCTCATTCTTGCTTCCTTTCAGTAACAACCTCGTCTTTTTACGACCTGGACCCCCCATAGGATTTTCGCCGTCCTACCGACCGTTTGGCTGTTCCACAATGTTGCATGCGCATTCGTCCCCCACTCCCTTAACTCGGTCTGCGTCGACCGGAAAGGCTTCGGGTTAACCAAGTTTATTGACGGCACTCATCTGGCCTTCACCGCCAAATTGTCTGCCCTTTTATTTCCCCTTACTCCGTTATGGCCCGGCACCCAAACGATAGGGATTTTCCCATCCTCAGAGAAGGCGTTGATCTCCTTCTTACACTGCAAGACTGTTCGTGACCTTACCCTTATGGCAATTTTACTGTCGGTAAAGTTGTTGTTGTTGTAGCAGATTATTGTGTTCTAACTTTCGTCTGCTTGATTCTGTTGAGTGTCAAGACCTAGGAACTCTGCGACTAATATGGGGTGTGTCCACAGGGATCTGGGTCTGAGTCGAGTGGGTCTGGCCGGTCAGTTAAACAGGTGACTGACGTGTATCGTGCGGTCCCTGGTTACAATCGGGACATACATCTTGCACGTCGGCATCAATCCTAGCTCTGTGGGAATTGAGGCGGCTGCATCTGCCGGAACGTAATTGAGCCAGAACCACTCTGGTTTGCCGGGGGAGGTCGATTTCTTCGGGTGCAATGGGTGGCGGTCGTTGTCCAAGGACTACATTCACCCGGTAGCCAATTAACGCGTCTGCTACCGTGTCTGCATGAATGTTGTTCAGACCCCCTTGATATGCCGCTTGATCTAGAGGTTCTCTCTTGTAGCGCTGGACCTCACGCTCTAGATCGTTTAGATCTACCTTAAGGCTCCTGGGCGGTGGGTATCTATCCACAAGATGTTGATTTGGATGATTTCTGCGATAACAGCCCAAAAGGTATTGCTTAGACAGCATGTAGTTATGTCTTCGCACTGGTAGGATCTTTGTCTCCTGATGGAGGTGGTCCACATGAGAACTGAGGAGACAGCCCGTCGCAGTTCGGAGGGCGGCATTCTGACAGATCTGAATATTATTCCACTGCGTGTCACAAAGTTGACGTGACCACACTGGCGCTGCATAACTTGCCACAGACCGGCCAATTGCTTTGTACGTGGTCAACAAGGTTTCTTTGTCTGCACCCCAAGTGCTGCCAGCGAGTGACTTGAGGACCTTGTTTCTACTTTTGACTTTATTGCTGTGGCATGTGGGGAGAAAGTGTAGGAGCTGTCAAGTATTTTGGGACGCCAAGTATTTTGGGACACTTGATGGTCGGAATCATTTCTGCATCGACCATCACAGTCAGCTCAGTATTCACCTCACGCGTATTTGTAGTGAACAGTGTGGCTGAAGATTTGGGGGTGGAGGGGGTGGAATGGAGGATAGGTAGAGGTTAAACAGTGCCGGAGATATCACCTCACCTTGGAGAACTCCTATCACATTGCCTGGGCTTATTGAAGCCACGGCAAATGTGAGCGGTGATGGCATTTGTTGTGCTATGCAGTCTTCGAAATCCATGTTGATGCTCGGCGAATAGAAATTCTCCTACGAGGCTCGGGAGGAGTAATGCCTCAAGCGTCTTTGCCACTGGTGAGAGAAGAGAGATCGGTCTGTACAACTCCCCCAAACTCGGGTCTTTTCCAGGCTTCAGTAGCGGCTGCTGTGTTAATGATGTCTCGGAATTTTCTCTCGGCCACAAGCACATCAGAGGGGGGTCGCAGTTCACTGAAGCGGCGATTGGTATACTCTCTGAAGCCAGTCTAATCGGCCTTCTCATAATTGATAAACGTCCGGCGTTCAGAGGTTATGAAGTCGGGTGGTCGGTCGATGGTGAGAATTATGGGGAGGTGGTCTGACCCCAAAGAGATGACGGCTTGCCAGGATACGTCACTCAGGAGATCAGGGGATGCAACTGAGATGTCTGGCGAGCTGCTGCACCTCGTCGTAATCCTAGTGGGGGCATCCTCATTCACCGTGCAAAACGTGGAGCTATCTATCTGCTCTGCCACGCTGGTTACCTAGGGGAGAATGCCATGGCGTGTGATGCGCATTAAAATTCCCCAGAACCAGACGATTATGGCCAGATAGCAACCCACTTATGTCGGGGTTGTAAGTCTGGCCATTAATCGGGACACAGCTACCAACCGGCGGTATATACACGTTGTATATCTCTATCTCGGCAGTACCAGACCTGACTGCTATCCCCATACATTCCATGTATGGGTCACTAGCGTCAAGCCCAGGCGAGATAGGTCTATACTGCACGGAATGGTGTATAACGAAGGCCAATCCCCCACCTCCATTCCTTGAGCGATCCTTACGTAGCACATTGTAACCGTGAAAACTGTGAAAGCTGCAGGTGTTGGTCAGCTTTGTCTCCTGGATCGCTGCGACCAATACGCTCTTCCGACTCATAAAGTCTACGATCTCATCGATCTTGCCACGCATTCCGTTGCAGTTTAACTGCAAGAACGATACACTTCCCGGCACTGGCCTGGTAAATCCAAGACTGCGCCGATGGCAGCAGTGCCTCGCACTCGACTTCAAGGTTTATCTCAGGTATCCGATCGGAAACCTCTTCCCTTCATTCCAGGTTTCCTGTCGTCTTCTCGATTATAGCTCGATGGTATGAGCAGCTCCAATCCTCAATCCATTCTCCCATCGCCTTAAGTCTCATAGCCGCAGTGGCTGCTTCACACTTAATCTGTATGTCAATGGGTCGGATATCTAGAATAGTCTCCAGTGCACTAGTGGGCGTGGTCCTCAGCGCTCCGTCTATACCAAGACAACATGTTCTCTGGACCTGTTGTATAGTCCTTATGTTTCACTTTTTCTCCATAGCAGTCCACCAAACTACTGAGGCGTAAGTAAATATTGGTCTAATCACCATCCTGTAAAGCCAGTGGACTTTCCTCGGATTCAGGCCCCATTTTGAGCCTACGGCCCGGCTACATAGAGCCCAACATCTGTGGGCCTTCTCAGTACGCTCCTGAATGTGACACTTCCAATTCAGTTTCCTGCCCAAGATCACACCTAAGTATTTGACCTTCTCAGATATCGAAATCGTCTTATTGAGGAAACGTAGTGCATTAAATTGGCCCACCTTCGTCTTCCTCGTGAACAGGCATATTTCAGTCTTCTCTGGGTTTACATTGAGACCTCTGGGTCTAGCCCAGTCATAAGCCATATGCAAGACCCTTTCGGCCCTTCTGCATAGCTCGTTTAGAAGTACCGCTTAGAAGTATTATAACATCGTCTGCGTAGCAGGGTTCAAATCCCTCCTCAGTCAGCATCCGTAATAGGTCGTTTATGGTGGTAACCCATAGGAGTGGTGATAAAATGCCCCTCTGTGGCGTGCCCTGTGGCACTTTCTCCCTTATATTTATGCTATGCGACACACAATTTATCCACCTGTTCCTTAGCATATGGTTTATCCAGTCTCTAAGGACCGGGTCCACCCGGTACTGTTCTAAGGATTGGATCAGTGTGTCGGTCCGCACATTGTTAAAAGCCACCTCGATGTCAATGCATACCCGCAGTGTGTACGTTTTGTCATCGAAGGATTCTTCTATTTCATGCACAACCTCGTGCAGGGCAGTCTTCACCGACTTTCCCTTGACATGTTTGTATTTTAGCATTTCGCTGGATGTCATACTCTTTATCATGGTGTCCACAATACGTTCCATGGTTTTGAGTAGAAAGGATGTAAGGCTTATGGGTCTGTAGGCCTTTGGTGTCGCATAACTTGCCTTGAGGGCTTGGGTATAAACACCACCCTTGCCTCCTGCCAGGCTTTCTGAGTATATAGATGTCCTGTGAAAATTTTGGCCAGACGAGGCGCCAGATAGTCTGCCTCTTTCTGTAGTATCGCCGGAAATATTCCATCAGGTCCGGAATGGTTTGACGCTCCTCAAGGATTCCTTAACCATAAATTCCGTAATTATAAACCTTCGATCAACGTCATTATTCCAAGATTCCGGTGTCTCCGTGGGTCCCTTCGTATCCTGTGAAAAATGGATTTTCATCAAAAGACTCAACATGTCCTCTGTTGTCTCTGATCTCACTCCCATGTCGTCTACTAAAGTTTCAGTTTTGACATGGGTTTTTGATAGAAACTTTTTGATCTTGGCGGCGTCATTAACGCTATCGACCTGTTCGCAGAAAAGCTTCCAGGAGGCACGTTTTGCCGCTCAGGTAATTTTATTGTATTCCTTGAGCCGTGTGCAATACACATCCCAATAAAATTCCGCCTTTTTACGACGTGCTCTGTTAAAAAGTCTGCGCATCTCTTTCCCAATATTCCGAATCTCCCCGGTCATCCAGGGTTTTTCTTGGGCTGATTTCCTTTCCCGAAGAGGACAACTGTCTTCGAAGAACCCCACCAGTGCAGTCGTAATCCTATTGACATTTTCGTCAATGTCTTCTATGCTTGGACAATCTAAATTATCTTGCCCAAGTCTTCTTCTGAGTAGCCTTCCGAATTTTGTTCAGATGGTTTTCAACTTATTCCGTAAGCTTATCGGATTCGGCGCTGGCCGTGCTATTCTAAACCTAATGTAGCGATGGTCAGAGAAAGAGAGTTCCATGGAGACCCTCCAATTCTGAACTTCATCGATCAGATTTTTCGAACATATCGTCACATCTAATACCTCCTCCCTAATCCTAAAGGGTGATTTTTTTGAGGTTAGGATTTTCATGCATTAGTATTTGACAGATCACGTGGGATTTCAGACATGGTGTCAAAGAGAAAGATGCTCAGTATGCTTTGACATTTCATCATGAATAGACTTACTAACGAGCAACGCTTGCAAATCATTGAATTTTATTACCAAAATCAGTGTTCGGTTCGAAATGTGTTCATTCACCGTAACGTTGCGTCCAACAGCATCTTTGAAAAAATACGGTCCAATGATTCCACCAGCGTACAAACCACACCAAACAGTGCATTTTTCGGGATGCATGGGCAGTTCTTGAACGGCTTCTGGTTGCTCTTCACTCCAAATGCGGCAATTTTGCTTATTTACGTAGCCATTCAACCAGAAATGAGCCTCATCGCTGAACGGTGAATGAACACATTTCGAACCGAACACTGATTTTGGTAATAAAATTCAATGATTTGCAAGCGTTGCTCGTTAGTAAGTCTATTCATGATGAAATGTCAAAGCATACTGAGCATCTTTCTCTTTGACACCATGTCTGAAATCCCACGTGATCTGTCAAATACTAATGCATGAAAATCCTAACCTCAAAAAAATCACCCTTTATTAACAAAGATAGCGGTGTTACCAATATTAAGTGGTATTAGGTCGTAAGTATTCAAGAACTCTGCCAGGGCTTGGCCCCGCTTATTAGTGTTGGTACTACCCCACGAAATGTGGTGAGAGTTCGCATCGCACCCTATTAGTACCTCGTTTCCTGTCTGTTTTTCTTTCCTCACCAGCCGTTGCAGCCCCAACTTGGGTGGCGGCGTCGGAGAGTCGAAAGGCAGATAAAGTGATGCCAGGTATGCTCCACCGTCTCTCTGTCACACCACTGTTGCATCCGTCGTTGACAACTCTGGGGAAAATATGTCATTCAAATTTTTATGACAAATAACGCAGGTCTTCGGCTGAGTACCAGCGTTAGCATAGAATAATTGGTAGTTCATATGGTGCAGTCCAGAAACTTTGTTCCGGGTCGTCCATGGCTCCTGAATTAAGGCAATATAAATCTTGCCCTTACTGATTTTCTCCATCAGAGTGTGTGTAAAAGTCTCGCTCCGGTGGAGGTTTATCTGAATTACCTCAATCATTAGTCCTCCAGTAAATGGGCATCTTGGGAGTCGATGATGATCTCATCGTCTGCTCCCTGTTATTTAGACTGCATTGACTTTCCTGTCACTGCACTGCCTGATGTCATCGTTTCATGTTCTTTGCCTATTCTAGTCTTCCGACTTTTTATAAAGTCGGTGATGGTTCCATCGTCGGGTTCCTGTTCGTTAAGCTTTATTGGGTTTCCATTCCCTGTACTGCCTGATGTGTCAATACTAGGATCTTTGCCTTCCAAATCTTAAGTAAATGGGCTTCTTGGGAGTAGGTGATTGGGGCATTGAAACTCCTGTCGCTGGGCTGCCTAATGTTTCAATATTAGGGTCTTTGCATATTCCAGTATTCCGAATCTTTAAGTCAGAGATGGGTCCTTCGTCGGGTTCCTGTTTGTTAGACTGTGTTGGGTCTCTCGCCACTGCACTGCCTGATATTTTAGTATTAGGATCATTGCTTCTCTTAGTCTTTCCAGTATTTAGAGATGCCGTGATTGCCTCGTCGTCGGCCCCCTGTTTGTTGGGCGGTGTTGAGTCACCTGCCACTGCACGGTCTGATGTCACAGAACGAAAATTTCTGCCTATCCTAGTTTTCCCAATCTTGAAAAAGACAGCTCTACTCCCGTAGTGCGCCATGCCTTTAGTCTTAGCCTAACTTGTCACGGAGACTTGATCAATGCCAACCACAAAGAGAGTTCCTTCCTCCTTCTCCTCCCTGTGGAAGACCCCCCAATTCTCTGAGGCCAAATACATTAATACATTCTCGCCGACGCAAAACGCAGCGTAAAGATGTCCCCTCTAAACACGCAGCTGATCATTTTTATGGGTGGACCCTCTACAGAGTTCCACACATGTTCAAAAATCCGATCGTTAACCATCGTTAATCCTACCGGATGCACAGCCGATATTGATGACTGCATAAGTCAGCTCATCTCGGTTGTGCTTCCTTGCCACTCTGGCGTAAGAGGGCGACTGCTTACCATTCTGAGCGACCATTTTCCCCTTCCGTGATGGCTGTGGCCTCCTTTTGGAAGTCACAGTCCTCCATGAAGACTCAGGGGCGTGCGCTCTTCCTTCGTTTCCAACTTTGTCTACCTCCGCAGGACACTGTCTGCAGTCTCCATTGCGGGATGGCTGGCTTGGTTTTCCCAGAGTACTTGAAAGCGGGGAGCTCTTTTTCTTCTTCAGCATTTTAGCACTGTAATGTTCTTCGGGAGGCTAATTCTTTTTCCAGCTTCCGTAGAAGTGCTTGGAATGTCAGTTTTATCCCTTCCAGCATCCTGCACTTCACCTGATTACGAAATAAAAACAAGTCCGCTTCACTCAACGGCTACAAGTTGAAGTCTTCAACATCCTTTTGTAACTGTGAAGTATTTAATTTTTTAATGTTTATTTAGGAGTATATATCGTTGTAATACGTTTTTTTGGCCGAGGAGGCTTATGTATTACTATTAAGAAGTAAATAAAATAAAATAAATAAATAAATATATTTTCACACACACCATTTTTTGTTTGTAGCCCAATCTTTTTCCTGATTTATTTGCGATTTTCTAACCAGTTGTCCGCCCACTAGAAAAAATTTTAAACTGATATTATTCCTCATGCGCCACTGTTTCTTTGTTTTTTTTTACACGCAACGCAAACACAAGGCATTGTTATGTATACACGAGAAACTACGCATATGTAATGTATTTTACTGCAATTTTTATACCCACCACCGAAGGATGGGGGTATATTCATTTTGTCATTCCGTTTGCAACACATCGAAATACCCATTTCCGACCCTATAAAGTATAAATATTCTTGATCAGCGTAAAATTCTAAGACGATCTAGATATGCCCGTCCGTCTGTCCGCCTGTCTGTTGAAATCACGCTACAGTCTTTAAAAATAGAAATATTGAGCTGAAACTTTGCACAGATTGAAGCTCGATTGGTATGCCCAATGGCATATATTGGCACTACAAAAACAAAACAGAAGACAAGGGTTTCTGCTCATAAATCGGATCAAAGGACAAAGGATAAGCCTTTAGAACAGAAGACTGCACTCTCAGCCCACTGTGCAACGCGAGTACATGTACCAAATTTCAAGGACGTCAAGATATTAGCCCAAGAACCTAACTACAAAAGAAGATACATTAGAAATGCTGCACATAATTAACATCCCAACTGGCGAACGTATGGACGAAAAAACGGATACAGACCACTGTGCACCAATATAAAAAAATTTCATACAAAAATATAAGCAATAGACTAATATAAGCAATAGACAATAGGGTTCAGTCATTCATGTGTGGTGTATGAAATAAGTTCACTTGTTTTAAAATGTAATTTCTGTTTCAAATTTTAAATTTTAATCAAATTTATATTTTGTTTCTGTGCTTTTGTTAAATTCTGTTTTATGTTACTATAATCTTTTTAGTTATCAATTCCCTGATGAAGATTACCAGCGGTAATCAAAATATTGGAAAAATTTTAAATAAAGCAATTAATAAAAAACACCGACATCTGTTTTTAGTAATTGTACATGACCTCAAGCTGAACTATCCACGAAATTATAATCAAAAAGGTCTGGTTTTTAGTAATTGTACATGACCTCAAGCTGAACTATCCACGAAATTATAATCAAAAAAGTCAACAATACACAATATAATATTTGAGGTAAATTTCATGCCTTAAGCTTAATTAAGCACATAATATCTACTAATTTGTATAGATTGTATTTTATTCCACCATTTTAGGCGACCGTAGCGCAGAGGGTAGCATGTCCGCCTATGATGCTGAACGCCTGGGCTCGAATCCTGGCGAGACCATAGACCATATCTTGGTTTCGCACTGCACGCCGTTCGGGCTCGGCTATAAAAAGGAGGCCCCTTATCATTGAGCTTAAACTTAAATCGGACTGCACTCATTGTTATGAGAGAAGTTCGTTTTTAGTGGAAAGTTCATGGGAAAAATTTGCATTTACACAACATAGTGTAAAAGTATATGTAAATATGTTCATCGTTGCTTTACAGTCAAATTCGGCAATCCCATGGCAGCCGGTTGTACGCACTGAATTGACCCGATGGAACCCTTCATCGACAAGAGCTGCCGCCTAAATGTACGTTTTCGTCTTTATTCGTCGTGGGAGAGATTCATCCCTGAGTGCCTTCTACGCACACTTCTGGTCCGCGCCGGGATTGAAAAGAAATCCGGAACCTGGTTCTGTTCGGTTTGCCAGAACCGCCTCCATCATCAGTCGGTGTCGGTGAGGTGTAACCGGTGCACGGAGTCGGTACATTTCCGATCTTGCTCTGGCCTCACTTCACTACGGGAGTGTAGTAATACTGGATATGTTGCAAGGTGCTGTGGAAACATTGCCAGCAGTGGGTCACAAGTATCATCGTCGTCGGACTATGTGCCCCCCTGACCTCTCCAATGTACGCAACGGTAGCATCCCAGCCCCAATATTGCCAGGCCAGTGCCGGGAAGTGTACCATTTTTCCAACTAAACTGGCAATTGCAAAAATGTTTTTTCCCAGATTACAGGGTAGTCAACGAACATAGGCGGAATATGTGGCTGGAACACCTGGAACAATGTAACCGGTACCGGTTAAGGCAAGAAGTTGTTGTTGTAGCAGTGTACTATACACTGAGGCAGCAGCCCTTGCCGATGAAGAACTCCATCGGGTACATACAACCGGCTGCCATGGGATTGACAAGAAGTGGCAAGAAGTGGTTTACTGTTAAATCACTCTCGAACCCCGATAAACGGGATGACAGAACCTCAGTCACTTTTGGCGAAATAGCCGTGACTGATCCGAAGAGATGCGCCAGGTTGTTCAACTGTCAATTTATTGTGCACCCCGAGAGAGACAGGGCAAGGAGGAGAGCCATTCACCGTATCCGTGGTCACCGAGCCGATGGAAAGTCATCACAATATAACCGTGGCCGAAGTTACGAATGTCATCCGTGGCGCCAAATCATCCAAGGCGTTGGGACCCAACGGAATCTCTACATTGATGTTGAAGAATCTTGATTTACCTGAAGTTGAGTACCTTACTACTGTCCTCAACCTGTCTTTGAACACCCTTATAGTTTCCGACCCGATTTTGGGGGAGTCGTACAGACCGATCTCACTTTTCTCACCAGTAGCAAAGACGCTTGAGGCATTACTCCTCCCGAGCCTCGTTGGAGAATTTCCATTCGCCGAGCATGAACATGGATTTCGAAGACTGCATAGCACATAGCACAACAAATGTTTTGCATGCCATAACCGCTCACATTTGCCGTGGCTTCAATAAGCCCAGGCAATGTGATAAGAGTTCCCCAAGGTGAGGTGATATCTCCGGCACTGTTTAACCTCTACCTATCCTCCATTCCACCCCCTCCAGACGGCATATAGATCGTATCATATGCGAACGATTGTACGATCATGGCATCAGGCCCCCACCCATTGTTGTCATCTGCGAAGGACTTTGACTGTCCATGGAGAAATGATTCCGACCATTAAGTGTCCCAAAATACTTGGTGACACATTTGACAGCTCTTACACATTCTACCCACATGCCACACCAATCTGCGATAAAGTCAAAAGTAAAAACAAGGTCCAAGAAAAGGATAAAGAAACCTTGTTGACCACGTACAAAGCAGTGTGGTCTCGTCAACTTTATGACACGCAGTGGAATAATATTCAGATCTGTCAGAATGCCGCCCTCCGAATTGCGACGGGCTGTCTCCTCAGTTCTCATGTGGACCACCTCTATCAGGAGACAAAGATTCTACCAGTGCGAAGACATAACTACTAAGCAATACCTTTTGGGCTGTTATCGCAGAGACCATCCAAATCATCGTCTTGTAGATAGATATTCGACGCCCAGAAGCCTTAAAGTCGATCTACACGATCAGCGCTACAAGAGAAAACATCTAGATTATGCGGCATATCAAGCGTGTCTAGACAACATTCAAGCAGACACGGTAGCAGATGCGGTTAATAGCTACCGGTGAATGTAGTCCTTGGAGAACGGTCGCCTCCCATTGCACCTGAAGAATTTGACATCCCCCGGCAAACCAGAGTAGTTTTTGATGCCGACGTGCAAGATGTTTGTCCCGATTGGGACAAAGGACCACACGATACACGGCACAATGTCCAGAGGCATAAGATGTAGCATTAAATTCAATGCATCCAATGGTGTCGTCCTCAGTGCGGCTGTGATGCACAAACAAGCCATCCCTTGGATCCGGTTAAGTATCGAGCAGAAGCTGGACTTTTTAAGCGCCGTCCACCAGAACACCATATAGCATTATTGGTCTGGCAACTGCAGTACATACCCAATGCATGACACAGGCTCTAAACCCCCAACTTTTGCCCATGGCCCTCTTGCAGATGTATAGGGCAAGAGTTGCCTTTTTTGCCCTTTCCAAATTATTGGATTTACAGTTCAATTTCCTGTCCAGCAAAGCACCCACGTATTTTGCGCTTTCTGTAAATGGAACATTCCAATCCCATGGCAGCCGGTTGTACGTACCGGATTGACCCGATTAAGTTCTTCATCGGCAAGGGCTGCCGCCACAGTGTACAACACACTGCTACAACAACAACAATATTCTCTCCTTACAAGGACACAGGTTCCACTGTAAGCAACTTGTATCGCCTGCTGAAAAGAACTCTTTCTGTCTTGTACGAATTTATACCTAGACCACTTTCGGTAGCCCACTTCGCTATTGCACGTAGAGCTTCCTGAAGTGCATATCTTAGAGTGCTGTCAAACTTTCCCTTAACAGCAATTGCCATATCATCAGCATACGCGACCACTTTTACACCTTTTTCTTTCAGAGACAATAATGTATTGTTAATGACTATATTCCAAAGTAGAGGAGACAGTACACCTCGTTGAGGTGTTCTCTGTTGATCTATCATGTTAGATCCACAGATCCCAAGCCTGCCGTTATGCATATTTTAGTAAGTAACTTATTAATAAACTTTCTTACGGTAGAGTTGATGCCTAGACACCCCAACCCTTACTTGATTGACGACAGTTTTACATTATTGAAAGCATCATCATTGTCGAGAAATGCAACCATTGCTGCGAGAGAACCCTCTATGTAGCCGACTAGGTCTTGAAGGGCTGTTTCAGTGAATTTGCCTTTACAATATGCATGCTGCTGCCATGATAGGCGATCTCCAGGGATCTTTGCCCTAAGATATGTTTCTATCAACCTCTCAAGATTCGTCAGCATAAAGGATGACAGACAAATAGGACGAAAATCTTTCGCCTTCGTGTGGTAGGGTTTTTCTGCTTTCGAAATGAAAATAACCTTGGAGTCCCTCCATCCCGCAGATATATATGACATTCTGATACAAGCAGAGTCTGTCTTCCTAAGCCAGGGAACCAGTCTATCAGACACAGCTTGTAATTCAACCGGTGATACATAATCAGGGCCTGGCGACTTAAAGGAGTCGAAACTTCATATCGCCCATAGGATTTGCGACTCAGACACAATATCCCCAATAACCTCGAACGAATGCATTCCAGTGACAACCTCCAACCAACCGTTGGAGAATTTTCTGGGAAATGTGTATCAACGAGTAGTTCTAGTGTTTGCGCACTAGAAATTGTCCATACATTCTGACTTCTGAATATATCCCACCGTAATAGGTCTCGAGGACAGAATCTTCCTTAGCCTAGAGGCCTCAGGTGTATCCTATTCTTTTTTCTTATATATTTTGTTACCTCAGCCTTATAGATGTCCCAATCGTTTGCTGCTCTTGTAACTTTTACTCTGTTGAAGAGTTTTTTGCAGTCCTTCCTTAGACCAACCAGCTCTCGGATCCACCATGAAGGTCGCCCTTTTGCCCCTTGGCTTGGCACTAGGACATGCTGACACAAGCGAGTCATTCAGGGCCTTCGTGATCCGCTTGACCCTTATGTCTATATCCTCCGCAGTTTCCACTTCCTTTTCTGGTGTAGAAGGGATAGACGTACAGAATTCGTACAGAAGTCTTTCAGCCAATGTAGCCGAATATCAGTTTTAAAATTCATAAAATTCATTTTGGATAAAAAGAAGGAAGCTATCTCTTGAAATTTTGGACCATTTGCAAATAGGCCATATCGGTTCAGATTTCGATATAGCTCTCATATAAAGTGGTCTTTCGATTTTCTTCCAAAGCCCTGGAAATTGCAATATTTATCTGATTGGGCTGAAATTCACTTAGTGTTCCGTTGCGACTTCTAACAATCGTGCCAAGTATGGTCCAAATCCGTTTATTACGTGATATAATAGATCCCATATTGATGCAGACGTGGAAGATGTATGTCCCGATTGTGACCAGGGAGCACACGACGCACGTCACCTGTTTAACTGTCCAGCCAGACCCACTCGACTCAGACCCAGATCCCCCTGGACCCACCCCATCTTAGTCGCACAGTTCCTGGATCTGGGCACTTGACAGAATCAATCATACGAAAAATAGAACACAACAAACTGCTACAACAACAACAACCGAATAAAACTATCTCCCGATTTGAAATCTTGAGCCCTTGTAAGCCGCAATTGTTATGGGCTAAAATTTAAATCGGTCCATAACTTGATATAAACCGATCTAGGACCTCGACTTTTTGAGCCGCTAGAGGGAGAATTTATTATCTGATTTGGCTGAACCAACTATGTCAAGTACGGTCTAAATCGGTTCATAACCTGATATAGCTCCCATATAAACCGTTTACTACTTAAGCCCAATCCCACGGCAACCGTTGGTACGTACCGGATTGACCCGAAAGATTCCTTCATCGGCAAGTGCTGCCGCCTCAGTGCATAACACACTGCTACAACAACAACGACAATAGGTGCCCCCACAAATTCGAAAAGCTTAATCCCAAAGCTGGATATTAATAAAGCGATTGCGACAATTCTCCACAATGTTCAATGGCAATTTACAATTTACTATGAAAGGAACGGAGCGGAGTAGACGCGGATTAATATTTAGAAGAGTACATCTGGAAGACTGGCTCCCTTAATAAGCTTTCTAGATATGATAGTCAAATTATCTTTTCTTAAGGTCAGGTTTTACAGTACATTCTTTTTAAAAATAGTCGTTGATGATAAAGCTAAGATATTGGCCCCTATTATGTATGTCGAATTTGAATATTCGACTAGGACTGCCGAGAATTCGCGGTTTTATTTCGTCGGTATTATAATCGAGGTTATTGCTTTCTTGACAGATCGGCTACTTGTAAGCATTATATATGACAAAAACCAAACAACCCGATTTTGCACATAATGCCAATGAAATATTAACTTAAATTTTAAGCTGTCGAAGTCGAAAATTCGACTACGACATACACAATAAGGATGATATATTACATCAGGTACTTTTCTTAAGTACTAAGTCAGAAACTATGATTATTTCCTCAGATATTTGGCAAAGAAACTGAATGGCGCCTTTAACTTATGACATGGCAAGCAACACAAATCGTTATAACGTTTAGTCTTAGAGTATGCCTTGTTTATTGACGCCAAAACATCGCATTTGCTGGCATGTCAATCCTTATTAAGATTATTATAATACATGACACAACAACGCTTCTTAACTTCATAATCAATAAGTACAACCAATTATTTAAAAAAAACGCCTCACCATCCCCCTTTTAGGTACTATTTTCACCTGAACCTATCTTTCTGAACAAACCAAACTAGTGATGTCTCTGGAAACAATTTGTATGTAATAAACAAAATAGAGCAAAAAACATAAATATATATAGATATATATATATAATATAATGTTACTATTAACGTGGACATAATAAAACAAAACAAAAAAACGATTAAAAACAAACAACTTACTGTGAACATCATTTTGTCACCCTTAAATTTGAACGTTTGCTAAAACAAGAAAACGTCGGCGATGACGAACGATAGATGATGCAAAGAGGGGAAACGAAATAAAGGAAATTATTTTATTGGTAATGTTTCCTTCCTTCCTTCTGCTAGCGGCCAGTCAAATGGCGAGTCGGTTGTGTGTAGCTGTCGGTATCCACTCTTCTTCTTCCCGCAAAGAAATTATGTACAATTGTTTTGTCAATGTTTCCGATTGCTTTAAACCATTATAGCAATTAATACTTTCTGGACAAAAGCTGCCCCACAACAATTTTACTTTCGAATCAAAATAAGAAACTCTATCACATCCAGTTTCCTTAGTTTTTCTGTCGCACTCTCAAAATAAATGAAAAAAAACCGGGTTGAACTCGAACTCCAAACGCCAAAACGGCGTGGTGCGGTGCAAAATATAAAAAAAACTCTTATCGTGACGGACGACCGCAACGAAGAAGCAGCATGAAAGTGTAATAGGAATATTTCGGCAGAGGAAAGTATGTGTACTTTTCGCTCAGCTTTTCTTGCCGATTATATTTGCGTTTATATCAACAATTACACTACTTTTATTGAATTCTGTTGCGAATCCATTATATTTCAATATTAATTGCCAATATTCACAATATTTTATGGAAATGTACTGTGAAATTAATAAAATTTTCTGACAATTTTTTATGGCTCTTGGCAAAAAGCAGAACGCACCGAAAGAAAACTCGACGAAGGATTCGTTAATTACGTTGCTGACTTTTTACAAAAGTCTGGTAGCATTGCCGAATAGACAGAGGTGAAATATCAGGCCACTACTTAAACTAGAATTTAGGATTAAATGCTTGTCCATGGGAAAACATTGCAATTCGGTCGAGACAAAAAGATTTTTTTGCAGAAGTTCTTCTTTTGCAATCTATGTACAAGGAAATAATAAACAAAATTTTTTAAGTTTATAACAATGAATGAAATATTTAGTTCTATTGTACCTAAAACAAAAACATATTATTCTTTTAACAAAGTATATTCACCTTATTTTAATCAATCCCATGGCAGCTGGTTGTACGTACCGGATTGAGCCGATGGAGATCTTCATCGGCAAGGGCTGCCGCCTCAGTGTATAACACACTGCTACATCAACAACCTTATTTTAAAATAATATAATAAGTAATACTTCCAGCTTAAAGTTGAGTATTCTGTTCAGCTTTTCAGGCGGAATGCTGTCAAACTCCATATAAAATAAACGTCGGCTAAACGCCGGAGGAAAATAGGCGAAAAATTAGTATTCGGTTTGTAGTGAGGAAAAGGAAATTTTAGCGCCAACGCTTGACATCATGTCGGCATAACTTTTGTTTTATGTTTTATTTTTCGTTATTTTATTTATTTGCGAAAAAATATTAACAAAACCATAAGTGCAGATTAAAAACGTCTTTTGATATGAAAATTAAAACAAAACATAACTGTCAAATGGCAAAAAAAAATCAAAGTGGCAGCACTTGACACCATTGCCGACATCATTTTTGTATATTATATTGGTCTCAATGGTTCGTTTTCTTCTATTAATTTGCGAAAAAAATAAGTTAAATAGAGAAAACAATACGTGCAGATAAAAAACCGAGTTTTGGTATGGAAACAGATATATTTGATTGCTGTCAAAATTCGCTCGGGGAACAATTTAAAATTTCCGCGACTATTCCGAATCGTTCCGCGAGCGGAATTTGACTGCAATCAAATGTTTTGCATTCCAAAACACGTTTCTTTATCTGCACATATTCTCTACTTAATCTATTTTTTCGCAAAATGATAGAGAAAACGAACCATTCAAACGAATAAAACAAACAAAAATGATGCCAGCAATAGTTTCAAGTGCTGCCACTATAATAGTTTTTTGCTCTTTTCCTCACCGAGTACTACTTTTCCGTCGATTTTCAGCCAACGTTTCGCCGTCGTTTTTTTATACGGAGTTTGACAGCATTCCGCTTGAAAAGCTGAACAGAATACTCACCTTAAGATATAAAAACTAAAAACAAAAAAAGTATTTATTGTCTAAAGGTTGGTATTCTATTCTACTTTCGGAATAGTCGTGGAAATTGTTAATTGTTCCGCGAGCGGAATATGTCGGTAATCAAATGATTTTGTTTCTACACCAAAACACGTTTTTTTTATCTGCCCTTTTGCTTTCTCTATTTAATTTATTTTCTAGCCAATAAATAAAGGAAAACAAACCATTGAAACCAATAAAACATACAAAAATAATGCCGGAAATGGTTTCAAGTGTTGTTATTTAAATTTTTCTTGCCATTTTCCTCACAATTTCAGAGTACTACTCTTCCGCCGATTTTCAGCCAACGTTTTTTTGTGTGGAGTTTGACAACGTTCCGCTCGAAAAACGGAACAGAATACTCAGCTTAAATGGGGGATCTGGAATATGCAGTTGTTTAAGTCTTTTGATTTCATCAGTATCATTTAAGAGTTTTGTAGCTAATACATTTGGATGATTGCTGAGTCTACTTAGGTAATTTGTACTGTAATTCCTAATTTCTTCAACTACCGTTGGAATATTAAGATCTTTATGGATATTTATATTTTTCACAAACCAAGGTGCGTTAACAAGTGACCTAAGTGTTTTCGATTGATATCTTTGCAACATTTCAATATTTAAATTGCTTGCCGTTCCCCAAAGCTGTATTCCATATGTCCAAACAGGCTTTAGAATTGTATTGTAGATCAAAATCTTATATTCCAAACAAAAGGCTAGTACTATATTCGTTTTCACAATTGAAAACACAAAATTTTTCTTGGTTACTTTTTTCAAACACTACAAAACTCTCAATGAGAAAAATATACTGAATACAATTAGCAAGTACAGCTACAAAATCTATTATCTAAAAAAAGTAATCACGAAAAAATGTCGCGAAAAACAAACAATACCAGCCATAAGTTTTGACTTTGTTCCAAGCAGCCAATATTGCCTTTGAGTTTTTATGATTGTTTTCTTTTGGCTTTTATATGTAACAGCCGGTTGAGGCGTCTATCAATATGTATGCTTAAATACTTGACGCTGTTCGTCGTGGGTATCGCAACACCATTTAAAAAAAGACGGGGACTTGACGTTTGAAATGTCTTCCTTGGGGCTTTTGCCTGTCAATTCAACAATTCCCACGCATTTTGTCGCATCCTCCAGCACGCTTCTCGATCTGTACTTTGTTAGTGACACTTCTAAAGTCCTCCTATACGACTAACTGTCAGCCTCATGTTTTTCGAACCATGACTTGATCTTTTTATGTTATGCATTTGAGCTCACTAGGACTAGGGAAACTTATTCATATAGACTTTTGCCCGTCTCGATCATGATTTTTTGCTTTCGAGTGCTGTGTTCATCGACTGGGATCTGATATGTCGTATGGAAACTATCTATGAACAAACTGAC
Organism: Stomoxys calcitrans; assembly: GCF_963082655.1. NCBI lineage: Eukaryota > Metazoa > Arthropoda > Insecta > Diptera > Muscidae > Stomoxys > Stomoxys calcitrans. The sequence goes on from NC_081552.1 coordinate 100,734,933, forward strand.
TTTCTACAGAGGAATATCCGTGACCTACAGGAACTTACGGTTCCACTCAAGACTAGAAAAGTGTCCTCCAGATCGAAACCGTGGTTCTCCCGGGATATTCGTTCGGCTATTCACGTGAGGAATATGTCGCATCGCAGGTGGAGACGTTTCAGGACGCCTGAGTTACATGATGCCTTTCGCTCAGCAAGAAACCATGTCAATAAGTTGATTAAGATAGCCAAGAAAGACTACTATTACAGACGCTTTACTTCTGCAATAGGCTCCAAGAGAAGGTTATTCGAGACATAGGAATTGGGAAAGATACTAATAGATGTTCAACAAACATCAATGGGCTTAACGATGTTTCTGTTAATGTCCCACAGATCCCAATTTGCATGGCTTCAATGTCTCCCCCTCCCTCGATGACGACTCTGGTTTTGGCTTCAGCTGTATTGGTCCCACCGATGTCCTTGAGTGCGTCGCGACTGTAAAGTCTAACGCTGTCGGATCTGATGGCATTGATCCTAGATTTGTAAGACTCTTGCTCCATATTATTATTCCTCATGTAACCTATGTTTTCAATAGGATTTTGACCACGAGTTACTTTCCATTAGCGTGGAAACATGCCAAAGTCATCCCACTGCCTAAAAATTCCAAGGAATATAGACCAATTGCGATTCTTTGTTACTTGTCAAAGGTCTTTGAGAAATTGTTGTATTTGCAAATGTCGTCTTTTGTCAACGAGAACTCTTTGTTATATGTGGGACAGTCCGGGTTTCGATCTAACCACAGCTGCGTAACTGCCTTGGCAGAGGTCACTGAGAGGATCAGGGTAAATTTGGAGAATGACAAGATAAATTTCCTTGTTCTTCTTGACCATTCTAAGGCATTTGACACTGTGGATCATTCCTTGTTATGTGATAAGATGAGACATCTTTACAATTTTTCTTCTACGTCCGTTCGTCTTATTTTGTCGTACCTGTCACACCGCATTCAGTCCGTCAGTTATAAGTCTTCCCTATCGGCACCTCTGCTTGTTTTAAAAGGTGTTCCTCAGGGATTCACTTCCTAACGATCTGCAATTACTCAGTAACTCGCCAACATTTAAAACCAGACTTTGGAAACATTTTACTGCATTAAGTTAATGAATGTTAAAACTCATTTATATATTTATTTTTATTCTTTTATAATTACCTTCATTTCTTTTTTTCGGATCAACTTAGTCTATTAATTCCTCTTTAATTGATAAATTCACTTTTGTTTTTTTTTTCTTTTGAATTCAAATCTACAAAGTCACAATTATTTGTTTTTTCCGTTAATAAGTTATTCATTCAAAATCTGTAATGTATTGTATAGCTATAGATTCTTAGTGTTTACTATGTACAATTGTTGGAGATATTACCCGCACTTTAATTATAAGAATTTTATATTATTGTTGTGCGGGTGTAAATAAATAAATTACAAATTACAAAAAAAAAATTACAATCCCCCCTCCTTAAGGTTGGTACTATATTCGGTTTTCGGGGTGAAACTCCATATAAAAAATGAGCGAAAATGTTGGTGAGCAGTGATCGTTTCGTTATGACTTGTTTTTTCATCTAGGGGATATTTACATTTCACGACGCCCAAAAAGAGCGCTACCATAGTCGCTGTGCAACAACTCATTTTCTTACGCAAAATAAATTCGATCGCCAAACTCTTAATTGTAACTGAGTGTTTGTTAGTGATGTTGCTCACATGTATTTACCCTGCAAACATTTTCTATCGTGCGAGTCACTTAATCTGCATTCAAGGAAGTTGAAAACAATCTAAGGCGATATCATTTTTTACTAAAATTAGTGTCTTGGTACGAGAGAAAACGTGCCACTTGGCGATATATACCCATGCGTGACTAAGTGGGGACTAAAAAAAGTTTAAAATTCGTCATTAATAAAAAATGATTTGTTTGCCTAATGTTTTTTTCACCTTTTAGAGAGATGATTATTTTTATTTCTCTTTCTAATTTATTTATTTTCAAATCGAGATTAATTTCGAATATTTTATTTGCAAATTCTCCCTGACTGGGCGTATGCTATCAACAAAATGTTGAGTGCACTATCTGTCAAAATCAGTGATTAGTGCAACCCTGATTTTGAGTATGTTACTAGTCGCGCCACTTTTCGTCGTTTGTGTGTATGGTTCTTAACTATTATATACACACACAACCAAAACTCGTTGACAGATAGTGCACTGCGCGAGAAAAAATTGTACTCAGCTGTTTACAGTACACTATCTGGTAATTATGTCATGTATGCTATCCCTCTGTGCTGCGCGCCTTTCTTCGTTACAGAAGGCTAAGTAAACATACATTCTCTTGTGTGGGGTTTTTTGAGTGAGCGTCCAAAACAATAACAAAAAATCTATTTTTAAATTTGTAACAATAACAGTTGATTATGAATCATGAAACCTCTACAAACTATCATACAAAAGGAACTAAAAAGCGACTTTTCTGGGATGTAGTGAGAAAGTCACTTCCAAATGCTTGTAGGGTACTCTGGGTGGAAAAAAATAAAGCGTTTGTGGATGCATAAATAAGAATGTATTTTTTAAATATAAATAAATATCCTCGAAAGAAAATTAAATATTTCTTTCACAACAAGCAACACAATTAATCTGTACGAAAAATATAAGCTTTGTGCAAGAATGTGTTGGTCTTTGGTCATTCAATTACAAAAACAAAATTTGGATAAAACTGGAAGATGTTGACAAATGCTTTTGGAAAGTTGTGCTTATTTAACTTATAACGGCTGGTTCTATGATCGTTTTTCACGGTTGAAACCCATGATTTTCGCGATAACTTGTTTGAAACACTACATAATAAACAATGATAAAATAACAAATTTTATTAAAATTTTACCATAACTAATCAGGATTCACTGAATAAGGTTAAGCCAAGCGATCAGCCGATATACTTTTTTTTAATATTTGGCAGTACTTGGCATTGAGGATGTCAACTTGTTCTCTTTTTACATTCATTCTTTGTTTACGTTTTCTCCTATATGATGACATTTTCAATCGTCAGATTTGACATCCTTAATGATGTTTATGGGGCCTATCCACTTTATGTTTTTGCATGTGACCTAACCTTCTATTAGTGAATCCTGATAACTAATGAGGAAATGTTCTACTTAATGAGATCAGCAAGTTTGTTGGCTTTAAATCTTTTATCTAAAAAAAGTAATCTGCGAAAAATATAGCGAAAAGAAAATATGGTACCAGCCTTAACAGTGAAAATACTACAAGATTTCATCCACTACCTGTAATTGAATATAAACTTGGTACGACCCACACACTCACATTTGTATGTATACATGCACTTAAGCAGCTGATATCACAATGGACTTCAAATTGTCTAAGTGAGTCTGTAAAGAACCACCACTTTTATCTAACCTAATCTAATCTCCTTTGGAAGAAGGTACCTAATTGCTCGCGGGGTACTTTCGTGATTAAAAAAGTATTAAAAAAAAGTACCAAAGTATCAAGATTATCATCCCTGGGGTAACATTACAGAGGGAGGAGAAATGTGTCTTCCGCAGGAAGAAGAAGGAAATGGAAAGACGTAAGTGTGAGCGCATCGAGATGTTCAAAGGCCAAATTGAAATCCAAAAATTGTACCAAAGAATAAAACACCAAATCGATGGCAGAGACAAAGAACAAAATCTGATAACTGATATAGTGTGCTGAGGATATGGGAAGAACCCTTTTCTCAGCTGCCGGTATTCGATGATGATGGCCATGAGTATACCGCAGAACCAATCCCTGATAATGGTATAGAATGTGTACCACCTAGTCAAAACGAGGGCCACGTAGCAGTAACCCGGCTTAAAAACAATAATGCAGCAGGAGCCGATGGGTTGCCGGCTAAAAGTCCGGAGGCAACACGCGGATAAGACGTATGTATCAGCTTGTCTGCGCAATTTGGCAAGAAGAACGCATACCCAATGATTGGAAACTCAGCATACTATGTACCGACACAAGCAGGGGACAAGACGGTATGTGGCAACTACAGAGAAATAAGTCTCCTCCCCATCGCATACAAGATACTATCAAGCCCGAAATGGGCAAACATATATTCGTTGACTAAAAAGCCTCCTTCGACGGCCCTGTACGTTCAAAGGTATTTCAAGCTATGTCTGAGTTTGGTATCCTTGCAATACTGATACGACTTTGCAGGATGACGATTTCTGCTACACGCTCCTCAGTTAAAATAGGAAAGAACATCTTCGAACCGTTCAATATCAAACGAGGTTTTAGACACGGAGTCTAATATCCTTTAATATCCTATTGGAGAAGGTAATACGAGATGCAGGCTACTTACGTATGCCGACGGCATCGAGATCATAGGTCGGTCACCGGGAGAAGCAATTGCAGCCTTTGAAAGTAGCGAAAGAGAGTAAACGAAAATAGGTTTGGCAGTAATAGGGATAAGACGAAATGGATGGTATGAACTCCCACAAAGCCCTGTAAACCCGAGCAGATAGAAAAAGTTAGGAACTACCAAACTGAAACTAATGACACAAGTTTTGAAATAAAACGAAGGATAATATTGGGCATCAGATGTTACTTTGGATTGAACAAGCAGCTGAGGAGCAAAGCCACCATTCGCAGACGGAAATTAAACTCCACAAGACACTGATACTACCCATTTTATTGCATGGCTCCGAAGCATGCGCAAGCAGATGAGGCAGTACTTGGAGTGTTTGAGAGAAAAATCCTTCGTAAACTGGGTATCATCATATTTATCTTATAGGACAACAAGTTGTTTATAAAGGAATTTTATCCCGTCCTATATTTGCCTCATCTGGGGTCTCTCAGGGAAGTCATATAGGGTCGATTCTATTCGCACTGTATATTAATGACATACCATCCTTCATCCGCATCTGCCGAATTTCGATGTATGCCTACCATGTAAAGCTTTTTTCTCCGATTACTTTTGCCACTGATCCAGTTGTCCTTCAGAGAGATCTGGACGGATTAGCAAATTGGTGCGATACGAATCATATGACTCAGAATCTGAGTAAATACAAGAAAATTACCTTTTACGGATGACGTCATATTTTATTGGTGGACACCAACTGAATATTGTGGATTTGTTTAATGACTTAGGTGTGTTAGTTAATGGCAGGCTGAAATTTGATGCTCATATTGATTCTTCTGTCAGTAGATCAATGTCTACTATGGGTTTCACCAAAAGATGGTCTAAAGAGTTCATTGATCCATACTTATCTAAACGTCTGTTTACTTCCGTTGTCAGACCAACGCTCGAGTACGCTTCCTAGTTATCAGTGATATATAGACAGATTTGAATCTGTCCAGAAACAATTTCTTATTTTCGCATTAAGAGGATTAGGTTGGAGTAGCCTTTTGGATCTTCCGCCCTATGTGGACCGTTTGAAATTGATTGACTTACCAACTTTGGAACATGGACATGCTTGGAATCGTTTTCATGCAGAAGCTTATAAACGGAAAAATCAATTCTCACTTTTTAATAAATAAAATAAGCTTTAATGTCCCTTCTAGGACAAGTAGTATGTTGTCTGCTTCTAAAACCTTGACGGCTGTTCCAGGCTCCACTGGACAGCAAGGGCTTTTGACGAAGACACCTGGTTCGAGTCTAAAGGCCAAGGCCGAACCTATTCCTTCGCATGCCAATAATTTGTCTAGGCCATCGGCCTTCCCCGGCAAACCAACATGCTCTTTAAGAAGGTGGAATAATAGAGACCGATCGCTCTCAGGTTTATTAAGAGGCTTGGTGCGAATGATGCTAGGACTCTCACTGATAGGGAGAGAGATTCCCTAAATTAGGCTCGGGAATTCGCTGCACAGGCTACCCCAAACACTACACGTCTAGATTCGGAAACTGCACCGCAGTCAACCAAAAGGCTGCGGTCACCTGGAGGGCATTCCATGCATAAAAGAACTAGGGCGAACAACAGTAAGATGGGTTCAAGAACCTTTGCTAATGTCGCTAGGGACAGTTTAGTGATGACAGTTGTCGACAAGGGAGAAGAACAGGGCTGCATACCTAGGAATAATTGGAGTGGGATAGTCAATGGACTGTCATCAGTATACTCCGATGTCTTTGTGGAATTTCCCGGGTCTTCTCTAGCTTGTGGCGATGCCGGCTGGTATCGAGGCCGATACAAACTAATTGCCTTCGGTGACCAACGCTCAATTTAATGTATCGTTGTGCGCTAAAAAAGATTGGTGAGATCTGGCCAGGTGCAGCACTAGATTTAGTCAAGAAGGAAGATATTCCTTCTCGACCAATGGCGCATGCTTGGATACCAAGGATTACCTCAGATCCTGAAGCGATACTTGGAAGACTAAGGGAATATAATCCCAATCTTTTGACCACCGACTGGAAGATTGGTAGATTGGATGAGGCTGATGGTGATCGGAGACATCCGGTATTCGTACTAAACTCCAGCTGTCTCGCAAGTCTGAAGGGGTTGTATCCTACGGATTCAACAAGTTGAAAATGAAGATATATAGAAGCGGTGGTGATGGGGAATCAGGAGACGACTAATCAGTTGTTGCTGAACACTTGCCTGAGGAACTATCAACTACATCGCTAAAGTCTGGCGGATTGCAGGAGACTAAAAACCCCCTACCAAAATCGAGACGGGAGGGCATGGCATCGAAACGGGACCCGACAAGCCCTGTGTGAGTGAGTCACAAAGTTGGACTGGACTCCAAGAACGCGCCAGCGGGGAAGCATGGAACTCGAAAAGTACTTCGACGGCAGCAGTTAGTGAAGAATCTAAGGAGAAATCGTCCACACCGCCCAGTGCCCAGTGTCCTGAGGAGGAGTGATTCCACAGCTTTCTCACCTGCCGTTGGATTCGTACGGAAGCTCATCATGACAAGTTCTAACGAATCTTGTAAGGATGAACTCCTGGTGGAATCAGAAGACGAGGCTAACACAACAGTGTTGAAAGTTCTGAATCCTGACTATGGTCCGGTTTCTACAGATAAATCTCCACCATTGTAAGGCCGCTTCGGCGGCACTAAAGGTCCTCCTTATGGCTGGGGGATTTGACGTGTTTCTTATCCAGGAACCATGGGTGTGTGGAGGAATGGTACGTGAATTAAGAAATTCGGTATTTAAACTTCTCAAGGGTACAGAGCCTGTATTCTTGCAAAGGGTAGTTTAAATTTTTACTTCTTCCGTTGCAATCTGGCGATTGGGAATAAAGGGGATAAACCGACCTTTATTACCAGGAACAGCCAGAATGTACCAGATATTACCTTTATATCGGAAGATATAAGTGGAAGATTATGCGACTGGAATGTGTTGGATGACCACCGCTTCTCTGATCATCGTTATTTGAGTTTTAGCCTTGGAGAAAATACTGCAGAAGTGGTCCCTCGGTTAAACAGAAGAAAGGCGGATTGGGATAAACTTCGGCACAAATTCTGCACCACTATCCCTTCTATACTAGAAAATAAAGTGGAAACTACGGAGGATATAGACATAGTGGTCAATCACGAAGGCCCTGAATGACTCGCTTGAGTCAGCATACCCTAGTGCCAAGCCAAGGAGCAAACAGCGACCGCCAGCAACCAACGAAGTCCGAGAATGTATGGACGATGTCCAGTGAGGAAACACTAGAACTTGATACACATTTCCCGGGAAATTCTCCAATCGACAACGTGGCGCCAGAAGAGGTCACTGGTATGCATTCGTTCGAGGTTATTAGGAAAATTGTGTCTAAGCGGAAAATCCTTTGGGCGATAAGAAGTTTTTACTCTTTTAAGTCGCCAGGCCCAGATAACGCATCACCGGTAGAGTTACAAGCTGTGTCTGATAGACTGGTTTTCTGGTTTAGGGAGATATACTCTGCATGTATCTGAATGTCATATATACCTGTGGGATGGAGGGACACGAAGGTAGTTTTCATTTCAAAAGCAGGAAAACCCTACCACACGAAGGCGAAAGGTTTTCGTCCTATTAGACTGTCATCCTTTATACTGAAGACTCTTGAGAGGTTTATAGAAACATATCTTAGGCCAAAGATCCCTGGAGATCGCCTATCATGGCAGCAGCATGCATATAGTCAAGGCAAATTCGCTGAAAAACCCCTTCAAGACCTAGTCGGCTACATAGAGGGTTCTCTCGCTGTCAAGGAATATGCAATGGTTGTATTTTTTGACAATGAAGGCGCTTCAATAATGTAAAACCGACGTCAATCAAGAAGTATTTGGGGTGTCTAGGCATCAACTCTACCGTAAAAAAGTTTATTAATAACTTACTTACTAAAAGATGCATTACGAAAGGCTTGGGATCTGGGGATCCAACATGATGGGTCAACAGAGGAACACCTCAAGGAGGTGCACTGTCTCCTCTATTTTGGAATATAGCCATTAACAATATATTGTCTCTCAAAGAAAAGGCGTAAAAGTGGTCGCGTACGCTGATGAAGTGACAATTGTTGTTAGGGGAAAGTTTCCCAGCACTCTAAGAGATATACTTCAGGAAGCTCAACGTGCAACAGCAAAGTGGGCTACCGAAAGTGGTCTGGGTATAAACCCGTGCAAGACAGAAGTAGTTCTTTTCAGCAGGAGATACAAGTTGCCTACAGTGGAACCTGTCTCCTTGGGTGGAGAGAATGTTCCATTTACAAAAAACGCAAAATACCTGGGTGTTTTGTTGGACAACATACACCTGCAAGAGAGCCATTAGTAAAAGTTGGGGATTTAGACCGCGTGTCATGCATTGGATATATACTGCAGTTGTCAGACCTTTTGGTATTGTGGTCTGGTGGACAGCCCTTCAAAAATCCACCTACTACTAAATACCTAACCGGATCCAAAGGATGGCTTGTTTGTGAATCACAGCCGCACTGAGACCGACACCATCTGATGCACTACATCTTATGCCTCTGGACATTGCGGCTACCCAAATTGCAGCGACCACTGCCGTGAGGTTAATGGAGCTTTCTCATTGGTCATGCGCGGGCCGCGGACACTGTGCTATACTTGATAGAATATCCTATGTTCCAGGCAGTGTGGATTACACGCTACCTGAGTCGTTTTTTGATAAAAAAAAATAGTACTGTACCACCATTCCTGATAGAACCGATTGGAACTGCGATATCCCTGGTAACAGAAGTTGCACAGACTTCTATACGGATGGTTCCAAACTAAATGACCAGGTGGGCTTTGGGGTGTACTCTAAAGATCTAGAACTGGTCATATCGAAGAGGTTACCCGACCACTGCAGTGTGCATCAGGCAGAGATTCTTGCAATTGAGGAAGTGGTGGAATGTCTAAGATATAATGTCATTACGGCGATTGGTATAAATATCTTCTCAGACAGCCAGGCAGCCATTAAATCCCTGGAGAACGTATTTCTGAACACAAAAACCGCTCTCGATTGTCGCAGATCTCTTAACGAAATGGCTGAACAATTCAAAATTCATCTGTTCTGGGTGCCGGGCCACATAGATATTCCAGGGAATTCTAAAGCAGACGAGCTTGCGAGACTATGAACTACCTTACACACTCCAGGAACACTGGAATCTGTGGGTATGCCTCTAGCGACATGAAAGCTAGGTTTTTAGGACCAGGCCCGAAGGGCAACGAATGATAGATGGTCACAAAGAGGGGGCTGTGAGCATTCCAAAACTTTGTGGCGTTATCTAGACTTGAAGAGGTCTACTGGTTTGCTGCCATTGGCTAAACATACATCTCAATCATTGTGTCCGTCATGACAGGTCACTGTCTAATCGGAAAACATGCTGACAGACTGAAGATTGCCCGCAACGACTTTTGCAGAAACTGTAGGGACATCGAGGAAAAAGAAATTATAGAACACCTTTTGTGTGTGTGCCCCGCACTAGCAGTAAGAAAGAGTTCCACTTTAGGTTCTCATTTCTTTGAGAACCTGTCTGATTTAACGGATGTGGGGACGTTCGCAAGTTGTTGGGCTTTTTTAAGCGATCTGGATGGTTCAACGGTAGGAACTAGAAGGCATCTTCCTTCTTCTGTTCCTGTGGTATCAGAATGGACGCAAGTCTGATGGCAGACTGCCACTTAAACCTAACCTAGAAGTAATTACCAAGAGAACAATCCTTTTAACAAACTTTGCAAACAGTTTAGTGTAAAAAGTCATTTATTTTCTGCATCGGATTCTATTTTCATCATTAAACAATCCATTCTACTAAAACGTTAAAACCGATATGCCAACTAACCATCCTATTGTTACTGCCACATCATTATTGAATCTTAGAAATCTTCACGACATTCGACTAATAATCATCTATGCATCCAGCGTGTTTCTATATTCTATTCGATATTGTATCCCGCCTGTTCCAGTATCCTGTCTTAATCCAGTATCCGATACGCTCCAGTATCCCGTTCCGGCCTCTTCCCTATCCTGATTTTCTCCTGTATCCTACATGTTCTGTTTTAATCTCAGCATCCTCTTTGCTCCAGTATCCTGTTCCGGTGGTCTGATACAATACCTACAATAAAAAGAGCTTTATTGGCGGATTAGATTTTTCTTTTTTTTTTAGCAACCCTGGCCATGCAAGAGTAATAAATATTCTGCTGCTAACTCTTAAGATTTTAATATAACTATAAGTCTTTCTGAACACAATTATAATTGATTCGGACCAAATTTGTATCTGCTTTACGTAAATAATCGAGTTTTTATATTTTCGCACGTAACAACTATAATATTTAATTTATAATTTGGCTGCTGCGACGCTTTGCTGTTTGGTGTGTTTTCCTTTTCTGTTTATACGCTTTCATTCGTGTAATTTGTAAACATGGCACCTGCAACAACAACTGTTTGCCCATCGTGCAATGAAAATGTCACAAAATCAACCGGCGCTGTTTTATGTTACACAACCGGCGCTGTTTTATGTTACATGCAACAATTGGTTTCGCAGGTAATTACAGCGGCTTTTAATCTTTTGGCCAAAAATAAAACTATCAAATGGAGATGCCAGCACTGCACCGCTTTCAGCTTTGTTCCTGATGAAGAGCAAATTTGGAAGGCTCTTGATAAGTTAACTTAAAAATTAGACAATTTGATTGAAACGCTGCCCACAAATATCAAAGTGCAAATCGATGCCAGCATGACATCAATTAAGAACGAGATTGAGATTCCCTTGCAAAGGAAAAACATCTACCATGGAACATCAAAAAACTGTAAATGCTCGTCTGGATGCCATTGAACGGGAAAACCATAAAATAAGACATCAACAGTGCCCTAATGATATTCTTGTATATGGTCTTCCTCCTAATGTTGAACCAATCGCCATGGCTCAAAACATCTCAAAAGAGGTTGGCGTCAACCTGATAGTTGAAGACCTGAGTAGTTGTAGGGTGGGTTAGTATACCATGTTAACTTTTTTAACCTGGTATTTTCTTACGTGATTGATACAAAACTCTTTTTATAAAATTTTTTAGATAAGGTAGGGAGGGACGGTTAGTTGTCGAATTACTGGACTCTTGTTCAATAATTCGACAAGTATTATCTAGATTTTGGTCTTAATTTACTGAAATTAATTTTTAGTCAGCTATTTTTGATATGATTTTTTTTAAATATGTTAAACGTTATTTTAGTCTCATTTTCTTTACTGTTTTTAATAATCTCTTTAACTTTAGTTCTAACGCACACTTTTCTGGACGGACACTATGATGGCGGCTAATTGCATCGGTGAGATTATCAGTGATGACTCATTTTTAAGAAAATTTTGCTCTAATCGGAACCTCTTGAACATCGGCTTTTTCAATGCACAATCTTTGAAACCTTCCCGTTACTCTTCAAAATTTGACGATAATAATTTACTAAGCAGTGGTTATCTTAGCATTATAGGTGTAGCTGAGGCATGGCTTAAGCCTTATGTACTTACTCAGGCTGTTAGAATTTCTGGATATAAGTTTTTTAGAGCTGATCGGAGTGGAATGCGCGGCGGAGGTGTCGGTATGTATGTTTCAAAAGATCTTAATGCAAAAGTTCTCTTGTCATCCTCTGAGCCTAGGCATTGTGAAGCCTTGTTTTTAAGAATCAATTCTGAAATGGATGAATTTATTGTGGGAACTGTATATTTACCGAATGGAGATTTAGATGCTTCAAAAAATGTGATTTCTGATATCGTTGATAGATACTCTAATGTAATAATTTTAGGAGACTTTAACTGTGATATTTTAGATTCTAGAAAGTATTTACGTCTAAAACTATTATTAACTCGCTGCAATCATTCCGTCCTCCAAAACAACATTCCTACGCACTACGACTTAGTTCGAAACTCTCTATACTTCATTGATTACACTTTTGTGAGTTGCACCGCCTCCGTGATTTAGAGCAGCCAGTTCAACTTTCCCGCACTTAATTCTAAACATGCATTCACGCTTTTGCAATATCGACTGCCTACCAGCAGTAATACTTTTTTCAAATCTTTTCGTGATTACAGCTCTGTCAATATAGCAAGTTTGGTAAACGATATATTGCTTTCTGACTTTTCCTCAATTTACTGTACAAATGATACGAACTTACAACTATCAGTTTTGAATGAAAAACTCTATATTTGGTTTAACAGGCATGTTCCTGAGAAAACGAAAATAATTAGATATGGCAAACCAGAATGGTGCAATAATAATGATGTGCGGCTAGCTATCCTTAACAGGGATTTGGCATATCGCGCTTCTATTGAAGAACCCTCTGCCAGTAATGACTTGCGCCATAAGAGATACAAGGCTATGGCTCGTAATACTATAAGAAGGGTTAAACGCTCATATGGTGCTCGTTTTTTTGCTGGTTCCACAGATTCGAGACAATTGTGGTCTAAAATACGCTCTACCGGCGGTCTTGATTCAGTTATATGTGATAGCAACTGTGATATAGATCCTAGTTTGTTGAATAATTATTTTACTTCTAACTACGTACCTGATTTTAGCCAAATAAATAGTACTTACTTTGATAGCCGTAACAACACCCTTAACTTTACAAATATATATCCGGACGAATTACAATGTGCAATATTTAGAATTAAGTCAAATGCTTTGGGAACCGATGGTATACCTATTCGATTTATTAAGTTAATCTTACCTTATATTCAGCAGCATATACTACATTTTTTTTAATACTATCCTAATGACGAATGTCTTTCCTGTTGCATGGAAACTAGCTAGAGTTACTCCCCTAGGGAAAAAAGACTCTACCGGTCAAAGTTGCTCTGATTATCGTCCAATCTCCATTCTTCCAGCATTATCGAAAGCATTTGAAATAATAATTAGGGATCCACGTGTGGATCATCTTAATCGTTTTTCATTAATTGACGCTTGTCAATCGGGTTTTAGAAAACACCACAGTGCCACATCTCTTATGGTCAAACTTACTGATGAGATCAGACGTGCTGTTGATAAAGGCAATCCCTGTATACTTGCCGCACTTGACCTCAGCAAAGCTTTCGATTCTGTTGACCATGGCATTCTTTTTTTAAAACTCTTTAAAAATTTCAATTTGTCACATATCTCTTGTAGACTTCTTATGTCATTTTTGTCAAATCGCTCGCAGTATGTAGTCTGCCATGATCGTGTTTCTAATGTTAATTCTATTTCTACTGGTGTACCCCAAGGTTCTGTCTTGGGACCTGTATTGTTTATGCTCTATGTTAATGACGTTCGTTCTTGTGTACAACATATAGACTTAGCAATATATGCCGATGATTTTCAGTTGTTAAGTACAACTGACTCCGGTACGTTAGAAAGTTGCATCTCGAACCTTGATGAAGATATCGGACGAGTTTGTCAATGGGCTCGGTCAAATAACTTAACAATTAACATTGGTAAAACAAAATGCGTGGTATTTAATAGCTCACGTCATCAATACTCAACATATTATTGTTCAAAACAATGTTGTCACATCGACTGATACTATGACCTCATTGCGCTTTGTAATTGATTCGGTTATTGTATTCTCCTTGCACATTGCACAAATTTGCTCAAAATTAAACTTTATACTTAAAAAGCTCTAAAATTTGAATGTTATCTTACCCACACAAATAAAATATATGCTGGCTCATTCGTTGCTGATGCCTCATATATTGTATGGTGCTGAGGTATATTCCGGATCCAATAGGACTAATCTGCTTAGGCTTCAGAAGTGTTTCCCCAGCGAACTACGGTTTGTTTACGGTTGTCGTTGTAGACGAGACTACGAATACTTTGCGAAACAATTACTTGGATGTTCTTTTGAGCACTTTCTCATTATTAGATGCCTCTGCTTTTTCTTCAATATCCTTAAGTACCGTGAACTCAGTTACCTTCTTCCTTACTTTCAATTCTTGTATTCAACCCGGAACTCTCAAATTCGTATTGAAAGTTTCAATCATGTTGTATTTGAAAGATCATTTGTAATTCGCTTGTCTAGGCTATGGAATACTCTTCCTTTTAGTCTTAAAAACATCTCAGTATGTCAACAAACTTTTAAGTCTAAGCTAATCCAACATTTCTTATAGGCAACTTAATTGAATTCATTTTTATCACTGAAAATATCTCACATTTGCTGCTTTTTCTTGGTGTTTGATTTGTGCGTTAGACTATGTTACTAATTAAAAAAAACACATTTTTTTTAAATTCAATAAATTTGTTAGCTATTTATTTTAGTGATAGTATTATATTAGATTTTAATATTGATTTTTGTATTAAAAAACCTGAAAATGTTCTAATCTATCAATGTAAAGCCCGGATGGGCGATGTTTGATTAATAAAAAATTAATAAATTTAATTTTTTATCTTAACTTGCTCAAAAGGGTTACCAACTATGCGCGCTGATCAACCTGTTTTTTCAAGCTTTTGTTTACTTATTTGACGTGCTGCTATATCCTGCAACACACCTTCTGTCTCTTTATACGCGTTGTTCCTGTCTCACCCATGATTTCAACTACGATCATTGTTCCTATCAATAACCATATTGATAGGAACAATGATCGTTTCTGTTAGCTCCTGCTGCTGTGTCCTGGTCGCGTCTGGGACAAAAGCCGTCACTGTGGATTCGACGACATTGTATCCGTTACTGCGGATTTGACAACATTACCGATTCCATCTTGAATCCATGACAAAACTACCAGGTAGTGTACCGTTAACAGCTGAAAATAATTTTTTCTTGCGAAGTTCACTATCTGTCAACAAGTTTTGGGTGTGTGTGTATTATAGTTAAGAACCATGCACACAAAAACAACGAAAAATGTTGTCAGAATGGATGAAGAGGACTCAGCAAAGAAGCCGTTTGAAGGCGATCACGGTGGTACACCCAAGCCGGGATGACCAAGAGCCCTATGGGAAGATCAAGTGATGGGAGACATCTCGAAAATTGGTGTCAGACATTTTAGAAAAGGCACAGAAAATCGAGGCGCTTAGAACGCTATTCTACATTCGGCTAATCGGATAAATATTCTGTCATAACCAATTTAGTTAATTTTTTAGACATGTTTAGTCAGTTGTTCGGGCGAAAAGTCGAAGTCAATACTACACAGAAAAAAATAAAAGCAGGTTTCAATTACAAAACTAATTGATCCAATTAATTTTTTAATTGAAACTGCTTCAATCACGAAAATGATTACGCCAATCACAGTTTTTAAAAAAAAGTTGATTGAATAAAATTTTAAATAAAAAAAGATTGAAATTTTCAATTAATTTTTAATTAAAAAATTTTTAAAAAAATTATTCAAAATTTCAATTTTATATTTTAATTGATCTAATTAAAAGCATGATTGAAATTTCCGAAATATCCAAATAATTTTTTAATTGGATCAATTACAAATTTAATTGTAATTATGTAAATGTTATATTATAATTTTTGCGGAAAGCGCGCTGTATAAGGCGCACCCTCGATTTCGATGCAATATGATTTATATGTAAAACTCCTGGAACACGAATTTGAGGTTTAATTTTGGGTCCATGATCACACCTTAGAAACAAACACCTTTGGAGTTTTTCCAAAAATGCAGAGTAAAATATTGTTTCCCTTATTATAAAAGAAAGAGATGGGATGCGGGTTCAGGTAAAGCTACCGGCATAAACAAATAGTAATTAATATATCTTTTTTCAATAAATTTATGAATTACACACATTGGGGAATCCAAACAGAAAAACATTTATCTAGAATATGTTATAATTAGATCGATGCTAAAGAAGCCGTTACGCCATTAATATTCATCTTTTGATCATATTTAAATAAGATAAGAATAGTTTCTAGAAATTAAACAGTTAGTCGAAAATGGAAAGTTTTGTGGAAATAGAAAAAAAGGACCCCCAACGTTGACGACCCTCGCAAACGAAAGGACCCCCCAACATTGACGACCCTCGCAATCGAAAAAGAACCACGATTTGCTGATCTGCACGTGGAATGTCCAGACTCTTTATAGAGAAGGTGCAAAATACGCACTGGCGGATGTATTAAAGAAGTACAATCAGATATTACCGCCGAATAGGAAGTGCAATGGGGCGAAAATAGCGTCACAACACACAACAACTGTAGCTGACATAACGCGAGGCATGCATTTCGTCCATTGTGATACTACAGGAGCAGAAGAAGAAAGATGCCTTCTAGTTCCTATCGTTGAACCATCCAGATCGCTTTAAAAAACCCATCAACTTGCGAACGTTCGTATCCGCTAAATCAGACGGGTGCTCAAAGAAATGAGGGCCTAAATTAGAACTCCTTCTGACTACCAGTACGGGACACACACACAGAAGATGTTCTATAGTATCTTCTTCATCGATTTCCTTACAGCTTCTGCAAAAGTCGTTACTGGCAACCTTCAGTCTGTCAACATGTTTTCCGATTACACAGTGAGCTGTCATAACGGACATAATGGCTGAGACGTATGTTCTAGCCAGTGACAGTAAAGCGGTAGACCTCTTCAAATCCAGATAGTTTTGGAATGCTCACAGCCCCCTCTTTGTGACCATCTATCATTCGTTGTCCTTCGGGCCTGGAATGTGTACGGTAGTTCCTAATCTCGCAAGCTCGTTCGCTTTACAATTCCCTGGGATATCTCTGGCCCGGCACCGAGAACAGGTGAATTTTGAACTGTTCAGCCATCTCTTTGAGAGATCTGCGATAGTCGAGGGCGATTTTTGTGTTCAGAAATACGTTCTCATGGGATTTAATGGCTGCATGAATGTCTGAGAAGATATTTATGCCAATCGTCGTAATGTCATTATATCCACTTCCTTAATTGCAAGGATATCCGATTGATACACACTGCAGTGGTCGGGTATCTTTTTCGATATGACCAGTTCTAGATCTTTCGAGTACACAACAAAGCTCACCTAATCGTCTGGTTTAGAACCATCCGTATAGAAGTCTATGTATCTTAGTTCGAATCGGTTCTATCAGGAATGGTGGTACAGTACTTTTTTTTATCAAAAAAATGGCTCAGGTAGGGTGTAATTCACACTGCCTGGAACATCGGATATTGTATCAAGGAAAACACAGTGGTCTAGCTGTCATGTGACGTGTGATGTGGTCGCAGCATTTTGTCTAGCCACAGTGTCCAGAGGCATTAGATGTAGCATTAAATTCTGTGCATCAGTGCAGTGCGGCTGTGGTTAACAAACAAGCCATCATTTGGATCCGAGTATTGAACAGAAGTATTGGCAGTTTCAATTCAGTTTCCTGTCCAAGATCACACCTAAGTTTTTGAACTTGTCAGATATCGAATATCGTCTCATTGAGGAAACGTGGTGCGCTTAATTCCTTCGTCTTCCTTGTGAACAGGCATATTTCCGTCTTCTCTGGGTTAACATTGATACCTCTGGGTCTAGCCCAGTCATATGCCATATGTAAGACCCTTTCGGCCCGTCTGCATAGCTCGTTCGGATCCTTACCCCTTACCGACCTTCTCTTAACATAGGCATGCTGTTTGTATTTGAGCAGTTCGCTGGATGTTGTCCACAATACGTTCCATGGTTTTGAGTACAAAGGACGTAAGGCTTATGGGTCTGTAGGCCTTTGGTGTCGCATAAATTGCCTTACCGGGCTTGGGTATAAACACCACCCTCGCCTCCTGCCGGCTTCCGGAGTATATGCAAGTCCTAGGAACGCTGTAAAAACCCCATGGCAGCCGGTTGTACGCACCGGATTGACCCGATGGAATCCTCATCGGCAAGGGAGAGGCATATCCCGGAGTGCCTTCTCCGCACGCTTCTGGTCCGTGCCGTTCTGGTTCTGTTCGGTTTGCCAGAACCGCCTTCATCATCGGTCGGTGTCGGTGAGGTGTAACCGGTGCATGGAGTGGGTACATTTCCGTTCTTGCTCTTGCCTAACTTCACTTCGGGAGTATAGTCATACTGGCTATGTCGCAAGGTGCTGTGCGAACATAGCCAACAGTGAGTCACAAGCATCGTCGTCGCCTTCGGCGTCCTCGTCGTCGGACTATGTGACCCCCCCGACCTCTCCCGTACGGCAATTTACGCAACGACAGCATCCTAGCCCTAATATTGCCAGGCCAGTGCCGGGAAGTGAATCGTTCTTGCAGTTAAACTGCCTCGGACTGCGTGGCAAGATCGATGAGATCGTGAACTTTATGAGTCGGAAGAGCATATTGGTCGCAGCGGTCCAGGAGACAAAGCTGACCAACACCAGCAGCTTGCACAGTTGTCACGGTTACAATATGCTACGTAAGTATCGCACAAGGAATGGAGGTGGGGGATTGGCCTTCGTTATACACCATTCCGTGCAGTATACTCCTATCTCGCCTGCGCTTGACGCTAGTGACCCCTACATGGAATGTATGGGGGTAGCAGTCAGGTCTGGTACTGCCGAGATAGAGATATACAACGTGTATATACCGCCGGTTGGTAGCTGTGTCCCGATTATTGACCAGGCTTACAACCCCGACATAAGTGGGTTGCTATCTGGCCATAATCGTCTGGTTCTATGGGATTTTAATGCGCATCACACGACATGGCATTCTCTCCTAGGTAACGACCAGCGTGGCATAGCTTTGGCAGAGCAGATAGATAGCTCCACGTTTTGCACGGTGAATGAGGATGCCCCCACTAGGATTACGACGAGGTGCAGCAGCTCGCCAGACATCTCAATTGCATCCCCTGATCTCCTGAGTGACGTATCCTGGCAAGCCGTCATCTCTTTGGAGTCGGACCACCATCGACCGACCACCCGACTTCATAACCTCTGAGCGCAGGACGTTTGTCAATTATAAGAAGGCCGATTGGACTGGCTTCAGAGAGTATACCAATCGCCGCTTCAGTGAACTGCCGAGAGGAAATTCCGAGACATCATTAACGCAGCAGCCGCTCGCTTTATACCAGCCGGTCGAATACCCCAAGTGCGACCCAATTTCCCGGTGCAAGCAGTGGTACTCGCAGACGAGCGTGATGGGATTCGTGCTATGGACCCCGCTAACCCCAGAATCAGCGAGCTGAATCTGGAAATAAACGGGGTAGTCAACGAACATAAGCGGAATTTGTGGCTGGAACACTTGGAGCAATATAACTTAGGCACCGGTGTAGGCAAACTGTGGGCCACTGTTAAGTCACTCTCGAACCCCGGTAGACAGGATGACAGGACCTCAGTCACTTTTGGCGAGATAACCGTGACTGATCCGAAGAGATGCGCCAGGTTGTTCAACCGTCAATTTATTGTGCATCCCGAGAGAGACAGGGCAAGGAGGAGAGCCATTTGCCGTATTCGTGGTCTCCGACCCGATAAACAGCTATCACAATTTACCGTGGGCGTAGTTACGAATGTCATCCGTGGCGCCAAACTTCTAAGGCGTTGGGCCCCGACGGAATCTCCACATTGATGTTGAAGAATCTTGCTTCACCTGGAGTTGAGTACCTTACCACTGTCCTCAACCTGTCATTGAACACTCTTATAGTTCCCGATGTCTGGAAAATGGCCAGAGTGATCCCGCTACTAAAGCCTGGAAAAGACCCGAGTTTGGGGAGTCATACAGACCGATCTCCCTTCTCTCACCAGTGGCAAAGACGCTTGAGGCATTACTCCTCCCGAGCCTTGTAGGAGAATTTCCAGTCTGTCAACATGTTTTCCGATTACACAGTGAGCTGTCATGACGGACATAATGGCTGAGACGTATGTTCTAGCCAGTGACAGTAAAGCGGTAGACCTCTTCAAATCCAGATAGTTTTGGAATGCTCACAGCCCCCTCTTAGTGACCATCTATCATTCGTTGTCCTTCGGGCCTGGAATGTGTACGGTAGTTCCTAATCTTGCAAGCTCGTTCGCTTTACAATTCCCTGGGATATCTCTGGCCCGGCACCCAGAACAGGTGAATTTTGAACTGTTCAGCCATCTCTTTGAGAGATCTGCGATAGTCGAGGGCGATTTTTGTGTTCAGAAATACGTTCTCATGGGATTTAATGGCTGCATGAATGTCTGAGAAGATATTTATGCCAATCGTCGTAATGTCATTATATCCACTTCCTTAATTGCAAGGATATCCGATTGATACACACTGCAGTGGTCGGGTATCTTTTTCGATATGACCAGTTCTAGATCTTTCGAGTACACAACAAAGCTCACCTAATCGTCTGGTTTAGAACCATCCGTATAGAAGTCTATGTAGCTTCTATTACCAGGGATATCTTAGTTCCAATCGGTTCTATCAGGAATCGTGATACAGTACTTTTTTTTCCACACTGCCTGGAACATCGGATATTGTATCAAGGAAAACACAGTGGTCTAGCTGTCATGTGACGTGTGATGTGGTCGCAGCATTTTGTCTAGCCACAGTGTCCAGAGGCATTAGATGTAACATTAAATTCTGTGCATCAGTGCAGTGCGGCTGTGGTTAACAAACAAGCCATCATTTGAATCCGAGTATTGAACAGAAGTATTGGCAGTTCCAATTCAGTTTCCTGTCATTAAGGAAACGTGGTGCGCTTAATTCCTTCGTCTTCCTTGTGAACAGGCATATTTCCGTCTTCTCTGGGTTAACATTGATACCTCTGGGTCTAGCCCAGTCATATGCCATATGTAAGATCCTTTCGGCCCGTCTGCATAGCTCGTTCGGATCCTTACCCCTTACCGACCTTCTCTTAACATAGGCATGCTGTTTGTATTTGAGCAGTTCGCTGGATGTTGTCCACAATACGTTCCATGGTTTTGAGTACAAAGGACGTAAGGCTTATGGGTCTGTAGGCCTTTGGTGTCGCATAAATTGCCTTACCGGGCTTGGGTATAAACACCACCCTCGCCTCCTGCCGGCTTTCGGAGTATATGCAAGTCCTAGGTACGCTGTGAAAACCCCATGGCAGCCGGTTGTACGCACCGGATTGACCCGATGGAATCCTCATCGGCAAGGGCTGCCGCCTCAGTGTACGTGTTCGTCTTTTTTCGGCATGGGAGAGGCATACCCCGGAGTGCCTTCTCCGCACGCTTCTGGTCCGTGCCGTTCTGGTTCTGTTCGGTTTGCCAGAACCGCCTTCATCATCGGTCGGTGTCGGTGAGGTGTAACCGGTGCATGGAGTGGGTACATTTCCGTTCTTGCTCTTGCCTAACTTCACTACGGGCGTATAGTCATACTGGCTATGTCGCAAGGTGCTGTGCGAACATAGCCAGCAGTGAGTCACAAGCATCGTCGTCGCCTTCGGCGTCCTCGTCGTCGGACTATGTGACCCCCCCGACCTCTCCCGTACGGCAATTTACGCAACGACAGCATCTTAGCCCTAATATTGCCAGGCCAGTGCCGGGAAGTGTATCGTTCTTGCAGTTAAACTGCCTCGGACTGCGTGGCAAGATCGATGAGATCGTGAACTTTATGAGTCGGAAGATCATATTGGTCGCAGCGATCCAGGAGACAAAGCTGACCAACACCAGCAGCTTGCACAGTTGTCACGGTTACAATATGCTACGTAAGTATCGCTCAAGGAATGGAGGTGGGGGATTGGCCTTCGTTATACACCATTCCGTGCAGTATACACCTATCTCGCCTGCGCTTGACGCTAGTGACCCCTACATGGAATGTATGGGGGTAGCAGTCAGGTCTGGTACTGCCGAGATAGAGATATACAACGTGTATATACCGCCGGTTAGTAGCTGTGTCCCGATTAATGACCAGGCTTACAACCCCGACATAAGTGGGTTGCTATCTGGCCATAATCGTCTGGTTCTATGGGATTTTAATGCGCATCACACGACATGGCATTCTCTCCTAGGTAACGACCAGCGTGGCATAGCTTTGGCAGAGCAGATAGATAGCTCCACGTTTTGCACGGTGAATGAGGATGCCCCCACTAGGATTACGACGAGGTGCAGCAGCTCGCCAGACATCTCAATTGCATCCCCTGATCTCCTGAGTGACGTATCCTGGCAAGCCGTCATTTCTTTGGGGTCAGACCACCATCGACCGACCACCCGACTTCCTAACCTCTGAGCGCAGGACGTTTATCAATTATAAGAAGGCCGATTGGACTGGCTTCAGAGAGTATACCAATCGCCGCTTCAGTGAACTGCCGAGAGGAAATTCCGAGACATCATTAACGCAGCAGCCGCTCGCTTTATACCAGCCGGTCGAATACCCCAAGTGCGACCCAATTTCCCGGCGCAAGCAGTGGTACTCGCAGACGAGCGTGATGGGATTCGTGCTATGGACCCCGCTAACCCCAGAATCAGCGAGCTGAATCTGGAAATAAACAGGGTAGTCAACGAACATAAGCGGAATTTGTGGCTGGAACACTTGGAGCAATATAACTTAGGCACCGGTGTAGGCAAACTGTGGGCCACTGTTAAGTCACTCTCGAACCCCGGTGGACCTCAGTCACTTTTGGCGAGATAACCGTGACTGATCCGAAGAGATGCGCCAGGTTGTTCAACTGTCAATTTATTGTGCATCCCGAGAGAGACAGGGCAAGGAGGAGAGCCATTCGCCGTATTCGTGGTCTCCGACCCGATAAACAGCTATCACAATTTACCGTGGGTGAAGTTACGAATGTCATCCGTGGCGCCAAATCTTCTAAGGCGTTGGGCCCCGACGGAATCTCCACATTTATGTTGAAGAATCTTGCTTCACCTGGAGTTGAGTACCTTACCACTGTCCTCAACCTGTCATTGAACACTCTTATAGTTCCCGATGTCTGAAAAATGGGCAGAGTGATCCCGCTACTGAAGCCTGGAAAAGACTCGAGTTTGGGGGAGTCGTACAGACCGATCTCCCTTGTCTCACCATTGGCAAAGACGCGTGAGGCTTTACTCCTCCCGAGCCTCGTAGGAGAATTTCCATTCGCCGAGCATCAACATGGATTTCGGAGACTGCACAGCACAACAACAGCTTTGCATGCCATCACCGCACACATTTGCCGTGGCTTCAATCAGCCCAGGCCATGTGATAGGACGGTCCTCGTGGCACTGGACCTATCGAAGGCATTCGACACGGTCAGCCATGCCAAATTATTTGACGATATCGCCAACACGTCCCTCCAGCCAGGCCTGAAACGATGGGTCGCTAATTATCTGTGTGGTCGCCAGTCATTTGTGGCATTTAGGGATAAGAAGTCGAAACACCGCAGAGTGAAGCAGAGAGTTCCCCAGGTGGGGTGATATCTCCGGCACTGTTTAACCTCTACCTATCCACCCCCTCCAGACGGCATTGAGACCGTATCATATGCGGACGATTGTACGATCATGGCATCAGGCCCCCCACCCATTGATGACATCTGCGATAGGTTGAACGTCTACCTCAACGAGCTTGCCTCATATTTCGCTGCAAGAAATCTGAAGATATCCGCCACCAAATCTTCAGCCACACTGTTCACTACAAATACGCGTGAGGTGAATACTGAGCTGACTGTGATGGTCGATGGAGAAATGATTCCGACCATCAAGTGTTCCAAAATACTTGGCGTCACATTTGACAGCTCATACACATTCTCCTCACATGCCACAGCAATCTGCAATAAAGTCAAAAGGTCCTCAAGTCACTTGCTGGCAGCACTTGGGGTGCAGACAAAGAAACCTTGTTGACCACGTACAAAGCAATTGGCCGGTCTGTAGTAAGTTATGCAGCGCCAGTGTGGTCTCGTCAACTTTGTGGCATGTAGTGGAATAATATTCAGATCTGTCAGAATGCCGCCCTCCAAACTGCGACGGGTCAGGAGACAAAGACCTTCCAGTGCGAAGACATAACTACATGCTGTCTAAGCACTACCTTTTGGGCTGTTATCGCAGAAACCATCCAAATCATCATCTTGTGGATAGATACCCACCGCCCAGAAGCCTTAAGGTGGATCTACACGACTCTAGAGGGTGAGGTTCAGCGCTACAAGAGAGAATCTCTAGATCAAGCAGGTCTAAACAACATTCATGCAGACACGGTAGCAGACGCGGTAATTGGCTACCAGGTGAATGTAGTCCTTGGAGAACGACCGCCCCCATTGCAACCGAAGAAATCGACCTCCCGGCAAACCAGAGTAGTTCTGGCTCAATTACGTACCGGCAGATGCAGCCGCCTCAATTCCCACAGAGCTAGGATTGATGCCATCGTTCAAGATGTATGTCCCGATTGTAACCAGGGACCTCACGATACACGTCACCTGTTTAACTGCCCGGCCAGACCCACTCGACTCAGACCCAGATCCCTGTGGACGCACCCCATCTTAGTCGCAGAGTTCGTGGGTCTTGACACTCAACAGAATCAAGTAGACGACAGATAGAACACAATAAACTGCTACAACAACAACAACAACGCTGTGAAAAAGTTGGTCATATGAGGCGCCAGATAGTCTGCCTCTTTCTGTAGTAATGCCGGAAATATTCCGGGTGACTTAAATGGTTTGAAGCTCCTCAAGGATTCCTTCACCATAAATTGTATTATTATTAATCTTCGATCAACGTCATTATTCCAAGATTCCGGTGTCTCCGTGAGTCCCTTCGTATCCTGTGGAAAATGGGTTTTCATCAAAAGCCTCAACATGTCCTCCGTTGTCTCTGCTCTCACTCCCATGTCGTCTACTAAAGTTTCAGTTTGGACATGGGTTTTTGGGCGAAACATTTTTATCTTGGCGGCATCATTAACGCAATCGACCTGTTCGCAGAAATGCTTCCAGGAGGCACGTTTTGCCGCTCTGGTTATCTTATTGTATTCCTTGAGCCGTGTGTAATACACAACCCTATAAACATCAGCTTTCTTACGACGTGCTCTGTTAAAAATTCTGCAAACCTCTTTCCCAATATTGCGAATCTCCCCAGTCATCCAGGGTTTTTCTTGGGCTGATTTCCTTTCCCGAACAGGACAACTATCTTCGAAGGACCCCACCAGTGCAGTCATAATCCTGTTGACATTTTCGTCAATGTCTTCTATGCTTGGACAATCTTAATTATCTTGCTCAAGTCTTCTTCCGAGTAGCCTTCTGAATTTTGCCCAGTTGGTTTTCAACTTATTCCAGAAGCTTATCGGATTCGCCGCTTGCTGTGCTATTCTAAACCACTGTAGCGGTGGTCAGAGAAAGACTGTAACATGGAAACCCTCCAATCCTGAACCTCATCGATTAGATTTTCCGAACATATCGTCACATCTAATACCTCCTCCCTAATCCTATTAACAAAGGTAGGGGTGTTACCAATATTAAGTGTTATTAGGTCGTTAGTATTCAAGAACTTTGTCAGGGCTTGGCCCCACTTATACGTGTTGGTACTACCCCTCGAAATGTGGTGAGAGTTCGCATCGCACCCTTTTAGAACCTCGTTTTGCTTTCTTTAACTGCCATTGCAGCTCCGACTTGGGTGGCGGTGTCGGGGAGTCGA
Source organism: Stomoxys calcitrans (assembly GCF_963082655.1). NCBI lineage: Eukaryota > Metazoa > Arthropoda > Insecta > Diptera > Muscidae > Stomoxys > Stomoxys calcitrans. The sequence continues at coordinate 100,760,698 of NC_081552.1, forward strand.
AAGGCAGATAAAGTGATGCCAGGTATGCTCACCGTCTCCCTGTCTCACCAATGTTGCATCCGACGTTGATAATTCTGGGGAAAATATATAATTAAAATTTTTATGACAAATAACGCAGGTCCTTGGCCGAGTACCAGCGTTAGCATAGAATAATTGGTAGTTAATATGGTTCAGTCCAGAAACTTTGTTTCGGGTCGTCCATGGCTCCTGAATTAAGGCAATATGAATCTTGCCCTTACTGATTTTCTCCATCAGAGTGTGTGCAGGTGGAGGTTTATCTGGATTACCTCAATCACTGATCCTCCAGTAAATGAGCATCTTGGGAGTCTGTGATGATCTCATCGTCTGCTCCCTGTTCTTTAGACTGCATTGACTTTCCTGTCACTGCACTGCCTGATGTCATCGTTTTAGGTGCTTTGCCTAGTCTAGTCTTCCGACTTTTTATAAAGTCGGTAATGGTTTACCGTCGGGTCCCTGTTCGTTAAGCTGTATTGGGTTTCCATTCCCTGTACTGCCTGATGTTTCAATACAAGGATCTTTGCCTATCTTAGCCTTCCAAATCTTAAGTAAATGGGCTTCTTGGGAGCAGGTAATGGTACCATCATCGTCTCCCTGTTCGTTGGGTTGCATTGGGACTCCTGGATCTTTATCTATCCCAGTATTCCGAATCTTGAAGTCGGTGATGGGTCGTCAGGTTCCTGTTTGTTAGGCTGTGTTGGGTCTCTCGCCACTGCATTGCCTGGCATTTTAGTATTAGGATCTTTGCTAATCCTAGTCTTTCCAATATTGAGAGATGACGTGATTGGCTGGTTTTCGGTCCCATGTTCGTTGGGCGGTGTTGAGTAACCTGCCACTGCATTACCTGATATCTCAAAATGAGAATTTCTGCCTATCCTAGTCTTCCCAATCTTACTACACACGATTTTGCGTATCTGTTGGAACTTGTATTGAAAGCTTCGAACGCTAAGACAACGGCAATGGCTCTGTTGCTCCGTGTGCCCACGTTCGAATCCTGGCCGGGCTCTGCCGAAATGTTAATTTTTCAAGTTCTTTTCCTGTTAGGGCGAAAATCATTAAATTTTACAAGTTTTTGTTTGTTTCTCTTTCGAGACATCTCCGATCATTGAGCTCGTCTCGAAAGAGAAACAAAGAAAAATTTTAAAATTTAATGATTTTCGCCCTAAAGGCCGGTACTTATTCGGTTTTCGCGTTGAAAATCCATATAAAAAAAAAAAACAAACGGAAAATTACTTCTAATTGTAACTGAGTGTCTATTAGTGTTAGTGATGTTGCTCACATCTATTTACTCTGGTTGGAAAAAATAAAGTGTTTGTAGATGCAGAAATAAGAAAGTATTATTTTAATATAAGTAAATATACTCGAAAGAAAAATAAATATTTCTTTCACAACATGCAACTCAATCAATCTGTACGGAATAATAAGGTTTGTGAAAGAATGTGTAGGACATCAATATTTGGATAAAAGTGGAATATGCTAACAAGGGGGTGGGTTTTGGTTGAAATTGCAAAAACATACATGCTCGTAAGCAGCTGATAATTGTTGAAATTTTGGCCAAAGAAACCCAAAAAAATCTCCCTTGTCGAACTACCGAAAGAACGACTTTCGGAAATTTTTCCGTAAAAAAGAACGTAGTACCAGCCTTAACAGGCAAAAAACTTGAAAAATTAAATATTCGGCAGAGCGTGGTCAGGATTCGAACCTGGGCACACGGAGCAACAGAGAGGGCCATTGCCGTTGTCTTAGCGTTCTAAGCCATCAATACAACTTCCAACAGATGCACAAAATCATGTGAAGTACGGAAGAAGTCACAGAAAGAATGTCTGTCATTACACAAAAAATGCATGCATTGGGAAAAGTACAGCTAATAGACAGGGTTGTCGAGTGTGGTAATTGTATCATGGATGCGTTTTCGCTATTAATACGATTCAAATACAACATACCAATGCACGGCCTTGAAGCCATCACACCTAATATGGTAGAAGTCTTCTAACCAAAGACGAAACGCGTCCCATAGTGGTTGGTGTGAGTTTCTATTTTTGGCTTTCCTTTCCATTTCCATCTCCGATCATTGAGCTCGTCTCGAAAGAGAAACAAAAAAAAAACCAAAAATATTGATTCAATTAATTTTTTATTCTAAATTTTTTCATTTTCAATTAATGTTTTAATTGGAAAAATTTTCATGATATTTTTTCCTCGACATGTCGATACTATTTTATCTTGGTACAATTAGAAGGCAAATTTCAGAGTTGTATCCAAATCCCACTAGAACGTTGACATTCAAGTTTTAATTTGCATCATCATGTGTAGCAGCCACAAGACCAAAAGATTTATGATTATAAACGTGTAAATTATAAATTAAAACATTTAAAACGTGAAAAAGGAACAAAATGCGAAAAAAAATTTTAAATCCAAACCAATCACTTGACGTTCTAGTGGGATTTCCATACAACTCTGGAATTAGAAAATTTCATCAGCTGGGCTAAAAACCATTACTTCTACTACTACTACTGTGATTTTTTTTAAATCTTTATATATTTGCGAAAAAATAAATTATAAAGCATTTGATTGCTGTCAAATTGCACACGGGATAGCTATGAGCCCCATACAGGCTGGAACATTGAGCTCCAATTTTTGTGGTGTTCATTTCTGTCACGAGAAGCTTAGCTGCGAGCTGCCGGGCGCATCCACAGGTTACTGATAATAGAATACTCTATACGGAGTAGCTGACAATCAGCGGTATCGAGCGGAGAGTCTCAGTGAGAGGCCGGGATGCACCGGCCCTTGCGCAAATACTGAGTGCCTATGATGCTCGATACCACAAGGCGGGCTATTGGTGCCTTTAAATGACCAATGGACCGGAATGAGCTTGTTCACCCAGAGGAGCTTGACGAGGATCGCCACCTCCACATAAAGAAGTGGCTACAACAATAAAAAAATTAAAAATTTAGGGCAGACGATTTATTTGTCTAAAATGTCAAATTAAACTAAACGATGTTACAGAATCGCAGTACCAAGATATATCCATTTACAGGAAGTGACAGTTGCCCAACAACAGAATGTTGAGTGCACTATCTGTCAAAATCAGTGATTAGTAAAGCTCTGATTTTGAGTATGTTACTAGATCGCGCAATTTTTCGTTGTTTGTGTATGTATCGTTCTTAACTAAAATACACACACAACCAAAACTCGTTGACAGATAGTGTACTTCGCGAGAAAAAATTGTTCTGGTCATTATGTCATATGCGGTACTGGCATCTTATTACCGTCAAATACTGCCGGCTGTTAACAGCTGTTCGTGTGAGATAACCTTTAAATAATTCGGTCATGAATAATAACAAGTTTTTTGTATGTGGAGAAATAAATCTGTCCAATTAAAATGTTCGATCCGTCTCAAAATGTGAACAGGCACATTTAATCAATCTTGAGGTGTCAACCCGCCTTTTAAATTCAATCATCTGATGAAATCTTAACATATGTTGATGGTTTCTGGTATATAGAAAAACTAGACTTTTCCTTTCTAAAAATAGTTGGGCTTTCACAGAAAGTTAAAAGTTAAAATGACGGAAGTTTGTGAACCTTTGACTCTTGCAAGAGGTTCGTGCTTCTACATAATTAACCTGTAGTTTGTTCATTTGTTTTGTGTTTTTATGTCTTGAAGATGTCAAGCGATCCATAGAACTATTGGAAAAACTCCAGGCCAGCGGAGATTTTCCAACAACGAAATTGGCTGCTTTGCAAAAGGTACTACAAAGTGATTTTCTTAATGCTGTCCGCGAAGTATATGAGCACGTATACGAAACAGTAGATATTCAAGGATCTCAAGATGTGCGTGCGTCTGCAACGGCCAAGGCTACAGTAGCAGCATTTGCAGCAAGTGAGGGTCATGCACATCCGAGGGTAGTGGAGTTACCAAAGACAGAAGAAGGTTGGCATTTGTTAGCATGTGAAAAACAGATCTTTACTTAAAGTAATTTCAGGTCTTGGGTTCAATGTTATGGGTGGCAAGGAACAAAACTCTCCAATATATATATCACGTATCATCCCAGGTGGTGTAGCCGACCGCCATGGAGGATTAAAGCGTGGTGATCAGCTACTATCTGTAAATGGAGTGGTATGAAGGCTTAATTTTCTATAAAAAATTTTGACTCGGATTGAGTTTTAATAGTTTTGCTGTAAAATCTCTAACAGCCGAAAACTTTGTTTTGTTATTCTTATTGTTATTATTATTTTTTCAATATTTTCAGTCTGTTGAGGGAGAAAACCATGAGAAGGCTGTTGAACTATTGAAGCAAGCAGTGGGCTCAGTAAAGTTGGTCGTGAGATATACTCCTAAAGTTTTGGAAGAAATGGAAATGCGCTTTGATAAGCAACGTACAACCAGAAGGCGACAATAAACTTATTAGTAAAATTGAATGTATGAGCTATGCAAATTTAACTAATTAATTGGTAGATTTGTTTATGCATATAACAAATTAATCTATTTCAAGTGCATTACACCTCGAATAGCATTTTGCCTCTCACAATTTGGCACTTGCGCAAATAAATCTATCTCATGTTTTCCCAATTTCGACATAATGATTAAATAAAATGTTAAGCTTATTTCAATATAATCGGCAGAATTTTAAAATAGATTGTATGCTAGGCGTGTAAGGAGAGCTATCAGTTGCGCAGATGTTAGCATGTGCACCTATGATGTCGAAAACTTTGGTTCAAATCCCGGTGAAAACGTACATAGTTGGCTATCACAGACCACTTGTTCATATTCAATCCCATGGCAGCCGGTTGTACGTACCGGATTGACCCGATGGAATCTTCATCGGCAAGGGCTGCCGCCTCAGTGTACGTGTTCGTCTTTTTTCGTCATGGGAGAGGCACGTCTCGGAGTGCCTTCTCCGTATGCTTTTGGTCCGTGCCGGGATTGAAAAGAACCCCGGACCCTGGTTCTGTTCCGTTTGCCAGAACCGCCTTCATCATCGGTCAGTGTCGGTGAGGTGTAACAGGTGCTTGGAGTGGGTACATTTCCGTTCTTGCTCTGGCCTAACTTCGCTACGGGAGTATAGTCATACTGGCTATGTCGCTAGGTGCTGTGCGAACTCAGCCAGCAGTGGGTCACAAGCGTCGCCGTCGTCGCCTTCGGCGTCCTCGTCGTCGGACTATGTGACCCCCCCGACCTCTCCCGTACGGCAATTTATGCAAAGACAGCACCCTAGCCCTACTATTGCCAGGCCAGTGTCGGGAAATGTATCGTTCCTGCAGTTAAACTGCAATGGACTGCGAGGCAAGATTGATGAGATTGTGGATTTTATGAGTCGGAAGAGCATATCGGTCGCAGCGATCCAGGAGACAAAGCTGACTAACACCTGCAGCTTGCACAGTTGTCACGGCTACAATGTGCTACGTAAGGATCGCTCAAGGAATGGAGGTGGGGGATTGGCCTTCGTTATACACCATTCCGTGCAGTATAGACCTATCTCGCCTGCGCTTGACGCTAGTGACCCATACATGGAATGTATGGGGGTAGCAGTCAAGTCTGGTACTGCCGAGATAGAGATATACAACGTGTATATACCGCCGGTTGGCAGCTGTGTCCCGATTAATGGCCAGGCCTACAGCCCCGACATAAGTGGGTTGCTATCTGGCCATAGTCGTCTGGTTCTGGGGGATTTCAATGCACATCACTCGTCATGGCATTCTCCCTTAGGCAACGACCAGCGTGGCATAGCTTTGGCAGAGCAGATAGATAGCTCCACGTTTTGCACGGTGAATGAGGATGCCCCCACTAGGATTACGAGGAGGTGCAGCAGCTCGCCAGACATCTCAATCGCATCCCCTGATCTCCTGAGTGACGTATCCTGGCAAGCCGTCATCTCTTTGGGGTCAGACCACCTCCCCATAATCCTCACCATCGACCGACCACCCGACTTCATAACCTCTGAGCGCCGAACGTTCATCAACTATAAGAAGGCCAATTGGACTGGCTTCAGAGAGTATACCAATCGCCGCTTCAATGAACTGCCACCCCCCTCTGATGTGCTTGTGGCCGAGAGGAAATTCCGAGACATCATCAACGCAGCAGCCGCTCGCTTTATTCCAGCCGGTCGAATACCGCAAGTGTGACCCAATTTCCCGGCGCAAGCAGTGGTACTCGCAGACGAGCGTGATGGGATTCGTGCTATGGACCCCGCTAACCCCAGAATCAGCGAGCTGAATCTGGAAATAAACAGGGTAGTCAACGAACATAAGCGGAATTTGTGGCTGGAACACTTGGAGCAATGTAACTTAGGCACCGGTGCAGGCAAATTGTGGGCCACTGTTAAGTCTCTCTCGAACCCCGGTAGACGGGACGACAGGACCTCAGTCACTTTTGGCGAGTTAACCGTGACTGATCCGAAGAGATGCGCCAGGTTGTTCAACCGTCAATTTATCGTGCATCCCGAGAGAGACAGGGCAAGGAGGAGAGCCATTCGCCGTATTCGTGGTCTCCGAGCCGATGAACAGCCATCACAATTTACCGTGGGCGAAGTTACGAATGTCATCCGTGGCGCCAAATCTTCCAAGGCGTTGGGCCCCGACGGAATCTCTACATTGATGCTGAAGAATCTGGATTTACCTGGAGTTGAGTACCTTACCACTGTCCTTAACCTGTCATTGAACACTCTTATAGTTCCCGATGTCTGGAAAATGGGCAGAGTGATCCCGCTACTGAAGCCTGGTAAAGACCCGAGTTTGGGGGAGTCGTACAGACCGATCTCCCTTCTCTCACCAGTGGCTAAGACGCTTGAGGCATTACTCCTCCCGAGCCTCGTAGGAGAATTTCCATTCGCCGAGCATCAACACGGATTTCGGAGACTGCACAGCACAACAACAGCTTTGCATGCCATCACCACACACATTTGCCGTGGCTTCAATCAACCCAGGCCATGTGATAGGACGGTCCTCGTGGCATTGGACCTATCGAAGGCATTCGACACGGTCAGCCATGCCAAATTATTTGAGGACATCGCCAACACGTCCCTCCAGCCAGGCCTTAAACGTTGGGTCGCGAATTATCTGTGTGGCCGCCAGTCATTTGTGGAATTTAGGGATAAGAAGTCAAAACACCGTAGAGTGAAACAGGGAGTTCCCCAAGGCGGGGTGATATCTCCGGCTCTGTTTAACCTCTACCTTTCCTCCATCCCACCTCCTCCAGACGGCATAGAGATCGTATCATATGCGGACGACTGTACGATCTTGGCATCAGGCCCCCCACCCATTGATGACATCTGCGATAGGTTGAACGTCTACCTCAACGAGCTTGCCTCATATTTCGCTGCAAGAAATCTGAAGATATCCGCCACCAAATCTTCAGCCACACTGTTCACTACAAATACGCGTGAGGTGAATTCTGAGCTGACTGTGATGGTCGATGGAGAATTGATTCCGACCATCAAGTGTCCCAAAATACTTGGCGTCACATTTGACAGCTCCTACACTTTCTCCCCACATGCCACAGCAATCTGCAATAAAGTCAAAAGTAGAAACAAGGTCCTCAAGTCACTCGCTGGCAGTACTTGGGGTGCAGACAAAGAAACCTTGTTGACCACGTACAAGGCAATTGGCCGGTCTGTGGTAAGTTATGCAGCGCCAGTGTGGTCACGTCAGCTTTGTGACACGCAGTGGAATAATATTCAGATCTGTCAGAATGCCGCCCTCCGAACTGCGACGGGCTGCCTCCTTAGTTCTCATGTGGACCACCTCCACCAGGAGACAAAGATCCTACCAGTGCGAAGACATAACTACATGCTGTCTAAGCAATACCTTTTGGGCTGTTATCGCAGAAATCATCCAAATCATCATCTTGTGGATAGATACCCACCGCCCAGAAGCCTTAAGGTAGATCTACATGATCTAGAGCGTGAGGTCCAGCGCTACAAGAGAGAACCTCTAGATCAAGCGGCATATCAAGCGGGTCTGAACAACATTCATGCAGACACGGTAGCAGACGCGTTAACTGGCTACCGGGTGAATGTAGTCCTTGGAGTACGACCGCCACCCATTGCACCCGAAGAAATCGACCTCCCCCGGCAAACCAGAGTGATTCTGGCTCAATTACGTTCCGGCAGATGCAGCCGCCTCAATTCCCACAGAGCTAGGATTGATGCCGACGTGCAAGATGTATGTCCCGACTGTAACCAGGGACCGCACGATACACGTCACCTGTTTAACTGCCCGGCCAGACCCACTCGACTCAGACCCAGATCCCTGTGGACGCACCCCATCTTAGTCGCGGAGTTCCTGGGTCTTGACACTCAACAGAATCAAGCAGACGAAAGATAGTACACAATAAACTGCTACAACAACAACAACAACAACTTGTTCATATTTATTTTTTTATTTACGTTTAAAAATTAGGTAAATTTTTTTAAAATAATGTGCATACTTGTATTGAGTTATTACAAAGGGTGTTACAGCAAAAACTAGTTTCATTTTCTTGCCATTTTAAAGTATGCGCTAAAGAAACTAACTTATTTAAAAAATTCTCAAGCAGTGAGTTGCGCGGGAAGGGGTTCGACAGGGTGCGCCTCTGGCGACCGACCACGGACCATAGCACACCTCAAGAACAACTTTTGCTAACAAATCGATTAATATGCTGCAAAGAGTGAACACGAATTTCAAAAAGCGATTTAATGAGCATAGGCGCAATGGAAGTCGCCATTTAGCCAATATTGTTGTTGTTGTAGCCACATTTTCATGTGGAGGTGGCGATCCTCGTCAAGCTCCTGTAGGTGGGCAAGCTCGTTCCAGTCCAAAGGACCGATCGCCGCGGGAACTGGGTGATCATAGGTTATTTAAAGGCGCCCAGGCATTCAGCGTCAGCATGTCCGCCTATGACGCTGAACGCCTGGGTTTGAATCCTGGCGGGACCATTTGTGAGGTACTATGCCATGCAAAACTTCTCTCCAAAGAGGTGTCGCACTGCGACACGCCGTTCGGACTCGGCTATAAAAAGGAGGCCCCTTATCATTGAGCTTAAACATGAATCGTGCAGTCCAATCATTGATATGTGAGAAGTTGGCCACTGTTCCCTAGTAGGATGTTCATTGGCAAAATTTGCAATTTGCAATAGCCCGCTTTGTATCGAGAATCATAGGTACCCCGTATATGTGCAAGAGCCGGTGCGGCCCGGCCTCTTACTTAGACTTCACTTGATACCGCTGATTGTCCGCGACTGTAGTTGCAGCTATTCCGTATGGAGCATTCTACTTTCCGCAACCTGTGGACGCGCGCGGTAGCTCGCAGCTAAGCTTCACGTGACGGCAATGAACACTGGGTCTAATAGATTGTTCATTGACCCCTCGAAGACTAAAGCTATGTTGTTTTCCACTCATAGCTGCAGGGACTTACATTTGGTTTATAACAACCATGCGATTGATTTCGTACGAAATATAATATGTTTAGGGGTTACTATTGATGATCAATTATATTTTGATAGACATATAGACAATGTTGTCATACATACCCATCTGGCCCTTTGTCGTTCTTATAACACTGACCTTGTGCTACGCCTTTCAGTAAAGTACAAACTGGTTCATGTATTAATTATGCCACACATTCTTTACTGTCTTGAGGTTTTTTCTGGTACTACCAAGCGCAACATGAAACTCTTGGCGCTTGCTCTAAACCGAGTAGTTCGTTACCTGTATTCCGTTAATTCCGATTTGATCATATTTCTCTACATGTGCGACGTTTTTTAGGTTGCCCATTTTGGAATTTTATTGACAATCGCTCATTAATATTATTTCGAAAAGGTTTGATTCAACAATCCCCATTTTTATACCCACCACCGAAGGATGGGGGTAGACCGATCCGACGATTTAGGGTCTTAGGCCCATAAAAGCCACATTTATTATCCGATTTTGTTGAAATTTGGGGCAGTGAGTTGTCTTAGGCCCTTCGACTTCCTTCGTTAAATTGGCCCAGATCGGTTCAGATTTGGATATCGCTGCCATATAGACCGATCCTCCGGTTTAGGGTCTTAGGCCCACAAAAGCCACATTTATTATCCGATTTTGATGAAATTCGGGACAGTGAATTGTGTACAGCCCATCGATTTGGGCTAACCATTTGGTTAGGCTCTTCGACGTCCTTCTTCAATTTTGCCCAGATCGGTCCAGATTTGAATATAGCTGCCATATAAACCGATCTCACGATTTAAGGTTTAGGGCCCACAAAAGAGGCATTTATTGTCCGATTTCGCCGAAATTTGGGACAGTGCTATGTGTTAGGCTCTTCGACATGTTTATGCAACTTGGCTCAAATCGGTCCAGATTTGGATATAGCTGGCATGTAGACCGATATCTCGATTTAAAGTCTTGGCCCCATAAAAAGCGCATTTATAATCCGATTTTACTGAAATTTGACACAGTGACTTATGTTCGGCTTTTCGACAACCGTGTCGTATATAGTTCAGATCGGTATGAGGTATATGAGTATAAGGTATGAAATTTTCACCGAATTTTGATGAAAGGTTGATTACATATATACCCGAGGTGGTGGGTATCCAAAGTTCGGCCCGGCCGAACTTAACGCCTTTTTACTTGTTTTTTTGTCGAATTGTTCATTTTTACCTGGTCACGCAGGGTTAACCAACTGATATTGCCCAGTACTAGGGGTTTTATGAATAATTCATTCCAGGTTAGAGTAGTCAGAATTTTCAACAGCCTACCTGTTACATTAAGACAATTTTCTCCTAGCAATAATTCGTATCGTGCTAAACTTTGTGAGTACCTTAAAAATTTAGAGGAGTAGTGGTAAATACGTCTATTGTCACAAGCAGAATATTAAAGTTTGCATATTGCACATCCAAGAAATGGCTTATGCTTTTTAATTCCTGTTGTTGCATTGCATTTTTGGGAACTTCTATCTTCGATTGTCATGGTTATCTTTATCTTTGGGAAAATGGTGAATAAAATAAAAGGTTTTTTTAATATACTGTATAAAAGGCCAATGTGTAGCATTCTGTTGTACTAATATAATCTCTTTGAAGAAAAGTATTATTTAAACATGAATCAGTTGACCCACTATTGCTGTTAAATATTTTTTAGTCATTAAGCATTTGTTACTTAATTATTATTATTAACTGTAAAACACCCTAATGAGTAGCCCACTGTAATTATCACCATTGGCCATTTTTGTGGTTTTTTGTTACATGTTCTGAAAGAATAAATAAATAAATTTCGACCACTACGCCAAAGCCGACTGGAACAAAGGGGATTATGAACTTCCAGAACTTGCCGCGGATGGCAAGAGATGCACCAGGTTGTTCAACCGTTAACAACATGTAAATATATATATATATAAATATATATATATATATATTGGGACCATAATTGCCAAAGTTGTTGGAAGTCGTAATAGAAGACGGCAGGCAAAATTTCGGCGAAACCAGACAACAATTGGGACTTTTTAGGACTCAAGAATTTTAATCGGAAAATCGGGTAATATAGAAGTTATATCGGCTTATAGTCATTACAGAACACAACAGTCATTACAGAACACAACATGCAAAATTTCAGTCGATTCGGACCCAAATTGAGCCTTACAGGGGCTCATGAAGTCAAATCTGTAGATCGGTTTATATGGGTGCTACATCTAAATCTGAACCGATATGCAATCCCCAACGACTTTTATCAATAGTTAGGTTAGGTTGGAAAGAGGGTGCAGATATTAATCCGCCCCATGCCACTATGGACATACACCTAAGCCTGTAATCGGCTTGTTGTGCGCTCTAAAAACTATAAAGTAAAATCAAAATCCTTAATTGTTTTCAATACCACTCCCCTAAGTTGGTTCATGTCTGGCATTGTGTCTCCACCTAAGTGCCGGTATCTGTTAGACGCGAAAGCCGGGCAATGACAAAGGAAATTTCCAACGCCTCATCATGCCCTACACATGCTATCACTTGCCGCACCGATTTTACATAAGTGAGCTCGTAGTCCTATGTGTCCCGTTATGATACCAATAACTAAACTGACCTCCTTCTTGCTTGCTTTCAGTAATAGCCTCGTCTTCTCACGATCTGGATCCCCCCATAGGATTTTCGCCGTCCTATCGATCGTTTCGCTGTTCCTCAATGTTGCATGCGCATTCGTCGCCCACTCCCTTAACTCGGACTGCATCGTCCCGAAAGGCTTCGGATTAACCAAGTTTATTGACGGCAGTTCCCTGGCCTTCACCGCCAAATGGTCTGCCCTTTCATTTCCCCTTACTGCGTTATGGCCCGGCACCAAAACGATAGGGATTTTCCCATCCTCAGAGAAGGCGTTAATCTCCTTCTTACACTGCAAGACTGTTCTTGACCTTACAGTCCTGGTTGTTATTGCTCTTATTGGTATTTTACTGTCGGTAGAGATGTTCACACTCGACGTCCTCACGTTAGCACCACACCACATCACGCATTCCGTGATCGCCCGGATCTTCGCCTGCAGGACCGTATTATGGTCAGACAGTCTAAAACAGATCTCAGTCCCCGGGTTCTCAATGTAAATCCCCAGACCTATCCTCTGTCCTCTAGCTTTGATCCATCTGTGTAACACGATCTTCCGGATGGCAATACTACTCAATCCAAGACTGTGCCGATGGCAGCAGTGCCTCGCACTCGACTTCAAGATTTATCTCAGGTATCCGATCGGAAACCTCTTCCATTCCCTTCAGGTTTCCTATCGTCGCCTCGATTATACCTCGATGGTATGAGCAGCTCCCATCCTCAATCCATTCTCCCATCGCCTTAAGTCTAATAGCCGCAGTGGCTGCCTCACACTTAATCTGTATGTTAATGGGTCGAATATCTAGAATAGTCTCCAGTACCCTAATGGGCGTGGTCCGCATCGCTCCACCTATGCCAAGACATCATGTTCTCTGAACCTGTTGTATGGTCTTTATGTTGCACTTTTTCTCCATAGCAGTCCACCAAACTACTGAGGCGTAAGGAAGTATTGGTCTATTCACGCTCCTGTAGAGCCAGTGGACTATCCTCGGATTCAGGCCCCATTTGGAGCCAACGGCCCATGTACATAGTGCCCAAAATCTGCGAGCCTTTTCAGTACGCTTCCGAATGTGACACCTCCAATATTTCAGTCTTCTCTGGGTCTAGCCCAGTCATATGCCATATGCAAGACCCTTTCGGCCCTTCCGTACAGCTCGTTCGGATCCTTACCCCATAGAAGTATTATAACATAAAATCCTTCCTCAGACAGCATCCGTAATAAGCCATTTATGGCGGTCACCCTTAGGAGTGGCGATAAAATGCCACCCTGTGGCGTGCCCTGTGCCACTTTCTCCCTTATTTTTATGGCATGGGACAAACAATTTATCCACCTTTTCTTAGCATATGGTTTATCCAGTCTCTAAGGAGCGGGTCTACCCGGTACTGGTTTAGCATTGGATCAATGTGTGGGTCCGCACATTGTTAAGAGCCCCCTCGATGTCAATGCATATCATCAGTGTGTACGTTTTGGCATCGAAGGATTCTTCTATTTTATGCACAACCTCGTGCAGGGCAGTCAATAGTTAGTATCTGTGCAAAATTTCAAGCGGCTAGTTTTTCGCGTTCGGCCGCTATCGTGATTTCGACAGACGGACGGACATGGCTAGATTGACTCTGAACGTCGAGACGATCAAGAATATATCCACTTTATGGAGCCTTAGACGAATATTTCGAGGTGTTACAAACGGAATGACTAGAAAAGTATACCCCCTTCCTATGGTGGTGGGTATAAGTGGAGGAAAACCAAAGTTCAATGCTGGTCATTACAATTCAATTACATTCAATTCAATGCTGGTCATTACTGCACTTGCAGACAGACACCAAACATAAATTCTGTAAAATACGTTACATTTGCATTGACTACATTCTCATATACACCCAGCAAGGCTTTGTGGTTGCTTTGCCTGTTCAAAAACAAACAAAACAGTGGTGTGTAAAATGGTATAAGTTTAATATAATTCTTGTAGCGGCCTGACGACTGATTGGAAAATTACGAACAATATCAAAAAAATATCAGTTTAAAATAAGATGTGTATTGATCGGACGACAGACAAAACAAATGGCAAAACGTAAAGGTTATCTATTGAAGAAAAGTGCCATGTTATATCAAAAACGCTCTCAGTTTATTGTACACTGAAAAAATGACAAACTATGATTAATTAAGAAATTTGTACATTTAATTAAAAAATTTACTAAAATCGGATCTATAAAGGAAATTGTATTATTGATCAACAATTTTGAAATTTGAATCTATGACAACCTCGAAAATCCAATTAAAGTGGTTACTAAGTCAATAGCAATTTATTTGAAATATGCTATTCCTTTTATGTAACCTTTTACTGTTTTAATAAAAAAATAAATAATTGATATTTTTCACATAAAAAACTTTTTATTTCATGGGATTAAATTGCAAAACATGAAATATATTGCTTAAATATTGTTGTTTTTAAGGCGTCGAGTTAAAAATAATCAACATATATTGCTTGAAAATATTTATATTTTTGCTTAATGGTTCCAGGGTTCTAAAAAAACGACAAATTGTCGATTCCATTTTGAGCCTCTTTTCGTTGACGGTCCACATGTGTTGCCTTACATCCCCAGCGCCCAAGTCAATATAATCTATATATGAATAATAATATATTAAAATAAGATGATATTATTAAAATCTTTTTCTTCCTATACATATGTATATAAAATTCAATTTGTGTTTGTTTTTGGCTTTGTTTGTTTGTTCGGCATAGACTCAAAAACGGCTGAACCGATTGCTGATTACCTTGAAATTTTGTTCAGATTGTGTAGGTTGGTCTGAAAAGAAACATAGGCTACATAATTTTTTGATATCGGGAGGGTGGCGGACCCTCCCCCTTACCCCAAAAACGCTACCCATATCCGAAAGTGGTCCGATGGGCACAATAAGGGTTTCTAATGAAAGGTATTGGATGTATTCGAAGTTCATGTCAATATGGGATTCAAATGAAAAGTATTAGGCAGTAGAATACAAATATGGCATAAAACCACCCTACAATTTTTCCCAATTGAAAATTCTTGTAACTGTGAAATGGGTAAAGATACTTAAATTTAATTTTTTTTAATTGCGTTAGCTATTCGGTGCAGGAACTGACACATCGGCGGTGACATTTGGTAATAAGGTTTTTGATGCTTTCTATAAAAAAAAAATTTATAGCAATAACCCTACTCTCTTGATAGCAGGTTCTATTTTATGTCAAAATCATTAATTCAGCTTTATTCGCTAAATGGCCATAAAATACTAAGAAAATTATTTTTTTATGCATGGGTTTAGGAAATAAAAATATTTTTTTTTCAAAAATTTTTAGAATTCAAAATATTTGAGAAATTGCTAGGTCAATACAAATTCTCTAAATTATGAATATACTAGCATAATCCCAGTCGCTTCGCTGCGTCGATAATACACCCTATATCACGGTGTAACTGTATCGCAATTTTAATAGCTTTAGCCTGATCCCTAAAGAAAGAACATTTTGAAAGTTTAAGTGCCTAAATATACGAATTTAAAAAAAAAATCTCTAGTCAGCCGAGAAATACTGTCAAGGTGTAACTGGATCGCAATTTTGGGATATTTAGCTCAATCCGTAAATAAGGTACCATTTTGTATGTTTTAGTAACTAAATGTATACATTTCAAGTCAATCTTCTAGTCATCCCTTACATAATCCCAATATGTATCTGTATACCTTATTCCACAGATGTAGCTCAGTCTACAAATAAAGTACCACTTTGTACGTTTTAGTACCAACATAAACGAATAACAAAAAAAATCTTCTAGTCGCTTGGTACATGTACGTGCCTAGACGTAAATGTATTCCAAATTTCAAGACAGTAGTTCAATCCGTAAAGAATGTGCCATATTGTACGTTTTAGTACCAAAATGTGCGAATAGTAACAATATTTTCTAGTCGTCCGGTACATACTGTCAAGATGTGCCTGTATCCCAAATTTCCGACCTGTAGCTCCATCTACAAAAAAAGTGCCAAATAGTACCAATTAGAGCACTTTAGTACTATTTATTCCACTCCTGGTACGATTTCAACATTTCATATTTGGTACAACTTATCGTGTATTTGTCAAGACATCGATCTTTTTTAGCAATTTTTTTTTAATTCTACCCTTTCCGTTCACTGTAAAAGTAAATAAGCTATTTCGTACTTAGTCAGCCAACATACATATGTTTCTTAGTAGAACCTGCATGTTAAATTTCAGAGCTCTAGTTCAATCCGTGAAAAAAGTATTAAATGGTTCCAAATACGGAACTACAAGTACGTTTCTTCCGTTTCCATTACTATGTTTCATATCTTTTCTGTCTACCCCCTCTATATCGCAACACCAATCATTCGAAGTTCTAGCTCTACCTATTCATCTATTTAGTACCTTTTTTGATACTAAACGATGGGTACTTAGACTAATCGGTACTAAACGTACCATTTACCCTCATCCGGTACTATTTTGGGAAAATTTTGTCACCAAATCTTATTTCTTCGAGATGCTCTTTAATTTCAAAGTCATTATTCTAGCCAATTATTCGTGCCAAATTTCATGACTCTAGCTTTAGCCGTTTGGGCTGGGAGTTGATCAGTCAATCATGCGTCTCTTTTATATATAGAAATAATCGTCTGAATCGTCTATAGAGCGATTCAGACCATATTTGACATTTGATGTTGATGTTCATGCGAGAAGACGTTGTACAAAATTTCAGCCAAATGGGATAAGAATTGCGCCCTCTAGTGGTTCAAGAAGTCAAGATCCCAGATCGGTTTATATGGCAGCTATATCAAAACATGGACCGATATGGCCTATTTTTAACGCCAACCGACCGACACTAATAGTATTTGTGCAAACTTTCAAGCGGCTAGCTTAACTCCTTCGAAAGTTAGCATGTTTTCGACAGACAGACGGACGGACATGGCTAGTTAAAATGCTATGAAGATTGAGAATATATATAGGTTAGGTTAGGTTTAAGTGGCAGTTTGCCATCAGACTCACGCAGACGTTTTCGTTCATTCTGATACCACAGAAACAGAAGAAGGAAGATGCCTTCAAGTTCCTCCCGTTGAACCATCCAAATCGCTTTAAAAAGTCCATCAAATTGCGAATGTTCACATCCGCTAAATCAGACAGTTTCTCAAAGAAATGAGAACCTAAGGTGGAACTCCTTCTAACTGCTAGTGCGGGGCACACACACAGAGGTGTTCTATAGTCTCTTCTTCCTCGATGTCCCTACAGCTTCTGCAAAAGTCGTTGCTGGCTACCTTCAGTCTGTCAGCATGGACACTATGACTGAGACGTCTGTTCTAGCCAATGACAGCAAAGCAGACCTCTTCAAGTCAGGATGAGGCCACATAGTTTTGGAATGCTCACAGCCCCCTCTTTGTGACCATCTATCTTTCGTTGCACTTCGGGCCCGGTCCGGAAAACTTAACTCACATGTCGCTAGAGGCATACCCACAGGTTGCAGTGTCCCTGGAGTGTGTGAGGTAGTTCATAGTCTCGCAAGCTCGCCCCCTTTAGAATTCCCTGGAATATTTATGTGGCCCGGCACCCAAAACAGGTGAATTTTGAACTGTTCAGCCATCTCGTTGAGAGATCTGCGACATTCGAGGGCGGTTTTTGAGTTCAGAAATACGTTCTTCAGGGATTTAATGACCGCTTGGCTGTCTGAGAAGATATTTATGCCAATCGTCGTAATGACATTATATCTTAGCCATTCCACCACTTCCTTAATTGCAAGGATCTCTGCTTGATACACACTGCAGTGGTGGGGTAACCTCTTCAAAATTACCAGTTCTAGAACTTTAGAGTACACCCCAAAGTCTACCTGGTCGTTTAGTTTGGAACCATCCGTATAGAAGTCTCTTAAACTACTGTTAAATATCGTAAAGATCTATCGTAGTTCCAATCGGTTCTTTCAGGAATAGTGGTACAGTAATTTTTACTTACTTTTAATCAAAAAGCGGCTCAATTAGGGTGTAATCCACACTGCCTGGGATATCGGATATTGTATTAAGGATAACACTGTGTCCGTAGCCGCCACATGATCAATGAGAAAGCTCCCTTAACCTCACGGCAGTGGTCGCTGCAATTTGGGTAGCCACAATGTCCAGAGGCATAAGATGTAGTATTATATTCAGTGCATCAGATGGTGTCGTCTTCAGTGCGGATGTAATGCACAAACAAGCCATCCTTTGGATCCGGTTAAGTATTGAGCAGTAGGTGGATTTTTGAAGTTCCGTCTATCAGACCACAACACCATATAGCATAATAGGTCTGACAACTGCAGTATATACCCAATGGATGACACGCGGTCTAAATCCCCAACTTTTGCCAATGGCTCTCTTGCAGGTGTATAGGATTTGTTGGATTTGAAGTTCAATTTCCTGTCCAGCAAAACACTCAGGTATTTTGTGCTTTCTGTAAATGGAACATTCTCTCCACCCAAGGAAACAGGTTCCACTATAGGCAACTTGTATCTACTGCTGAAAAGAACTACTTCTGTCTTGCACGAATTTATACCCAGACCACTTTGCTGTTGCACGTAGATCTTCCTAAAGTGTATCTCTTAGAGTGCTGGGAAACTTTCTCCTAACCGCAATTGCCACGTCATCAGCATACCCGACCACTTTTACGTCTTTTTCTTCCAGAGACAATACTATATTGATAATGGCTATATTCCAAAGTAGAGGAGACAGTACACGTCCTTGAGGAGTTCCTCTGCTCACACATCTTTTTAGATCCACAGATCCCAAGCCTGCCGTAATGCATCTTTTAGTAAGTAAGTTATTAATGAACTTTCTTATGGTAGAGTTGATGCCTAGAAACTTCAACTCCTTCATGATTGACATCGGTTTTACATTATTGAAAGCTCCTTCAATGTCAAGAAACGCTACCATTGTATATTTCTTGACAGCGAGCGAACCTTCTTGTAGCCGGCTAGGTCGTGAAGGGCTGTTTCAGTGGATTTGCCTTTACTATATGCATGCTGCTGCCGCAACAGGCGATCTCCAGGGATCTTTGCCCTTAGATATGTTTCTATCAACCTCTCCAAGAGTCTTCAACATAAAGGATTACAGACTAATTGGACGAACATCTTTCGCCTTCGTGTGGTAGGCTTTTCCGGCTTTCGGAATGATAATGACCTTGGTGTCGAGGAGTTACAAACAGAATGACGAGATAAGTATACCCCCATCCTATGGTGGAGGGTAAAAAAATATGTGGCCTGATTTACGTACCCAAGTGAGCTGAACCACAAAGGCAGTTGCTTGAAGAACATTACCGTTATAAATATAAATTGTTCATTTATTTATTTAATTATGTTTAAAAATTTACAAAATAAATGCAACATTGTATTGTTATTAATTATAAATTTAATGTTTTATCCTTAAATACAAGTGTTTCTAGTCTCTAAATTATAAAATTATATTCATATTCTCAATTTGTTATAATTTAAAAATATAAATATGTATTATGGTTGTATGCTATTCCAAAGACGACATCATTCAATCAAGCGGAGAGGAAAACCTCAAGGCAAAAGTCTTGATTTTCGAAACCTGGCGAAAATATTGAAAAATGTCGTAACTGGAAACTACACAGAATTTTGTTTTTGTAAAAATGATAAATAAATAAATCTCAATATGTTTAACTAAACTTAAACGAGAAACAAACAAAAAATGTAAAACAAATAGAAGAAATCGCATGCATTAAAAAAATAATAATAATAAAAAAGAAGTGTCAAATTTAACGAAACATAGAGTGTTGGATTCCGGCGTTATGCTTTGCTTTGAAGTTTAATTACCTAAAACTAATTTTGTAGTCATTACAATTAAATATAATAATGTATATCATTTACACATACATCGTTTTATGGTTTCTGTTTAACGTTCTATGAAATTAAAACAAAAATAATTTCACTCGGGAAGGAGGAATAGAGGAATTCTAGCGAAAAGTAAACTTGTTTATCTTCGAGTCAGCTGGTGCACCAAGAAAAACCTCTACGCGTGTCTCTCTCACAGTTGGGGAGACAAGCTTAGAACGTCCATTAGAATTTATTGTAGAATTTGTAAATTATTCGACAGTGTTGTTTCTCCTTTTTCTATTCAATAAAACTACGGTATCATATTGGGTTCCTGGGCAGCTCCTGTTGAGTATTTGGGCTTACAGACACAACCACTCTCCACCAGAACATAGTCCTGACCAGTCAGTGTAACCGGTCCGAGGGGTATGACCAAAAACAAATAAGGCACATAAGTTTGTGTACATTCGCCTCTGACCACATCACACTCCGAAGACCTGCAAAGATGAGTTAAGATATAGATTAATTTATATTCTAAATGCATATATACTTATGTCAGAAGAAGTTAAGATAACAGTTACGTAAGCTCTACTTACTCGCATACTTCGAAGACGACCTGCTGTAATAAATCAGGGAATTTTTGTACAATTGTAACCGGTTGACCTGACGTCAAGCTAACGCCATACATGGGAGCTGTGGTATTGTAACGTGTCTTGCATAAACGAGCCGGCGTACTTCTGCATTGGTCAACCTGTTGAGTTTGCTTCAAGGAACGTCCTATGAAAATTAAAAAAAAAAAAATAAAAACATTATTCGATAGCAACAGAGGTTGTAATGTTGTTGTGATTAACAATAAGAACGTTTATAGCTAATCTGAGTAAGAACACGAAGACGTTAAGAACCCGAGTGTAGATCTAAAGCTGCCATTACGCTACAGAGATGTCAAAAATAATTTCAAAAAGAGCAGCCCTGAGATTGTACACATCGCGTAATACGTACGAAAAATGTAATATGACAAATGGACAAGTCTTATGAATACAGAAAGTGACAGCTCATATGACATGTCTGATCGTGCTATTGGAGCTATCACCTTAGGGCAGGGATGCTAATTTGGATTTGGTGCTTTGCCGTTTATTTTGATTATTTTTTTGGTCTCGAAAATACCATCCAAGCAAGGAATTTGATAATTTCATGATTGCAAAAAGCGACAGACTTACAAACGGCACAGAAAGGATAAACCGACATAGCTAAGCCGTATCAGAACAAATTTCTGAATAAAATCATACATTTTATTACAGGCACAGTAGTGATACAGGTTTTGTTTCTGTAATAAATTTCATATAAATGTTTCCTTTTTGTAAGGTTTTGAATTGCTTCAACATGTTTCAATAAAAAGCAATGTAGGGCTACAAGCTCCCTTACGTAAAATTGATGCGACATGCCCTATACAGCATGCGGGGAAGATTATGAGACGTTGGAGCATTTCCTATGGCATTGCCCGGTATTCGCGTCTAACAGATACCAGCACTTAGTTGGGGACACAATGCCAGACATGAGCCAACTTAGGGGCGTGCCAGGGAAAAAAAGTAAGGATTTTGTAAGTAGCACGGAATTCCTAACAAGCCGATTACTGACTTGGGTGTATGTCCATAGTGGCATGGGGCGGATAAATATCCACACCCTCTTTTCAACTTAACCTAACTTCTATTTTGAAGTCAACAATTCAAACCCTGCGTTGCATACTACAATAGTTTCATGCTAAGACCCGAAATAATCAATTAGATTCTTAAAAAAGCACCCCAGCAATACATCGATTTACGTCTTGGTTCCAAAAACTCGCGACGCAAATTGAAATTCAAAAACGCATGCGTTAAAACATCAATTTCATTTTAATCTTATATATAAAAATCAATTTGTGTTTGTTTGTAGGTTTGTTTGTTTGTATGTTTGTGTGTTCCTTATAGACTCAGAAACGGCTGAACCGATTTTCTTGAAATTTTCACAGATGGTGCTTAATGACCCCGTGGTGAAAATAAGCTACTACATTTTTTGATATCTGAAGAGGTGGCGGACCCTCCCCTTACCCTAATTTTCAGAAACGCCAGATCTCGGAGATGGGTGGTGCGTTTTAAGCGAAATTTTGTGTGCTCTCATATAGTACCCTAACAATAAAAATTTGGTATCCAAATTTCGGATGGGGTACCTAGGGGAGCTGCCCCACCCCCAAAACCTACCAAACATATATTTAGAACAATCACGACTATATGGGACTCAAATGAAAGGTATTTAGGATAAGAAAACGTGCCAGGGGGACCACCCCAGCCCCCAAAACACCCCTAAATCTTTGGAACTCAAATGAAAGGTATTTGCGAGTTAAATACGAATCTGATATCCAAATGTGGGATCACGTTTCTGGGGTCCACCCCTTTCTCAAAACACCGGCCAAACAGGACTTATATACTGACCATGGGAATATGGGGCTTAAATAAAAGGTATTTGAATGCAGAATACGAATCTGATATCCAAATATGGGACCAAGTGTTTGGGGGGCCGCCTCTCCCCAAAAACTTCCCCAAGGGGACAAATTTACGACCATAGCAATATGGGGCTCCAATGAAAGGTCTTTGGGAGTAAAGAACGAATCTGATATCAATATTTGGGAAAAGTGTCTATGGGGCCACCCCGACCCCACAACACCACCCAAATAGTAAGTATTTTCTGACTATTGTAATATGAGGCTAAAATAAGAGGGTTTTTAAAGTTTAACACGAATCCGATATATTGGGTTGCCCAAAAAGTAATTGCGGATTTTTCATATTGTCGGCGTTGACAAATTTTTTCACTGCTTGTGACTCTGTAATTGCATTCTTTCTTCTGTCAGTTATCAGCTGTTACTGTTAGCTTGTTTTAGAAAAAAGTTTAAAAAAAGTATATTTGATTAAAGTTCATTCTAAGTTTTATTAAAAATGCATTTACTTTCTTTTAAAAATCTGCAATTACTTTTTGGGCAACCCAATATATTTTCAAGGCCAACTCACTGAGTGGCCGCCCATCCCCCAAAACACCCCCCAAGCCGGTCATGTTTGCCGACTATGAAAATATGAAATTTTGAGGGCAACGGCAATATGGGGTTCAAATAAATGATATATAGATATGAGAATAGAGCACGTTGATGATATATTTTCAGGGCTTAGAATTTGGGGGACCACCCCACTCACCAAAACACCCCTAAATCGGGCATATTTACCGACCATGTCAATGTGGGGCTTAAATAAAAGGTATTGGGGGGTAGAGCAAAAAATTAGACCCATTTTCGGGACCAATTTTCTGGGGGTCTACCCCTTTCCCAAAATACCCCACAAACAACAATTTTTTAGTGACCATCACAATACGGGGCTCTAATAAAGGTATTGGGGAGTAGAATACGAATTTGATATCCTAATGTAGGACCATATATTTAGGGCATCACCCTTTCCCCAAAACACCCCCAAAGGGAAAAAATTTTTTGACCATGCCAATATGTGGCTCAAATGACAGGTATTTGAGATTAGAAAACGAATTTGATAACCTATTTTAGGGCCATGTGTTTGAGGGACGCCTCATCCTGTAAACTCCTCTTAAGCCAATGGCAATATGGAGTTTAAATAAATGGTATTTGAGAGAAGAGCACGATGCTTTTTTTTTGTCAGGGCCAAGTATCTGGGGAACCACCTCTCCCCCGAAAACGCCACTAAATCAGACATCATGAGAATATCGGGCAGAAATGAAGTATTTTAAGAATGTAGTACACCTTACATCCAAACTTAAATTCGTAGACCAATAAAGATCACATGGGATTCAGATAAAGGCACTTATATTGTTAAACTGTTAGTCAAGCGATATACTATTTTCGTAGCATGGTATTTTACTAAAAGATATTTAATTGTCGAAAATAAATATTCCAAGGAAACTTTTGTTCCATATAAAGTAAAATAAGGCTCAGCGAAGCGGGCTCGGGTCAGCTAGTCTACATATATAAATCTAAATAAGTAATCCAATAACAGGAAGATATTTTTTTGCAGATATTTTCCATTCCTCTAAAGGTTTGATATTTAATGATTTATTGTCCACACAACAAGATAATTATCTTATAATTAGGTTACAATAAATAAAAAGCGGAACAAAACAGTGTTTAAAAATAAAAAGTGAAGTGATTTTTTAAGCAATGAAATATCAGTTAACTATGAGAAAAATTTAATTTGCCGTTTTTTAAATGTAATCCTGTTGCTGATGCATTGAATATCGTGTGGTAGATTATTCCAAAGACGTATGTTGCTAATATATAATTGTCGTTCAGACATAAGACTCCGTCTTCTAAAAGGTATTAACTTTCTCCCTCTATCAGATGGGCAAATCTCAATCTCTCAAACAAATATCTGGGTTTCTGTTCCACAATAACCTTATGTAAAAATATTATTGATCTGGTATTTAGAAGATTGTTGAGACAAGTCCAAATAGAGAATCTACATATTGCGAAACATGCTGACTCCTTATTGAAACCATACACATATCGGACTAAAGCTACATTCAATTTGCGGAGGCTCGAAGAATTACAATTCGAAAAAAGTTCAGAATTAGGAATGTTTTCGCCAGAAGAATTCGGATATTCAGGGGTGTAAAAGAAGTCTGCATGGCTGCAAAGTTAGCATGATCGGACCAGGTCAATGAACTGTTGCAAATCACGCCTAAATTCTTCGCACTTGATACAATATCAATCCTCTGACCATTAACGTAAATATCCGGTTGCCGCATGTTGAAATTCTTATTTTTGTGAACAACCAAACATTTGGACTTACTTGGATTTAAAAACAAACCATTTGCAGTCACCCAGTCATAAACGTGACGTAGGTCCGCGTTAAGTTTACTTACGCAGTCGTCTACATTGTCCACAAAGTCGCTTTGAAAAATCTACACGTCATCAGCATACATCGTAATCTGACCGTGTGCTAGTTCACGAGGCAAGTTGTTCGCATATAATGAAAAAAGAAGTGGACCTCAAATCGAGCCTTGGGGAACCCCCTTAGGTACGAACAAGGAGATAGATAATATATTCCCCGCGCAAACAGACTGCCGTCTATCGCTCAGATACGACATAATCAGACTCGTTGCCGTTGATGTGGAGTTAAAAAAATTCCGTAGTTTCATGCACAAATACAGATGATCAACCGTGTCAAAGCTTTGGAGTGATGCAAAAGAACCAGAAAGCCAATTTTGTTCTCATCAATGTCATTTCTAATCGATTGAGTCACTTCAACAAATGCAGTGCGGACTGTCTTTCTCACAACAGGGACTCTTGGTGAAGATATGCCGACATCTGTCCATTAAGGATTTTTTCGAAAACCTTAGAGCGGTAGCATAGAATTGATATCGGCCGATAATCAACGTTGGATTTGGGAATGGGAATAATCTTTACATGCTTCCAAATAATAGGATACACACTGGAGCTCAAAATTGTATTAAACAGGTACGTAAAGTACGGTAGGAGATATGGAAGTAACATTCGTACAAATCTCGGCATTTGACTTAACACGGACAAAAATCTCATAAAATTCCTCATGGCTAACACATCTAAACTCACAAGGACTCCGGGCAACAAAAACGAAAGACGGCCAATCATCATCACTTTAAAATTGCGTGTCCGTTTATATATAGGGTATGCTTACGAAGGTCCTGTTGAGTTTATCTGGGTCCCCATGGTATCGAGTGTTTGACTAGGGTTTACCCACTCCGATTTCATGTATCACCTTCCACTTACTCTTCGAGCCCACTGCGCAATGAAATCTTGAAGAATAATACTCCATTTTAGCCGCATTAATAAAACCGTTAACTTTCCTCCTGAGTTCTTCTTTCAGCTCTGGATACTTGAAACGCTTCCATCTACTGTAAGCCGAAGCTCTTTTAATCCGTATTGGAACTGTTGCATCATTGAGACGTAAAATGTTATCCGTCATTAAAGCCGTCTGCTGATCGAGAGTTAAAAGTGTAAATATGTCATCCCAGTTCACCTGGTAGACCACACCAACTAAATGTTCATAATTCAAATTACCGTGGTCAATGTCCTCCTCTTCCTCCCGCAAATAAAAATCGTAGGCGAAATAAATCAGACCATGCTTAGAGAAACATGGAACAGAAATCTGATCATACAATGATATCTTCAAAGAATTATTGACAAAGAATAAATCTAAGAGTGTATTGACGGTTGACGTGAAATGTGTGGGGTTTGTATTATTGGTGACGAATAGGCCAAGTGTCAACATAGCATCAGTCAGCGTTGAATCTATAAGTATGTTTGAGTAAAGTCGCCAGTGATTAAAACATCAGTATAACTCAGTGTTACGGACTCCAGTACAACCTGAAGCCCGTGTATGTCAATCGTATTATACAGACGGTAGATACAACCAACTAAAACTTTCTCACGATCTGAAGATAGTTCAACAAACACGTATTCTATCTGGCCCCCGAATTCAGACTTTAAACGAATTCTAGCTTTCACGTTTCTTCAGACATAAATGGCAACACCGCCTCCGCGTCTTCCCCTGTCAGATCTGAACACAGTATAACCATTTAAGTTGACGAGACCGTCAGCTATGGAAGGACTAAACAATGTTTCTAAACAAGGGATTTATCTTAAAATCTCCAACCGCATTACATCCCGTGGCCCGAACGTTGTGAAGTTGCCCTTTTTCAAAATTATCCAACCACCTACTGCTGGCACTGTACACTATTGCCGTGAAGGGCAAAAATAAAACCCAAAAAAAGTGCAAGTTTGTTTGTTTGCCATGAAGTGGTAACGCCATTTGCCAACCTATCAAAACACTACTGGAAAAAGTGCAAGTGCACTTATAGTAAAGATTTGTGCACGCAAATGTATAAATAATTGGTTTTAATTTTATGTTACCATTCACAGACGTACATCTACGTTTGCAAGTGGCCACACTTTTTGTACCAAATATATTTTGGCAATCCTAACAAAAGAAGTTCTACATAAGGGTGGGTATTCTATTCTGCTTTAGGAATAGCCGCGGAAATTGTTATTGTGTCCATATTTTCATGTGGAGGTGGCGATCCTCCACTCCAAAGGACCGATCGCTGCGGGAACAGTGTGACCATTGGTTATTTGAAGGTGCCAAAACCCCGCCTTTACGTATCGAGCATCATAGGCAGCTAAGCTTTTCATGGAATTGGAGTTCAATGTTCCAGCCTGTGTGGTGCTCACAGTTATCCCATGCTAGAAAATTTTAAATTGTTACACGAGCGATTTTTGACAACAATCAAATGTTTTTGTTTCCATGCCAAAACATGATTCTTTTTCTGCACTTATTGTATTCTCTATTTAATATATTTTATCACAAATAAATAAAGAAAAACGAACCATTGACACCAATAAAACAAACAAAAACCAGTAAGGAAAGGCAAAAGTCGGGCGGTGCCGACTTTATGAGACCCTACACCTACCCTATAAGTACAAAGTGGGAGCTACATCTAATTCTAAACCAATTTTGATGGATCTCGGCGGATGTTTTCAGATGGGTTATTAAACAACCCGTACCAAGTTTCGAGCAAAGCAAATATGTTCAAACTGTAATAACTACTGTTGACAATGACAAAATTATTGCAAATTACCCAAAAACCCGACAAATACATATAGGGGAGCTACATCTAAATCTGAACCGATTTTGACCAAACTTCTTAGATATTGTGGTAGGCATCGAGGAAAGCGTTGTGCACAATTTTGGCAAGATTGTTCAATAAATGCGCTTGCAGTGCGTCTAGAAGTGAAAATCGGTCGATGCACATATATGACAGCCTTATCTAAATCTAAGAGTCTATACGCCAATAAAAATGAATGTGCCAAATTTAAAGACTATCGGAATAACATTGCGACCTGTAGTTTGTACACAAATAAACATGGGCACTAAGTTATAATACCCTTTACGGCAGTAGTGGTGTAGGGTATGAAATTTTTGTTATACAGTTTGCAAGTCAAACATGTGGCAACAGGGTATTTTTGACATTGTTTTGGTTTTCATTGATTAGGCTTTATTGAAAAAACTTGCTTAAATAATTTTATTTTTATTTTATGTGAAGAGGACATATAGTATATGCGTTTTAAGTGACATTTGAGCAAGATATGTCAACTTAAACGATTGCAATTCAAAACCGGCAATTTTTTATTAAAAAATTGGAAAAACCTCTCGAGTTCTAAAAATGCAAATCCCAAATTTCCTATTTGGGGTTTTTATGCTTTTTACTTCATATGTCCCCACCCCTAACAAATTTTCGAAGTGCCGAGGAGGCCAATTTTAGGGGCCTGCCAAAAAGCTCCCAGACAACCTCGCCAGCACTTTAGCTCTAACCATTCCAAATTTCAAAGAAATAACTCTACTGGTTCTCACACGGCATATTTTTTAATAGTTTTTTCTCCCACTGTACGGCGTTAACCGAGACGGCGTAAATCGAGGCATTACCGTACATCCAACTGTGGACATCATGTCGGGTTATGGGTTATCGTTAACCGATCGCCACAATATTTCATATCTTGCTTATTGCGATCGAACGGAAAAAATGGCGGTATGCGTTTCAAAAAAAAAAAAAAAAAAAAACAAAAATTGTTTTTGGGAGACTTTAATATACATGCATATGTATGTAAACATAAATATTCCAATCGATCTACATTAATAAGAAATATTACAATATTAAGGGCCGATAGTTCAGCTTATTTGAGAGTTATAATCTTTTCGACTAACAGACGGACTTTAAATGATATGGCAATCAGAACTATACAGTGGGTTTTTACCAAGATTGTACATAATTTTGGGATATAACTGGCTTTTAAGTCCGCCTCTTCAGCTTGTCCTGAAATCGATATAGTTGAATTATCTTACTGTAAATCAGTTTTGATCGATTTTCAATTTTTTAAATGATCTCTATCATTGGTTAGTATTCATGCTTAGACGATTTTCGCGGTCGTCACCTCCATTTATTGTCTTCAGTGAGCCTGGCAATAAAAAATAGTTTTTATAATACGTTATATAACGCGGTAGTGAATGTAATTTTTCCCAATACTGTACTTCCAGTACTGAACCAATTCCCCTTCATCAAGATTTTTTTATATTTCCTGGACAATGAAGGAACATCGTCGACTATCCACAGTGTTGTGCAAAACAAAAGCAACGCAAAATAATCCTAAAATTCGATTAATGGATTCGATATGCATACAATGTGTTATAACCATTTACCTGACGTACTATAAGCCCTAAAAGCCATATTTGAAATCGGGATTTTAGACCAGTACTTTTATATAAATGAGGTTTTTTGTCAATAATGGTATACTTTCACGTGCGGGAAACAAAAATATCTAATTGAATTTAATGTCAATTGCACCATTTTCCAACTTGATTTTACATCTAAAAGGCATAGATTATATTTAGCGCATAATTACTGACGCAGATAACACATTTCCGTTTGGTTTACCGCTTCATACAAGTATTTATGTAAGAGAACATCATATCCTTTATTGTATTCATTGAAATGTTAAAGTAAGAGTTTTGTATCCAGCGGCAGAGTTGGCTAGTGGAAAATTTGTAATCACTTGCCTTATACGAGCTCTTAATTGAATTTGGAAACACGTTTCGAATAATTTTTATGTTAACATTTCCAAGATTAGGCCCAGTCAAGGTAAGCATTTGCAATACTTTGCGTCGTTTAAAGTATTTCTCTTTAAAAGGTTGGCCGCTGTTTATTCAGATTGGCAAAAACTACATTAAAATGTTGTTAAAAAATATAGGAGACACAAGTTAAAACCATTATATTGGAGTTTCCTTACATGAAAATAATCCAACAAAAGCTGGGATGAGGGCCATCTTATAAAAACCAAATAAATTTCGTTTTATTAATAAATATCTTAATTTCTCAAAATTTTCTGTTACATTTGAATGCTTGGAGCGTAAAGACTATAACCATAAATCAAATTTTAAAATATTTAAATATGACATCGATCTTTCGAAAATTCATATTTTTCTTTGTTTTTTTTCTCTTGCCAATAAGTTTGTTGTCTGCAGTGTATCTGTCGTAGTTTTTGACTGTAGGTCTTCTGTTGAGCATAGTTTTATAATTACCTATCCCCAGCATGATATCTATTTTTATATTGCAATAGGACATTTTGTGAACGTACAATTACTTCTTCTCGGATAAATTGTTATATCGTCTGTCTCCTACTTGAATGTGCGGGTATAATGTTTTGTGTTTGCTTTAAGGCCTGGTTATGCTCTCGTAAACATACCGTAAATGTTGGAAAATGTGTCAGCTGTTTTGTTTTGCTTTATGAAAACGCATGCGAACGATTACCGAACGTCTGTCGACCATAAACGAAAAGTAGAATTCAGTAAAAACAAAATTTTACGTTCCGTTTTCGTGTCAGGTGATAAAATTTGAAGTTTGAAGAAATTTCAAAACCAAAAACAAATTGTTTAGAAAACTGATTTTCTTCTATTCTATTTTCTTCTTCTCTGTGGCATTTATTACAATTTATTGTTAACTAGCTGGGCCCGGGCCCGATCCGCTGCGCCTTCTTTTACTTTATATGAAACAAAATTTTCCTTTGAATATTTATTTTCGACAATTAAAGAGCTTTTAGTGAAATTTCATGCTACGAAAATAGTATATAGCTTGACTAACAGTTTAACAATATAAGTGCCTCCATCGGATATTTATTGGTCTACGAATTTAAGTTTGGATGTAAGGTGTACTCCATTCTTAAAAGACTTTATTTCTGCCCGATATTCTCATGATGTCTGATTTAGGAGTGTTTTCGGATTGAGGTGGTCCCCCAGACACTTGGCCCTGAAAAAATATCAGCATCGTGCTCTTCTCTCAAATACCATTTATTTAAACCCCATATTGTCATTGGTTTAAGGGGAATTTACAGGATGAGGCGTCGCCCAAACACATGGCCCCAAAATTAGTTATCAAATTCGTTTTCTAATCTCAAATACCTTTCATTTAAACCACATATTGGCATGGTCGAAAAAAGTTTACCCTTTGGGGGTGATTTGGAGAATTCCAAATACCATTATTTGAGCCCCATATTGCAATGGTCAGTAAAAAATTGTTGTTTGTGGGTCCCGAAAGTGGGTATCAATTTCGTGCTCTACTCCTCAATACCTTTCATTTAAGCCCAACATTGTCATGGTCGGTAAATATGCTCGATTTAGGGGTGTTTTGGGGAGTGCGTTTTCTAATCTTAAATACCATTCATTTAAACCCCTTATTGCAAAAGCCAGAAAATATGTTCGGTTTGGGGTATGGGCCCTAAAAACTATGAATATTGAGCTATTTGGGGGTTGTTATGGTGGTGGGACGTCACCTAGACAGTTGGTCCTGAATGTTGATATCAAATTCATGGTCTACTCCCAAATACCTTTCATTTGAGCCCAAATTTTTCATAGTCGGCAAACATGACCGTTTTGGTGACTTGGCCCTGAAAATATATATCAGATTCGTAAACTCTGAGCTCTAATTTGTTTGGTGTTCATCGTCATTATGAGAAGCTCAGCTGAGAGCTACCGGGCACAAGTTGCGATGAGTTAAAGGCTTTGTATACGGAGTATCTGCTATTTAAGTCGAAGACAATCGGCGGTATCGAAGGTGTTTGCTTAAATACTGAGTGCCTGGGGTACTCGATGAGACAAGGCGATCTTTTGGCGTCTTTTAATAACCAATGGCCATAACGATCGCGCGGTGATCGATGACCGGAACGAGCTTGAAGAGAATCGCCACCTCCACATACAAATGTGGCTACATCATCAACACCAAGTGATTTCGAAAACTGTAAATCCCTTCCCAGAATTTATTTTGCGTCTATCGTTATGGCATATTGCGCTCCCTAAAATGTTGTGTGAGTCGCAGTATTGTCCCAATCCAGTCCATGTCTCCTGAAATCCTACTCAGTCTGCCCTCCGCATCCATAGTGTCAGGGCGGTGACTGTCGATCCATCTCCTCGTTGTTAAATGCCCTCTCAATATTCGAGAAGGCCGTCATTGCGTACCCCTTCAGTTGGAGAGACGTCTCAACTTCAACAATAACTGCGTGGAGGGCCGTTTTCTCCAACCTGCCCTTGAGTTATGCCTGAAGTTCTTCGGCGTCAGATTTCTCTCACCTTCAAGTCTTTTTTTGTTAAATTTTTTTTGTTTGCATTGTCAAATGCTACGTTTGGTTATAAGAATAATTGCCTATTTACATTTAGGATACATTTGTTCCACATTTACACTACATTTACGAGAGCATAACCAGGACTTTACTTTTGCCCTAAACTCACACATTTCGCTATAATTACGCCTACAAATAAGATACTGACGAATTTTATACTATTTTGTATACGCACTTAAAATTTTTGGTCTTAAAGATTGCATTAAATTTGACGAAATTCTATCTTCTTATGGCAGTTTATGATTTTTTTTTGCCAAAACTTAAAAATTTTGATACGTTTTGTGTAAACTCCTTTCTCAACAATCCCTAGAAAAATTTGTCCGTACAAACTCAATTAAAATCCATAAATTTTGCTTCACCTATACTAAAAATTTAAGGCGTTGGTTTTGTTTTGCAAACTAATTTTTGGACTATTTTCATTTATTACGCCCACCACCGAAGGATGGGGGTATATTCATCCGTTTGCAACACATCGAAATATCCATTAACGACCCTATAAAGTACATATTTTCTTGATCAGCGTAAAAATCTAAGACGATCTAGCCATGTCCGTCCGTCTGTCTGTTAAAATTACGCTACAGTCTTTAAAAATAGAGCTATTGAGCTGAAACTTTGCACAGATTCTTTTTTTTGTCCATAAGCTGATTAAGTTTGAAGATGGGCTATATCGGACTATATCTTGATATAGACCGAATCGTCGGTCCAATCTCTCGATTAAGGGTTTATTGTCCAATGTCGCCAAAATTTAGGATAGTGTGTTGTGTTACGTCTTTCGACATCCTTCGTCAATTTGGCTGAGATCCAGATTTGAATATATGGCTGCCATATAGACCGATCTCTCGATTTAAGGTTTTGGGGCCATAAAAGGCGAATTCAATGTCCGATTACGCCGAAATTTGGGACAGTGAGTTGCGTTAGGCTCTTCGACATTTTTCTACAACTTGGCCCAAATCGGTACAGATTTGGATATAGCTTTCTTAAAGATCGATATCTCGATTTAAAGTCTTGGCGCATTTATAATCCGATTTCACTGAAATTTTACATATTGACTTATATTATGCTTTTCGACATCCGTGTCGTATATGTTTCAGCCCAATGCTATACATAATTGAAGAATGACTTATACTTATTAGGTCCAAATCGGAACATGTTTCGATATAGCTGCTATGAGGCATAAGGTATGCATTTTTCATTGAATTTTGACGAATGGTGGTTTACATATATACCCGAGGTGGTGGGTATTCAAAGTTCGGCCCGGCCAAACATAACGCCTTTTTACTTGTTTTTATATCTTAAGGCCAACAAAGCTACAAAGCGGGGAAAATTTTATAGAGTTGCAATCTAATATTGGTTCAGAATTTCTCTAGTAATTTTGTGTTGGGTACACGTTTAACAATACTACGTTCATTTCAGATGTTAAAAACGTTGATTTTGTTTTTCACATCACTGTATGTCAAAACGTTTTAGTTATGCACTTCGAGAACTAATATAAGCGAGAACTGCCTTTCTAGTTGATAAAAAAATACGAATTCTTTAACCAAAAAAAAAAAAAAAAACAAGTAAGAGCGTGCTATGTTCGGCCGGGCCGAATCTTATATACCCTCCACCATGGATCGAATTTGTCGAGTTCTTTTCCCGGCATCTCTTCTTAGGCAAAAAAAGGATATAAGAAAAGTTTTGCTCTGCTATTAGACCGATATCAATATATGGTCCGGTTTGGACCACAATTAAATTATATGTTGGAGACCTGTGTAAAATGTCAGCCAATTTGAATAAGAATTGCGCCCTTTGGGGGCTCAAGAAGTAAAATAGAGAGATCGATTTATATGGGAGCTGAATCGGGCTATAGAGCGATTCAGACCATAATACACACGTATGTTGATGGTCATGAGAGAATCCGCCTTACAAAATTTCAGCCAAATCGGATAGGAATTGCGCCCTCTAGAAGCTCAAGAAGTCAAGTCCCCAGATCAGGTTATGAACCGATTTAAACCATACTTGGGACAGTTGTTGGAGTTCATAACAAAATACTTCGTGCAAAAATTCATTCAAATCGGATAAGAATTGCGCCCTCTAGAGGCTCAAGAAGTCAAGACCCAAGATCGGTTTATATGGCAGCTATATCAGGTTATGGACCGATTTCAACCATACTTAGCACAGTTGTTGGATATCATAGGAAAACACGTCGTGCAAAATTTCATTCCAATCGGATAAGAATTGCGCACTCTAGAGGCTCAAGAAGTCAAGACCCAAGATCGGTTTATATGACAGCTATATCAAAACGTGGACCGATATGGCTCATTTACAATACCAACCGACCTACACTAATAGGAAGTATTTGTGCAAAATTTCAAGCGGCTAGCGTTACTCCTTCGGAAGTTAGCGTGCTTTCGACAGACAGACGGACGGACATGGCTAGATCGACATAAAATGTCGCGACGATCAAGGGGTCTCAGACGAATATTTCGAGTAGTTACAAACAGAATGACGAAATTAGTATACCCCCCATCCTATGGTGGAGGGTATAAAAACAACTTCACATACGCGCTTTTGTTTAGTCGCTCCAGTTTTAGACCTTAGATTAATTTTCTTAATACAATAAACTAAAATTAATTTATACAACAAAAAATAAAATAATTTTTGGTATAAGTGAAAAATTCAATTTTTATGGAAGGAAATAAGTAAAGAAAAACTAGTTGAAACCCCGAATAACATTTTATACATCAAGAATAAGAGGAATTATTAGTATAAAAAACTGCCACCAATTCTGCAAGAATTTATCGCAAAAGTACATGTACTTTTATCGTAAACAAAATCCAACGTTTTTCAGAAACGAAGTTTACATGGCGAAAATTTCTTTTATGTGTACCAACTACCATCGTATTTCATACTACCATGTTACGAGAAGTGGGAGCACATTAAAGTTACTGATCTAATTAACGCCTCGATGTGTACGTTTGCCTTCTTGCTTTTTCAAAGTAGGTTATTATGTATTTTCTTTCTTACATATATATCGTTTACTTACACAAAACTAATAGCAAATGGTATATGCCTTATAGCTACACGCAAACAAATAAAACGTTAAGACATTTTTACGAGAAACAAAATACTTGTATTACGAAAGTTAAAAACCCCTTATCATATCAAATGGTAACCATAAACGTAGCATTATGGAATGTAACTAACTTCGTTTATTGTAAACCCTTTAGAGTCTTCGCCTACGTTTAAAGTACCTTTTTTTTGTTGTAAAACCAACAACTTTTTAATGACAAAAGTGTTTCAATAGTCGCAAACAATTATTCGTTTAAAGGACCAATAATTATTCCCTTGTGCCTCTCCAACTATAGAGAGGGAGAGGATGAGTATTTAAACGTATAGACCAGTGAGAGATAAATAGTGATGGGCGGATGGTAAACTCGGAAATTGAAAATTTCTAAAGTTTCGCCATAGGCTAATCACTTTGCGCTCTTCCCTAACGGATATATTTTTTGGACGCCCAGGCCGAGGCTTTGAAGTTAAATGCCGGTTTCTTAGTAATTAATTATTATGCGCTGGACAGAAGAATACGTTCTTCTAACTGTTCCACCAATATTTCT
The DNA here is from genome assembly GCF_963082655.1 of Stomoxys calcitrans. Classification (NCBI taxonomy): domain Eukaryota; kingdom Metazoa; phylum Arthropoda; class Insecta; order Diptera; family Muscidae; genus Stomoxys; species Stomoxys calcitrans. Next base: position 100,796,408 of record NC_081552.1, read on the forward strand.
AAAGCTTTGTCCTTCTTTCCACAATTTTATAATTATTTTTCTTTCAGATATGCATATTTCCTTTCCTTTAGTTTCCATGTTTCCAAATTTATTATTTTTTTAAAAAAACACGTGTAACTATAACTTGTTATGATAATGAACTGAAACTGATCAAAAATAAGAACAAGCATCATAAAAAGTAACGGTACTTTCGAAGTAAACAAAGTGAACGCAGACTTTTTGGTTGTCATAGTTTCTTCTTATGAGACAAAAGTACCGTTAGAACAAAAAAGGAAAAGCAAACTTGTATTTTTGTTTTCTAATTTAAGAAATGTAAAGAAACAACATATACAACATAACTTAACTTTATTTATTTTTTATGTTGTTTTTTAATCATTAAAAAAGATATTGTCACATCAACGCAGACTTTATGGACTATGTATATATATGTATATATATATATATATATATATATATATATATATATATAGCACCTTCCATATCGGCAAATATTTGGCATAGCTCATATATATTTAAAAAAGCACGCCTTTAACTGTTTAACTGAAAAAAAATATATTTTTGTCACAAGTTCTTGCAAGAATTTATCGTAAAACAAGAAAAATCGTGCTTTTTTAAATACGTATGAGCTATATCCAGTTATTGACCGATATGAACGGTACTTGTCAGGCAAATCGTTAGCAAAGTTGTCATACTAAAACGAACTAATTTCAGGCAAATTGCGCCCTCTAGACGCTCAAGAAGTCAAGACCCAAGATAAGTTTATGTGGCATATGGCCCATTTACAATCCCAACCGACCTACACTTATAAAAGTACTTGTGAAAAATTTCAAGCGCCTAGCTTTACTGCTAGGCGTGCTTTCGACAGACGGACGTGGCTAGATCGACTTAAAATGTCATGACGATCAGCAATATACATACTTTATGGGGTCTTAGACGAATATTTCAAGGTGTAACAAACGGAATGACGAAATTTGTATTAAAATTAGAATAAAAACATCTAATTTTATCGTAAACAAAATTCCACATTTTTCAGAAAAGAAGTTTACTTGGCGAAAATATCTTTTATGTGAAACGAATTATTTGTTTCCGTGTAGATAAACGTACTTTCTAACAATGCACACAGTATTATAAGAAAAGCAAGTAAGGAAAGGCAGCTACTCTAAAAGTATAAATTGGGTGGTGTCATCAAATTGACGCTTTATCTTAACGTGAACTGATTTCAGCAGAGGTAGGTATTCAGGTGTTGTTCGCCTTGCCAAAACAGCATTTGTAGTGTGATTTTCAATTTTCTTAAACTTTACAAAAACATGCTTTTGAGTGCGAGATATCTGTTTTGGTGGACATGATTACTATGACGTCTTGTATGTTGCGTGTGTTTCGAAAATCTTGCCAACTCGATTACGAGGATTCTATAGTGTCCATGTTTAAGGAGTTATCGAACAAGATCTAAAGAGCTTGTCGATTAATCAAATTATATTTTTTTAAATTATTTTTTGAGATCTTATTATTCAAATATTTCTCATATATGTACGACAATATGAATTGTATATAGGCAAAACGAATGTGATTTATTTGATCTTCCTTGTTCAACGAAAGCCAAATATTGTTATCCCAATCGAATGAAATTTTGGCCAGGTAGCACCTATATGATCAAAAAAATGCAGACAAATGACGGATTCATTTCATTTGTTTTTAAGCTTTTGTAACACCCCAGCGATTAATCGATTAGACGTCCTAAATTATTAGATTTTTGTTCATTTGAAAATGTGTCATTTTTCATTGTACGATTATTTGAAAAGTCACGAATAATCGAATAACGATTAATTAAGTGTAAACCCTAAGAAGAACGTGTCAAGTAAATTGGAAATTTTGACCGAATTTTACCCGAATTTTTGCAAAACACCAAACGTTCAGTCCAAAAAAATGTGTTTTTACATATTGAGAGAACTAAAAATACATAACACATGCAGTCACATTTTCATTTTGGACATCGCTGTTCTAGATCAATCTGTAAAGAAAGTAAGTATCATGTTGTACGTTTTAGTACAAAATTTACGTATTTTAAAAACATCTCCCAGTCGCCCAAAATAGACTGTCAATGTGCACCTTTATCCAAAATTTCAGAGCTCTACTTCAATCTGTGAAGAAAGAACCATTTTGTGCGTTTAAGTACCTTAATGCACGAATATAAAAAAAATCTTCTGGTCACCCGAAACATACCGTCAAGGTATATGTGTATCCCAATTTGGAGAGCTTAAGGCCAATGTGACAGAAAGTACAATTTTTTACGTTTAGTACTGAAATATAAGAATTAAAAAAAAAAATCTGCTCGCCCGATAATACCGTTAAGGTGTAACTGTATTCCAATGTTGAGAGCTTTCGCTCAATCTGTGAATAATTAAAAAAAAAAATTTCGATTCGTGTAATATAAACTGTCAAGGTGTATCTGTTTCTAAAACTTAAGAGCTCTAGCTCAATCTGTAAAGAAAGTATTAGTTTGTATAGCTTAGTACAAAAATGTACGAATTAAAAAAAAAAAAACAAAAATCTAGTTGACCGATTAAAAATGTCGAGGTGTAACTGCATCACTATTTGGAGAACAGTAGCTCAATCTGCAAGGAAAGTATCATCTTGTATGTTTTTATCGGATATGATGAGAATATCGGACTGAAACGAAGTTTATTAAGATTGGAGTACATCTAACATCCAAACGTAAATGACTTTAAACGCTCCGAGCGAATTCGTAGACCAATAAATATCATATGGGATTCCGAAAAAGGCACTTATATTGTTATACTGTTAGTCAAGCGATATACATATACTATTTTCGTAGCATGGTATTTCACTAAAAGCTCTTTAATTGTCGAAAATAAATATTCAAAGGATAATGTTGTGCCAGATAAAATAAAAGAAGGCGCAGCGGAGCGGGCCCGGTTCAACTAGTCTTACTATAAAACTAATGGGCCCGGTTCAACTAGTCTTACTATAAAACTAGTCTTACTATAAAAACTTTCGATTATGCAACATCGAAAGTTTGTGTTCGTTTGTCTAAAAAACTGTGACCCCACTACCCAGGTGTAGTTTTTGTTTGTAATGGTGTTGCCTACAGAGAGTGGAAAAATGTTACTTTTCTTCCACCGTGCCAAGTCTACGATAAAGAAAAGAAAAATTAAATCAGCTGCTATCATTTCATAGGCACCTAAATCAAAATAACGGCATTCACTGGTTATTATGGAAGGAAAAAATTGCTGAAATGACACATATGAATATATGAACTTCTTCGTTTGAAAATGCAAAAAGTGTAACACTATGAGAAGGCGACATTTGTAAAATGTTGTCCCGTATAGGTGTAACATTTTTATTCAGAACGGAAATCACTACAAGATATCTGCACAAAAATATCTCATAGGGAAGCATTACAAAAGCAAGCAGTACAAAGTTAATGTCACCGACGATGAGTCTCTCCTTGAATCCATTAGTTACTTAAATTGTCCATAAAACAATTTGCAATATATTTATCCATTTCACAGTATAGAAGGATTTTGAGAATTTTTCGATTTCGAACCAAAGTGAGGTGATTAGCCCAAATCGAACGAACACATATACGGGAGCTTTATCCAAATCTGAACCGATTATTTTCAATGTCAATGGGCTTCGTCTCAAGGCCGAAAAAGATGTCTGTGCCACATTTGATGACGATCAGATGAATATTTCGACCCGTACTTTGTACACAAATTAATGAGGACAGACAAACGGACATAGCTAAATCGAATCACAATGTGATTATGAGTCGATCCATATTGTTATCAATGGGTCTAGCTCTCTTCCTTCTGAGTGTTACAAACAAATGCACTAAGTTATAATACCCTGTACCACAGTTGTGGTATAGGGTATAAACATTGCGCAATTTTTTTTTTTAATATTTGCATTTGCATACTTTGGGATGCGTTTGATTTTTGGGTCGTTTTACATAATGCAAAAACACCCAAAATTTGGGTTATATTTTCCTATTCAATTTGGGACGAATATGATTGGCGCCCACTGCCATGGCGGCATCATAGACATTGACCAATGAACGAAAAAGGAGAAACAAATCACTGAACAAACTAGTTCTGTGGTTTAAAAATTAATAATGTGAGCTGAAACATTGCACAGATAATTATTTTAATCATAGGCAGGTTATGTTAGAAATTGAAATACCTCGGACTGTATCCTGATACAGCTCTGCAATTAGACCGATAATCCGATTTCGCTTAGTTGCATTTGACCCTTCGACGAATGATCCAAATCGGCAAGTATTTTCATACAGCTACCATTCTTTCCCTCAAGGTCTTAGACCAAAAAAACTCACATTTATTATCCGATTGTGTTAAAATGTGGTACTGTGGCCTATATCGAACCATATTTGGGCAAAGCTGCCTTTAATATGCTTGAGCTGAAACATGAATCTGACAGCACTCATTTATATGTAAGAAATTTACCGCTGCTCATCAATGGAATATTCATGGGCACATTTGCATTTTTACACCCACCACCACAGGATGGGGAACACTATTCCAGTCATTCGGTTTGTAAAGCCTCGAAATATTGATTTGCGACCCCGTAAGGTATATATATTCTTGATCGTCTTGACATTCTAAGTTCATCTAGCCATGTCCGTCCGTCTGTAGAAATCACGACAGCGGCCGAAGGCGTAAAGCTAGTCGCTTGAAATTTTTAACACTTCTTATTTGTGTGGGTCGTTGGGGATTGCACATGCGCCATATCTGTTCAGATTTGGACATAGCTTCCACATAAACGATATCCTGATTTGTTTTTTTGAATCCCTGCAATCGTTACCCGACTTGGCTCAAATATTGCACGGAATGATTTGTTATGACTTCCAACTACTACTACTAACTAACATTCACTAAGGAACAGGGGATACTTCTCTAATATCAATGAGTGCAGTTCGATTAAACTTTAGGCTCAATGATGAGGGGCCTCCTTTTTTATGCCGAGTCTGACCGGCGTGCCGCACAGCGACTCCACTTGGTAGAGAAGTTTTAATACTGCAGGATACCTCGAAACCATAATTAAGGTTATCCCTTTAATTATGGAAATTTTTTTGCTGATGTTCACACCGGGATTTGTACCCAGGCGTTCGGCGTCATAAGTGAACATGATGACCTCTGCGCTACGGTGGCCTCCAACAGCCATGTCGAATACGGTTCGAACCGATCTCCTGATTTGACGGCGCGCCGCGGCGTAGCCCAAAAGCGATTTTTTAAAGTGTCAGAGAGTCCAAATGAATGTCGCAAAACCCAAATTTTGGGTTTGGAAATTGTGACATTTACGCATTCCACGGCACGATCCGCATCCTTTGGGTGTGGCCACACTAATTCGTGAAAAACATATCATGTCAATCCTGGTAATTTATCCAGATCTTCGGTGTCCAGGATAGATGTTATTTTCATACAAATTTCATTGCACTGCATTATATATTGTACTAAAATAAAACACAGTTATTGTATGTCTTTGGGTGCGACTCTTTACTTTGCCGTTTCAGTGCCGAAAAAATAGAAATGATAACCCAAGGTAGAACTCCTTCTGACTGCTAGTGCTAGACACACACACAGAAGGTGTTCCAAAGTCTCTTCTTCTTCGATGTCCTCACCGCTTCTGCAAAAGTCGTTGCTGGTAACCTTCAGTCTGTCAGCGTGTTTTCCGATTAGACAGCGACCTGTCATGACGGGCACAATGACTGCGACGTCTGTTCTACCCAGCGACAGCAAAGTGGTAGACCATTTCAAGTCCAAATTAGGCCACATAGTTTTTAAATGCTCACAGCCGCTCCTTTGTAAAATCTATCATTCGTTGCCCTTCGAGCCTGATCCTGAAAACTTAGCTTATATGTCGCTAGAGGCATACCCACTGACACATTGTCCAAGGGCATTAGTTGTAGCATTAAATTCAGTGCATCAGATGGTGTCGTCTTCAGTGCGGCTGTGATGCACAAACAAGCCATCCTTTAGATCCGGTTGACAATTGAACTATAGGTGGGATTGTGAAGAGCCGTCCACCAGACTACAACACCATATAGCATTATAGGTCTGGCAACTACAGTATAAACCCAGTGCATGACTCGCGGCTTTTCTGCAGGTTTATAGGTCAACACTTGTCCTTTTTGCCCTTTCCAAAATGTTGGACTTGAACTTCAATTTCCTTTTCAGCAAAACACCCAGGTATTTGGCGTTTTTTGTAAATGGAACATTCTCTTCTCCCAAGGAAAAAGGTGTCACTGTAGATAACTCGTATCTACTGCAGAAAAGAACTACTTCTGTCTTGCACAGATAAACGCCTAGACCACTTTCGGTGGCCCACTTCGTTGTTGAACGTAGAGATTCCTGAAGTATATTTCTTAGAGAGCTGGAAAACATTCCCTTTACCGCAATCACCACGTCATCAGCATATACGTCCACTTTTACTTCCAGAGACGATAATATATTGTTAATGGCTATATTCCAAAATAGAGGAGATACTTCACCTCTTTGATCCCAAGACTGCCGTAATGCATGTTTTAGTTAGTAAGTTATTAATAAACTTTCTTACGGTAATGTTGATGACTAGAAACTCCAGCTCCTTCATGATTGACGTCAGTTATGCTTTATTGAAAGCATCTTCAATGTCAAGAAATGCTACCATTGTGTATGGCTTGGAGCCGACTAGGTTGTTAAGGACTGTTTCAGTGAACTTGCCTTTACTATATGCATGCTGCTGCAGGGACTGGCGATCTCCGGAGATATTTGCCCTAAGATTAGTTTCTATGTTTTCTCTCCAGAGTCTTGAGCATAAAGGATGACAAACTAATAGGACGAAAATCTCTCGTCTTCTTGTGGTAAGATTTTCCTGTTTTCGGAATGAAAATGACCTTCGTGTCCCTCCATCCCAGAGGCCTCAGATGTATCCTCCACGGAGCTACCGAATTCCACCCAGGATTTGTTCTGAGCCTTTCTCAGCTTGCCTTTATACTTTCTTAGCTCAGCCGTATAGTTCTGCAGTCCTTCCTTTGACCAACCAGTTCTGGGGTCTACCATGGCGGTCGCTGTTTGCCCCTTCGCTTGGCACTAGGACATGCTTCGTGATCCGCTTGACCTCTTCCTTTTCTGGTCTAGAAGAGTTAGTCGTGCAGAATTTGTGCTGAAATTTATCCCAATTCACCTTTCTTCTGTTAAGCCGAGGGACCACTTCTGCAGTATTTTCTCCAAGGCTGAAACTAATACAACGATGATCAGAGAATCTGTGGTCATCCAACACTTCCCAGTCGCATATTCTTCCACTTATATCTTCCGGTACAAAGGTAATATCTAGTACCTCCTGCCTGTTCCTGGTAATAAAGGTCGGTTTATCCCCTTTATTACAAATCGCCAGATTGCAAATTATAATATATTCGATTAGCGGCTCACCCCTTCCGTTGACATCCGAACTTCCCCACATCTGGTGATGTGCATTAGTATCAGTTCCTACAATGAGGCTCTTTTAGAAATATTCCTCATTTTTAAAAACTGGTGTAGCATTGGATATTGGGTTTGTTTTATTTAGTTTTCATCACTAAAAGTGAGTCCGGCTAATAAAGTAGCCAAAATCATCAATTCGCACAAATAGCCATCGGACTTAAGAACAAATCCTATTGACTTATTTAACGACGCTAGCCAATTAAATGAGTTTTTAAGAATTTAATGTATTGCAATACATTAACGTACCAAACAATGAGAGACTATTTGAGTCTCTAATGGCCATGTTTCAAAATATTTATAGGCGTCCACTCCAAATTCTTCCGTTTATCTGTGGTAGAGACTGAAACTGTCAAATTAAAAAAAAAAATTTGTTAACTATTTAAGTAACACCAAATATATTTATCTGCGTATCGTTAAGAGATCATTTTCCAAAGACTCGCAAAAATTCTCTTTGTTTTATCAGCAGATTTCAGCTATTCCCCCAACAACAAGCTTTCATAACTTTGTGTGAAGACGACTGTAAGTTTCCTAAACATTTTATATGAGGAAGAATCAAATTATTATTTTTCCGTTTAAAACAATCCTCCCTAATGTACATGTGTATGTATATATTACAAGACGATTCTATAACTCATTAATCGTTTAGCAAAATAGTTATTGATAATTAGCTAGGCCAATGAATACAATACTTACCAAATCGATGACTGTCAAAGTCTTCATTGTTTACTTCATTGTATGCCCTCAACAGGGCACTGGTAGTAATGGCGGGATCTAATGTTGATGGCAACTTGCTTTGGCGACCACGTCGTGTATTTCCGTTCCAATTGGTAAATGTCCGCGCCACGGCCGCACTGAAAATGCAACGACAACACCATAGTAAGAAACTGGGAAATAATTTTTTCAAATGCATTGTAAGAAGCCAATTAGAGATACAATGCTAAAAACACGATCTAACTCATATATTTGTATTTTATGTGTCATTTCATGATTTGTATACCCTACACCACTACTGTGGTACAGGGTATTATAACATAGTGAATTTGTTTGTAACACCCAGAAGGCAGACAGATAGATCCATTGATAAGCATACCGATCACTCAGAATCTCTTTCTGATTCGATTAAGCTATGTCCAGGTAGCACTTTCATTCCGATCGTCTTCAAATTTGGCACATTCATTTTTGTTGGCGTAGAAACGAAGCCTATTGAAATTGGAAAAAAATCGGTTCAGGTTTGGATATGACTTCCATATGTATGTTCGTCCGATTTACAGTAATAATGCAATGAAATGTTAACCGATTCTCTCGAAATTTGGTAGAAATGATTTTCGTATGACTCTCGGCATTATTGGCGAATTTCATAGGATTCGATTCTTATATATATCGCTCGATTTTCACTCCTAGAGCCATTGCAAGCGCATTTGTTGACCAGTCTTACCAAAAATGTGTACAACGCTTTCCTCGATGACTTTCACAATATTTATGGAGTTTGGTCGAAATCGGTTCAGATTTATATATAGCTCCCATATATATTTTCGTCCGATTTTAAATAATACTCAATAAAATTAATAATTTGTGAACCGATCTTCACAAAATTTGGCACGAAAGTTTCTCTTTTAACTCTTCCGACGACTGATGAATTTCATAGAAATTTGTTCAGTTTTAGATATATCTTCCATTTATATGCATCCCCGATTTTCATGTTTAAAGCGTTTGCACACTCATTTATCACTTGATCTTCTCAAAAATTTGCACAACGATTTACTCTATGGCTCCTTCATTATGTAGGGATTTTGAGAGAAATTCCACATATAAAATTTAGGCGAACTTTGACCAAACTTGTTTCATAATTTTTATCCAAAATATCTACATATACAAATAGAGTTAACCATTAGATCGAACTAATGGGCCTCGGCTATAAAAAAAGGTCCCGCTGGGTACTTGGACCCAAATTTAAATACCATATTCGTTTTCTGGTCATTTGATACCCTTATTGTGCCCATCGGACCAGTATCGGATGTGGGTGGCGTTTTTGGGGTAAGGGGGAGAGTCCGCCTCCACCCGATATCTAAAAATTATATAGCCTATGATTCCTTTCAGACGAACGTACACAATCTATGAAATTTTTAGACTCAAATTTGAATACCATATTCGTATTCTACTCTCCAATACATTTCATTTGATACTTATATTGTCCCGACCGGTCCACTTTTGATTTTGGGTGGTGTTTTTAGGGTAGCGGTGGAGGGTCCGCTCCTTTCCGTTGTCAATAAATTATAAAACCTATTCCTACTTCCTGACCATATTCGTAATCTACTCCCGAATACATTTCATTTGAGTCCCATATTGTCATGATCGTCAAATAAACCTATTTTAAGGGGTTTTGGGGCTGGGGCGGCCCCCAGGGTACTTGGACCCAACTTTTATCACGACACACGTACTCTTCTCTTGAATACCTTTCATTTGAATTCCAAATTGTCCCGATCGGTTCACTTTTATTTTTGGGTAGTACTTTTGGGATAAAGGGGAGGGTCCGCCTCCCCCTCCCGCCCGATATCAAAAAATTATATAGCTTTGTTTGTTCTAGCCTATGTTTTCTTTCAACCTACACAATCTGAGAAAAATTCAAGATAATCGGTTCAGCCGTTTTTGAGTCTATGCGGAAAAACAAACAAACCGACAAACAAACACAAATACAAATTAAATTTTTTTTATATATAAAGGCTGGTACTATATTCGTATAAGTAATGAGGGAATGTCCTACTGAATGAAATCAGCAAGTTTTTTTGCTTCAAAATCTATTATCTAAAAAAAGTAATCACGAAAAAATGTTGCGAAAAACGAACATAGTACCAGCCATAAGATGAAAGGGAATAAATGGCCTTTTGCCGATTTAATGGTGAATGGTTGTTTTTGAACAAACAAAATTTGTTAAATAAATGCTCCTAATGTGAATATAAAATCAATAGTTTGAGAATTTGACATATTTTGTGCAAAAATCATAAATCAAGTTGGATAAAATATTTGATTGATCTGATCGTATCTTAAGAACAACTGTGGCATTATGAACGATCCTGCTCATAAAAAATCAGTTTGCATACTCACAAACCTTACATCTGCTTCTTCTTTTTTGATCTCATTATGTCAAAGAGTTGCTTTGATTGAAAAATTGTTTGAAATTTTAATGAAATTGTCACCCAAGGTGTAATTAGTGTACTTCACTTTTCGATATCCAAAGGCGGCGAAATCTAACAATATTAATAGGATCTCAAATAAAAGGATTGAGGGTAAATTACGAATGTTGTATAGTGTGTGGCTAACCTCCCACTCAAAAAAAAAAAAAAACAACAACCCAAAACAGGACATATTGGCCTGCCGAAACAATACGGGAATAATATGAAAGGTGTTTGATAGTAAATAGATTACGAATGTGATACAAATATTGGATGAGCGGCCACCCAAGTATCAGGACCCATCGCGATGATATGGAACGGCAATGATTAATAGGCTTTTTCATTTTTTTTAAGCATCGAAATGGGGGTAATATGGGTTTCAAAAAAAAAAAAAAGATATTTTGGAGGAGAATTCGCGGGACCGACCGTCATCCCCACAATTTCAACTGATTGAGGCAATATGGGACTCGAATGAGTTGTGAACGATCCTGTTCAGTCAATCAGTGCAGTATTTTTGTTTATGTTAGAGGGTGTGCCATCTCTTATTAATTTTCTTCTTTGAAAATCAAGTTTGGTTTGGTTGGACTCAAAGACTTTACATCTTCTTCTCATTTGTTTAGTTTGATAGTTTGTGTGTTGGTATGTTACATTAAGACTCAAAAACGGCTAACTCGATTTTAATGAAATTGACACAGAATTCAGGCCAAAACCCAAGGTGTAAATAGTGCAAAGCGTATTAAATAAAGAGGCTTGAGCGTAATATAGGACTAAAAAAAATATTTTGAAAGAGAATTCGGAATTGCAAAATCTTCTTCCGTATAAATGTAAGTGATAGAAGAGTACGAATCATGCTCCCAAATTTAGAACAACGTTGATCCAGTGAGGTTTTATGGGACTTTAAAACTTTTGTATTGGATATAGTGTGTATTTGAACAACACAAACGATACACTAATAAAGTGACGTAGATCGGAGAAAGATCCATGGCTCCAGGCACCAGCTTCATCACATTTAAGGAAACATTCAATTTTAAGTAGTCACTTTAGGGTCACATCGGGTCAGTTAGTCAAAATATAAAATTCATATATAATTGAATTTTAATTAATATATTGATCTAAAAGTATAAAGTCTCTGCTAAATGTTGTTAATAAACGATAACATACATTATTCTGTTAACATCAACACAACTCTTTTCATTTATAAGCTAGTGGAAGTTCGCACATAGGTTTCACGGCTTTAGACAAAAAATTTTAAAAGTTTTGGGTTGTTTACACACAAATTTAAGATTGTTGTTGGTAATCATGGAGTAAAATTGTGTAGTTTCACTACACAAAATTCGCTTGAAATGGCCAAAATATACACTAAACTCGAAAGACACTTCCATTTTGAGTACCGAGATTTCAAAATTATTTGCTCGCACTATAAGTAGATTAAAGACATTTCTTTTTATCCCACAAAAGTATCATATATTTCAATCGAAAATTGTGTAAAAATGAAGTGTTCGCCAAGCAGGATTCACCTATATATAGGTCTGTCTCCGAAAGGTCACATTTGTTATTAAAATTTCCCAAAATTTTTTTTTAATTTCTATACAAATTTCAATTGCAATGCGAGCCAAATCGTATTACAAATGTTTTTGCCATTTAAATTGGGAGATAGGTCTTTTTACATATTGGGTTGCCCAAAAAGTAATAGTCGGTAATATAGTAGTAATATAGTCGGCGTTGGCAAATTTTTTCAACGGCTTGTGACTCTGTAATTGCATTCTTTCTTCTGTCAGTTATCAGCTGTTACTTTTAGCTTGCTTTAAATTTTGTTTACATTTGTTTGTTTGGCGTCAATTTTAATATGGGTACCACATGTATTGAAAGAAATTCATTTAACAAACCGAATCAACGCTTGTGATATGCACCTTAAACGCAATGAATTCGATCCGTTTTTAAAACGAATCATAACTGGAGATGAAAAATGGATTGCTTACAACAACGTTAGTCGAAAACGATCATGGTCCAAGCATGGTGAACCAGCTCAAACCACTTCAAAGGCTGATATCCACCAAAAGAAGGTTATGCTGTCTGTTTGGTGGGATTGGAAGGGTGTGGTATATTTTGAGCTGCAACCAAACGATAAATTTGGATGTTTACTGTCAACAATTAGATAAATTGAATACAGCCATCAAGGAGAAGCGGCCAGAATTGGTCAATCGTAATTCCACCAGGACAACGCTAGACCGCACACATCTTTGGTCACTCGCCAAAAACTGAGTGAGCTTGGCTGGGAACTTTTGATGCATCCACCATATAGCCCTGACCTTGCACCATCAGACTACCATTTATTTCGATCTTTGCAGAACTCCTTAAATGGTAAAACTTTCGGCAATGATGAGGCTATAAAATCGCACTTGGTTCAGTTTTTTGCAGATAAAGGCCAGAAGTTCTATGAGCGTGGAATACTAAATTTGCCAGGAAGATGGCAAAAGGTTATCGAACAAAATGACAATTATATATTTGATTTAATTTCATTCTAAGTTTTATTAAAAATGCATTCAATTTTTGTTAAAAAATCCGCAATTACTTTTCGGGCAACCCAATATTTACATTGTGTAAGTTGCTAAATTTAACCGTAATCGATTAAACTCGATCACATGATAATCCGTCATTTTTGGATACATTTAATTTGGATATCATAATAGACGACAATTATAAAGATTAAAAAATATATTCATTGTGGAGTGTATCCATAGTTCGACAAGGCCAAGGTTCCTCCCCAAGGTAGCCATCTCGGCCCGATTTTGTTTTGTCTTTTCATTAATGATTTACCTAACATAATACAGCATTCTAATATTTTTTTGTTTGCCGATGATACGAAAATTTTTAGGTTGTTTAATGACCTAGATGATCAGTGTTATCTCCAATCCAATCTTGATCTCTTTTATGAATGGCGCAAAATTAATGTTAGGCAACTGAATAATTCCAGATGCAAAATAATGCGTTTTTCAAGACGAAATCCTTTTATCAAAAATTATTTTATCGGATCCGATGAGCTTGAATCAGTCGGTTCATCATTTGGTCGATTAATATTAAACGTACGAAACAGGTCTACCGGAAACATACCTTGGATATGGGGCATTGTTTGGCCCCAGACAATCCATTGGGTCCGTTAGTGCATCACCGGATAGATATTTTAAACCTTTGGCGGCACTACATCTGGTTGAAGGTTGATTTTCATTATGAAAGCTTGGCCATAGCGATGCATGTGTTGTTTGTGAATTTAAGACAATAATACAAAATAGCGCAAGAATCTGCAAAGAAAAAGAGATATAATAAAAAAATTAAAATGTGTGGTAAGTAAAACAAGAAAAATTGGTTATGCTTGACATATTTTATCGGTTATTTTAGTTCAAACTACTTCTTTGGCCACTGTTGACCTTGCATACTAGAAAAAGAGGAAGAAAAGAAAACAAATGAAAATTAAGAAAATTTGCTTGGGGGTTTTTGGGTGCACAAAAAGACATGCAACGTTACATTTGAAGATTTTCTGTAGCAGCTTACCACTTCTTAGACCAAATCCCTGGCTCGACCAACTGATAAACAGTTGTTGGTTGCCAACTGATAACCAATTGTTGGGATTGCTAGCTCTGTTAAATTGGCAGCCCAATGTGGAATAAACTTTACTACATAAGCAAAAACAGTTTTTCTTAAAATATGTAAACTTTTTCGGCGTTACCTTAATATAAATTAAATAACAGCTTAAGGTGATATAAAAACTTTTTTCTATTGATGCAACATTGTTCTGCATTCAAGTCGACGATTTGTTTCCTCTTCCAAACAAATTACATTGAATTGTGTAGCAGACTTTAATAAAAAATTTTAGGGAGGGCGAATACTATTATTCAGATTGTCAGGGAATTATTCGAAATTATCACTATGCAACTAACGACATGTACTAGGTCTTAGCATAAAGTCAAAATTGTTAAGAAATTCATTGTAATTCCAAAGACTGTGTGCGTGTGATAAAAGAATTTCGGGTAGTATGGCATATATGTGTGACACCGACGTTTGGCTTAATTGGCAGCACCTGAGGGCTGCAAAGAGAAGCGTAAGTTGCCAAATTTTCTATTTTTGCCGAAATCTGTGTCAAGCAATAATGTCAGAATTTTACTACTAATTGATCACAATAGTTAATGATATGGCAAATTCGGAATAAATCCAAAAATGCAAATTCATACAAAAATGTCCCATAAGTTACAGAGCCTGGAGCATAAATTTTTTGTCTTTTATATAAAACCATAATGAATCTAAGCAATCTAAAATTGAGTACAGAAGGCTAACCTGAACAAATTTAAGAAAGTCTCTTTCACCAAATTTTAAATTTATGGACAATTAATAATTATGAGTTTCCATTATTTTATTAATAAAAAATCAATTTTAATTGACTTGGATTCCTTTAAGCCCAAACAAAAAGCACATCTGGTTTGGATATCTTTTTGGTAATTGGAGCTCTTTTTGAAACCCCATCTATTGAAAATGATCAGAAATCTACTATGATTGATGACACAAAAATGATTCCGCTAGATTTGTTTTTTCGATTTTCACAAAAACTAAGACAAACCAAGTGAAATAAAAGAGATTTTTTGGAACAAAACTATATAGATTAAGTAAAAAATATTTTTACACCTAAAATGTAGTCGTTTGAATTGGTACCACCTTGTGCCAGCTTCCCTGTATATATGTATCTTTGAGAGTTTTAGCCAAACTTCAAACTGAAAAGGCAAAATAATATTTAGCTAATATATTTGCAGTGCTTGGGGCCCTGGTTGCCGAGTTGGTAGCGTGCCCCGTCGTGGGTTCGATTCCGACTAAAGGCCTTGGTCTGTCGCTATTGTGGTATCACAATGGACTTAAAATTGTCTAAGTGAGTCTGTAAAGGACTGCCAATCTTACCTAACCTAACCTATTTGGAGTGCTAACCTATCTACTGAGCACAAGAAACTAAACTACAAATACAATGTTCTGATAATACACAAATTGTTTTGCCATTAGAGTACACATAGTGTGTTGTTTCAACAAATAATGTTATTTTTCTATTTTCAAATCTATTTTATAACCACCGCCTATGACGCCGAACGCCTGGGTTCAAATTCCTGGGTAAACATCAGAAGAATTTTCAGCGGTGATTATCCCCTTACTAATGCTGGCTACATTTGTGAGGTATCCTCCCATGTTAAAACTTCTCCACCACGTGGTGTCGCTATGCGGCACGCCTTTCGAACTTTGAGCCCCTAAATCTTGCCTGTGATAGGTTCTTCTAATGGCAGGGGCATATGACGTAGTCAGCCTTGAAATTAAGATGCTGGTTGAAACCGCTTCCGCAGTGCAAAAGAGAAATGGAAAATTTTGGATATCAACGAAAGGGGTGATCTGCTTATCGAATACATTATAAGCAGCAATTTGTCTCTTTGTAATAAATGACGATTTGACGGTGAAGGCCAGAAGACTGCCGCCAATAAACTTGGTAAGCCCGGGGAAGATGATGAGACGTTGGAGCATTTCCTTTGTCATTGCCCGGCTTTCGCGTCTAACAGATACCAGCACTTTCGTAGTGACGCTATACCAATAAGAATTATAAAGGATTTTGTAACCAGCACGGAATTCCTACCTTAGACTTTCTTTTTCGAGGTTACTTTTTAGTATTTAGAGTGCACAACAAGCTGATTACTGGCTTAGGTACATGTCTATCGTGGCATGGGGCGGATTAACATCCGCACACTCTTTTCAGCCCAACCTAACCTAACATTTTAATAAATTAAATTAACCGACCTTATTACCAGGAACAGGGTCAGATAATATAAGCGGAAGGATATATGACAGCTGCTCTTGTCATTTTTACATTAGTTTCAGCCTTGGAGAAAATAATGCAAAAGTGGTCCCTCGGGTTAACAAAAAAAAGGCGGATTGGGATAAATTCCGTCACACATTCTGCATTCTGGTTGGTCTAAGGAAGGGCTGCAACAGGCTCTTTAACGGGACGCCTATAAGGCTGAGTTGAGAAAGGCTCAGAACAAATCCAGGTTGGGATTCAGCAGCTCCGTGGGGATATATCTGAGGCCTCTAGGCTACGGACTACGGATATATTCAGAAGTCAGAGAATGTATGGACAATGTCTAGTGAGGAAACACTAAAACTGCTTGTCGATACACATTTCCCGGAAAACTCCACAACAGACAACGTGGCGCAAGAAGAGGTTGTCACTGGTATGCGCTTGTCGGAGATTATTGGAGAAATTGTGTCTGAGTCGAATTTTTTTTTGGGCGATAAAAAGTTTCGACTCCATTAAGTCGACAGGCCCTGATGATGTCTCACCGGTTGAAATACAAGCTGTGTCCGATAGAGTGGCTCCTTGGCTTAGGAAAATACACTCTGCTTGTGTCAGCATATCTTATATACTTGTGGAATGGAGAGACACAAAGGTCATTTTCATTCCGAACACAGGGAAACCTTACCACAAGAAGGCGAAAGATGTTCATCCTATTAGTCTGTCCTCATTTATGCTGAAAACTCTAGGGAGGGTGATAGGAACATATCTTAGGGCAAAGAACCCTGGAAAAATTGGAAAAAGTCTTTATCTTATTATCACTTGATCTCAGCGGTACAAAATGTTCAAGATATTTGTAGAGGAGAATAAGCTTGTCAGGAAGTGTACTGTCTCCTCTACTATGGCATATAGCCACTAAAGTGGTCGCGTATGCTGGTGACGTTGTTATTGGGGTTAGGAAAAGTTTCCCATCACTCTTAGAGATATACTTTAGAAAGCTCTACGTGCGTCAGAGAAGTGGGTAGCCGAAAGTGGTCTAGGCGTAAATCCGTGCAAGACAGAAGAAGTTAGTTCGAGCAGGAGATACAAGATACCTATCACCTTGGGAAGAGAAAATGTTCCATTTACTGAAAGCGCAAAACATCTGAATGTTTTGCTGGAAAGAAAATTGAACTTTAAATCCAACATTTTGGAAAGGGAAAGAAATGCAACTCTTGCCATATACACCTGCAAGAGAGCCATTGCCAAAAGTTGGGGGTTTAAACCGCGCGTCATGCATTGGGTATATACTGCAGCTTTCAGACCTATAATGCTATATAGTGTTGTCGTCTGGTGAACGGCGCTCCCAAAGTCCACCTGCTATTCTTACTACAAAAAATACCAGGGAAGAGGGTGGAAGTTCCCACATTCTGGCCATTCTTTTAAATTGCTCGAAATCTTTTAATTTTAGGTGTATATTGTCTTCGGCAATACTACTGACAAGGAGGAATATGTTTATCGAACCTTTTAACCCTCAAGGGTTTCACTAAGGAGGTCTTTAAGGTCCGTTTAAAAAAGAGCTCAAAACTCTTTTAAAGTCTTTCTGCAAAGATGTTCGCCATCCTACACTGAAAGCTAATAAACACCTAAGGTTATCAACAAACAATTTTCACATGTGTTCAAAGTACGTTTGAACATGAAGTCATGTGCACCCATGTGCAGACATGCGTTCACGTATGCACATGACCCACTGTGCATAACGTTACATTGAAGTAAGTTCTTAATCGCTGATTCCGCCTTGACTTCATATTTGTTTACCTGGAATTGTTGCTTGTAGCTTGGAAAGTTGACCGTTTTCGCGGGGTCCAAGTGACAAGCAACAACCAAAAAAAGATCAGTCTCGTTTTAAATCTCAAACCCGCGCATCGTATTCTCTCCCCCTCAAAGTGAAAACCCAAGTGAAGTGAAAAGTAAAAAGTGAACATACATACAAACATATATAACTAGAGTGAACATTGCAACAATAAACTTTGAAACAGTGAACTAATATATTTAACATTTTAGATACAAAGTGACACAATAACAACCGACTCAAAAACCAAATCTACACTCGACCCACAATTGCAACATCACAACAACCATAAGTGCGGGACACAACATACAACACCAACTAATTCTAATATTGCAAACCCCCCACCTGTTAAATACAATGTCTATCTACGACAATCAACTATACTCATAATTTAAATTTTAATCTACTTACTACTGCTACTTAAATCTATGAATTGTGCTATCTAAACCTAAATATTTGCTACTTAAACACTACGATCTACTTATAACTAATGAATTTAAATAACATAGAAAAGAACATCACAATAAACAATCACCACCACATTTGAATTTTAAACATAAAACTTCCTATGTTTTATTTCGGAAGGCAAAACCCTTAGTTTGACCCCAAACAACATGTAATGCACAAATTTGTACTTTAATTTTCTTAAAAAGTTCTTATATCTACAAAAGCAGTCTATTTTGAAGCTTATAGAGAAATTGCAGAATCCGTCTAAAATGAAGTTTCGTGTTACTTCCATGGTGAAAATAGGGTACTAAATTTTTTGATATCTGAAGAGGGGGCGGACCCTCCCCCTTTTCAGAAACGCCAGATCTCGGAGAAATTTTGTGTGCTCTCATATAGTACCCTAACAATAAAAATTTGGTATCCAAATTACGGATGGGGTACCTAGAGGGGCTGCCCCACCCTAAAACCTACCAAACATATATTTAGACCAATCACGACAATATGGGATTCAAATGAGAGGTATTTAGGATAAGAAAACGTATCTGATATCCAATTGTCGGACCAAGGGCTAGGGGGACCACCCCAACCCCCAAAACACCCCTAAATCGGACATATTTACCGACCATGGCAATATGGGACTCAAATGAAAGGTATTTGCGAGTAAAATACGAATCTGATATCCAAATGTGGGACCACGTTTCTGGGGTTCCACCCCTGTCCCAAAACACCCCCAAACAGGACTTATTTACTGACCATGGGAATATGGGGCTTAAATAAAAGGTATTTGACTGCATAATACGAATCTGATATCCAAATATGGGACCAAGTGTTTGGGGGGCCGCCTCTCACCAAAAACATACCACAAAGGCGACAAATTTACGACTATAGCAATATGGGGCTCAAATGAAAGGTCTTTGGGAGTAAAGCACGAATTTGATATCAATATTCGGGAAAATTGTCTATGGGGCCACCCCACCCCCACAACACCACCCAAATAGTAAGTATTTTCTGACTATTGTAATATGAGGCTCAAATAAGCCATTAAGTCCTCAAGAACAGGCCTGAAAGTCAACGAATTGCAGATAGTCACAAAGTGGGGGTTGTGAATATTCTAAAATTATATGGTCCATTCTATACTTTAAAAGGTCTACCGATGTGTTGTCGCTGTCTAGAACAGACGTCTCGGTCATTGTGTTCGTCATATCAGGTCAATGTCAGATCGGTTAACATGCTGACAGACTGAATGCTGCAAATATCGATTTCGGCAGAAGATGCGAGGATTTCGAGGCAGAGGAGACTGTAGAACATCTGCCGTGCGTCTGTCCCGCACTGGCAGACAGAAGGAGTTTCACTTTAGGTTCTCAAATTGAGAGGTTCTCAAAAAAGAGAATAACTAGATGGTATCTTCCTTTTTATGTTCCCTTTATGGATTGCGGTTGAAGATTTGGATAAAACAATTTGGTTGGGCGAACTTCAAAAAACCCTGAGGAAAAAATCGTTTCAGAAAGCTTTGAAATTCCTCTGACGTTAAACAAGGATGCACTCTTTCCCCTCTGCTGTTTATAATGTATCGGAATGATTTGCATCATTTTCTCGGATGAGGTATGAATGACGAAACAAATACAGGGTAAGTGATGTACCCTGATGACATTATAATCCTTGCTGATCATAAAAGTGTGCTGCAGAAAATGAATATGCATAAGTCGAAAATATTAATACTTACGACATTGAAATATGGATGAGGACTGGAGATCAACATGGATATGTCGAAAATATTAATATTTCAGAAAAGGGGGAACGCTTTTAGTCCAATAATGCTGGAAGTACAATCAAAATCCCATATGTAGTATACGAATACTACTATGTTGGAGTAGTAATGACCCCAAAACTATCATTCACCATGCACATTGAAAGAAGAAATAATATGGCAAAATGTAGGAAAAATTCTACATGGAATATATTCCTCAAGAAAAGAAATGTGGCATTATCAGCTCAATGGAAGTTGTATCAAGCGGTATGTAGATCTATCCAAACGTATGGGGCACAAGTAAGGGAATTTTCAACCAGTAGGCAGACTCCAACGATTCTTCTTGAATCGAATACTCAAACTTTAAAATTTCACACCTAACTATTGCCTTAGAGACCAATGCAGAGGAAAGCCATTTCTACAGTCTTGAGCTGCGTACGGATTATCTTTTTAAATTTTTTTCAATTGAGTCAGAATAGATTGGCACACAAATTTCCCGACTTATTTTAAATAAAAATTATAATTTGGGCAAAGAGTGTAAATGATATCGGAAGAGAATTTAATATAAAGTTTAAAATAGATACTGGTGAATTTATATGGCTCAATAGGGTATGGAATTATTCGAAGAACTTAGGCAAAGAAACAGACAAGAAATGATAAATCGAGGGAGAAATAGCGAATCGCGCCTTACAAGAATCTAAACCTTAATGCAGGAAAAAACTACATACACAAAACAAACAACCAACGAACAATTACAAAAATGTTGAAGGCTCGATGCGATATTCTGGGCCTAAAAAATAATGGCTACGGAAATGAGATCAACGAAAAATGCTCACTGTGTAATACTGAGGAGATCAAAACTTTGTATCATTATAGGGCAAGAAGTCCAATGCTAGGAGAATTCTTGGTTAGCGATCTGGGAAAACATCGATATGAATGAATTTATTTCTGTATTGAATGGTGAATTTGATGGCTCTTGGAACAATCTAAGTACATATATAAACACAAGCATTGATATATAGAAATTTCTTAATGTCTGAGTATTCATAGCGACAGAACAAAAATAAATAAATATAAATTAATATATCCAGGGGTGATTTTTTAGCTGTTATCTTTTTGGCAATACTGGTTTAAACAGCTCACGCAAGTTTCCTGTTTTGTTTCATTGTCAAACTTTTTCAGTTTGGTCTATATAAACGAACAACGCTTGCAAATGATTGAATATTTTTTACCAAAATGCGTGCTCTGTTAAGAAAGTTCATCGCGTCACGAAGCTCATTTTTGGCTCAGTGGGTACGTAAATAAGCAGAACTGTCGATTGTCGCTACCAACGCATCCAGAAAAAGTCACAGTTTGGTGCGGTTTATGGGCTAGTGGCATCGTTGGACCGAACTTCTTCAAAGATGGTGCGAATTGTAACGTAACTGTGAATGCTGAGCGCTACCGTAAGATGATATCCAGTTTTTTTTTTTGCCCGAAGTGCAAGATCTTGACTTGCATGACACGCGAGTTCAGTCCCGAACGGTCAATTGGCCGCATAGATCGTGCGATTCAACGCCTTTAGACTATTTTTTGTGGGGCTATGTTAAGCTCTTTCGTGATTTTTATATCATCCACCATAGGATAGGAATATACTTATTTCGTCATTCCGTTTCTAACTTGTCAAAATATTCATCTGAGACCCAACAATGAATATCAAGTCTTGATCGTCTTTACATTCCAAGTCGATTTAGCCATGTCCGTCCGTCTAACTGCCTGTCGAAAGCACGCTAATTTTCGAACGAGTAAAGCTAGGCGCTTGAAATTTGCTTAAATACCTCCTATTAGCGAAAGACGCTTAGGTTTGTAAATAGGTCAAATCGGTTCATGTATTGATATAGGTGCCATATAAACCGATCTTCTTGAAAGTGCATTTATTATCCGATTTGGCTAAAATTTTGCACATTATTTTCGTTCAGCTTATAAATAATTGCATTTTACTCACAAAGACCAAGCAAAATTTCAAGATTTCGGCAACTGAGAAGTTGCAAAGTTTAAATTGGGGGGATTTTTCTCGAAAATTGCGACAACATTTATGACTTGTACTTGGCGATTTGATGTAGGCATTTTTCAAATAGAATTTTCAACTCAGAGTTGTGTTATTTGCCTTAATAACAACACTTGTTAAATGTTTCCTTAAATAACAGGATTTTTAAAGTTCCAACGCGATGGCCTTGACATTTTAAGTTTCCGTGTGACAGTTGAAATCACATAAACTTTATATCGAGTAAAGCTAGCAGCTTCAATTTTTTCTCAAATACTTCTTATTAAAGTGGATCGGTTGGAATTGCGAATTAGCCAAATCCGAAACTATTTGACCATTAGATTTATTCTGCCCCTAGAAGGCGCATATCTTATCCACTTCAGCTAAACTTGTGCTCAAATGCTTCTGTTATGAACAGATGCCTAGATTTGATAACATCCATCCATCTTGCTGATAACATCCAATGAGCTTTTAATTTCAGCTTAAAAGTATATTGGTACAAAGAATATAAAAAATGACATACTTGGTGGGAGTTACATAAGATTCGGCCAAGCAAAACATAATTCGTTTTTACTTCAATAAAACGTTTGTTCTAATACAAAATCACATTTTGGTATATTTGTTCAAATTAAAACTAGGGAAATGGTATTAAATGTGCCATCCGTTCTAACGATCTGGAATTATTTCATTTTTATAAAAAAGCAAAAATATTTTTAATAATATTTTTTGGTTGGGTCATAGTCCTACCCCACCCCCAAACTACAGAGAAAATATCTAGCTACGCCAATGGCTGCCTATATGGCACCGATTTTGGATCCTGACCTCTTCAGCCTCTAGAGGACGCAATTATTATCGGATTCGGCGGAAATTTGTATATGTTTATTGTTATGGCTTCCAACAACTGTGGTAAGTATGGTTCAAATCAGTTCATAACCTGATATAGCTGCCATATAAACCGATCGCGGATCTTAACTTCTTGAGCATCTAGTGGGCGAAATTATTATCCGATTTGGCTGAATTTTGCATGATTGGTCCCATATAAGCCAATCTCCCGATTTTACTTCTTGAGCCACTATGGGGCGCAATTCTTATACGATTTGTCTAAAATTTTGCACATCGCTTTTACTTGTTCTTGTATTGATTGCCAACAACTCTGCCAAGTGTGGAAGCAATCGGTGCATAATCTAATATATAAAGCTGCAATTTGGCTTACATTTTGAACGTAGGGTTTAGTTTCGGCTTCCAAAATCTGCACTTACAATGATCTTAATGGGTACATAAATAGGTATCCCCCATATAAACGGATCACGCGGTCCATTTGTTTCTACCCTAGTGGGAAATAAGTGCTGTACAATATTGACATTTGTTTTTACAAAAAACTGAAAATGATCTTCGAGTTCCAACAACGCAAAGATGAAACAGCCAAATGCATTAATTGTTTGCGTTGCCTACAGTTTAAAGCTTATATGGCCATTAAACAATGACTATTATGGAGTTTAGCGTTAGTTTTTGTTCTAATTTTGAATTTAATTAAGTTATCGGGATACCAAACGACTTATATTTTTTTAGTTTCGCATCTTTCTATACCACATGTTCTGAGCTCTCCAAAAATATGTATATCAAAAGTTATCTTTCCTTAAGTGTCGGGGTATATGAATTTTTTCAGGTAGTTTTTCAATTCAATTTCGCTTTCATTTGGGAATACATTAATTTTGCTTAACATTTTTTGCAAGTGTATGATCTGTTCTTAAATGCGTTCTAATTTGAATAACAAAAGTTAATCGTATAGCCAAAAATTCAGTTTTCAGTTTGAAATTTCGATGTGGCATACTAAGATACTTATGTATGACCTTAAACGCTGACCGAAAAAAGAATGAAAATAAAATACCGAGCACATCAAAACTTCTTAAGCTTTATAGAAAGTAAAAATATGTTTCTTTTTATTTTTCGTATCTTTGCTTTTGGGCCCAAGAAATCTAAATATATTTAAATCTAAATTTACATACTTTGGCCAAACCGGGCAACAAACATGCGAAAGTGAAAAAATTTCAATAAAAAATGCTCAAATCAAATGGATATTCGTTTTTATCACATACACATGACGGCGGGGGTATGCGAAGAAGTAGGAGCCAAAAGAAGCAATGCTAAAGAGGAGGCCAACAAAAACCAGCTAGGCAGACTATGGCATATGGTAATAACAAATATGGTATGAAAATCCAAAGAAATAACAAAACGACCACAACAACACCAACAACTTTATTACCACGATTCATGAATTTACTTTCTCTACTGAAAAAAAAAAACAACAACAATAACTCAACATCAATAAGTCAACTGCTATTGGAAATGATTTTGTTTTGTTGTTATTGTCGATTCCCAACTTGCTACGTGCCACGGTTTTTGAACTTGTCAATTTTTTGTTTTTGTCCGCTCCGTCAGGTTTGTTTTGGCATCAACTCAAATAAAATAAAACCTTCGCCACTTTTTGTGGTAAATTGGCAAGCACGAAGAAATTTGACAATTCACTAGAAATAATAATAACTAATAAATGCATAGCAAGGCAAAAATAAGGACTTAATGGCAAAATGAAAAATTAAATAATTGGGCAGCGAAATGTGAACAATCTCTATTGACAATCGGCTAAAAGTGAAGACAAATGTTTGGTATTTAATGTAATTTCATTAAAAAGTCATCATGAAAGTGATTATGTATGTAATTTATAATTGAAGGCAATGCAATGAAGTGCTTAAGGAAGGCTGGCGGCCTCTAGCTCACTGGGTTGTCAACAGAAAACGAAAGACTTGAGCAACAAACTTTCTTTTGCATTGTGTCGCAGCTCGGCTCGAGCACGCCACCAGCCCAATAGTTGACCAATTATTTTAGCTGGGCAGACATGAAGGGAAACCATATCGTATTAATTATTTTAATTTTACCTTTGTCCCCCGCCCCGCATTTCATTTGCCTTTTAGTTTCACCACACCTCTTCCACCACAGCCATAGACCCCAAAAAGAGATACCTGCAACAATGGTGTCGACGGTGTGAATAATGTTATAATTGTTAGCAAGGTAACCTGCCTACTTCTAAGGCTGACGACGATGGTAATGGGAAACTATGTAAGGTACATAGCTGCACATGAAAGTGAAATTCTATTATTTAATTTTTCCTCTTTGACCGTTTCTTTTCATTCTACGTTTCCACCATTGTAAGCTAATGAAGTTGCTCAAAAGGAAAATTGTTATTACAACAGATGTTGACACCCTTTAAAGCTGTTTTTAGTATAATTTTTTATGCTTCTGTGGTAATTTTTTCGATTTGTTTTTCACCCTCCCTTTCTCCTTATTTCTATGTGAGCAATACATACATTTCGGGTTTTCTGTTTGGTGTTTTGTTGTTCAATGGTGAGAGTGATGACAACATTATTCAATGTAAATGTCGTCTATCGTTTTTATGACTACGACCCATGGCCCATGTGAATGGGACGATTTGTGGCTGGTTTTGTTTTATTTTGCTTTTGTTGTCATTTCTTTTGCCATGTAAAGAAATTGTTTTGTTTAAGATTTCTAAAAAAAAGTAACGCCACTGAAACATTTCTTTTCATTATTATTTTAATGTTGCAGCAAATGATGTGAGTCATATATTGTGAGTGTTTCGCAGTCTTTTGGTTGCGGTTTAATATTCAGTTGGCGATGAATGTCATAATCTTACAGTTAGATGTGGTTTTGTTTATTGCGAATGTTATAACATTTGAACTTGTTTTTAGTTGGCATACGTAACATTCTTGAGCGATAGGGCGTTTGGGGAGAGAGCCTTAACTTTTCGCGGCATTGTTCTTGATACAAGCTACTATTGTTACCAAACTGTTACCAAAGACTGCTCGATAACGCTTTTTCCCTGTACACTACAATCGTTCCCTTAGAAAAAGATTTGAATTATCTAGCCTGTTAAGCCAAAATTTTTGCTGATTGAGCTGAAATTTGGCAAGTAAACACTAGATCTGGTAAAATATTGATAACACTATCGATTTGTGGTTTTTGGCTGAATATCGATTGATATTTTTCCTGTCGAAAGTACCGACAATGTTCCCCTATTTGCAATATTGAGTAAAAAATTAGCGATCCAATCCTGAATATGTCCCAGTCATTTATTCTTCAATCAGCCTTCTTGTTGTGTATTTTAAGTATCGTTCGAATCGGCCAATAACCTGATGTAGCTTCGTTATTAAATATCCCGCTTTTATTTCTTAGGCCTATAGAGGACGCAATTTTCAACCGATTAGTCTAAACATTTGTACAATTATTTTTCCCATGATTTCCAACTGACTTCAATAAATTTGGTTTAACCGGTCTATGCATTGAAATCGCTTCTATATAAGCCGATCTCCTGATTTTTTACTTCTCATTGTACGTCATACCACTTAGTGCATTTGTTTATAACACCCAGAAGGAGGAGAGCTAGACCCATTGATAAGTATACCGATCGACTCAAAATCACTTTCTGATTTTGAGATAAATAATGTCAGTCCGTCCGGGTGTCTGTCCATGTTCATTTGTGTACAAATTACATCCGATCGTCTTCAAATATGGCACGGAATCGTCTTCACGAAATTTGGCACAAGGAAGTGTCTTATGAATCTCGTTATTGCTGGGAATTTGATAGAAATCCATCGGCCGAGATTCACTTCTAGAGCCTTTGTTATCACATTTATCAACTTTGCACTACGCTTTCTTCTATGACAGATTTGGATATTGAACTAATATTCCAACAATGTGGTCATTTGGCGAATTTTGACACAAGGAATTACATTTTGACTCCCGGCATTGTTGTTTAATTTCATAGAATCGATTCATACTTTGATATAGCTCCAATACATATGTATCAAGCGATTTTCCTTTTAGAGCATTTATTAGTGCATTTCTTAACAAATTTTCTTTAAAAACTTCACAATATCTCTTTGTATGATTTAAACTATTTGGGTCGATTTTGGTTAATATCTGTTAAGATTAATATATAACTTCCATACATATTCTCGTCCGATTTTGACTAATATTGCAATAATGTGGTTATTTGTTAACCGATCCTCACAAAATTTGTCACTAAAGTTGTTCTTATCACTCGTAAATTTCAGAAAAATCTGTTCAGATTTAGATATATGTAGCTCCCATATAAATGTATCTCTCGATTTTCACTTTTAAAGCTTTTGCAAACGCATTTATCAACCTATTTTCTCAAAATCTTGCACAATATGTCAGATTTTTGGTTGAAGTTTTACATTTCCAATCTAAGCAGAGAATTAGTGTCCTGTCATAGGACATATCCTACAGGGAGTGAAAAGTTTCAATTATAGCTAAAAATTGTTTAACCGTTAAATATATTTGATAACTAATGTTATCTCCCTTAAAAATACTTGCACAGTATACTCATCCTTTTCGAGCTGTCCCAGGACCTAACCTACGGTGTTAGAATGTTGGCAGTTCGTCACATCGAGCGACGAACCTTTATAAAAGTGATAGGTCTTTTCCATGTTAGGGGATGAGAGCTGGGACCGGTCCCTATCACCAGAGGACCTATCCCGTGACAGGTTTGGGACCTGTCCCATTTCCCGTAAGGTAATCCTGTACTCGTATATCGAAATTGTCAATTTACATAGGATTCATCGTTTTTGCTATCACCCTGGTATAACATAACCTACGTATGACATAACCTAAAAATGTAAACAAAAGTTCATTGTTAATGTTAACAAATTGTCAATGTTGTGAAAACATTGACTGATAACAAAAACTGGTGATTTCTTTATGTTTTTGTCAGAAAAAACAAAGCACGTTCTAAACGAAAAAATAACATGTGTAATTTTGAAATGTGATTGTCATACGTTAGTTTTATTCGAAACTAATGACATACGCCAAAAACAATTTGGCAATGTTGATGTGTTTTGTTATTCTAAGCATTGATTATAAGTTTGTATCGGAATAATGGAAAATAAGTCTTTTTGCTCTCTTGCTGTGCTTGTAGAGCACGCTTTTGTTGTAGTGTAGACCATGCACGGTGTAGAGCATGCTTTTGTTCTGAGGGCTTACTGGGCTAAACTTCTAGAACAAAGGCGTGCTCCACACCGTACTCAGTAGTCGTTGGGTGTGTAGAGCGCCTTAATCAATTTGACAAAGGTGTTTAAGAAGATACATGGCGTATTGAAATGAAATGATTTTGTCATGGAATAAGCTCGCAAAATCACGACAAAGACATATATTGGGTTGCCCAAAAAGTAATTGTCGGTAATATAGTAGTAATATAGTCGGCGTTGACAAATTTTTTCAACGGCTTGTGACTCTGTAATTGCATTCTTTCTTCTGTCAGTTATCAGCTGTTACTTTTAGCTTGCTTTAGAAAAAAAAGTGCGCGAAATTTTGTTTACATTTGTTTGTTTGGCGTCAATTTTAATATGGGTACCACATGTATTGAAAGAAATTCATGGCTGGTTCACCATTCCAAGCATGGTGAACCAGCTCAAACCACTTCAAAGGCTGATATCCACCAAAAGAAGGTTATGCTGTCTGTTTGGTGGGATTGGAAGGGTGTGGTATATTTTGAGCTGCAACCAAACGATAAATTTGGATGTTTACTGTCAACAATTAGATAAATTGAATACAGCCATCAAGGAGAAGCGGCCAGAATTGGTCAATCGTAATTCCACCAGGACAACGCTAGACCGCACACATCTTTGGTCACTCGCCAAAAACTGAGTGAGCTTGGCTGGGAACTTTTGATGCATCCACCATATAGCCCTGACCTTGCACCATCAGACTACCATTTATTTCGATCTTTGCAGAACTCCTTAAATGGTAAAACTTTCGGCAATGATGAGGCTATAAAATCGCACTTGGTTCAGTTTTTTGCAGACAAAGGCCAGAAGTTCTATGAGCGTGGAATACTAAATTTGCCAGGAAGATGGCAAAAGGTAATCGAACAAAATGGCAATTATGTATTTGATTTAAGTTCATTCTAAGTTTTATTAAAAATGCATTTACTTTCTTTTAAAAAATCCGCAATTACTTTTTAGGCAACCCAATAGTTTAATAGCAGCAGAACACACGTAAAAATGTTTCGTTTCATATAAAGAAAATTTCCACAAGTAAACTTCGAAACCTGGGTTCGAATTCTGGCGTGAACATAAGAAAACATTTTCAGCGGTGGTTATCCGATCCTAATGCTGGTGATATTTTTGAGGTACCAAGCCATGTATTTAAAACCTTCTTCCCAAAGAGTTGTCATACTATGATACGCTGTTCGAACTCGGCTATAAAAAGGAGGTCCCTTATCATTGAGCTTAAACATGAATCGAACAGCACTCATTGACATGTGGGCACTCATTGACCTGTTCCTAATGGGAATGTTCATGGGCAAATTTGTTATTTCCAAACTTCTGTTGTGAAAAAGTTTACCAATTTAGATCTTAGTTGGTAATTCAAACTCTTTCTGAATTAATTTGGATTTATTTCGATGTTAAGATAAACAATTATATGAAAAGTCTCAAATTTTCGCACAACTCCATTATGCTTTTGTATTATGATCTGCTGTATATGTTGTGCTATAAACAAAACAAATAATTAATTACGCGAGTTGTTATTTTCGCACTTTTCAATCCACTTTGGATTGGATATTTCATTATCGCGTAAATATTTCCAAACAACGCATGTGCCTGAGAAATTCTTGTTGTGCTTTCTTGTACCTGTCAGTCATTTGCCTGCTGCTCTAATGATTTTTGTCATTGAATATACCAGAATTTTTATACCTTAGAGGAAACTTTAAAAATGTTCACTTCCGAGGTCACCAACCGCACTCGACCGAGCTGCTAAATATTTTATTTATTTATTGAGAATAATATAATTCTTATAGATGATTGCTAGTTAGTTATGATAAGTTATTCAAAAAGATTAATAAAAGGGATAAAAACTATCATAAAACACATACGTTTAAAAATTATAAATTTGTTCTCAAATATTTTTAAAATTTTTTGTTTTTTTTTTAATGCAGGTTGTTGCTTGTTGTCTATATGTTTGACGGGAGTCTATTCCAGAGACGGAATGTTGGTATAAAAAACTGTTTCTCTGACTCGGAGGTTTTAATCTTCTTATGTATAAATTTTCTGCATCTATTCGAGTTAGCAAATTTTAACCGATCGGAAAGATAGGATGGTTTTTTGTTGGTTGTCACTCTGTGTAGAAATAAAAAGGCTCTTGTGTTTTAAGATAATTTTCAAAGGTCATGTTGTAAATTTGGTAGGCATATTCAGAAATCCGATCACTTCGATTTTTATTTTTATTGCAATGTTGATGAAAGTGACCTTCAGCTTGAGCTGATCAGAAAAAGAACAGTTGTAAAAAATTTCGGAACCATAAGGAAGTGTGGAAATTAAATAGGATTTTGTCGGTAGCATTCTTTCAGAGTCACATACGGAATTATCGCCAACGAACTTTGAGTTTAATTCGTTTGTATCTATATCAACAGTTGAAAGAGATAGGTTTTTATATCTAGTATCAAGGATCATTTATCACAGTCACATAAGCAACTAGTAACTGCAGTACAGCATATTGAATTTTTTCGAAACATAAAACAACGGTTCTGAGTGTTTTTGACTTGGCAAAATCCAGGCTTATCTTGGCTTTTCTTCATCTCAAATGTGTACACAAACCTCCCCGCCTGGGTAGCTACCTTTAACATCCGTTAAAGGCAGTGAGCTAAAATGCGCCCCGAGTTCACCTATAAAACGATAAAAAGAATGGTTGGAGCGTCGGGTTAGTAGCGCATCACCCGTAAAACTTAAAGAAATTACTTTGAAAAAACGATGGAGAAAGTTTTAAGGACCATGATCTGCGTATCTACACCTGGAATGTCCGCACTCTTTATAAATAAGGTGCAGGGTATGCACGGTGGATGTATTGGAGAAGTACAAGGCTGACATTACTGCCATATATTGAGTGCGATGGCTCGGGAAGGGCTCCACAACAACACCGAGTGGTGGCGCAATATATTATAGCTGCCATGAGACGAGGCATGCATTTGGCTGTGGATTTGTTTTTAGTCAGAGAATGGAACACCTTGTCTCCTGGTTTACTCCAATGGGTGAGAGGTTAGCCACAATCCCCATAAATGCCAAATTCTTCAACATCAGCCTTATTTGCGGCCATGCCCCAACGGAAGACAAACGCAAATAGAGCAAGGATATTTTCTACGAGCGAGAGAAACTTCCGACAATCAATTAAGGCTAATAGACCTCGCCGCGGCAAAGAACATGCTAGTTAGCAGCACCAGATTCCAACATCCAAGGATTCATACATACGGTCACATGGTTTTCACCTGATCAAGGAAGGCATTCAACCGGCGTGTTAGATGTTCGATCGAATCGAAGGGCGAACATCGTCTAGAAAAACGCATACCCATGGATTGGATACTATGTCCCGTACACAAGAAAGGAGACGAAACGCATACAAGATACTCTGGAGCGTACTGTGTGAAAGATTAAAACCTAAATTCAATGATGATTGGATCCTATCAAAGATAATTGGATCCTATCAGTGCGGCTTTAGACCTGGTAAATCCACCGTGGACCAGATATTCACACTGGAAAAGACCTGAGAAGGACAAATCAACACCTATCATCTCTTTGTGGACTACTAAGCCCTACACGTTAAAAGATATTTAAAGCCATGCCTGAGTTTGGTATCCCTGCAAAATTAATAAGAATCTGCAGGATAACACGTTCCTCAGTAGGAAAAGGAAAGAATCTCTCGGAACCATTCAATACCAAACGAGGTTTCAGAAAAGGAGACAGCTTATCGTGTGATCTCTTTAATATCCTGCTTATACGAGATGCAAATGTGAATAGATAAGGCATACTACTCACAAGGGAACACATGCTACTCGCCTATGCCGACGATATCGTTATCATGGGTCGGTCACCGGCAGTTGTAGGTTAGGTTTAATTGGCAGTATGCCATCAGACTCACATATTCGTTTTCTTCCATTGTGATACCACAGGAACAGAAGAAGGAAGATGTCTTCTTGTTCCTACCGTTGAACCATCCAGTTCGCTTTAAAAAGCCCAATTATATGCGTATGTTCACATCCGCTAAATCAGTCAGATTCTCAAAGAAATGAGAACATAAAGTGAAACTCCTTCTGACTGCAAGTGCGGAACACACACACAGAAGGTGTTTTATAGTGTCTTCTTCTTCGATGTCCTCACAGCTTCTGCAAAAGTCGTTGCTGGCAACCTTCAGCCTGTCAGCATGTTTTCCGATTAGACATTCACCTGCCATGACGGACACAATGCCTGAGACATCTGGTCTGGCCAGTGACAGCAAAGTGGTAGACTTTTTCGTGTCTAGATTAGGAATGCTCAAAGCCCCCTCTTTGTGACCATCCATCATTCGTTGTCCGTCAGGCCTGCTCCTAAAAACTTAGCTTACATGTCGCTTGAGGTATACCCACAGATTCCACTATCCCTGGAATGTGTTCCTAGTCTCGCAAGCTCGTCCGCTTCACAATTCCCTGGGACATCTCTCTGGCCCGGCACCCAGAACAGATGAGTTTTGAACTGTTCAGCTATATCGTTGAGAGATCTGCGACAGTCGAGGGAGGTTTTTGTGTTCAGAAATACTTTCTCAAGGGATTTAATGATTGCCTATCTGAGACGATATTTTTGCCTATCAGCGTTATGACATTATATCTCAGTCATTCCATCACATCTTTAATTGCAAGGATCTCCGCTGGATACACACTGCAGTGGTCGGGTAATCTTTTCGATAGTCATATCGTTCTAGATCTTTAGAGTACAACCCAAAGCCCACTTGGTCGCTTAGTTTGGAACCATCCGTATAGGTGTTACCAGGGACACCGAACGTAGTAACTGCAGCCTTTGAAGGAGTCGAAAGAGAGTCAGTGAAAATGGGGCTGGCAGTAAATGGAGATAAGACGAAATGGACTCCCAAAACGCCTTGTACTACCGAGCAGATAAAGAAAATGGAGAAAGATGGGAACCACAACTTAGAGATAGTCACTAACTTTATTTACCTCGCCAACGCTGTAAACGAAACAAAAGACACCAGTTTTGAAATAAAGCGAAGAATGCATGTGCTACATTGGATTAAGTGGGCAGTTTAGAAACGAGGCCACCTCTCGACAGACCAAGATAACACTATACAAGACACTGAGACTACTCGTGTTGTTATATGGTTCCGAGGCATGGGTACTTGTGAAAGCGGATGAGACAGTGCTTGGAGTATTTAAGAGAAAAATCCTCCGTAAAATATATGAACTAGTTTAGGCGTCGTAAAAATCACGAGCTGTATGGGCTGTATAACGACGATGGCATAGGTACACGTATTAAATGCAATGGTTGCGTTGGCTAAGATGGAGGAAGAAGCTCCAGCAAAGATGTCTTTTAAAGGCAATACAAACAAATCGCAAACCGGGACGACCAAAAGCCCTTGTGAATGCTCTTTGCTCAGTCCAGAAAGGGAAAAAAATTTGTGTGTGAGAATGTCTTAGACCGGAGACGAGCGCACAATTGCAATTAATTGCAAGCCCATGGGCATTGTTGGGATTGTTTTTTTGTGTACGTTGTTTTAATGTGCAGTAGTGTCTAACGCTCAAATACGCAATCTTTATCTCTAGTAGGAGAGACACAAGAAAATAATTATTAGTCCGGTAAATGAATAACCGTTTGCGGCTTTCGAGACATTTTACCCGTCAGAGAGTTTTTGGTTTTACAATAAAAGAAAGTTCCTTTTACCGTTGGGGAAGCTGATAAAGGGTTTACAATAAACAAAGTTTGTTACAGTCAATAATTCTACTTTTATGGCTTTCCTTTGATATGTTGCAGCCAGACTTTACACTGTTACAATAACATTACAACTTCGTTTTTAACTTGTGTACCCAAAGTTTTATTTTTTTGCGTCCAGATAGTGGACTTGAGATATGGAAAGAACATTTCACCCAATAGTCGAGGAGTGTACCGATGACCGATCCCTTATGATGGTATAGAATGTATAACACCTAGTAAAAATCAGGAATGGAAAACAACAAGCCAAGATCGTAGCACACTGGCTTTCCTTTTCCATTTGCAAAGAAAAATCTCCAAACATTCAGCTCGTCTCAAAAGAGAAACAAACAAAAATTGTGAAATTTAATGATCTACGCCCTAACAGGCAAAAAAACTTAAAAATGAAAAAATGCGGCAGAGCCCGGCCGAAATTCGAAGCTGGGCACACGGAGCAATAGCGAGAGCCGTTGCCGTTGTCTAGCGTTCCCAGCCATCAATACAACTTCCAACAGATGCAAGGAAATGTTTTAAAATATTATTAGACGGCAGACTTTTATCTATGACAGCAAATTTTATATAACACTTGCGGTTTTCGCTAGGTCATTTGACATCAATTATTTATTTATTTCAACTGCAATTACGTGGAAATCTCTTCGTATTTCTGATTTCTAGTTCTACAATCGTTTCTTATTTTATATCCAATAAATTAGGAAAACTTACGGACTTATAAAGACATGATGCAAATTATAGCCATATACGGCAACAGCTGGGTGCAATTTTTACCGGCCATATTTTCCATCAAAAACGGATTTTCGATCGATTTTAATAAAGTTCGGAGGATAAATTAGCGGCATCATTTAAGCAGAACGTGTCATAAAATTGATCAAAAATTATTTTTTGAAATATTTAACATTTATAGTTGCTTAATTTTTTCAATTTGTTTGCGTAAAATTTTGTGGAAATAAAAGTCATTTAAAACCAAATGACCGACATAAACAATAACCTGTTGAAATCATAAAACTATCCCAAATCATAACATCATAAAATGAGCGCAAAATAAAAACGTTCATGAAATACTGAATCTGATGCGTTAAACGTGTCAAATATGGTCTGAGTCGGTCTATAGCCTGATACGGCTCCCATATAAACCGATCTCCCAATTTTACTTCTTGAGCCCCTAAGGGGCGCAATTCTTATTCGAATTGGCTCCAACATGTTTTCCATATAGCTCTAATATTATAGCAATTCTTCTCTTTTACGTTTTGTTTGCCTAAAATGAGACACCGGGAAAAGAATTCGATAAATGCGACTCTTAGTGGAGGGGGTATAAGGTTCGGCCCAGCCGAACTTAGTACGCTTTTACTTGTTTATAGAATTTTGATTAGTTTTCGAATTTCTGGGTTTATTGTCGCCTTTCTTTAGAACAGTGCTTTCTATGTCCCACTTTTACAGAAATTATTGCTTAATTGCTTATTGTAAAAAACAACGGCCAACTTTTTTGCCAGTTCTATATTTTCAGGGTTCACTCCTTTTATTTAAATTTATAACAAATCTTTCATACTCCTATTTCTTTAGCAAGGCGATTGAAAGACCAAACGAGAAAACAATCAGTGGCATCAACAAAAATATATATTTATTGTGAGCTTGTATTTGTAATTTAACCCCTTATCTCAAATACACTTAGAATATCACTTAATTTAGATGTTGATATATCAACAAATTTGACTTGTAAAAATATTGACGCAGCTTTTGAACATCACAGACCATAGAAATGAACTAAAAAGTCGGAACGACACTCATGTGACATCAACAGAGCAATAAAAATGGCGAAATGACTGCGTTGATCAGGTAATTTCCTTTCAATAATATTTCGAAAATTAAAATCTTCTCTTTCAACATAATTTCTCATTGTCATTAGTTCGACGCCCTTTGGAAAAGAATGCCTATGGCAATCAAAATATATGACCATCTGTAATAGGCAAACATAAAATATATCATAAATTAAAAAGTAAAAATTGCTTCTAAGTTCATTGTACAATAATATGTCTTCAATATTTTAGCATATTTTTACAGTTAAAACAGCAGTTTTATTAGTTGAAATAGCAGACCCAAATGCTTGCTAAAATAACAGCTCTATGCTCGTTGAAACAGCAGTAAAGTCTGCTGCCCCATATTCAGCAGACAAAAACTGCTGTTATAGCAATCATTTTTGCTATTTTGAGTACCAAACTTCTTTGAATGTGTGGTTGGCCAAAGTAAATAGCATGATTATAACAGACGGACGGGGATGGAAAAATCACCTTAAAAAAGCCAATCGAGAATGTAAGCATTTTAAATAATTCAACTAGAACGGTCAAAATATCTATGGCACCATTGACATTTTTGATTTTTTGTCTGAATATCAACTGATATTTTTCCTATCAATACTGTAGGCATAGTTCAA
Organism: Stomoxys calcitrans; assembly: GCF_963082655.1. Classification (NCBI taxonomy): domain Eukaryota; kingdom Metazoa; phylum Arthropoda; class Insecta; order Diptera; family Muscidae; genus Stomoxys; species Stomoxys calcitrans. Next base: position 100,833,196 of record NC_081552.1, read on the forward strand.
TTTTTGCAAAAAATAAAGATCCGACAATTAATGTATCTTATAAAATACACTGGGCCTATAGAGGGCGCAATTTTCATCCGATTGGGCTAACATTTTGTCTAATGATTTCTCTCATGATATCTTTTAATATTTCCTCTGGATGGATCGATCTCCTGATTTTTACTTTTCATTTTTGTTTGAAATAAAGTTGAAGGGAAATTAACGATAGTATCGATATTTGTAGAATTATCGAATGTTGCGATCATCCATAGTTTGCTAGCTCTAACTGGAAAGCATACGGATTATTTAGATTCGAATTAGCCTGGAATATGGTAAGTAAAGCACAATTCCTGAATATTCAGATTCGGATTAGCCTGAAATTTGCTAGGCAAAGCACACTTTTACCCTCCAGAGCCCACACCAGATAAGTACATAAATAGACACAGTCCCATTAAATCCGATTAGATGATTTGACTCCTTGAGTTCCTAGAAGCTGAAATATTCTACTAGCAGGTATACAAGTTACCACGTGAAATGCACTTATTCTCACAAACACCAACAACAAATATGCTCCAATTTAGCCTACGCCCAAAGAAAATAGTCTGTTGATATTATATTAGAAATGTTAAACTTTTGAATGAATCCATACAAAATTTTTGAACCGCTAACAACAATTGAGGCATTCATTTATTTATGAATAAAAAACAAATCAATATTAGAAGTACATTTTTTGTTTAAAAGCATTAATAGTGGTAGTTATTTTGAATGCTGTTATTTAAATTCGTTCAAAAGTAGAAAATAGGTTATAAATTTTACGTTACATACTTGTTAAATTAAAAGATAAAAACGCAAGGTCTCAAAGATGGGTGCACCGATTTAAGAGAAATTTTGTATGCCGCCTTATGGTACTCCAAAAAAACGAAACTGGTATACAATTTTTGAGTGAAATTATCTGGAGGAACGCCCCATCTCAAAACCCACCCGGACGAACATGTTTACCGATTGGGACGATATGGGTATCAAACGAAAGGTATTTTAGAGTAGAGTACGAACTTGGTTTACAAATTTCACCCTAAGTGTTCGGAGGGTCCCCCACCCCGAAAAAATACTCCCCAACAGGACTCTTTCACCGCTTTGGGCAATATGGGTATCAAATGAAAGTTATTGAAAAGTAGAGTTCAAATATGACAAAAAATGTATTCCTTAATGTGGGAGGGGGCTACTCACCCCCAGCATGGCATATTTACCAATTGGGACAATATGGATATCAAATGAAAGGTATTTAAAAGCAGAGTAAGAATCTGATATAAAAATTTATTCCTTGGTAACTGAAGCGTCTCCCAATCCCCCAGCGGGGCATAATTACCAATTGTTACAATATGGATATCAAATGAAAGGTGTTTGGAAGTTGAGTACACATCTGTTATACGAATTTGATCCAAGTTGTCTACGGAGTCTCCCCAACCCCAAAAACCCCTTAAACGGGCATGAATGTCCAACGTCACAAAATGGGTATCAAATGAAATGACTTTGGGGGTTGCTATAAACCTGGTATACACATTTGGTTATTGGGAGTAGAGTATGAATCTGATATCCACTTTCGGGGCAAAGAGTTTGGCAACTCCAATGAACCATCAAAACCAAGAGAATGAAGTAGATTTAACATCTAAACTTTAATAGGCGGACCCTCCTCTTACCCTATGGAAATATGAACCAATAATGACAATATGGGGTCAAATGAAAGGTATTCAAGACTAGAGCACGAATTTGATATATGGGCGTCCACCTCAATCGCAAAAATACTACCATACCGGATATATTTACTGACCACAGCAATATAAGGCTCAAATGAAAGGTATTTGGGAGTAGAGCACGAAAATGATATCCACATTGTGGCGAAATATTAGCCGACCATGGCTATATGGGACTTAAATGAAAGGTAATAGAGAGTAGAGACAGAGAGAGAGAGAATATTACGAACATGACATTAAAATTTGCGTTCAAGTCTAGGTGGCGCTTTTCATCCTAAAGATACGTCAAATGGGTTATTTGACCCATTATGACAATATGGGACTCAAATGAAATGTATTTGATAGTATAAAACGAATTTGATATCGAATTTTGAAGCCAAGTGTACGCCCCAAGCACCCCCTATACTGAAATTCATTTCCGTTGGGAATAAAGAACGAATTTGATATCTATTTTCAGTGCAGTGCCGGTGGCCGCCCCAGCCCCATGGGGCTCAAATTAAAGGGATTTGGAAGTGCAGCACGAATTTGATATTTATATTTGAGTCGAAATGTCTGAGGTGCCATCCCTCCCGTAATGAGAGGAAGAACATTACCACCAGGAACCAAGAAGGGGCAAATTCTCACACATCCATGATTCAAGTTTAATGAACGGCGTCCCGCAGTGCGACACCTCCTTGGGGAAAAATTTTTAAATGACCATGCTTGGCATTGTACATCGCAAATGTCGCCAATATTAAGAAGAGATAAACACCGCTTTGTCCGATGTTCTCGTCAGGATACCAACGCGTTCAGCGTCATAGGCTACAATGGCACGAATTCGATATCCGCATTCAGGGCGGAGTGTCCCCACCTTAAAAAGAAATTAGAGAGTTAAAGAAGGCGCAGCGGAGCGAGTCCGGTTCGGCTAGAATATATATATAAAATACTAAAAAACACGTATTATTTTAACTTTCATTTAAGGTGCACTCAGAGAAATTTTTTAGTAAAACAGCAAAAATGTTAGCTGCATCTGAAAAAAATTTGCTGAAAACGGGACAGCAATAATTTTTTCTTAAATAGCAAGCATTTTCTGCTGTTTTCATATGGTGAAAATTTGGAAATACACTCAAGGAATTTTGTTACTCAAAACACCAAAAATGGTTGCTAAAACAACAGTTTTTGTTTACTGAAAAAGGGAAAACAGACATTGCTGCTGTTTTGACAAACATTTCGCTATTTAAGCTAACAAAACCTGCTGTTTTGAAAACAAAAATCTGGTAAAATATTGAAAAAAAAAACATCTGGTGAAATAAAAAATGTTTTGGGTTTTATTTAATACTATTATTTATGTCTGCCTTTCATGGTTGGTCACGTGTTTTGACTATTTTTAGCATTTTTTTCAAAGAGAGTCGAGCTAATGACCATGCCAAATTAAGTTGGAAGACAAGATGTCAATTTGTGGAATATTATTGAAAGGAAATCCTTGTACACATAGCGGCCATTGGCATGAAGGTTGCAAAAAGTCTCTCGTCAATTTTATTGCATTGCTAATGGCTATCGTTGGCTATTGGCTTTACAGCTCATTTTTGCATATATCGTTATTACAATATATAAAAAAATCAGTATGGAATGCAATCCAAACATCTCCATATGTTTGGATTTTGTTCTGGAGCAAGTTTTTGTTCGAAGACTAATTCCGTTCCGCAAGTATAAATTGGATCATGGCTTACGATGGTAATTTGTCAATAAGTAATCGTTTTTGGGGAAGACAAAATCGATCCGTCGAGCATATTTTGTAATCTCAAAGGTAAATAAGCAAATGGTGGTTGTGTAAAAAACTTATTGCTAATAATAACAAATAAAAGCGTACTAAGTTCGGCCGGGCCGAAACTTATATACCCTCCACCATGGATCACATTCGTCAAGTTCTTTGCCCGGTATCTTCTTATAGGAAAACAATGGATAACGGATAAAATTTGCCATGCTATTAACCTATATGTGGTAATGAACCCATTCAGGCCATACTTGGTTTGGATGTGGGAGACCATAATGAAAGACATTGAGCAAAATTTCAACCAAATCGGATAAGAATGGGGATATCGGATTACATGGGAGCTATATATATTAGGTTATAAACCGATTTAGACCATACTTGGCATAGATTTGTGCAAAATTTCAACCGCCTGCTCCTTCGAAAGTAAGCGTGCTTTCAACAGAAGGACGGACAGACATGACTAAATCGACTTAGAACGTCAAGACGATCAAGACTATATATACGTTGTTAGGTCTCAGATCAATATTTCGATGAGTTACAAACGAAATGACGAAATTATGGTGGAGGGTATAAAAATAAATAAAAAATACGTTCAAAAAAATATGACAATGTTTTTCAACGATATTTTACTGTTGTACACATTAAATTGTTGTTTTTTGTGAAAGAGGACTAAAAAATATGTGGCTTACATCGCCGTTAGTATAGCCAACACTGCTTTTTGGAATTCTGTTTTTTACGGACAGGCACAATGTACAACTGGATAAAGTGAGAAGCGTTTCCTTCAAAACATATCCTGCTGCGTTAAGTTTAGTCGTTAAATGAAACAATTTTTGGTTTGGTCATGTTTGTAGACATTTGCTTTGCAAAATTTGGCTTTGGCACAAGGTTAATTTTGCTAGGAGATCCATTTGGTTGGTTTTTCTGACATTTTACCTTTGTCATTCCTCGTGTGTAGTAAAGTAGAACAACAACAGTGCAAAGGTATTTTAAACAAGGAAATATCGCATGTGCGATGTGCATTGTTTACAATAACGATGACGCTTTTCCTCTTGTCAAAAAACGCATGTGCGATGTTTGTGCTCAAAATTATTTTACAAACAGCGTGCGCAATAAACAACAACAAAAAATTTAATCCTTTTGTGTGCAAAGTGAGTGTGTGACCGCAACCTTTTTTACCCTCCACCATAGGATGGGGGTAACTGATTTCGTCATTCCATTTGTCACTCATCGAAATATTGAACTGAGACCTAACAAAGTATATATATTCTTGATCGTCTTGACGTTCTAAGTCGATTGAGCGGTATCCGTCTGTCAAAAGCACACTAACTTTCGAAGGTGTGAAGCTAGGCTCTTGAAACTTTGCACAAATACGTCTTATTAATGCAGGTCAGTTGGAATTGTAAATAGGCCAAATCGGTCCATGTTTTGGTATAGCTGCATATAAACCGATCTCGGGTCTTGACTTCATGAGCCTCTACAGTCCGCAATTATCATCATGTGACTGAAATTTTGCGCAAGGTGTTTTGTTATGACTTCCAACAACTGTGCAAGTATGGTGTAAATCGGTTCATAGCCTGATATAGCTGCCATAAAAGCCGATCTGGGATCTTGACTTCTTGATTCGTAAAATTTTTTTTAATTTTCTAAAATTGATCATTTTTTAACGGTTTTAAATAACAGCACACAAAATAACTATTAAAACCATACTTAGGCTTTAAATCAAAAAACGTACTTCAAAAATTGGAAAAAATGCATATCAATATGGAGGGAAGTGTTTTTTAGAAGTTCGAAAATGTTGAACGGTTTCATTCAAGAGGTAGGTACAAATTTCTAATTCAATATCAGCAGACACTGTTTGCTGATATCAGCAGACTCATTTCTCTGGTTGTAGAGGTTTTATAGTTTTTTCTTTGCGTTAAGAATTGCATATCTACCAACGAAGAGATCGTCGTTGGAAATTCCCACGCCAATGAACCTTTCCAAATATCGTGGCTCCTAGTTGAACGGTTAACCATCAATATATCATTCAAATTTTAAACATTTTGTTTACAAAACTTTAAGCAAAACGATGAGAAATCAGTGCCTATAGCAGTGGCACATACATATAAGCACACTCACACAATTGCATGTTGTTTTCAAGCCCTCGGGTTTACGTGCACAATAGTGTTTGTGCACGTACACAACGCTGGCCTTTAGGCAGATGAAAAACTTCACTTCAACAGTGTAGGATTTCCATTTCATGTATCACGTTTACTTCGAAAAAAAGAAGACCGATATGACAACAATGTAGCGCCAAAGCAATTTATTTCAAATGCAAACTTTGTTCATTGAAAGGCCAGAGAGAGTAGAAAGAGGTAGAGGAAGAGAAAACAGAATGAGGCAGAAATAAATACAAACAGCTATTGTCTAAGTTTACCCAGTAAGTAAAACATAAAACATATTTATAGTTTTCACTATTGGTTTTCTTTTTTGATTTCTTGGTAAAGTCGCCGCAATTATGAGATCATTTATAGGCACCGCAGCGCAGAGGCCGACCAACCGATCAATCGCCAACTAACTAGCGAAGCCAACTTACAGCAGATCTAAATTGTCACACAGACGGAAGGCTGGCATAAAAAAATACACTTGTTTCCTCATTTGCTGTCCATTTCTTCATATCACACTCAATTTTTTGTGTAAAACTAAGCCACGGCAAAAATATGTGATCATTAAAACAGGTGATGACTCGTATGAAAAAAAAAAACAACAACAAAAAAGAGTTTAAGGTGATTTAAAGTCACAAGCCATGTCAAGCAAGCTCAAAGAACAATAACTTAATGACAACCTACGAACAAAATATGACACAAATGAAGCTAATTGATTATAGAAACAAGAAAAAGATGACTGAGACAAAAAAAAAAACAAAACCTTCAAATGGGCCTGACAATATCTCCCTTTGATGACTCTGATCACACTGACGTTTAACTATCACCATTGCGCAGCACTGATGATTGACAGATTTTGGGATAGAGGGACAACATCGGCCATACGTATACATAATTAAGTAGTTTGTGTCATTTATCAATTCTGTTGTTAAAAGATTATGATTATGTACGCGAGCGACAAAACCGACGGCGGCATACTACACAGGACGCTGTTTGTCTATGACAACGGGGAATCTAAAGTCAATCGTGTCTATTCGTCTCCAACTCTGTATTATAGAAACTAGATAAATATGTCAACACTTTCACTGTACGAACGAGGTTTAAGCGATTGACATGGCATTGAGAAAGGCTAGACTGTCTCATTAGAATCATTGATCAAGTCTGGCTAAGGGATTCTTAAAATCAGCTTTCATCTTTTACATTAAAACAAAATAGAGAGTGGAATAAACATTAAGACGGACATGGCCAACCATTTTATACCATACCATACCACAGTGGATATAAATACAAAATTATTAACGATGTCAACGAGATCTATATGCACTCATAGCAAAAAGTTTGCTAAAACAAGCAAACACTGTCTGCTGAATATTAGTACAATCAACCAAATTTGTTATTCGAAACAGCAAAAATGTTTTCTAAAAAAGCAATTGTTTTCTGCTGACAATGGGAAAGCAGACATTACTGCTGTTTCAGCAAACATTGGGCTGCTGTATTAGCAAACATTTCCTACTGCTATTTCAACTAACAAATGAGTACACAAGTGCGCTGAAAAAAAATATATGCTACTTTTTATGGTTGCCTGTTACTTGTTTTGATTACTTTAGGCATTTTTAAGAATCTTTTTTTAAATTTTGTTGGAAGAGATGATTTTAATTTGTTGAATATTGCTGTATAATTTAACAATAATATTTAAAGTTAATTTAATGTGTACTTGAGCGCCCGAGTTAGGCCCGTGGTATAATTTATAAACTGTTTGCATTTTACAAGTATTTACAAGGTCCGACTGTTAGTAGTTAATTTTACTGCTATTATTACGACAGTAGATCTGCTGTCATAGTTAAATGTTAGCAAATTCAGAACATCAGTATGGCTACTGAAAAATCTGTTGTTTGCTTAAAATGACTACTGCTTAATTGATGAGGGGGTTGTTTGAAGAGTAAACAAATATAAAATGAAGGAGATTTCAATTTTTTTATCGTTACCAGTAAAATATACCTAAAATAAACAAAACACGCGATCGGTAGCAACAGGCGAACATGAATAATAGACAAAGAGTCCAAAGATCATGGAAAAGCTAAATTCGGGCGAGACCGATTATAAACTACCCTACTTCACTAGACGCGCCTACAACTACTTTGAAATAAACAGTAGTACGCAGTTAATGCTAGAACACAAGCTATGATAGATGGTCACAAAGAGAGGGCTATGAGCATTCCGAAACTATGTGTCCTGATCTAGACTTGAAGAGGTCTACTGCTTTGCTGTCATTGGCTAAAACAGACGTCTCAGTCATTGTGTCCTTCATGACAGGTCTGTCTGTCTGTCAACGACTTTTGCAGCAGCTGTGAGGACATCGAAGAAGACGAGACTATAGAACACCTTCTGTGTGTGTGTCCCGCACAAGCGGTCAGAGGGAGTTCCACTTAAGGTTCTCATTTCTTTTAAACCCTGTCTGATTTAGCGGATGTGAACATTCGCAAGTTATTGGGTTTTTTAAAGCGATCTGGATGGTTCGACGTTGGGAACTAGAAGGCATCTTCCTTCTTCTGTTCCTGTGGAAGAAAACGTCTAAGTGAGACTGATGGCAGACTGCCACTTAAACCTAACCTATCCAAATTTGAAACGATTTTGATGAAATATTGCATATATATTCAGATCAATCCGTGCCAAATTTCGAGCAAATCGTTTTGAAATCTAGGTTACTACGGCTTTATAAGTGTTAATCGGGCGATACATATATATGAGATCAGTATCCAAATCTGAGCCGATGTTAATGCAATTTAGCACATATGTTAAAAAACATATGTCAAAATTTTGTGCAGATCGGTTGAAAATTTTAGCTACTACGGCCTTATAAGTGCAAATCGGGCGATAAATACATATATATGGGAGCCGGGGACGTAGTCAGGGGTCCCTTGGGCCCGAGCCCCCCAAAATGATTTTGTCTATAGAAAATATTTAAATTAAATTTATTCTTAACAAAAAATTTCCGTAATATTTTTTTAAAATGACTAAATTTCATATTAATATTATTTTACAAAGACAATATTTTGCTGAAGCCAGTGCTGTCTTAAAACTTTTTTTCTTAAGGACAAAATTGTATCGAAATTCTTAGTAAATATTAAATTTCAATGAAATTTTTTCTAAACAAATTTCAACGAAATTTTTCTAAAGGCAAAATTTTAGCGTAACTATATCTAACGACAAAACTTCAGCACAGCCGGGCGAAATTATATTTAAAACATAAAATTTGTTTTTCTAAAGACAGCATTTTAATTAACATATTTAAAAAAAAATTTAAATAAAATTTTAAGGAATTTTTTAACCCATTACGACTGACACTCGATTCCGTTGTCCGATTTTGATAAAATTTTATATATATTCATAATTAAGTCAACTTACATTGACGTAACAATTTTTTGAAGTATTTTGAATTTTAAAAAATTGTGAAGAAAAAATTTTTTTGTTCCTAAGCCTTATAACAAAAAATAAGTTTCTTGATATTTGATGACCAATTAGCGAAGAAAGCTGGATTAGCGAAGAAAGCTGGATGATTTTGGCGTAAAATCTCACATGCTGTCAAAAGATTATCATTATTGACATAAATTTATTTTTTTTATATAAAAACCATCGAATGCAAAAAGACACTAAAAAGACTTTTTTTAAAGACCGAATCGCAATTTTGGGGCTAAAGTCGCTCATTTTATAGCTCTGTTAATGTACTCATAACTCTCGATGCTACTTATGGATATTTCATACGAAAAAAGAATATGGAATGTAAATGGCCCCTGATCCTTAATGGGTTGTTGGGCTACTGTCAGCATATCAGTCTTGAAACTTCCTTAAATCGCCCTTTATGTTTTATTGGACTATGCTGCAATTCCACTGACACATACATATCATCGTTTGCTTACTAGTAAATATCACAGTAATAAAACATCCTTAAATTTACATCTCCATGTGCCAAAATTTTTTCCATTTTTGGTCTACCTACCAAAACAACATTTGTTCCTTGCTGTCCCTTAGTAATAAGTACAAATGCAGACTAGCGTGCAATGCAACAACAACGTTTTGTCTTTGCTTCCTATCCCCAGCTGTAGGTTGTTGTTGTTTGTTTTTTTTAACCCTTTCTTTATTGCCTTTTCATTGTTGGGTGTAGTTGCTTGAAACCCTTTTTTAATTGGCTCACTTGAATATTGTTTTGTTTTACATACCACGCGTGTTGTGTAGAATGGTGGGCTATTATTTATGTTTGCCCGATACTACCGACCACGTGTTTTGATTATAATACCCTCCACCATAAGATGGGGGTATATTGATTTCGCCATTCTGTTTGTAACACCTTGAAATATGAGTCTGAGACCCTATAAAGTATATATATTCTTGATCGTCATGTCATTTTAAGTCGATATAGCCATGCCCGTCCGATCGTCCGTCTGTCTGTCGAAAGCACGCTAACTTTAGAAGGAGAAAAACTAGGCGCTTGAAATTTGGAAGAATACTTTTTATTTGTGTAGGTCGGTTGGGATTGTTAATGGGCCAAATCGGTTCATGTTCTTAGGTCGTGGCCTCTTAAGCTTCTAGAGGGCGCAATTCTTGTCCGATTTGTCCAATTTTGCACGTGGTATTTTGGTATCATTTCCAACAACTGTGGTAAGTATGGTTCAAATCGGTCCTTGTTTTGATATAGCTGCCATATAAACCGATCTTGGATCTTGACTTCTTGAGCCTCTAGAGGGCGAGATTTTTGTCCGACAATAAATGTTGGCAAAAATAGATTTAAGGAAGCTTCAAGACTGAGATGCTGGCCAGTAGGCCAATGGAAATGTGTGTCTCAGTGGATGTTAACGAACAGGGGCAATTAACATTCCATGTTCATTTTTCATATGTAATAGCAATAAGTGGCATTGACAGTTATGAGTACAATAATAGAGTAATTGACGAGCGTCTTTAGCCACCCACCAATGGATACGATGTCATGTGTACAAGGAATCTGTTGATCTGGTAATTAGTTTTCAGTAAAATTCCACAAATTGAATCTTCTCTTCCAAAATAATTTCTCATGGCCATTCGCTCGACTTCCTTGAAAAAAACTGCCTAAGCAATCAAACACATTTTCGGCCTAATATGCAAACATACATATTAGCATAAATAAAACAAAAGCAAAAATTTGTTTGTCAGTTCTGTAAAAATAGAGCAGATTTTGTTAGTTAAAATGGCATTCGAAAATGTTTGCTAAAATAGGAGTCCCATGTTTGCTGTAATGTATGCTTTCCCATTTTCAGCAGACAAAAACACATTTATGAATGACAATGACAAATTTAGTTGAGTGTAAATTTCGCACGGAAATCTATTTGTCGTATTTCTTTTCTACGTTTTGTGTCATCTTCGCCCCTACGTTTCATCGTTGCAACGAGAAGCTTAGCTGCGAGCTACCGGGCGTCCACAGGTTGCGGATTGCGGAGTGCTCCATACGAAATAAAATGTTACTTTTGGAACTCCTAGAAGCTCTAATTTGTGGCCAAATTTGCTAAAGTACGCTTAAGAGAGAAGCTCGTAAATTGTTATATTCAACTATTTTTAGGCCCTTATTTTTCTCATAGAATCCTTAGTATAATTTCGCTTGTTTTTTGCTTTGCATTTTAGCTAAAAAACTATCGCTCTTACTTCGCATTGTTGACAACTGTTACGATATACATGAACTCATTTTTGTATGGGAACGCTTACGTTTCTCTTCGGCTTGCCGTTCGATAAATTTTTCGTTTAAAATGAGATACACAAACCGAAATCAGTTTTTTTTTCGTTTGCAGGCCAAACGAACGTTCGACGCGTTCGACGTCGACAAACAGGCTATTAGAGTTAACTTGCGTTAAATCATTATCGAAAACATATTAGAGAATGGATTTGTACCAATTTTCCAAAGTTTCGTGCTAAAGTCAAAACAAGTGAAAACATAGGGCTGTGCTGTAGGGCCAAATCTTGTTACCATCCACCAATGATCGCATTTGTCAAGTTATTCGCTCTTTTTATAGGCAGAAACAAAAACGATCAAGCAACATTGATGTTTATACCCACCACCATAGGATAAGGGGTATATTCATTTAGCCATTCCGTTTGCAACACATCGAAATTTCCGACCCCACAAAGTACATATATTCTTGATAGTCGCAAAATTCTAAGATGATTTAACGATGTCTGTGTGTCCGTTTGTTGTAATCAAGCTACAGCCTACAAAAATTGAGATATTGAGCTAAAATTTGACACAGATAAGTATTTTGTCCGTACGCAGGCTAAGTTCCTGAACGAGCATAATCGGATCATATCAAATCGGATATAGTTGCCATATATACCGATCTCTCGATTTAGGATCTTTAGCCCATAAAATACGCATTTATTATCCTATTTCTTTGAAATTTTAAACCGCGAATTGTACTAAGGCCCCCGATGTCCGAACCGAAAATGGTCCATATCGGGCCATAATTTGATATAGCTGCCATACAGACCGACTTACCGATTTAAGGGCGCGTTTATCACCCGATGTTGTTGAAATTTGGAACAGTGACTCCCTGTCGACATCCGCAAAGAATTTGGTCCAGATCGAACTATATTTAGATATAGCTGTCATTTGTTACCCGATTTCACTAAAATTTGGATCAGTGACTTACACTAGGCCTCTCGTTGTCCGACCAAAACATAAGTCCAGATCGGACTATATTTAGATATAGCTTTCTTCAGACCGTTATACCGAATAAGGTTTTAAGCCCATAAAAGTCCAATTTGTTATTACGCTGAAATTTGAAACAGTCAGTTGCACTAGGCCTCTCATTGTCCGAACTGAACATATTCAATTTCGGATACCATGAAACCGATCTACCGATTAAGGTTCTTACAGCTGCCATGAAACCAATCTACCGATTGGGGTTCTTAAGCCCATAAAAAGCCGTGTTTTCCTATTTCGCTGAAATTTATAGCAGTGATTTTGACTAGATTTACCATTGTCCGAATCAAGTTTTGTCTAGATCAAAAACATATTTTGATATACATTTGAAACATGGAGTTGCACTAGGGCACCCGATATCTGAGCCGCATATGGTATATTAATCCCGCATATTAATATTTGGTAAGGAATTGCTTCCGGTATATGCTTAAGAAGAAAAGTTGGATGATCTGTTTATATAGGAGCAATAGACAGGTATTTAGACCATACTTGGATGATGGAGGTTGTAGGAAAAATCATTATGCAATTAAAACAAATAATAATTGCGCCCACTAGACGCTTAGGAAGTAAAATCGGGAGGTACGATTATACGGAAGTTAGAAATCGTAGGGGAAATTATGCAAAATTTCACCCAAATCAGATATTAATTGCGGCCTCTAGAGGTTCAAGAAGTGGTATAGCGTCCTCTAGAGGCCCAAGAAATCAATTCAGGAGATCAGTCTACCGATACATATAATCAAAGTTGAATATTGCATGATGTTGTAAACGTAACGACAAAATTAATATATCACTCTATAGGGATGTCGGATTATACGGGAGTTAGAGGTCGTGGGAGAAATTATGCAAAATTTTACCCAAATCGGATAATAATTGCGGCCTCTAGAGGTTCAAGCAATAGTATAGAGCCCTCTAGAGGCTCAAGAAATCAATTCGGGAGATCGATTTACCGATACTTATAATCGGAGTTGAATTTTGCTTGATTTTATAAACGTAATGACAGAATAAATAAATTACATTATAGGGCACGGTGAGTATAAAAATAAAATTTAAAAATAATTAGTCAATTTAACTGTGAAGGAGCAGGTGCGGAGCAAAAAAAAATTGGGGGAGCCGAGCAGAAATTTTTTTGTCAGAGCCAGAGCGGAAAAAAGATACCCGCTCCGGATCCTTGGTGAAAACAATTTCAAAAGATCATTTAGACCTAAGAAAAGTGAAAGCACTCAATTTTCTTGAAAAACAGGGTCTTGTTTCTTCGTAAGCTTTTAGCCAAAAATTCAACCAACATCCCTCCACAACCGTGTTCTGGCGTATTCGCCTTATTTAGCTCCGTATGACTTCTGGCTGCTCAGTAAACTCAAGCGACCGCTCCGGGAAACCCGTTTTGAGTCAAATGAAGACATTAAACGTGAATTGCATTAGGAACAAGGTTAGCATGAGGATATTGCGGCAGGGGTGATAACTTTGAGAGGAACGAAACAGATTTCCCAGAATAAATAAAAAATTAAATTTGCTTGTGCCACCTAAGTGCTAAGGGAGCTATAATTTAAAGAAATGTCGGGCTTAAAATTTCGCAATACACAGATAAAAATAAATGTGAAAAACAACAACTTTTGTCGAAATAACGACAACAAAATTTGTTAATTTTCCTTCAACAACTTATAAGTGTGTTCGTGTACCCAAACAAATGTGCAAATTTGCACAATTTGTTACAGGAAGTTGTTCGGGATTTTATTTGAGGGTGCCTGAAAGCAAGCAAAATTTTGAGAGTTTGGTAATTGACAGCTTGCAAATTTCTGTTAGAGTTTTTTTCCAGCAGCAATTTGCAGCATCGAACAGCTGTTTTATGAAAACCAATTGTTAAATAAAAAGGCAAAGAGAGATAAGGTTGTGCCTACTTTCCTGCAAATGTTTACTGGGATTTTTGAATCTCAAAGAACCAAGGTAAAAATTTGTTGTTGCAAAGCACTCGCCTTACAACCACACATATAACGACAACAACAATATATCCATGAGCAAGACAAAAACCATTTAACCAGCCACCACATGTGCTTTGCCACACAGCTCCGTGTGTGTGGCTGTGTTTTTATTTTATTTTCTTTGTTCGGCTCGCGCTGCTTGTTCTCGTTCGTTTACTGCTGCTCTCTCTATATCAGGGGTGCAGGAATGCAAGATAAGTTTAGTAAAATTCAGCACTTTTAAAGAAAAGAATCGGCTTTTTCGGCACTTCAATTTAAAAAATCAATAAAAATGTTTTTTTTTTTTACAATATAACGTCTAGTTTTTAATACGAAATAATATTAAAATCGCCTTAATTTCGGCGAAACGTTATCCACACCGGATTTTTTTTTTGTGATTTTCTGAGCTCAAGAAGTTCAATCGTAAGAACAGTTTGTGTAGCACCAAAATCAAATTATAACCCAACCTCTTAACTATTGGACAATCAGGTAAAAATACGCCATTTCTCTAATCAAGAAGTTAAAGCGAGAGATTGGTGTATATAGAAACTTTATTTAAATATGATCCGTTTTAGACCTACTTGGTATGGTGTAAATGCAGGTTTGTCAAGGGATCTTATACCAATAATTGCTACAAATTTCAGAAAAATCGGTTAAGAAGATTCATCGGGAATCGGCAGCAAATTTTAGCCAAATCATGTAAACAACACCTTTTCTGATCAGAAGAAACTCAACATAAAGCCTATCTTCGAACTTCGTCTAAGTTGTATAAGAATTATACCACAATCACGAATTTATATACATTGTAAGGTCCGAAATTGAAATGTTGATGTATTGGACGGAATGGACGAATTAATATATCTCCAATAAAAGATGGTGCGTATAAAAATTATAAAGAACAAGTAAGTTCGGCAGGGCCGAATCATATATACCCTCCACCATGGATCACATTCGTCAAGTTCTTTGAATTACTTTCTAAAATATGTATGAGCCATATGAAGTTATTGACTGATGTGGACCGCATAGACCAAATCATTGGTCTATGCCATCAAACCGACGACGCACAGTAGGAGAAAATCAAAAAAAAAAAAAAAAAACTAGTAAAATAATATTTATTTGGAATATGGGTAGTTAAAGTTGGGGGTGTTATTGAGATCGTGTGCAAAATTTCCAGGCTCCGGGTGGTACGTGCGCCTCTTGACAGGCCCCTAAATTTGGTCACTCACCTCGGCATTTCGAAAAATTGTTCGGGCTACCAAGTTTTCATTTTTAGACCGATTTTAGCAAAAAAGTCCGCTTGAGGTATACAATATCTCCACTGGTTTCGGGGATACACGGATTTTAGTTTTTATTTGTTGAAATTTTAACCGAGATTGGCTTCGTATTTTGCAATTCGTGAAGGTATTTGTGGTTCGATTTTAATTTTAATTTGATTGATGATTTGGATTCGTGACAAATTTTACAACGACTTTGCTGCAAAAATGTCCACATCTATTACATTGAACAGGAAAATTGGGTACAACTTATTGACAGATGTAAACGTGCTCGAATTCCATTTATAAATGTTTTGTTTGTACTTCAAGCCGATAATAAAGTTTTTGAAATATCTCAAATGGAGTGCGTTTTAAAATTCTCATTTCTATTTCTCTTTCGAGACTAGCTCAATGATCGAAGGATTTTTTCTATGCAATGGAAAAGTAAACCCAGGAGATACAACAACACCAAGCATAGTGTGACGCGTTTCGACCTCTTGGTTAAAGAAGGTCATCTTCGAACACTTTTAGGTGTGAAGGCTTCAAGGGCCGAACGTTTGTAGGTTTATTGTGAAAACGCCTCTATGATATAAATACCACATAAACGAAGCTCGACACCAATCTGCTTGGAATGCGTGTGTTTGTGTGTTGTAGTAGCATAGGCATGTTTCTGTGCATCTTTTGGAAGTTGTGCCATTGGCTTCGGACGTTGGACGATGGCAGCGCTGAAATTATTCCATGAAAGCATGTAACATATATTGACAAACGAGCTCAATGTAAAGTCTTACGAGTTCCAAAAGCACACGATCTTACAACAAATCCAAAAAAAGTTAGACTCGAAAAATCAAAGGAGTTGCTGCGTTTGCACGAACGAATTGAGCTATTCGTAAACTCCAAAAATTATCAGGGATACTTAACAGAGCGCACGTAAGAGAATTTGAGCCTACAAACGATCACTCGAAGTATAGACAGATGTGACCGCCGATGGCCGCTCTCCAATCGTCATCGAGCCTGGCGTCAACGTTAATGCTACTTATTGTCGAGAAAACATTTTGGTCCCAAGCCATGGGTGTAGCAACATTTCTCAGCATCGTCACGTTTTAACCAAGTAGAGCTAAAAAATTATGTTCCGCTTTTTTATGTACAAATTCGCCAGATGCCATTCAGATGGACTTTCCTATTTTGGCTATTCTAGAGAGTAATGTAAGGACTAAGGCCATTATACCGGAACAGGCCAACATTCGTGCGACTTATAACTCTTTGTTTGACCGACTCAAACAATATTCGGGACAAAAGGTGGTCTTATTGACCAAAAATAAATAGATTCTGATTAGATTACTTCCAGATATTTGAAGTAAAAAAAAAATATTTTCAACAAAAAAAGTGTGTGTTCGTTTGTTCTGTCGGCTGTTTTTTATATATTTTTCTTTCCATTTATGCTTTTTTATAGTTATAGAATCCACAATTTTGAACCGATAGCTACAAAAATTGATATGTTTTTAAAAGTTTCTCAAAATTGATTCACATTTAAATATAGCTCCCATATCTAACTTTTATCGGATAACAGCTTTTATGCTTATAGTAGTGACAGATTCGGTCCGGTTTTCACATAATTGTACATAAAGTGCTTCATTTAACGTCTTATCATGTGTGCAGATCAGATCGTATTATTTTTATATATAGTTTCCATATATACATATACACTTGAGTCGATATGCGCTTTAGTGACTCGAACTGCCGCAATAGTCCAACCATTACAAACATTTTCATTTGATGTCTCTTAATGAGCGTACAACATTTCATTATTAAAATCATATCAGATTTATTTTAAACTTTCAGATACATATATATGGATTCTCTAATAAAAATTAAGTCACTTGCGAAAACATAAATTGGATAGGCTCAAAGAACATCATTAAGATTGTTGAAATCTGCCGATTGTGAATGTTAATAAATCTCCGTTAAACATTTTTTCTCGGACAAAATGCAATATATTGCACACCCACACATTTTTTCTTTCTTTCCTATTTTTAAACTTTTTTATACCCTCCACCAAAGGATGGGGATATACCAATTTCGTCATTCTGTTTGTAACTCCTCGAAATATTCGAAACTCAGACCCCATAAAGCATATATATTCTTGATCGTCATGACATTTTATGTCGATCTGGCCATGTCCGTCTGTCTGTCGAAAGCATGTAAACTTTCGAAGGAGTAAAGCTAGCCGCTTGAAATTTTGCACAAATACTTCTTATAGCTGTAGGTCAGTTGGAATTGTAAATGGACCATATCGGTCCATGTTTTGATATAGCTGCCATATAAACCGTTCTTGGATCTTGACTTCTTGAGCCACTACAGGCGCAGTTTTTATTCGATTTGGCTGAAATTTTGCATGCAGTTTTCTTGTATGATTTTCAACGACTGTGTGGTTAAAATCGGTCCATAACATGATATAGCTGTCATAAAAACCTATTTGAGTTATTGACTTCTTGAGCCTCTAGATTTGCCTGAAATTTTGACTGAGGTGTTAGGTTATGACTTCCAACAACTGTGCCAAGTATGGTTCAAATCCGTCCATAACCTGATTAAGCTGCCATATAAACCGATCTTGAATTCTTGAGCCACAAGAGGACGCAATTCTTATCCGATTTGGCTGAAATTTTGAATGATGTATTTTGTTATGATGTATTATGATAGCTGCCATATAAACCGATCTGGGGTCTTGACTTCTTGAGCCTTTAGAGGGCGCAAATCCTATCCGATTTCGCTATAATTTTGCACGATGTGTTTCGTTAGGATTTTCAAAAACTGTGCAAAGTATGGTTCAAATCGGTCCATAACCTGATATAGCTGCCATATAAACCGATCTGGGATTTTCAATTCCTGAGCCTCTAAAGGGCGCAATTATTATCTGATTTGGGTGAAATTGTACAACGGCTTCTCCCATGACCTTCAACATACGTGTCAAATATGGTCTGAATCGGTTTCAGCAAACATTGGGCCGCTGTATTAGTAAATATTTCCTACTGCTATTTCAACTAACAACTAACTTTAGAATACACAAGTCTGCTGAAAAAAAAAACTGTATCCTACTCTTAATCGTTGCCTTTTACTTGTTTTGATTACTTTAGGCCTTTTTTAGAATTTTTTTTAGAAATCTTGTTGGATTTTTAATTCGTTGAATAAAATTGTAAAGAAACTACCTGATCCATCCCTTGGTATACATTTCGAAATGTGGCTGAGATAGCTCGCATTTTTGTTATTGCTCTGCTAATGTGAACAAGAATGGCATGCACTCACCAATTTTTTATTCAAAACTGCAAAACTGTTTGCTAAAACAGCAGTTTCTGACTGCTTTAGATGGAAAAACAGACATTACTGCTGTTTCAGCAAGCATAGGGCTGCTGTATTAACAAACATTTCTTCCTGCTATTTCAACAAACAAAAACTGCTGGTTTGAGTACACAAGTCCGCTGAAAAAAAGTTGTATGCTACTTTTTATGGTTGTCTGTTATTTGTTATGTTTACCTTGGGCATTTTTTAGAATTTTTTAAAAATTTTGTAAAGAATTTACTGTAAAGAAACTACCTGATTCATCCATTGGTATACATTAAGAAATGTGGCTGAGATAGCTCGCATTTTTGTTATTGCTCTGCTAATGTGAACATGAATGGCATGCACTCACCAATTTTTTTATTCAAAACTGCAAAACTGTTTGCTAAAACAGCAGTTTCTGTCTGCTTTAAATGGGAAAACAGACATTACTGCTGTTTCAGCAAGCATAGGGCTGCTGTATTAACAAACATTTCTTCCTGCTATTTCAACAAACAAAATCTGCTGGTTTGAGTACACAAGTCCGCTGAAAAAAAGTTGTATGCTACTTTTTATGGCTGTCTGTTATTTGTTATGTTTACCTTAGGCATTTTTTAGAATTTTTTTTAAAATTTTGCAAAGAATTTACTGTAAAGAAACTACCTGATTCTTCCATTGGTATACATTAAGAAATGTATACCAAGCGATGTATACTAATGTGCACATGACTGGCATAGCCTTTTGTATCTAAATTTAAAGAAAAAAGGTTATGGAAATACATTTACATATGTGTTCTATTATTTTTTTTCTTCTAACATCCCCTTCATAATAAAGCAGCAGTCTTTTTCAGCAAACAACAGACTTTTCAGCAGTAAGCCTGCTACTCCGAAATTGCAGTACTACTGCTACAAAAGTAGCAAAACTAACTACTGATATTCAGCAGACAGTATTTGCTATTTTCAGCAAACTTTTTGTAATATTGTTTTTTAAGCATGTAGACAAAAAATTAAAGCCAAAAATTGTTGTTTAGAAGTTCAAAATTTTTGTATGGATTCATTCAAAAGTTTTTTTTAATTAAATATCAAGACAGTGTTTGCTAATTTCAGAACACTAATTTCATTGGGTGTATAATTTTACAGCCAATAGTTCTATTAAAAATGTTATGCACACATTGGCGAAAAAAGTAAAATCATAGCTTTTATTCGATTTATATTTCAAGTGATTGATGCACGTTTCAAATTTTGAAACGCGATATAATTGCCAAAAATTAGTTATTGTCACTTTTTGGACACTTTCACTGCACCCCATGTGTTGGCCCGGGCAGCAATTTGCTTACAACCTGTTATAGTGCCTTGGTTGGTTGCCATATTAACTGAAAATGAGACTACGAGGATCCACTGTTGTTGTTTTTAAAACATGTTTCTGCTTTGCAGACATTTTTTAAAACCAGGCGCACTGATTGCCACTAGCATAGCACCATATCTACATATGTATCTACGTTGGCATGCCTCTATTTACGCTTGTATCACATCTGTGACTTGTATATGGGTCGATAACCTTAATATAACGGCTAAACTTCTGCATGATTGGTTAGTATCAGTGTAAATATCAGCTTTTCGACGAATCTTGACATTCGTTGGCTCTCCTTCTCTCTTTCTCTTTGTTATACATACCAATAGTCAGAGATTCCAAAGTACATGCTCAAAAAAATAACCCCATTTACTCGTTGACTTAAGGGAACGTTTCTAAATGTCATTTTTTTTTACTACAACTGTGGTTATAATTTGGTTCAATGCCAAGAAAGTTACAGAAATAGGATAAGTGAAAGTTAAAAAATTCGTTTCATTATCTCCAACGTCCTTCTTCGAATTTGCCCAGATCGGTCCAGATTTGCATATAGCTGCCATATAGACCGATCTCTCGATTTAAGGTTTAGGGCCCATAAAATAGGCATTTATCGTCCGATTTCGCCGAAATTTGGGACAGTGCTTTGTGTTAGGTTTTTCGACATGTTTATGCAACTTGGCCCAAATCGGTCCAGATTTGGATATAGCTGCCATGTAGACCGATATCTCGATTTAAAGTCTTGGCCCCATAAAAGGCGCATTTATAATCCGATTTCACTGAAATTTGACACAGTGACTTATGTTCGTCCCGGCCGAACTTAACGCCTTTTTACTTGTTTTAGAAGTGGTATATATCTAATTCGAAAACTTAACTTGTTCAAGTCCGGTCGGGTTGAACTTTAGAGTAACTTTACTTGTTAAGGTTGGCTTTATCAATTTACATAAAGCCAAATCGGAAGGTCGGTTTATATGGTTTAATATTGGTGTAACACCGGAGACCACCGTAGCGTAGAGGTTAGCACGTCCACCTATGGCACTGAACGCCTGGGATCGAATCCTGGCGAGAACGGCAGAAAAAAAATGTCAGCGGCAGTTATCCCTTCCTAATGCTGGGCACATTTTCTAGGTACTATGCTATGCATTGAAGCCATGTAAAAACTTCTCTATAAAAAACTAAGCACCTTGTATGAATTAATTAAATTTAACTGACAAATCGAGACCAACAACCAGTTCGAAATAACAAATTATATATTGATTAAGACCCTTTTTTAAATTTATTAAAATTAGTTTTGTTGTTAATACAATAAATATGGTCTGAATCTAATACAGCTCACATATATAAACCGATCTCCCTATTTTGCTTCATGAGTCCCTAAAGGGCGCAATTCTTATTCGAATTGGCTGACATCGTACACAATGACTTCTACTATGATCTCCAGCATTCAATTCAATTATGGTCCGAATTGGCTGACATCGTACACAATGACTTCTACTATGATCTCCAGCATTCAATTCAATTATGGTCCGATTGGGACCATAACTTGATATAGCTCTAAAAAGAGATACCGGGAAAAGAACTCGACAAATGCGATCCATTTTCTTAAAAATTTTATTGGCAGTGATGATTTTTTTATTGATGGAATATTACTGTAAAAAGCTACCTGATCCATCCATTGGTATACATTTCGAAGTGTGGCTGCATGCATTTTTTGTTATTGTGCTACTAATGTGTACATGACTGGCATGGCCTTTTGTTTCTAGGTTAGGTTAGGTTAGGTTTAAGGGGCAGTCTGCCATCAGACTCACTTAGACGTTTTCGTCCATTGTGATACCACAGGAACAGAATAAGGAAGATGCCTTCTAGTTTCTAAATTTAAGGAAAAAAAATTATGGAAAGTATACATTCAGTGGTCATTTTAAACATCTACTAAGACACACATTTATATTTGTATTTTATGTTTTCTCCTAACATGCCCTTCATAACTAAGCAGTAGTCGTTTTCAGCAAACAACAGACTTTTCAGCAGTAAGCCTGCTGCTCTGAAATTGGAGAACTACTGCTGTAGTAGCAGAATTACTGAACTGATAGCAGCAACATAAACTAGACAGACATTGTTTACTATTTTCAGCAAACTTATTTGTATGAATGTACGATATTATATGAAACAGAAAGTGTTGCGGTTAATTGGTGTATTTCGCATAGACCGCAAAACGGCTGATCCGATTTTGATGCAAATTTCGCATAATGTAAGGCCCCGGGTGAAAATGGGGTACCTCGATTTAGATATCCTCAATATTCGAAAACGCAAGATATCGGAGATGGATGCACTGATGAAGCGAAATTTTGTTTGCATCTCAGCAAGAAAATATCATTAGATTGTAAGCACTTACATTTTTGAGTGCACACTGTAGACTGTACCCTGAATCCCAATTTCAGCGCTATTTGTTTTCGTAATTGTAAGGGAAGGACCTAACGCAAAGATTATTCCGAGATGTTTTATAATTGGAACAGTAGAAGTATAACGCAAATAATTGTAGCTTTTTTTAGAAGCGCATTTTAGGTTGCGTTGGCGTAAGCGGGTGCTTTATCCTTCACTTACTCAGTTGCACTCTTGTATGCAAGCATTGTGTTTGTTTTTTTCGACACCTACGAACGGTAGAACATGTAACGATTTTAAGGAACATGGGAGTGGTAAAAACAAATCAGTTAATCTATAGCTTTGATGGTGAAATTTCGTATTTTTTACGACGGCAAAGAACAATATGTGGTGATATATTGCGGTTGTCTGTTTGTATATTTTGTTCTTAAGTTCTTTTTATACCCACCACCATAGGATAGGGGTATACTAACCTAGTCATTGTAACACCTCCGAAATATTGATAAAGTATTGTATATATTTTTTTGATCGTCTGGGCATATTGAGTCGATATAGCAATATCCATCAGTCCGTCCGTCTATCGAAATAACGATAGCGGTTGAACGCATTAAGCTAGCCGCTTTTAATTTTACACAGATACATCTTATTGATATAGGTCGTTGGTGATTGCAAATGGGCTAAATCGGTTCAGATTTGGATATAGCTCTCATATAAATCGATCTCACGGTCTGAAATATTTAGCTGACGTTTTGCACGAAGTGTTCTGCTATGACGTCCAATAACCATACCAAGTACGGTTGAAATCGATCTACAACTTGATAGAGCTCTCATATAACCCGATCACCCGATTTGACATCATGAGCCCCTGCAGTCCGTAATTTTTGTCCCAGTCGGCAAAATTTTTGCTGTAGTGTTCTGCTACGACTTTCAACGACTGTGTCAAGTACGGTTAAAACCCTTTTTTTCCGTTTTGTCTGTTTTGCACGTGGTGTTCTGTTACGACTTCCAACAACTGTGCCAAGTACGGTCCAAATCGGTCTTTAACCTGATGATATACCATACAAACCGATCTCTCAATTATCATTGTTCAGTTTCTAAAAGTTTTAATTTTGCCTGGCTTGCCAGAAATTTGGTACGTAGTGTAAAATTATGCCTTTCAACTAATTTTATTTTGTTTCAATTTTACGCAGAATCCATCCATTTTTACTTGTTTTTACTAAATTCTGTTCCTTTTGTATGTGAACTATCTTCTTTCTATCTATATAAAAATTAATTTCTTGTGCTTTGTTTGTATTTCTGTTCCGTATAGACTCAAAAACGGCTGAACCGATTTTCATGAAATTTTCAAAGATGTTAGAGTTTGAGGCCTCGGTGAAAATAGGGTACTACATTTTTTGATTTCCGAAGGCGGGGTGAACCATCGCCCTTACCTAAAAAAAATGCCAGATCTCGGAGATGGGTGCACCGATTTAAGCGAAATTTTGTATGTCACCTTATGGTACCCAAAAACACGAAATTGGTATACAATTTTAGGATCATATAACCTGGGAAAACGCCTTATCCCAAAACCCACCCGAACGGACATGTTTACCGATTTGGACAATATGTGTATTAAACGAAAGGTATTTAAGATGGTATACAAATTCCATCCCTAAAAAAACCCCCAACAGGACTCTTTCACCGCTTTGGGCAATATGGGTATCAAATGAAAAGTATTTCAAAGTAGAACACAAATTTGACATAAAAGTTTCTTTGTTGGTGTTTGAGGCGCCCCCACCCCTCAAAAGGTCATATTTACCGAATATTGAAAGATATATGTGGGAGCTATGGCCATGTTTGCCTACTATGGCAATAAGGGCTCAAATGATAGGTATTTGGGAGTAGAAAACGAATTTGATATGCAATTTTGAGCCCAAGTGTTTGGGGGTAGTGTCACCCAATAAACTCCCCCTAAACCAATTGCAATTGCGGCTCAAATAAAAGGAATTTAACAGTTGATCTCGATGCTGATATTTTTTCAGGGCTAAGTGCGTGGGTGGCCATCCCACCCCACATACCCCTCAAACTGGACATATTTGTGGATTATGGCAAAAAGGGGCACAAATCTGATATCTGGCCAAGTGTTTCAGGGGCGACTCATCTCATAAACCTCCCCTGAACCACATATATCTGAAAGGATGTACCAGCACCACCAAACAGGACTTTTTTCCTAACCGGGCCAATATAGGGCTCAGATAAAATAAGAGAGTGAAAGAATGCGCAGCGGACCCTGTCCAGCTACTTGCATATATAATTAAGTGCGAGAATCGTGTTTTTGAAAATTCGTACTGTTCATGTTTTCTCAGTTGTGGTAAATTTGTCCAAACACAGAGTGATAAGAATCAATACTAAAAAAGCTGAGTCCTTAAAACGACAAAGACAACAGTTCTGAAGCAGAGCTGATTCAGCCCATTTCGTGAGCATTTAATTCCATTTGCAATTAAAATTGTGCGAAATTTAACCTGATGCAGCGACATATCGCTGCTATTTTGCTCACAGAACTCAGTACCGCTTGTTTTGACAGTTGCTCGTGTGAAAAGTCGAAGTCGAAGTATTGTATTAGGCATTAGTAATGTAAAATGATATTTTTCGGAATTCCATTTGGTATTGTTTTGTTATTGTAACAGAAATAAATAAAAGACAGAACTATAATAAATGGGCTTACCTTTTTATATATGGAAAGCATATATTTCATTGCATTTGGTTATGATAACAAAAACGCATCCATGGTCCTTTTATTTCATCAATAATTAGGGTGTGCTGTTATATGCGCAGTAAAGTGGTAATGATTTCCTATTCTCCAATAAGTTCTTCTAAAAGCGCTAAATTGCATACATAGTGGAAGCGCATCGAAGTGGGACATTGCTTTATAATTTTACCAGTGAATTAAGTGCACCAATAAGCGCTGAGTGGCCTTAGAAAGATGCTGAAAATTCATTCATTTATGGTAACCCAAAAACACGAAATTGGTATAAAATTTTGGGGTCAATTAACACGAGGGAACGGCCTACCCGAAAAACTGCCAAAAATGAGATATTTAAGAGCAGAGTACGAATGTGGTATACTATTGGGTCCAAGAACCTGGGTGACCGCCAAATAAAGAGGACCTTTTCGAGATTATTATTCGAGATCAAGTGTTTGTGGGACCGAAACCCTCCCCTCCAATAAAAAAAAAACGCCAAGCGGTCATGTAGCCCGACTTGGGGTACATTGTACTCAAATGAAAGGTCTATGGAAGTTGAGTATGTAACTAATATCCAAATTTATGGCGGCCCCGAGACAAACAGACCACCCGAACAAAAAAAAAAAATTGGAAGGGACATGTAGAACCGGGACAAGTGAAATATCCATGGGAGCAGTCAGCGTTCGAGAAAAAATAAATCTCCAATGAAAAGGTAGTAGTAGACTACAAATTTTGCCTTCAAATTATGGTTGAGCCACGAAGGACCTGAGGAGTTTTGGAAATTTTGTATTCTATGTGGAAGCTTTGTAATATGATTTTGAAAGTAGATATTAAATACTCTAAACAAGTCAATTATCGTGATCATCTGGAAGCAAGTTCCAATATATTTTGAAATAGCCATCTTAGGTTGTGGCGAAACGCACCGGGTCACCTATTTGTAATTTGAAAAGAAGTTGATTCAACATTTTGAAGCCAAATATTGCTTTAAGGAAAATGATTGAAAAGTGCGATGAATGGGTTTTGCAAAAATATATCTAATCAATGATTTCTCTGGTTTGAAGTAAGGCTAACCTACGTCAATGTCATTCAACATATGTTATGATAGTGCATACGAAAGAATACCGAAACTTCGATGGAAGTATTTATCGGATGAATATATCTCGAAATTTGGAGTTCAAGTTAAAAAAGCGGGAGAAGATCGAAGCGCTTGGCGAATGAAACAAATGTTCTATAGAAAGGTTTATGTTTGTGGTATATGAAAATTATAAGATGTGTCCATTGTTTAATGTGAAAAGAATATTTCGCTCTTCGGCAGGTTACTCTGTTCTGCCTTCGGAATAGTTGTCCAAAACTATAACAAAATATTTTTATTTTAAACATAATTACAGGAAATGTTTTTGTACCCGCACAATCATACATTCAAAATACAAAGGGATTTATTGTTTGTCCCTTGTTTGATCCCTTGGCGTAAAAAAAAACACATTTCGTCTTTAATAAATTTTTCATTTATAATCTTTATATGGAGTTCGACTGTTGTTCATTGCGGAAAATCTAATGGTTGATTTAATAATTTATACAAGATATGGTTTTATACAGTTCAGCCGTCTACTTATTACATACATACAGTTTGTCGGGAGACATTTATAAAAGGCGCAATATTTGGTTAGAATTTAAGCGAAAATAAACTCATAATCGTGATAGTCCCTATGAAATATCGTATTATAGTGGCCATGCCCTCTATTATGAATTTTTAAATACTACGGATAATTTCCGACAATTTGTGCATTATACCTGTCGTCCACTTAGACAGGTACCTTCATCAAATTTTTTAAACGTTGTTTGAGCAAATAGTGTATAACTAGCCTATTTATGTTTATTGCAACAAAAAAATGTGCTGTATAAGAACTTTCAAAAAAGCGTTACAAATTAGAATTAATTACGCCAGACCCATAATAATTTCTCTCAGTGTAGCAACCAGTAGTATATTTACATCCACAACTCTCTGCTGGCAAGTGTGTGAGCTCGACATGCACATTAGCAACTCGTATGCTATTCGTTATCGCTTAACTGACTTTGTTGGCCCACTATCAACTCAGTCTCAGTCTCAGCCTCAGTCTCAGCCATTTAGTCATTCAGTTGACGTCAATTGGGGTATCAAGTGTATATAACAAACCATAGAACAACTTTAACTATCCGCCAAATCCCCTTTGTTTTGTTACCACTTTTTTAAGGTGATAATTAGGTTTGTTATCTTTATGTTGTTGGATTTGAACCCCCCACCAAAACAGCAGAGATTTATCAAAGCACAAATTCAGTGGCAGCATGTGTCTAACGTTAACCGGATCAAAATAAGCTGTCATTAAATGGGAAAAATTTAAAGCACACCGTAAACATACACATGAAGTGTGTTTTTGTTTCAAAAGGTTGTTTTTTAACTCCGATTTCAATCACAAAACAAACCACAAAAATTGCCTGAAAATGTATTAGCTATTATATGAGCTTCCTTAATAGAAGTGAAACCACCTAATTGTATAGATTTCATAATGCCTTATATCGGTTAATAAGGCATTATGAAATTTCTAGCAATGATCTGTTTTAAAATAATTAAGTTGTTGCTGTGTCTTGTTAAGTTTAGAGGCTTATTGTCTTAGTAACCGTTATTTTGTTTGAGTAAATGCCTTCTAACATGCTATGTACTGCCTGTTCGAACTAGGGTTCAGATTGTGTCATATAAAGAAAAAACATAGAACAGTTCAAAAAACAAAGAAACATAGAATTTTCATTGCGTTCTTCAATTCCTCTCGAGGTAATGTTCGAAGTGTTGACCTAAATAGCGGATCTTTTGAAAGTTAATCCATTGGAGTCGCTAGGTCTAAGAGAAAGTGAATAGGAGACCGTGCATTACAAAGGTGTGCGTAGTTTAGCTTATGGTGTTAGATTTGAATCAGAAACGTATAAGGGACATAAGCGTTTTTGCACCCTCTGTGGAATCAATCAGCATCAGATAATTCGTCTCAAAAGTGGGGCATAAAATAGGCCTTCTTTCGTTGCTAGTACTTGAAAGTTTGCCATTCGCGGAAAGTTTTGCAGATTCAACTTTCAGTCTCTCGACTTATGCTTCGATTAGTCAGTATCTGCCAAAACATAATAACAGTAAGGCGGGAGACACAATTTTACGGATTTTGCAGTCCCTTACTATAACAGACGCGTGACCATCCTTTCTAAGCAATCGACTCAGCCCTATCCTTAATAATTAGATTGTTTTTGAGTTATCTTTGGAGCTTGTTATATTGCTTATTGTCCAGTTAGTTTATCTGCTTCACAATTTTCTAAGATATTCTGTGTTTAGAGAGTTTATAGACGGTTTATTACTCAGAGGTTACCAGTTATGATATGGATATAGCATGCCATAAAGGTGCGCGACGCGCCATGCTATTATATACCATAGTGGTACATAGATGGTGTACCACAATCGTATATTATAGTATAGCGCGTTTCGCACCTTTAGGACATACTATAAACATACCATAACCGTCACCATGTCCGCATATGAAAATTAACGCCTGAGTTCGAAACTTGTTAAGACTTATTTTAGCGGTGGTTGTTCCCTTACTACGAGGGTTGCCTTTTATATTGCGGGATTGGACAACCCTTGTGTTGCAATCTGCCAACTGACAGCTCTATCGTAAAGCTTGACATTTTTGAGGTTATATGTACTCAGAACGTTTTGACATACGAGCGCTATTTGTGTTGTTTACAGTAACTTAAAAGATCCATCTCGCCCAAAAAATGAAATTAAATCGTGAACATTTTCATGCGGTTATTTTTTTTTTACAACTTTCGACTTGGATTAACTCAATAACAGTGCATCGATGA
The DNA here is from genome assembly GCF_963082655.1 of Stomoxys calcitrans. NCBI lineage: Eukaryota > Metazoa > Arthropoda > Insecta > Diptera > Muscidae > Stomoxys > Stomoxys calcitrans. The sequence goes on from NC_081552.1 coordinate 100,862,385, forward strand.
ACTTAATTGATATTTCGGCGATGAAGCTCCACCAAGGACCAGTGTTTATCGATTGTATGGTGAATTCAACAGAGGTCGTGGTTCATTCCAAGACGAATTTCGTGAAGGTCGTCCAAAATCAGTAGAAGTTACAAAAACCATTGATGTTGTGCGCCAACTGAAATTGCAAGATCATCATGTGACCTATCGTATGATTGAGGCAATCTTAGGCATTCGGATCAGCATACATTCAATATTGCAGGAACATTTGACCGTTAAAAAAAGTTGTTCGCGTTGGATCCCACACAATTTGTTAATCGCTCAAAAAATGGCTCATGTCGAGTGGTCGAAAGAAATGCTCCAAAAATACAATCGCGGTGCTTTGAAACTCGTCTATGACATTGTGACAGATGATGAATGGTGGATTTATGATCGCCTTTTTTGGGAAAAACTGGACATGTCGCAAACACAACCATTTGTTTGCCAGTTGTCTTCCAAGAAATCAAGAAAACCAACCGCCGAAGACGGATCACTCTTCACCACGACAATGCGAACTCTCACACCGGCTCAAACAATTGCATTTTTGAGCACTCAATCAGAGTTGCAAAAGTGCTTCGACAATTGGTTCAAGCGCATGCAAAAGTGTATAGATCCTAATGGGGAATATTTTGAAAAACAATAATGCGATTTTCGATGATTAATATTTGTTTTTGTTTTCTAATCCCCAAATATAAAAGGCAACCATCGTAACGCTGGCGTCGTTTGTATGGTTTTAGGCCGTATAAAACTTCTCAACTAAGAGAGCGGCATGTCGTTCTGACACAACTATGAAAGGGAGCTAAAAATTTAATATGTTAGTACTAACTAATATGAGGGAAGTCTCTCCTGCTCCTGAAATGAGCGTAGCCAAACTAAGTGGAGCATAGAGTGTATATTAATTTCGGTATTCCGTTTGTAACACTTTGAAATGTCTATCTGCGGTCCCTAGAGTGTGCTTATTCTTGATCATCTTAATATTATAAATCGATCTAGACATTCTTTTCTGTCAGTGCAATTAAGCCTCTGGAAATATTGTATTTGTTTGGAATTGTAATTGGGCTATACAAGATAATATTCGGATATAGCTTCTATATAAACCTATTCCATGATCTCATGATACACTAATAGAAGGTATCGGAAAACGATCTATCGACTTACTTTTTATACCCTCCACCATAGGATGGGGGGTATACTAATTTCGTCATTCTGTTTGTAACTACTCGAAATATTCGTCTGAGACCCCATAATGTATTTATATTCTTGATCGTCGCGACATTTTATGTCGATCTAGCCATGTCCGTCCGTCCGTCTGTCGAAAGCACGCTAACTTCCGAAGAAGTAAAGCTAGCCGCTTGAAATTTTGCACAAATACTTCTTATTAGTGTAGGTCGGTTGGTATTGTAAATGGGCCATATCGGTTCATGTTTTGATATAGCTGCCATATAAACCGATCTTGGGTCTTGACTTCTTGAACCTCTAGAGTGCGCAATTCTTATCCGACTGGGATGAAATTTTGCACGACATGTTTTGTTATGATATCCAACAACTGTGCCAAGTATGGTTCAAATCGGTTCATAACCTGATATAGCTGCCATATAAACCGATCTTGGGTCTTGACTTTCTTGAGCCTCTAGAGTTCGCAATTCTTATCCGATTGGAATGAAATTTTTGCACGACGTGTTTTATTATAATATCCAATAACTGTGCCAAGTATGGTTTAAATCGGTCCATAACCTGATATAGCTGGCATATAAACCAATCTTGGGTCTTGACTTCTTAGCCGCTAGAGTGCGCAATTCTTATCCGATTGGAATGAAATTTTGCACGACGTGTTTTATTATGATACCCAACAACTGTGCCAAAGATGGTTCAAATCGGTTCATAACTTGATATAGCTGTCATATAAACAGATCTGGGGTCTTGACTTCTTGAGCCTCTAGAGTGTGCAATTCTTATCCGATTGAAATGAAATTTTGCACGACGTGTTTTATTATGATACCCAACAACTGTGCCAAGGATGTTTCAAATCGGTTCATAACCTGATATAGCTGCCATATTAACCGATCTGGGATCTTGACTTCTTGAGCCTCTAGAGGTCGCAATTATTATCCGATTTGCCTGAAATTTTGTACGACGGATTCTCTCATGACCATCAACATACATGTTTATTATGGTCTGAATCGGTCTATAGCCCGATACAGCTCCCATAAAAATCGATCTCTCTATTTTACTTCTTGAGCCCCCAAAGGGGGCAATTCTTATTCGAATTAGCTGACATTTTACACAGGTCTCCAGCATATAATTTAATAATAATTTAATAATAGCAGAGCAAATCTTTTCTTATATCCTTTTTTTGCCTTAGAAGAGATGCCGGGAAAAGAACTCGACGAATGCGATCCATGGTGGAGGGTATATTAGATTCGGCCCGGCCGAACTTACCACGCTTTTCCTTGTTACTTGTTTTTTATTCGTATATTTTGGAACCCAATGAAGTAGATATGTGGCATAGCATAGAGCTGGCCTTACTTAACGCAGAAGAAGAAGTCCACTATATGAATTATAAGATTGTACATTAAATAATTGATTTTAACACTTACTAATCTGAAATTTTGCGAACTTTTAAGACTGGATACCTGTAATGAAAAAACAGAACAAAATTACATTTTTATATGTCAGATAACTTTATGACGTTGGGATTGAATGATGGGACTAAATTGAAAGGTATTCGGGTGTAGAGTAAAAAGTTGGCCTCTATATTGGGGAGCAGAAGTGGGGCCGCCATTAACCCTAAAAAAATGCATGCTGATCAAGACAACATGGAACACAAATAAAAGGTCATTGGAAGTAGAGTACGAATCTGATATTAATTTTAGATAACAAGCCTAAAAAATCTGAAATTGACATGTAGGTCAATCCGGACAATATGGGACTTAATTGAAAGGTTTTGAAAGTTAAATACGGATATTTGAGGTTCCCCAAATATCCACAAGATGCTCATGCAGTAAGACCTGAATAATGTAGGCCGGAATTGAAAGGACTTTAGGAGTAATGTAGGAAGTGAAATCCGAATTTGGTGACAAGTATCTGGGGCCCACCACAAACCCCTCTAACGGACATGCAGGCACAATATGGAACCCAAATTAAGGGACTTTAATAGAAGGGTACGACTCATACATCCAAATTAAAATAAGGTTAGTCCAGGAAGGACACACACCACAAACAAATAAAGTTATGTAGATCCGAGAAAGACTCATGGCTCTGGGCACAGGCTTCATGACACATAAAGAAATATACAATTTTAGAAAACATTTGAGAGTGGAGCGAAGCACAACGAGCCTGCATTTTTCAGTAGAAGGTCTACACCAAAGCTAGAGCAACTGGAAATGGAATGTCTATGACTGAAAGTCAGGCGGCGTTAAATGCTATCAAAAGATCGAATTCAAGGTGAAAAGGGGTGGAACGTTGTTAAGATAGTCTAGTACCAGTATACTGGGTAACAGGGCATTCAAATATAACAGGAAACGAGATGGTGAAAATGCTTGGTAGATTAGGAACAAACCATATTCAGATATCTGCAGATATTTACCCACCGCTATCGTTCACTTATTACTCGGATAAAGGTTTGAATAATACTACAGGCTGTCAGCATACGTAACTGTGGGACAAATGCTCTAAAGGAACGTGATTTATTTTTCACTAACTTTTTTATGTCGATTTACGTTAACGAACGCTCAAGAGCCAACATTTTGCTCACGCACTCCCTCATGTCATGAGAAAATCACGGGACTCTCACGATTCAAACAAACACTGTCTGCTGATATTAAATTAAAAATTTTGAACTTTTGAATAAATCTATTCAAAACTTTTGAACTTCGAAACAACAATTGAGGCATTTGTTATATATAAGTAAAACAATTTGGCAATTTTGGTCGTTAATTTTGTTTTCAAAAGCATGGCCCCTAGCGGCTCAAGAAGTCAATATCCGAAATCGGTTTATATGGCAGCTATATCAGGTTAGTCAAATGGGATAAAAAGAAGTTAAGATCCGATATCGGTTTATTTGGCAGCCATACCAAAACATGGACCGATTTGATCCATTTACAATCCCTTAATTCGTCACTTAAATAACCACTTTTCAATAAACCACCACTTTGGATTTGAAGCAGCTACCTGCACTAATAAGAAGTATTTATGCAAAATTTCAAGCAAATAGCTTTATTCCTTCGAAAGTTAGCGTGCTGTCAATGGACAGACGGACGGACATGGCTAAATCGACTAAGAATGTCAAGACGATCTAGAATATATGTACTTTGTTGGGTCTCAGATCAATATTTCGATGTGTTACAAACGGAAGGACGAAATTAGTATACCCCCATCCTATGGTGGAGAGTATAAAAATTTTATTGTTATCAAGTTAAGGCAATAGATCGAGAAATCTGTTTAAATGGAAAATTTTTACGACGATCTAGAATACGTATGTGTTGTATACGAAATGACAATATTCATAATGGTGGGGGTACAAAAAATATTAAGTCGAATATAACTTCCAAACTATGTCTGTAGGTTTTCTGAAGCTCTTTCGAGCAAAAAAATAGCTAAAAAAAATCGGACTACCAACTAACTAAGGTCGAAAGTGACAAACCTTGCACCCCAGCTCTATAATGTAGAGTCTACATACTACAACTATAATTTCAAAGTGTGTATCAAATCCGGCTAAACATTGTGATTATAGATAGATAGATGAAATCTTTATTTATCAAAATTCAACTATATAAGTATAATATTCTTGGTTTTTTATATTTAATTTAATAAAGATAGTTTAAATAAGACAGTGTTATTGTATTAAACGTCTGTCTCATTTGGTGTTTAGTTCAATTCTTGTATCAAATAATTCCTGTAATTAATAGCACATTTTATTTATATATTTAATCAAATTTCTCCAATCATCCCCTCGTTGTCCGTTCAATATATTGATAGTTTCTTGTTCATCTAGTATTATTTTGTTAAAGTACAATACTCAAAACTGTTAAAGCACTGGACATACTCCTACGAAATGTTGGACATTTTGGATAGCCTGCTTATTGCAGAGGTTACACAATTTTTGGTTATCTTCCACTCCATTTAAGATAAGCATTCCTCCTCGCGTCTTTAGAATCCATGTGCTGTTATCTCTCATCCGCTATATATGATAGCCCTTTATTACAGTCAAGATATTACAATGGATGTTACTCAGTTTTAAGGCCATTAGCAGGTCAATACTAAAATTTTACCATTGGTTGAAAATATTCGGCAATTCAAGCCAATTGATGTCCGGATCTTGCATCTTTGGCAACCGATTATCACGGTAATGTAGTAAAACATTATTAACATATTTCAAATGTAGACCCATCGTATATATATGACTTTCTCCAGCAGCAGTTTCCAACATCAGTACATAATTTGGCGTGTTCTTCGGCAATAGTGATATTTTTTCATTAAAAACCGTTAAAGTTTGTCTACTTCATCAAAATGCCTGAAACCTCATGTTTGCTTTACAAACTGCTAAGTACACCTTCCATTTCATACGTAGACTGATTCGGCTATCCTTCATTAAGTGGTTTCAAGTCGTATTATGAGCATTATTCCACCGTTTTTATATATTAACCTCTGTGATTTTGACATATTAGCTGAAAGGATCCATTTGTTGCAATTGATTTCCAATTTGTCAACCACTCGTTGCTTCTATATCATCAGAGATAATAGCAATAACATCTGAATATAGTGAAATTCTCAGATTGATACCATTACACTGCAGTCCTCCTTTCAGGCTATCATGAAAATCGTTGACGTATAAAACGAATAATAGGGGTAATAGCAAACATCTCTGTTTTACGCCAGTCTTAGTTTGAAAATCATTACATTTCCTACAACGTCCATACATATACTTACCGTACACGTTCTCTACAAGCTTAGCAAATTTATAGGTGACTCTTAGTTCAAATCTTATATATAAAAATTTATTTGTGTTTGTTTGTAGGTTTGTTTGTGTGTTCCTTATAAACTCAGAAACGGCTGAACCGATTTTCTTGAAAATTTCACTGATGGTCCATAATGATGCCGTGGTGAAAAAAGGGTGCTACATTTTTGATATCTGAAGGGGGAGCGGACCCTCCCCCCTATCCTAATTTTCAGAAACCCCAGATCACGAAATTTGGTATCCAAATTTCGTATGGGCTACCTAAGGGGGCACCCGACCCCAAAACCTACCAAATATATATATACACCAATCACGACAATATGGGACTCAAATGAAAGGTATTTAAGATTAGAAAACGTATCTGATAGCCAATTGTCGGACCAAGTGTTTGGGAGACCACCCCAAAACACCTCTAAATCGGACATATATACCGACCATGGCAATATGGGACTCAAATGAAAGGTATTTGCGATTAAAATACGAATCTGATATCCAAATTTGGGACAAAGTTTCTGGGGGTCCACCCTTCCCCAAAACAGGACTTATTTCCTGACCATGGCAATATGGGGCTTAAATAAAAGGTATTTGAGTGTAGAATACGAATCTGATATCCAGATGTGGGACCAAGTGTTTGGGGGGCCGCCCATGCCCGAGAACATCTCCCAAAGAAGACAAATTTACGACCACAGCAATATGTGGCGCAAATGAAAGGCCTTCGGAAGTAAAGGACGAATCTGTTATCAATGTTTGGGAAAAGTGTCTATGGGGCCACCCCACCCTCATAACACCACCCAAATAGGAAGTATTTGCTGACCATTGCAATATGAGACTCAAATAAGAGGTATTCTAGAGTATAACACGAATCTGATATATATTTCCTATCCATGTCACTGAGTGGGCGCCCCATCCCCCAAAACACCCCCCAAATCGGTCATGTTTGCCGAGTATGGAAAAATGGAGCTCAAATGAAGGATATTTGGAAGTAGACCATGAATCTGACATCAACATTCGGGACCAACTGTCAAGGGGACGTCCCACCACCATAACAACTCCCAAGTAGGACCTATTTGCTCACCAAGGGTATTCAAGACAGTGGAGCTCGATTTTGATACGTGTAACTATGCTATCGTCGTCATACAGCTCGTGGTTCATTCGACGCCTATATTCTCCGTTAACGCAAACTGGTCCCGAAGAATTTTTCTCTCAAACACTCCAAGCACTACCACGTCTGCTTTCACAAGTACCATATAACAACACGAGTAGTATCAGTGAATAGTGTAATTTTCTTCTGTCAAGGTCACCTTGTTTCTAAACTGCATGCTTAATCCAAGGTATAATCTGTTTGCCAGTATGATTCTTCGCTTTATTTCAAAACTGGTATCATTCCTTTCGGTTACTGCGGTGCCGAGGTAGATAAAGTTGCTGACTATATTAATGTTGGAGTTCCCAACTGTCTCCATTTTCTTTATCTGCTCGGTTGTACAGGGCGTTTTGGGAGTTCATATCATCCATTTCGTTTATCTCCATTTACTGCCAGACCCATTTTCACTGACTCTCTTTCGATTCTTTCAAAGGCTGCAGTTACTACTTCCGGTGATCGACCTATGATGTCGATGTCATCAGCATAGACGAGTAGCATGTGTTGTCTTGTGAGTAGTGTACTATAACTATTCACATCTGCATCTCGTATAATCTTCTCTAGCAGAATATTATAGAGAGCACAAACCTCGTTTGGTATTGAATGGTCCGGAGAGATTATTTCCTATTATTACTGAGGAACGTGTGTCAGCAAGTGTCATCCTAAGTCTTATTAATTTTGCAGTGATACCAAACAAACAGACATGGCTTGAAATACCTTTGAACGTGTAGGGCTGTCGAAAGCGGCTTTGTAGTCAAAAAAGAGATGGGAGGTGTTGATTTGTGCTTCTCGGGTCTTTCCAGGATTTGGCGCAGTGTGAATATCTGGTCTATGATGGATTTACCAGGTATAACACCGCATTGATAGGTCCCAATTATCTCATTGACTTTTTAATCTTCACACAGTACGCTCGAGAGAATCTTGTATTTAGTTGAGACATTCCATCTTGTCTCCTTTCGTGTGTACGGGACATAGTATGCTGAGGTTTCAATCATTGGGTATGCGTTCTTCTAGCCAGATCGTGCAGACAAGGAGTGCTTTCATCAAACAGTTGGGTCAGTCCAGTGGAGTATGCGAAAATTTGCTGCAACAAGGTAATAATCCGAATTTATGTTCGCTCCCCGAATCGATCGTACATCTAACATGATCGCTGGATGAATGCTTTCCATCTATTACAACATGATCAATTTGGTTTCTTGTGCTTTGATCGAGTGACAACCACGTAACCGTGTGGATCCTTCGATGTTGAAATCTGGTACTGCCAACTACCATGTTCTTTGCCACGGATAAAATATATTTTCTTTCCCTGTCTTTGCATTCATGTTGTCGATATTGAAATCTGGTCGATGTTGAAATCTGGTAATTCCAACTACCATGTTCTTTGCCGCGGATAAAAGATAATTTCTTTCCCTATCTTTGCATCTAAATCTCCCAGAACGATTTTAATATTATGGGCAGCGGTCGTATTCTCTCTCCAGAGGCTAATAAAAAATATCCTTGTCTCCCGTCAAGGCATGAACACAAATAAGGCCGCTGTTGAAGAATTTGGCTAGCCTCTCATTCACCGTAATAAAGCTGGAGACAAGGTGTTTCAGTCCTCCTTCCTGTAATGCGGTAATATTGCGACACCTTTTTGGAGAGAAGTCTTACATGGCATGGGAAAACCACCGCTGAAAAGTTTTTCTGATGGTCTCGCCAGGTTTCGAACCCAGGCGTTCATCGTCATAGGTGTCATATTATACACCATAAAAAGTCCAAATTCATAGGATACAATATTTTTGGCTAAAATGCAATATCCTACATCCTTAGCAACAACAAAATGGGAAAAACTGTGGTAAAAAAAAGTATTTATTTAAATCTACCAAGGCAAAGCGCTTATTCAAGTGTAGGTGGTTGGTTATGATTACGTTTTTAGCAAAAAAACAAGTAAGAGCGTGCTAAGTTCGGTCGGGCAGAATCTAATGTACCCTCCACCATGGATCGCATTTGTCGAGTTCTATGCGCGATATCTCTTTTTAGGCAAACAAAGAATATTGAAAAAGAACTGTTATGATATTGGAGCTATATCAAGTTATAGTCCGATTCGGACCATAAATGAATGCTGAACATTGTAGAAGTCAGTGTGTAATATTTCAGTTCATTCAGATAAGAATTGCGCCTTGTAGGGACTCAAGAAGCAAAATCGGGAGAAGGGTTTTTACGGGAGCTGTATCAAGCAATTGATCGATTCAGACTATATAAGACACGAATGTTGAAGGTCATGAGAGAAGCCGTTGTACAAAATTTCTTCCAAATTAGATGAGAATTTCGCCCTCTAGAGGCTCAAGAAGTCAAGACCCAAGATCGGCTTATATGGCAGCTATATCAAAACGTGGATCGATTTGGCCCATTAACAATCCCAACAGACCCACACTAATTAAAAAGTATTTGTGCAAAATTTCAAGCGGCTAGCTTTACTCCGTCGAAAGTTAGCGTGCTTTCGGCAGACAGACGGACGGACATGGCTAGATCGACTTAAAATGACATGACAATCAAGAATTTATATACTTTATGGGGTCTCCGAGGAATATTTCGATGAGTTCCAAACAGAATGACGAAATTAGTATACCCCCATCCTGTGGTGGAGGGCATAATAAGGGAAAATTTATGAATTTCGCCAGCAGCAATAAAACTCCAGCGAGAGTTGAAAAGAAGACTGAATATCATCAATGCACGCAAACGAAAATACTTGAGAACCTAAAAAGAAGATAGACAGTCAGCCAGTAAGCCGGTAATTTGAATGCTTTAAAGTTTGTTTTTTCTATGCTATTTGAAGCGACCATCTGCGACCGTTAAGCACAAAGCAGCAAGCGTACACTTTTACTTCGCTGACTTCAAATGTCCACGTTTAAGAGAGGTGGGCGTGGGAAAGAGTACTTCCAAATTGTTTTTAATCTATTCCACCATGACCAAGATAATGATCTGTGAGAAAAGAAGTTTGGACAAGACACTATTGTCAGTTGTTTTGTGCTTTTTGGCACTGTATTTTAATTGATTTCCATGTTAATTTCAAGTGAAAAATCTTATAAAAATCCAAAAATTATTCAAAGCTACTGTTTTTTGTTTTTTTTTACTTTCGGTTTATGTGGTACAAGTGGGTTTTGTGCAAACGTTATCAAAATAGAAAGTTTTAAGGCAAAATATTTGTTTGGGAGAATATTTTATTTCATTAATCATCTAAAAATGGGGAAATTCACAGTAAAGGAAAGTAAAACCTAGAAAACAGTTGTAGGACTTTATTCACTTACCGTCTATGATAATATTAGCTGTTAATTCGTCCAATTTTCACTGTTATTACTTTTGTGCTAGAAACTTTATCAATAGGGTGTACTAGTTTTTAGGTAGTCACGAATTATAGACTGTTGATTGAACTTAACTATGAAACCCTATTCTACAACATCTATCGACATTAAACATCAGTGCCTCAAATACAGTAGCATAGATATAATCTTACAGCTGCCATTTGGAATTTCATGCTACACGGATGGATCAAAGCTAGAGGATATGAAGCGACTTTGAAGCGATTGGTTACGGCAAAGTGCAAGATCTTTTGATTTTATAATAAATGAATGCAATAATTTGTGACGAATATGGTACTTCCCTAAGAAAATGGATTTGTTTGTCGGAGAAATATTCCAAACATTTTATTATTTTGCGTGTATTGCATTTTATTATTTGCCCGGTAAAATGGCAACTTTAGGGATTTTGCCTTTCCAAGCAACATATTCAAATCAGGGGGATTATGTGGAATTATTTTCCTGGTTGATACAATAATTTCATCCTCAATTCAATTGTTTGAATCTTCTACAAAGATATTTCGAATCATATAAGAACATATATTTGTTTTAGTGTTAACCATTCTGGAGAGAAAAGTTGCAGCAGTTATTTTGGCATTTCGCCACAAAAGAGTAGTTTCTTCTATTTAGCGTGGCAAATTGGGGATTTGTCTTCGATTGCTTTTAGAGCCTTAGGCCCCATACAAAAATCTTCCTCATTTTCGTGGTTGTGCTCCGACTCATTTTTTGCCAAAACACACTGACTGATAAAAAGATTTACGTCGATAGATCATTTTTCGATCTATCACGTTCACTTTTTGTTCTATCACATACAGGAGCTCACTGTTACGCCTTTGACCAACCAAAAAAAAAAGCTCCCCAAAAATAGTTGTTTTTGCTTTCTATAGAGCATTTTGGAGACTTATTTCATTTTCGGGTTTGTGAGGTTATTTCATGGGGACTTATTTCAAAGAGCCTACCTTTACATGTATTATTAATTAATCTTCTCATTGGGTTTTCCTACTTTAGCTTAGTCAAACCCAAGGCCAATGGTACTCGAATTCTTCCTTCACTTTATACACCATCCTCGTTTATGCATATTTTATATTCTGCTCAGGCCACGTTCTTGAATGCTGCTTTTGGCGGTGGGCTATTTAACAGTCAGTTCGTCATTGTTGTTCGATTGTAAACATTGTTCGTCACCTCTTCAGCAGACGCTGTGGATGATAAAAACAAATCCAGTTTTTTTATAGGATGTTGTTTGATTTCTTTTTTTAATCGAAGACGAGACATTTTTGTTTAACTTCTGGAATGAGTTTGGTTGATTTTCTAGGTGAATCAAAATATCCGCTTTTTTCCATCGATAAACTAAAAAATTTCTTTTTTGTTTGTCACTTCCCTGGCATATAAGGTTCTGCATGTATTTAGCCTACTTTTGGTACTCGTTGTTTTCTTATCATTACCATATTGAATCATTCATAGTGAACACAAGCATCATTCACATTGGGAATTCTGTAAGCCGGTTTTGCTTGTTATTTTACTCTCAATTTTTTTAGTGGTGAGTGTGCTTGAATTGAAAGAAGAATGTTGCGTGGGCAAAAATGAATATTAAATGCATTCTATTTTTTGAGGACAATGGGCATTGATTGGTCCAGTCAAATGACAAAAATGGGGAATTACTCAGTTTCATGGATTATAGTAGTTTAGTGTGTTGAACAACTTAGCCCATACAGTAATTTAAAATTAAAGCGTAATATTATTTAACAATTTATGCAATAGTTTTGATTGGATTGTTCACTGTTCTTGTTTTACTACACCTTGGCTTATATTTCCTGCAATGTTATGAGCTCTGTTTTATGGCAAGTCGAATTCTTCCGAATTTGAAAATAACGGTTGAAAATCTTCTTTAACATCAAGCGACGTATTTTATTGCTCAAAAAAGCTTAAAATAAAAATTATGAGAATAAATTGCTTCCAGTTTCACTTATAACATCGCTCAATAACTTTCGTGAACTAGGCATTGGCTACGGTCATAAAAGCTATTGACAAAATAGTCAGAGAAACCTAAATAAAATATTGAGGTGTGTCTGTGGCACACGAAAGAGATAAAAAAGATATTCCCATAAAGTGTGGGTTATTTCCGTCATGTTTCATTGAAAGGGACTATGTCTCAACCAAATTAGGGGTACGGTTGACATTTCATTTAGTAGCGGTTTGTCGTTTTCGTAGATGTTTAACATTTCGATATTACAATATTTATTGATTATGTTTACCACAACAAATTTTATGCAGCTAAGATAAATCACAACGGGTTCAACCAAACCAGCAGTTAAAAATTAGCAAAACATAAACATAATAAATATTATTATTTATGTATTTTTATACCCACCACCATAGGATGGGGTTATACTAATATAATCAATCCGTTTGTAACACCTCGAAACATGGATCTAGGACGCCACAAAGTATATACATTCTTGACCGTCTCGAAATTCTGATTCGAACTAGCCATGCCCTTCCGTCTGCCGAAATCACGATGGCGATCGAACGCGTAGAGCTTGAACCGCTTGAAATTCTGCACAGATACCTTATATTGATGTAGGTCGTTGGGAATTGCCATATCGGTTTAGATTTGGATATAGCTCCCATATAAACCGATCTCATGATTTGACTTCTTGAGCCCATGGAAGCTACTGTGCAAAGTACGGTCCAAATCGTTCAAGAACCTGATATAACTCCCATACAAACCGATCTACCGATTTGACTTCTTGAGCCCCTGGAAGCCGCAATTTTTGTCGGGTTTGGCTGAAATTTTGCACATAGTGTTTTGTTATGATTTCCAACAACTGTGCCAATTACGGTTTAAATCTGTGTATAAACTGATATTCATCTCATATAAACCGATCTCCCGATTTGACTTCTTGAGAACCTGGAAGCCCCAATTTTCATCCAATTTTACTGAAATTTTGTACATGATGTACTCTCAACAACTGTGCCAAGTACGGTTCAAATCGGTCAAGAACATGATATAGCTCCCATATAAACAGATCTCCTGAATTGAATTCTTGAGCGCTTACAAGACGCGATTTTTATCCGATTTGGATGAAATTTTGCATATAGTGTCCTCTTATGACTCTAAACAACTGCACCAAGTACGGTCTAATGGATCTACAACTAGATACAGCTCCCACATTTTAGCAGAATCCATGGTGGTGGGTTCCCAAGATTCGGCCCGGCCGAACTTGACACACTCTTACTTGTTATTGATTTCTATTTACTCATTAACGCCTGACCTTCGATTCTCTTATCCGATTGTGATGAATTTTGAATGAATATTATTTCGAACGTTTATATTGACGTAGTATTGTTCCTGAATATTTACGTCCTTATTCACAAATCTTTATGAAGCCTTAAAATAGATTTATTTGACTTTTCTATAAAAGAATCATGCCAAATAAGCCTATTTCCAATTTAAAAATAAGGCCGTTACATTTATTTTTAAAAACAAATTTGTTTAAATTTAAATTGTATTGTAGTTCCTAAGCCACTATGTTTTTACAACAAAAAATAAATCTCTTAATATTTTATGGCCATTTTTTTCACTAGTTTCTTTCGTCCACTTTACGCCAATCCAAAATTCATTAGGATACCTCTATTATAAATCGAGCTCTATTTTTGGGTATTTTTCAACCCATTCGTCGGAGGCCACCGTAGCGCAGAGGTTAGCATGCCCGCCAATGACGCTGAACGCCCAAGTTCGAATCCTGGCGAGACCATCAGAAAAAGTTTTCAGCGGTGGCTGAAAATGCTGGCAACATTTGTGAGGTAATATGCCATGTAAAACTTCTCTTCAAAGAGATGTCGCACTGTGGCACTCCGTTCGGACTCGGCTATAAAAAAGAGGCCTCTTATCATTGAGCTTAAACTTGAATCGGACTGCACTCATTGATAGGTGAGAAGTTTGCCCAGTTCCTTAGTGGAATGTTCATGGGAAAATATTGCATATTTGCAATTTGCATTTTGCATTCGTCGTTAATGGGTTATTACCATAAAGAGAGTCTATGATTTAAAACTAAAACTTGTGGTGTTATATTGTCCCATATATAGCAGCTATCCACAAAGTTGTCTTAATATTCAAATACTTGGCGAAATTATGGCTGCTGTCTGAAGCAAAAAGTTTTTTGGATGTTTAATTTACGGTATTTTATTGCCTCTTGATCCATAGCCTGGATTAAGCATGTGAAATTCGATGGAGGAACTTTGTATGTAACTTTTTCAGATATCAGAACAGACGGCCTGGAGCTCCGATATGTGTGGTGTTCATCGTTATCACGATAAGCTTAGCTGGGAACTACGTCTTCAGGTTGTGTAAAGTTGAATGCTCCATACAGGGCAGCTACAACTGTGGACACGGACAATCAGCGATATTTAGTGAGAGGCCGGGCGGCACCGGCTCCTGTTTAAATACTGAAAGCCTATGATGCTCGATATGACAAGGCGAGTTATTGGCGCCGTTTAATAATCAATGGTTACCACGTTCCTGTGGTGATCGGTCCGGAACAAGCTTGCTTATCTACAGAGCTTGGTGAGGATCACTACATCTACTTGTAAATGTGCCAATAAAAACAACAATATGTCACAGTAATGGTAACAATACTAACTGCTGGCTACCGACCGTAACTCCATGAGAAAATAGTCGTTTGAGTGTACGCCTCTGTAATCACATTCTCTGCCAATTGAAAAAGATATAAGCGTCTTGAGCTTATAGCTCCAACTTTTATAGTACCAATTTTGGTATCAAAATGTTCGAATTGTGAAAAAATCATTTAGTCGCCAATCATATATTTCTAAGTTTTACCTACATGCCAATTTTAGACCTCTAGCTCCATCTGCACAGAGAGTACCAAAAGGTACCAGTATTGGTACCAAGATTTACCAAAATTTAGAAAGATCGTAGTCATCCATCATATTTATCCGAGTTGTACCTGCATGCCAAATTTCGGACCTAAAGCTCCATAACCTATAGCTCCATAAAGAAAGTACCAAATGGTACTAATCACGGTACTAAACATACGTTTTCTTCCATTACCAGTACAATTTTTCCTTTCAGCGTCATCTTTTTGCACCAGATGTCTTTTAAGTCAAATTTCAAAATTTTGCCTCTATTCATCCGCCCTATACAAAATTTACTCATTTCGTAGATTTTTGGTACTTTTTTTGGTACCTAAATGTAACAAATTTCCAATAACTCTTATAGTCACCCAATTAAGGTTGCCATAGTGTACCTAAGTTCCAACATTCAGAGCTCTAGTTCAATTTACAAAGAAATTACCAAATAGTACCAATTGCGGTACTAAACGTACTATTTCTCCCACTTCCGGTACGATTTTCCAAAATTTTTTACCAAACTTTTTTACCAAGAACATAATTCTAGCCCTTTCCATTCGCGCTAGGCAAATATGTACCATTTCGTGCATTACGATACTTTTTGGTACCTAAACGCGCGAATATCACCAAATCCAGCCCTATACCGTGCCTTTGATTCAGTCACGCATCTTTTGCCGTAAAGAAAGTACCATTTTGTTCGTTTTAGTACCTTAGTGCACGAATTTCAAAAACAAAAAAAAACTTTTAGTCGCCTCGTATATACCCTCAAGGTGACCTTTATCTCAAATTTCAGAGCTATAGCTCAATCGGTAAAGAAAGTACAATTTTTTTACGTTTTAGTACCTCAATGAACGAATTTAATAAAACCCTTCTAGTGGCCCAATAAATACTGTCAAGATGTATGTATATTCCAAATTTCGGAGCTCTATCTCAATCCGTAAAGAAAGTACAATTTTCTTTTTTAGTAGCCAAATGTACGAATTAAAAAAAACATCCTAGTCTCCTAACTGTATCCCAAGTTTAAGTCCTCTAGCTCAGTCCGTCAGGAAAGAACCATTTTGGACAATTTAGTATCTAATTTGGCGAATTTCAAAAATCTTTTTATCTTTTTAGTGGCCCAATATATATTTTTTTAGGTGTACCTGTAACCCAGATGTTAAAGCTCTAGCTCAATCTGTAAATAGAGTACCATTTTGTACATTGTAGTACCTTAATGTACAGATTTCCAAAAATTCTTCTAGTCGTCCAACGTATACTCTCAAGGTGTACCTGTTTTCTCAATTTGAGAGCTCTAACTCAATCTTAAAGAAAGTACCATTTTGTATGTGTTAGTACCTCTTCTAATCGCCTGGAATTAAGTCTTAAAGTATAACTATATCCCAATTTTGAGAGATCCAGCTCAATCTGTAAGGAAAGTAAGTTTTAGTATCTTAATGTGCAATTTTGAAAAATTTCTTTTAGTCACCCGGTATATACTTCCAAAGTGAAACTACATCCCAATTTTGAGAGCTTTAGCTCAATACGTAAATAATTACCATTTTGTACGTTTTAGTACCAAAATGTACGAATTTCAAAAAAATCTTCCTGTGTCCCACTATAAACTGCCAAGGTGTACCTATATACCAAATTTCAGAGCTTTCACTCAAATTGCAGAGAAAGTACTATTTTGCACCTAAATGTACGCAATTCAAAAAAATCTTTTAGTCGTCCAATATATCATTTCAAGGGTTCAATTATACCACAAGGTAACAAAGTTTCTTTCCACCTCTGGTACAATTTGTATACCCGTTCGCTGTAGGTGAAGACAAACTTTCTCGTAATATTTTGCATTTCTTGTTACCAAAATTTGAATTTTGAATAGATGATTAAGTCACCCATCAAATATTTTCTACATGCCAAATTTCAGCATCAAGATGCATCTGTAAAGAAAGTACCTAATGATACAAATTTTGGTACCCAACTGTGCGAATTGTGAATAGATCATTTTGTTACCTATCATATACTTTGTAGTTGTACCTACATATCTAATGGTACCAACAGTAATAGCCTCGTCCTCTCACGATCTGGATCTCCCCATAGGATTTTCGCCGTCCTACCGACTGCGTTTGTCGCCCACGTCCTTAAATCGGACTGCGTCGACCTAACCCGAAGCCTTTCAATCGACGCAGTCCGATTTAAGGGCGTAGGCGACAACAGCGCAACAGCGAAGCGGTCGGTAGGACGGCGAAAATTCTATGGGGAGATCCAGATCGGGAGAGGACGAGGCTATTACTGAAAGGAAGTAAGAAGGAGGTCAGTATAGCTTTTGGTGTCGAGACACATGGGACTACGAGCTCACTTAATTAAAACCGGTGCGGCAAGTGATAGCTTGTGTAGGGCATGTGGGGAAGATGATGAGACGTTGGAGTATTTCCTATGTCATTGCTCGGCTTTCGCGGCTAACACACACCGATACTTAGGTGGGGACACGATACCAGGCATGAACCAACTTAGCGGAGTGGCATGGAAAACAAGTAAGGGTTTTGTAAGTAGCACGGAATTTCTAACTTTAGATTTTTTTTCGTGGCTAGCTTTTAGAGCGCACAACAAGCCGATTGCTCGCTTAGGTGTATGTCCATACTGGCATGGGGCGGATTAATTTCTGCACTCCCTTTTCAACCCAACCTAACCTATTATTTTGCAGCAGATGTCGTCTGAATCAAATTTCAAAATTTCAGCTCTATTCATCTGCGCTGTTAAGAATTCACTCATTTCGTACTCATTTGGTACTTTTTTTAGTAACAAAATGTTCAAATTTCCAAAAAACTCATCTTAGGTTACCATAGTTTACCTAAATTCCAAAATTCAGAGCTCTTGCTCAATCCGCAAAAACAAGTACCAATTTTGGTGTTAAACGTACTTTTCTCCCACTTCCCAGTAGGATTTTTTTTCTAGCCCTATCCGCTCGCCCTGGGCATTATCGTACTATTAAGTACCTTTACATACAAATATCACCAAACCCGGCCTTATCTTGCGCCCCCAACCCAAGACCAATATTCGTGCAAAATTTCATAATTCTAGCTTATGTCGTTTGGGCTGGGCTGGGCATATATATAGAGATTAAAAACATCTGCATACTTTATTTCTATTTATTAAATCTAACAACATAGCTTAAACAATGAGGTTAGAACCCTTATTACACTACGGACCACTAACTTGAACTTGATTCAAATCACTTCTATGATTTTCCATTTTCTTATGCTGCAATTGTAAATTGATTTCTTTTCAAACAATAAGTGTACACTTTATTTGCCAACAGAAGAGAGCGGGAGAGTATGTGAGAGCAAGCAAAATTTTGAGTTTGAGTTTTTTTAAACAAGCAGCTTTATTCAAATAAATAACAAAAGACGATAAAAGCAGTTCTTACTCTCCTGCAAATTTTTATTGGAAAAGTACCCGAACAAACCTAACATTGCAGAATGTATAGTAATAGAAAAAACAAATCAAAAACATTTGAACAATCTTATCAAGACCTTCGCTTATTGGTTAGGTTAGTGTGTAGTAAGTCTGCAATCAGGCTTACTTTAAGAACTAAGTCCATTGTAATATTATGTATCACATGAACAAAAGCCAGAGGATGCCTTCTATCTGCTTATTCAGTCAAGTCATATTCAAAGTCTAATAAGCATACCCTTAAAAGATTTATAAATTCTACTTTTTACCTAGCAAACCGGTCAACATTGCAAAGAGGTTAACAATTATTTTTTTAATTTTTATACCCTACACCACCAATGTGGTACAGGGTATTATAGATTTGTGCATTTGTTTTCAACGGTAAGAAGGAGAAGAGCTAGACCCATCGAGAAGTATACGGATCGGCCTAGAATCACTTCCTGATTCGATTTAGCTATGTCCGTCTGTCTGTCTGTCTGTCCATGTATTCTTGTAATCAAGGTGCAGGTCGCATTTGTCGTACGATTTCCACAAAATTTTGCATAAGTCTCTTATTTGGTCCGAGGACAAACGCTATTGATTTTGAAAAAAATCGGTCTAGATTTAGACATAGCTCCCATATACATCTTTCATCCGATGTGCCCTTTTAAAGCTGTAGAAGCCACAATTTTCGTACCATCGTAAGAAAATCGTAGAATGTTCTAATCGATATTTCAATAGGTATGCAAAATTAAAGTCTGACTAAATTTGGATAAAAGTACTATATATTAAAAGTATTACGTATAATCGGTGGCGTAGGGTATTATATTTATATTTTATATCTCTCAAGTAGAAACGTCCATTGTGTTTCATTTTCAAAACAATTTTTGCAGTTTTTACGAACTAAAACTCAGTCCTCAAAGTATTCATAGTTTTTTTTACCGATCGATCATAAAATACTTTCAAGCAACCAGCCAGTCAATTGCCACAAATACTAAACGAACAACAACAATAAAAAACGCAAACTCTATGGCCTTTGGACCAAAAGCTAAAAAAGAAAATTCATCATCCAAGGAGTAAAGATCACATCATGGCAAAAACATGCAACATACTTTTGTATCAGCGTATATGCAACAAACCAGACAAACCCAAGCCGCAAATAGATATGATGGTGGCATGCAACACATAACGACGACCACCAGTACCTTACTTTCATCCAGTCTTGAATTTTTTTTTTCGTTATGAACCTGAACTTGCCACAATTTAAGATCATGATGGACTGACTGGTTTTGTTTTCATAAAAATAATTCATCCATTTTATACGTGAGTCTGTACGTTGTGCATAGAGTTGCCACAGGCAAGGCAGGAGAGCTGTATTGGAATGCCAATTTAAACAATAATCCTATCTTGTAATTTTGGGGGGGGTTTAGAATGTACCAAACTCCCTTTAAAAGCCTGATAAAATCAAGATTAACATTTCGCAAATCCTTTTTATATAGGAGTTTGTACACAGGGAACATCGTATACTTACCACAGTCTAGAGAAAAAAATCAGTTTATAACGGGGCGAGAGATGTCCACGCAAAAGTTAAAGAATTTTCATCTTTGACGACTGAAATCGGACGTCATTCTGTGTTGCCATACGTGAAGTAGTGTTTAAATTACAAATTTATTAACTTTTGCGCTATGCTTTTTGACATTTGTTTGCAGAGTTGCATTTTTCAACGCGATACGCGTTGTTCTTCCGGCCTTTATTGGTCAATTAGATAATAGTGTGTAGTGTATTTTTATACCCTCCACCATAGGATAGGGGTATACTTATTTCGTCATTCTGTTGGTAACACCTCGAAATATGCATCTGAGACACTATATAGTATATATATTCTTGATCGTCATGTCATTTTAAGTCGATCTAGCCACGTGTGTCCGGCTGTCTGTCGAAAGTACGCTTACTTTCGAAGGAGTAAATTGAAATTTTGCACAAATGCTTTTTGTTAGTGTAGGTCGGTTGGGGTTGTAAATGGGCCAAATCGATCCATGTTTTGATATAGCTGCCATATAAACCGATCTTGGGTCTTGACTTCTTGAGCCTCTAGAGGGTGCAATTCTCGTCCGATTTGACTGAAATTTTGCACGTAGTAAATTTTGATATCACTTCCAACAACTGTGTTAAGTATGATTCAAATCGGATTATAATCTGGTGTAGCTGTCATATAAACCGATCTTGGATCTTGACTTCTTGAGCCAATAGAGCGCGCAATTCTCATCCGATTTGGCTGAAATTTTGAATGAGATGTTTTGTTATGACTTCCCATAACTGTGCAAAGTATGGTTCAAATCGGTACATAACCTGTTATAGCTGCCATATAAACCGATCTGGGATCTTGATTTCTTGAGCCTCTAGAGGGCGCAATTCTCATCCGATTTGACAAAAAACAACGGCTTCCCTCATGACCTTCAACATACGTGTCTAATATGGTCTGAATCGATCAATAGCTTGATATAGCTCCCATATAAACCGATCTCCCGATTTTGCTTCTTGAGCCCCTACAAGGCGCAATTCTTGTCCGAATCGGACTATAACTTGATATAGCTCCAATAGCGTAACAGTTCTTATTCAATATTCTTTGTTTGCTTGCCTAAAAAGAGACACCGCGCATAGAACTCGACAAATGCGATCCATAGTGGAGAGTATATAAGATTCGGACCGGCCGAACTTAGCACGCTCTTACTTGTTTAGAGCTATAAATGATTTTTTTTTGCGAAAAAATGTACGAATATATATTTGTTTGTATAGTATATAGATATACAGCTCTCTTGTGTCTCTCGAAAGTCCTCCAATTGGTTGCAATGTTCAACAAACTGGCTGCATTATTTTAATATGTGTACATTCAACACCGTTCTGTTCCATCAATTTTTTCTTATATATTCTTTACACAGCATTTGCCAAAACAAGAGAAAAGAGATACATCATGCACTACGCTCACAATATCTGAGTTTGAATGCGCTCTTTGAGTAAGATCCCAGTGGGAAAATAGCGAATGCATTACATTTGGAATTCATAATAATTCGTTATAGGATTTACTTTTTATCAGATGTCTCAGAGAATAAAGGGGGTACATCGTTAAATTAGCCGGATTGTTTCGCCTAGTTTGTATGGAAAAAAATGCTATTCCCGATTAGCTAAGCGGCTAATCTCATCGCCGTTTATTAAAAGATATGTGTTCATCAGCTAATTTTAATGACAAAACTAAAAGAGGAAGAACGCAAGATATATATTCAATGATTAAAAGTTCTGAAATGGCAAAATTGCTTAGGATTCCAGAAAATCACGTTAATGAACTCCGAGAAACATTTATTTAAAACTAAAATGACTTATTTTGTTGGTTTTGTTATATTTGATTATATAGGGTGTGTTGCAGTGCTGCCAACGTTAAAGTACAATGCCTGTAGCGGGAAGAGCGTTTTATTTATACATGAGCTAGCGAATGCGCTATATTGGTAAATAAAACAACCCAAATGTATTCCATTAAACGAATTATGTAATGCTTTCTTCGAACATAAAAAAGGAACTTTTATTATTTTCCTAGGACATCTCTCGTGTTAAGAATAACATATTCTGGAATCAATCCTTTTCCCACTGGGATACTATATGAGCTTAAGCAGTTCCAGGAACAGCAACAACCAACAAAAACAAAAGATCAGCCAATATAAAACGGACACCCATTGTCACTGCCTCCTACTTCACATACAATGATGGGTGTGTGGGTATATTGTTCGTATGAAATACAAGGAAAACCCTTCTGTTTGCTAACACAGTTAATAGGGATGCCAAAAACCTAGGCATAGTAATAAACTCAGATTACATGGAAAAAATTAATGATCCAAAAAATGGTTTCTCTTACAGTGATTTCGATTGTGCAAAAAAGTGTAGTATTTTTTCGACATGTTGCACTGCAATCGAAATTTTAGGATCGTTTGTCCAAAAAAATGTAACCCCACCACCGGGCGTAGTGTTCGTTTGTAATGGTATTGCCTACAGAAAGTGGGAAAAATGTTGCATTTCTTACATCGTGCTAAGTTTACGGTGGAGAATGAGCACTTAAAATCAGCAGCTATCATTGAAGCTAATTTTGTTTGAACAGAAGAAGACGACATTTTGAAAAGGAAATAATTGATATTTTTTGCAATATTAAAAAATATTTTATTTTATTGGATAAAGCTGTTGATAAAACATGATTTATAATATTCATTTTTATACCCTCCACCATAGGATGGGGGGTATACTAATTTCGTCATTCTGTTTGTAACTACTCGAAATATTCGTCTGAGACCCCATAAAGTATATATATTCTTGATCGTCGCGACATTTTATGTCGATATAGCCATGTCCGTCCGTCCGTCTGTCTGTCGATAACACGCTAACTTCCGAAGGAGTAAAGCTAGCCGCTTGAAATTTTACACAAATACTTCTTATTAGTGTAGGTCGGTTGGTATTGTAAATGGGCCATATCGGTCCATGTTTTGATATAGCTGCCATATAAACCGATCTTGGGTCTTGACTTCTTGAGCCTCTAGAGTACGCAATTCTTATCCGATTGGTATGAAGTTTTGCACGACGTGTTTTGTTATGATATACAACAACTGTGCTAAGTATGGTTCAAATCGGTCCATAACCTGATATAGCTGCCATATAAACAGATCTGGGGACTTGACTTCTTGAGCCTCTAGAGTGCGCATTTCTTATCCGATTGGAATGAAATTTTGCACGACGTGTTTTGTTACGATATCCAACAACTGTGCCAAGTATGGATCAAATCGGTAAATGACCTGATATAGCTGTCATATAAACCAATCTTGGGTCTTGACTTATTGAGCCTCTAGAGGGCGCAATTCTTATCGGATTTGAATGAAATTTTGCACGACGTGTTTTGTTATGATATTCAACAACTGTGCCAAGTATGGTTCAAATCGGTCCATAACCTGATATAGCTGCCATATAAACAGATCTGGGGACTTGACTTTTTGAGCCTCTAGAGTGCGCAATTCTTATCCGATTGGAATGAAATTTTGCACGACGTGTTTTGTTATAATATCCAATAACTTTGCCAAGTATGGTTCAAATCGGTTCATGACCTGATATACATAGCTTGACTTCTTGAGCCTCTAGAGGGCGCAATTCTGGAGACTTGAATTCTTGAGTTTTAGAGGGCGCAATTCCTATCCGATTTGGCTGAAATTTTTCATGAAGTATTTTATTCTTACTTTCAACAACTGTGTCAAATAAGGTTCAAATCGGTTCATAACCTGATATAGCTGCCATATAAACCAATCTGGGATCTAGACTTCTTGAGCCTCTAGAGGTCGCAATTATTATCCTGCCTTTTGCCTGAAAATTTTATATGACGGATCCTCTCATGACCATCAACATAAGTGTTTATTATAGTTGGAATCGGTCTATAGCCCGATACAGCTCCCATATAAATCGATTTCTCTATTTCACTTCTTGTTTAATTTATATTTTTTAAAAGAACGAAGAAAAAATTGCCTTTCCTTTATGAGCCTCTCTTCATTGTGGTGGATACCGTCAGTAAAATTTGTGTCTGCTCAGTGCATTTTGCGACACTACATTTGCCTAAACTTTTTGAAAGTGTTTTTATTTTGCTTTTCTATTCTAAATAGAAACAAAAAACTTTGTAGGAATTCTTTGTCCAGCTGAATTTAGAATAGAAAGCAAAATAAAAACCCTTTTTAAAAAGTTAAGGCAGTGTGGTGTGTTATAACTGCATTGGGCAGGCTACGGAGATCGCAGTTTCGAAGCTGACCGAAGCATGTTTCCAAAGAATAATTAATAATATTTAATTATAAATTATTTGAATTACATCAGCAATGAAATGAAAAATGACACACAGTTTTTAAACTTCGAACTTCATTTTTTCTTGGAATTCTAAGATTTCCGTCTTCAAATTTGGCCTTGGCAAGTTAAATATATTGAAAATGGGGTCTGGCCCGACAGTTATTTGGTTAGCATCTAGGTATCTAACCATTCGTAACCCTTTGCAAAACTCGCTCTCATAATTCGAAATTTAATGCTGATACTGCTTTAAAAGAGTTTCCGTTGACGCTCTAATTTAGTTAATTTTATTGCTTTGTCTTTTAATAACTGTTTTTTTTATGAACTAAAAATATATATTTTACCCTAAGAAATGAATGCTATGTGCGGCCGGGCCCAATTTTAAGAACCCACCATGGGTTCTGCTAAAAATGTATGCAAACTAAATTTAGTTCGACGGCATAATTTTATTCTATATAGCAAACTTCAAACCAGCTAAAATTTAAGATTATAGGAACCGAACAAGGACAATCGAGAGACCGGTTTATATGGGAGCTATATCAGTTTATAGACTGATTAGAACCATGCAAAATTTCAGCCAAATCGGACAAAAATTACGGCTTGTAATATATGGGAGCTATACCAAGTTATTGACATATTTGGACTGTATTTAGTACAGTTGTAGCAAGTCATAACAGAACACTACATGCAAAATTTCAGCCAAATCGGCTTGTAATGACTCAGGAAGTCAAATCAGAAGATCGGTTTACATCAGAGCTATATCAGGTTACAGGCCGATTTCAAACGTACTTGGCACAGTTGTTGGAAGTCATAACAGAACAGTATGTGCAAAACTGTAGCTATATCGATCAAAAAATGTGTCTTCCAGGGGCTCAAGAAGTCAAATTGAAAGATCGGTTTATATGGGAGCTATATCCAAATCTGAACCGATATGGCCCATTCGCAATCCCCAACGACCTACATCAATATTAAGTATCTGTGCAAAATTTCAAGCGGCTTGCTTTACGCGTTCGACCGCTATCGGGACTTAGACTCAGAATGTCGAGACGATCCGAAATATATATGCTTTATGGGGTCGCAGATCAACATTTCGAGGTGTTACAAACGCAATGACTATATTAGTATACCCCCATCCTATGGTGGTGGGTATAATAAGTCAAACACTGATTTTTACCCTTTTGGTTACCTTTAAGGACGAATGGGACATATATGTTCCATCAATGTAGGAAGTGTAAGAGTAGAGGTATATCACCAAACCAATTTATGTCAAAAGTTGCTGATAGAGGAGACATTGACACCAATAATAGTAAAAATTTAGCTCCCTAGTCTATGAAGTCTTCCAAATAGAGA
Organism: Stomoxys calcitrans; assembly: GCF_963082655.1. Taxonomy (NCBI): domain Eukaryota; kingdom Metazoa; phylum Arthropoda; class Insecta; order Diptera; family Muscidae; genus Stomoxys; species Stomoxys calcitrans. The sequence continues at coordinate 100,888,312 of NC_081552.1, forward strand.
CATTTTTAATTAATGAAAAAGAAATAATGCAAATTTTTTATGGGAGTTGATAAGGAGCTCATAGTGAAAAAGAATTGAAAGCTATCGCTCAATAGCAAGCAGCGTTGACTGGTAGAAATATACTCGTATTAGTTCTATAGGCTTTGATCGCAGAATTGGGCACAGTGAAATGTTTTTTAAAAAATTTTCAAAATTTTTTTCCAAGAAAATCATGCAATTAAAATGAGCGCAAAAGAATAAATTTTATTAAAACATGAAACTTATTCGCCGATAATATCGCTGGGGTTGTTTTATTTACCAGTCAAGCAGATTCTCCAGCATTTGGGTAAATAAAACCCTCTTCCCGCTCAATGCTTTGTACTTTAACGTTGGCAGCACTGACACACATCCGAAATAATCAACAAAACAAAGAAAATAGGTCATTTCAATTATAAATAAATGTTTCTCGGAGTTCATAATGTGACTTTATTCAAATCCTAAGCAATTTTGCCATTCCAGAACGTTTAATCATTGAATAAATATGTTGCGTTGGTCCTCTTTTTTGTTTTGCCATTCAAATTGAATGATGACACCATATGTTGTACTAAACGGCAATTGTAAGCTGCGATAAGATTAGCCGCTTAGCTAATCGGTGATAGCATTTTTCCCCATACAAACTAAGCGAGAAAATCCGCTTAACGGAAAATTAAAACACCCCTACTTAAAAACTAAGATGTGCTAGCAAAGACAAGCACATTTGTAAAGATTTGAAAGATTGAGATCGGTCTACAAGTAGTGTGTGCAAGCAGTAAAAAATTTAGCTCTGACTTTATGACCAAATGTCACCACCGATGGGTCAGTCTGCGCACCCAGTAGCGACCACAATTAAAAAAAAAATTGTGGTATCTTTACCAATTTCACAGATAAAGATTAATTTTGGCAATTTTTCGATTTTGAAAAGATGTGGAGTGGGACCCCCAAAAATAAAATCCTGGCTATGTCTCTGACCAAATCCACATTTGTGTGGTAGTCGCAAAAGAGAGCGTAGCGCAATGTTTGCAAAGACTCTAGAAGTGAATGTCGGCCGATAGATATATATGAATCTGAACCGATTTCTATCAATATCAAATCCCCCCCAAAATTATTTTTTCTGAAGACAAAATTTTAATGAAATGTTTTTTTTTAACAAAATTTTAAAGAAATGTTTTCTATAGACAAAATTTTAATGAAAGTTTTTTCTAAAGCCAAAATTTCAATGAAAATTCTTCTATATACAAAAATTCAATGAAATTTGTTTGAAAGACAAAATTTCACTGATTTTTTTTCTGAAGTCAAGATTTTTTTTCTAAAAACAAAATTTCAATGAAATTTTCTCTAAAACCACAATTTTAATAAAATTTTTTCTAAAGACGAAATTTAAATGGAAACTTGTCTTAAAACCAAATTTCAAGCAAAGTTTCAATGCATTTTGTTTAAAGACAATTTCAATAATTTTTTTATTTTTAAAACAAAATTTCAATAAAATTATTAAGATTTTGATATTGTAAGACAAAATTATTTCTAAAAACAAAAGGTCATCAAAATTTCCACAAAGCCTTTTCTTTAGCAAAAATTAACTGAAATTGTCTCAAAAGATCAAAGGCAAATGAAATTTTTTCTAAAGATAAAACTTTTGGGTGTTTTTTTTAAATGTTCATTATTAAAAATTTATGAAAATTGATCTCTACAAAATTGTATAAAAAAATTTTCATAAATGAAAATGATATGTTTGGAAAATTTTTAATTATTTATAAATGTGATTGGTAAAGAATTATTAATAGAAGAGCAATAAATAATTATTGACAATGCGTAAAATTAACAATTTTAAGGAACAAGAAATCCCGATTTTACTATGCCGAACTTATGCACCCAAATAATTTTCATTTTGAAATAACTATTGTATACCAAATCAAACCAAAAATGTTTTTCAAATTCTCACATTCCAAATTTTGTTTCTTGTAATTTTTTAATTAACAAAACCATATTTAGGTATTTTATACGGAACCCACTGTGCAGAACAAATCAAAGTCTATCAGTTAAAATGTTAAAAATTTATAGTAATAAATACAATAATTGAATATTAAAAAAAAAAGAAATTTCAAAATTTCTCATGGAAAAGTTAAACAGTAAAACAATTTTGCGAATAATGAATTCCTTTAACGTTATGTACAAAAAATTGTGTCAAATTCATAAAATTTTGACAAAAAAAAAATCCAAAACTCTCTAAAACGGAAATTCATTAAAATGGGCGAGATTTGTATTAACTCAATAAGTTAAAATGCAAATTAGGCAATAAACATTCCATTAAGGAACAGAGGGAATACTTCTCTCATATCAATAAGTGATGTCCGATACAAGTTTAAGGTAAATGATAATGATCCTCCGTTTTATTTCTAATCCCGAACGGCGTGCCACAGAGCGATTCCACTCAGAAGTTTACTCGGCTGATCATCTTTGGTAAAAGCCTCACAAGTGCCGCCAGCACTAGGAGGGGATAACCATCTCTGAAAATTCGTTCTTCTGTTCTTGCCGGGATTTGAACCCAGGCGTCCAGCGTCAAAGGCGGACATTCTAAATAAATATGTAAGTTTTTTTCTATGAAAATAATTTTTATATTGCTTTAACTATTGGGAAACTAAAACATTGTTTAGTGGGGATATTGGGCTAGAAAGAGATTTTTGTCGTTTTTTATAACTTAAAATTTTTTCAAAGGATTTTTTTCTTTTGAAAATTATCAATTATCATCAGTAGATGACAAAAATAAATCCAATAATATTTGAAGCGCAAATACGCAAATAAAATTGACGAAAAAACAAAACAAAAAAATGCAACAGTAATGCTAAGTCTACATAGACTCGTTTTGCTTATGTCGTTTTGAAAAACATCTCAACCGTTTACACTAGTTGAGATTAGGGCTGCGGAGTAGGAGTCGGAGTCGAAAAAATTACGTCGGCTCCGACAAAAAAAAATTGTTTCAACACAAAAAAATGTTATATTAAACAAGTAAAAGCGAACAAAGTTCGGCCGGGGTACAAAACACTTCATATCAAATTTCAACCAAATCGGATAAGAATTGCGCCCTCTGGAAGATCTATAAGTCAAGACCCAAGGTCGGTTATATTGCAGCTATCAGGTTATCGACCGATTTAGACCATATCAAAACACCACGTGCAAACAACACATTTCATACCAAATTTCAGCCAAATCGCCCTCTAGAAGATCTAGAAATCAAGATCCAAGATCGGTTTATATGACAGCCAGGGACGTAGCCAGGACTTTATTTTTTCAAAAGTTGTATAAATGGATTCGAACGCTTGACAACGGCAACGGCTCTTGCTGCAGCTCCGGGTGCCCAGTTTCGCATCAGCGGCGAAAAAAACCTTAGAAAAATTTTTAGCTCAAGTTAGGAAAGAGGTATAGCAATGAAATATGGATTGGCATAAAGAAGACGACTGAAACCAGTTACAACAATTTTTCCCGTCATGTTTGGGGGAAAATTGGCTTTTCGAAAGTCGGCAGTTTTTTATATAAACGAATAAAAGGTTCACAAAATTCTTAGGAGTGAGATTTCTGGAATCCATTTAAATGTCTAGTTGCATTTCATGGTTTCTATAAAAAAAATTTATGGCAATAATCCTACTTCTTTTGGCAGCAATTTCTATTTCATGCCAAAATTAGAAAATCCAGCTTTCTTCGGTAAATGTTCATAAAATAATAAGAAAGTGATTTTTTTGTTGTAGGGGCGAAGGAAACAAGGATTTTTTTTTCAAAAATTTTTAAAACTCAAACTATTTGAAAAAATTGCTACGTCAGTATAAATTCTAAGTTATGAATATTCTGGCATATGCCATGTCGCTTTGCTGCCCCCGATGGCACACCCAATATCAAGCTTTAACCTTATCCGTAAAGAAAGAACACTTTGAAAGTTTTAATGTCCAAATGTACGAATTAAAAAAAAAATCTTGTCGGCCCTTTAATACTGTCAAGGTGAAACTGTATCGCAATTTTGAGATCTTTAGCTTAATCCGTAAATAAAGTACCATTTTGTACGTTTTAGTACCTATATGTACAAATTTAAAAAAAATTTCCAGTCATCCGTTACTGGATGACAAGATGTACCTAATTTCACAGATGTTGCTTAGTCTATAAATAAAGTACCACTTTGTACGTTTTAGTACCAAACCACATAGTGCCTATATGTAACTGCATTCCAAATTACAGAGCTGTAGCTCAATCCGTAAAGAAGGTGCCATATTATACGTTTTAGTACCGAATTGTGCGAATATCAACAAAATCTTCTATTCGTACAAACTGCGAAGATGTGCCCATATCCCAAATTTCAGATCTGTAGCTCAATCTATAAAGAAAGTACTAAATAGTACCAATTACAGAACTATTTATTCCACTTCTGGTGCGATTTCAACACTTCATACTTGGTACAACATATCGTATATTTGTGAAAACATCGATAATTTTTAGCAAATTTTTAATTTTACCCTTCTGCGTTTACTGTAAAACTAAATAAGCTATCTTGTACTTTTTGGTACCAAAATGTATGATGTATTAAAAATTACTTAGTCAGCCAATAAATAATTCTTATTAGAATCTACATGTTAAATTTCAGAGCTCTAGTTCAATCCTTAAAGATTGTACGAAATGGTACCAAATACGGTACTAAACATACGTTTCTTCCTTTTCCATTACTATTTTCCACATTTTTTCTATCTACCCGCTTTATTTTGCAACAAAAATCATTAAAGCCAAATTTCGAAGTTCTAGCTCTACCCGTTCGCCCCATGCAAAGTTCATCTATTTCGTACCTTTTTTGGTACTTATTTGTTCCTAAATTTCCAAAAGCCCAAAAACTCTTTTGGTATCCCACTTTAGGTTGGCATAGTGTACCTAAATTCCAAAATTCAAAGCCCTAGCTCAATTAACAAACAACGTACCAAAAAGTACCAATTGCGGTTCTAAACGTACTATTTTTCCCACTTCCGGTACTATTTTGGGAATTTTTTGTCGTCAAATCTTATTTTTTCGAGACGCTCTTTAATCATAATTCTAGCCCCATCCGTTCAGGCTGCGTAAAGAATCACAATTTCGTACTTTTTAGTATCTAAACGTAAGAATATCACAAAATTCCGTCTCATAGCGCGCCTACTACCCAAGACCAACATTTGTGCCAAATTTCATGGCTCTAACTTTAGCCGTTTGGGCTGGGCGTTGATCAGTCAGTCAGCCAATCAGTTTTTATATATAGAGTTAAATTTTCATCAAAATCGGACAACAGAAGCGGGTCTAAATGGGTTTAAATTGTTTGTCTTCAAAAATATTTATTGAAATTTGTCTAAAGAAAAAGTTTTAGGAAAATTTTGTTTGGGGCAGATAAGCATAATAAAAAGACTTTAACAATGTTTATGCAAAATTAAAATTTTGGTTTTAAAAAATAATCTTGAGGTTAGGTTGCCTTTAGAAAGTTTTTCGCTGTAGGTTAGTCCTTAAGAAAATCATTAAAATGTAGTCTTTAGAAAAACTTGAATACAATTTTTTTCTTTAAGCTGAAGTTTTGTCACAAGAGAATATTACGCTAAATTTGTCTCTAGAAAAAAACATTAAAGTTATTTAGAAAAATTTCTCTAAATGTTGTTTTTATTAAGAATTTCATCACAATTTTGTCCTTAAGAAAAATAATTTTAAGGCGTCCCCGGCCTCAGTAAAATGGTGTCTTTGTAGAATATTATAAATATGCAATTTTGTCATTATAAAATATGTTCATGAAATTTTTTGTTCAGAATAAATTTAATATAAATTTTTTCTTTAGACAAAACCAATTTGGGGTGAGAGCTCGGACCCGAGGCCCCCCTCCCCTGGCTACGTCCCTGATGGCAGCTAGATCAAAACATGGACCAATTTGGTCCATTAACAACCCCAACCGACCTACACTAATAAGAAGTGTTTGTTCAAAATTTCAAGCGCCTAGTTATACTCTTTCGGAAGTTAGCGAGCTTTTGACAGACGGACGGACAGACATGGCTAGATCAACTTAAAATGTCATGACGATCAAGAATATAAATACTTTATGGGGTCTTAGACGTATATTTTGAGAAATTACAAACGGAATGACGAAATTAGTATACCCCCCATTCTATGGTGGAGGGTATACAAATGTAAATGTGAGTCGCAGTAGATGTTTATAATCACCACTGCACGCATACTTTCCATAATATTTTTTTCTTTAAATTTAGAAATAAAAGGTCATGCCAGCCATGCATACATTAGCAGAGCAATAACGAAATATGCGAGCTAGCTCTGCCACATTTCGAAATGTACACCTTCTTAACAGTAATATTGCATAAATTAAAATCATCTCTTCCAAAAAAAAAGTTATTAAAAAAGGCCTAAAGTAATCAAAATAAGTAACAGGCAACTATAAAATGTAGCATAAACACTTTTTTCAACAGACTTGTGAATTCAAAACAGCAGATGTTGTTTGCTGACCAAAATATTTGCTAATACAGCCGTCGATTTTTGCCAAAACAGCAGTAATGTCTGCTTTCCTATTTTCAGCAGACAAATACTGTAATTTAAGCAAACATTTTTGCTGTTTTTAAAAATAAATTTGAGTGTAGGATTACCAGGGTCCAGTTTTTGTTTTTAGATATTTGTAATCTACTCGCCAATACCTTTCATTTGATACCCATATTGCCTAGGTTGGGTATCACCCCCATTCTTAAGTGGTAAACTCATAGAAAACAGTTTGCTGAAAATAGCAAACACTGCTCTTACAGCAGTAGTACTGCAATTTCAGAGTAGCAGGCTCACTGCTGAAAAGTCAGTTGTTTGCTGAAAATGACTGCTGCTCAATTATGAAGGGGTTGTTGGAAGAAACAAGTAAGAGCGTGTTAAGTTCGGCCGGGCCGAATCTTATATACCCTCGACCAAGGATCGCATTTGTTGAGTTCTATGCGCGGTATCTCTTTTTAGGCAAACAAAGAATATTCAATAAGAAATGTTATGCTGTTGAAGCTATATCAAGTTACAGTCCGATTCGGACCATAAATGAATGCCGAATATTGTAGAAGTCATTGTATAATATTTCAGTTCATTCGGATAAGAATTGCGCCTTGTAGGGGCTCAAGAACCAAAATCGGGAGATCGGTTTATATGGGAGCTGTATCAAGCTATTGATCGATTCAGACCATATTAGACACGTAGGTTGAAGATCATGAGAGAAGCCGTTGTAGAAAATTTCAGCGAAATCGAAATAAAAACAATTGATCCTAGTATAATATGAATGTACGATTGTGTTAACACAGCAAACGTCATTTAATTATGTTTACAAAAATTATGATATTTTGTTAAAGTTTTTCGCAACAATTTCGAAAGCTGAACAAAATACCCTACTTAAACGAGTCATTGTTAAAGCACTATAAAGGGAAAACGAGTCGTTTGCTGAAAGCAGCTTTGGTCTGAACATGGTATAAGAACGTAGATATTTCTGCATATAAATACATTTTAGGATTTAGGTTTCATATTTTTTCCAAAAATTAGGAACATTTAGGACTTATAAGAACACGATGCAAAATATGTGCATATTGAGCAATAGTTGAATTAAATATTTATCAATTTTCATTTCCACCAAAAAAGAATTTTCAATCGACTTTGATGAAGTTCGAAGAAGAATTCAAAGAAGTCTTTTAGGCAAAATGAAGATTGTCTTTCGTAAAAATGGTCAAAAATGATTTTTTTGAAACATCTAAAAATTATATTTGTATAATGTTTTGGGATTGTTTGCGTAGAAATGTATGAGAACAAATTTTTTCCAAAATTGGAAAACAATTGGATATCAAATTAAAAACAATTAGAGATTAAATTAAATAAAAATAAGCGCAAAATAAAATTTTGTAGAATGTTTAGATCAAAGTACTAAGGCTTATTGGCCGAAATGATTAGCAAAGTAATTCATATCTTCGGATTAGAAAAAAAGGTTCTTGGGGGATCTAATTCGCATACAAATAGTTTTTTGGCAATCAATACAAAGTTTAGCTTTCACTTTATGACCAAATGTCATCGCTGATGGGTCAGTTTCTGGAAGCAGTAGCGTCCACAATTTTTCCGAAAACAAAATGGAAATTCTTTTACATTTACAGAAGAATTATGAAAAATTTTCGATTTGGAAAAAAGTAGGTTGGCCACCCAGCATTTCGGGGGGAGCTTTATCTAAATCTGAACCGATTCTTTCCAATTTCAATTAGCTTCGTCTCTAGGGCAAAAGCAGCTAAATTTGAAGGCGATTGGATGAAAATTGGGACCTGTACTTTTTACACAAATAAATATGTACAGATAGACAGACGGACGGACATAGCAAAATGGAATCAAAAAGTGATTCTGAGTCGATTGGCAGACAGTCGATGACAGTAGGGGCTTCGAGAGGCTCAAGATGTCAAATCTGGAGATCGGTTTACATGGGAACTATGTCAGAAAATATGCCGATTTAAACCATGCCTCCCACTGTTTTTGAAAGTCCTCAAAAAACACCATGTTCTAAATTTAATCCAATCGGATAATAATTGCGGCTTCGAGGTGCCAGCAAAGTCAAGTCTAAGGTCCATTTTATACGGGAGCTTATATGGGAGTTCCATTTGCAATCTCCAACGCTGTATAACATTTCAAGTGGGTCTCCTTCGACCGCTATCGTGATTTCGACAGACGGACATAGCTAGATCTACTAAGAAAATCAAGACGAGCAAGAATATACAGGGCTATTTTTTGTGTGTAGTTTTGTGTGTAGTTTAACATTTTTGTTGTAATCGATAGATAGGTCCTTTCCATTTACTTTTTAAAAATAACTTAATTTAAATGTTGCCTTTGGCTCCAGTTGTAATGGTCTATTCTTAAGGTCCAATTTTGCACCACTATCTTGAGCATTACTGCCGATGTCGTTTTTTCGGGATGGTCTTCGTGCAGATGCGACGCCTAATCGACTATGAAGGCCATAACTAACGGAGGACATTTGTCACAGAGCTCAAATTTTGATAATAAATTTCAACGATTTGAAATAATTGCTCGTTTGTGTTGTACAAGATAAATTGGCAGAGTATACTGGACCTTTTTCACTTTCACACCAAAAAAACATAACTCATAAAAAATCACCCTTTATATTATTCAATTAGTTTTCCTCGGTAGGTTTTTTTTTATTTTTCCTTTTCAAAACCCAGTATTATATAGTATTTTTTTTTTTAGTTTCATTGTTTTTTTTACGCAAAATTAACTGAATTCAAAGTGCCTTTAAATAGAATTGATAAGAAAAAACTCCAGCACAAGACTGTCTTCGGCTCTGACACCCCTATTCAATTGCTGTTGGTGTGCAGTGCAGCAAACTTCGCCTGGCTGTTCATTTGACAGCTTCTTTAGGGCGATTTGAACATCGTTTAACATTTAATCTGTGGTCTTTGTTGCCTGGGAGACTCAATACAGTTTTCTTTAATGGGGTCACTTACTTTGGTTGTTAAACTACTGGAGCACCGGTATTCCATTGTGATATGTTTTTTTTTGAGGCGTTTTTTCTTCGATGTTTTAAAAGTGTTGATGTTGAATTTAATTTAAATATATCTTTAATTAGTTTTCTTTTTTAAAATTGATTATTTTTTTTTCTTTTGCTAAATACTTTGATTAAAAAACTTTTTTTTAAAATTCACTTTTATTTCATTTGAATATTTTTTTCTGGGAATTATTTAAATCTTTTTTTCTAGTCTTTTAAGTTTACTATTTTTTTTTTATTTATTCTCTTTTCTTTCCGAAGTTCCTACACCAATTCCTTTCAGTTAAACACGCATAATTAGCCACAACAGTTCGAATACAAGAAACCGTTATTTCTGCTTCATTAACTGTGAATTGATTCGATGTTTTTGGTGGGGGAAAACTAAACCGTTTCACTCGAGAGCTCACCTTAGACTGGCCATCCAGATCTGGCTTACCATTCCTTAAGCACTTTGTCTTCGCACTCGTCTTCCATGGGCAATAAAAGCAGTAACTCTTACCACACGAACCTGAAACTTCTTTGGCTTTTTACCAATGCGAGAGACCGTCCGTCCCCTGCCTCTCGCGGTAGCGACTTGCTGCTCGTGTCAACCGATGAATAGGTTTGAATGCTGCTTTGTTGCCTCTTTGTGGCGATTTATTTCAGTCAATCAGCACCACTACCACTAGCCAGCAACTTGCGTGGCTTAAGCCACATTACTCCGCGAATGACTCTCTTCCCATTGCTTCTTACCCTTTCTTTTCTTCATGCGTTTCCTCTTCTTTATTCATTTTGGGTTCGTTTTTATTGTCAACATTCCTTCTTTCACTTTATGCTCAAATCTGCAGCTCAGTTCAGCCCAGCACAAGTCGTGTTTTTCCAGTGAGGAGATCAATGGATGGGCGTATGTTTGTATTTGTGTCTGTGTATGATCTTCACTTGCCACACATAAATGACTATGACTTCTTTGGAAATGAATGAACCATGCATGAACACTGTAAGAAATAAAAGTACAAATTTAATGTTGAAAGGTACCTTTTACAATGTATATGTATATCTATTTTCATACATGTAGATAACAAATTAGGCTGATCATTTCGGTTTTTGAAAACCGGGTTTCAGTTCTTTAGGCTGAATGTAGTAATCAGTTTCTTTGAAAATGTCATTCCGCTGATATTCCCTGATACAAAACTAACATCTTATACTCCCTTCCTGTTTCTGGTAATACAAATTGCAGACAGGTTGCAACTTATTACTACATTCGAAAAACGGTTCGCCGTTTTCGTTGATATCCGAACATTCCCATATCTGGTAATGTAAATTAGCGTCGCTTCCCATTATGACTATATACATTTTTCGCAGGTGAAAACACATGTTTTTCATGGTGAATTTTTTAAAACACTACAAAAATGTCAAAGGTAACTAATACTTTTATGAAAATTTTTTCATAAGTAATGAGGGAATGCCCTACTGAATGAAATCATCAAGTTTTTTATGAAATAATGAACAAATTTCGCTAAAAGCAAATATAGTACTAGCCTTAAGGTTAGAAAAGCCAAGAGATGGGATGTCCTCCAGTTGAACGCAATCTTTTGGCTGACTTCTATGCCGTTTTCGAATCCAGACGTGTGGCATTTGGAGTAGTCTGTGCTGGAAATCTGTGCGCCCAAATTATCAGTGATAGTTTTAGGATTATTCGCACCAAGCCTCTCAATAAAGCTGACAGCAATGCGCCTTCCACGCCTTCAAAGAACGTATTCGTTAGCCACAGAAGACAGAATGCCTCGAAAAATTATAGGCATGCGAAGAAGTCTTGTCCTAAAGACTCGAACCAGGTGCTTTCGTTAAAACGCCCCGCAGACCAGTCGTCTTTCGGCTACTGGAGTCTGACGCCGCAGCTCCGCCAGTCCGAGGTCCTAGTAGCAGACAACAAGCTGCGGCCTGATATCACCACCGCAGCTGTTGGTCCATTCTAAGCCTACTCCCGGGTTCTAGATCTACCCCTCCAGTGGAAACAGTCACAGACCACCAACTATCATAACTATTCTTTAGTGACTGTAAAATATCTTGCTTAAGTAAATACCTATTGCCATTCTAAGCCTACTCCCGGGTTCTAGATCTACCCCTCCAGTGGAAACAGTCACAGACCACCAATTATCATAACTATTCTTTAGTGACTGTAAAATATCTTGCTTAAGTAAATACCCACTGCACTCAAGGGTTTAATCTTAGAAAAAATGGATTAAGAAAGTGACAGCACATAGTTACAATACCTGACATCTGATAATACCATAAGCTGATATTGAATGCAATATTAACATTGCTTTTATAAAATGAAAGTTTAAAGAAGGAAAACTGTTACATATCTTAAAATGATGACACATATGAAGGAATTAGTGTCGTATCCAGCTCGAATTGCATGCGAATTTGTGATCTAAAGACATTGAGATAATTTCGCCCTATTAGTGTAACTAGAACTGTGCACCATCCAGCTATCAATTTGTTGACTACAAGACAGCCCCAAACGTTCAAAAAAGTGTATATCCATATTTCGAACCCCTGAAAGAGTAGTAAAACTTTATGAAATAAACTGAAAATCGTTCCTCTGTTAAAGAAGGAAAAAAAAATCTCTTCAAGCTGAATCAGGTTTGTAAAAACATGTATTAATTCCAGGTTATAGAAATTGGCATACTATACACTAAAATCTCTTATCGAGATAGTTCACCTGTTCTGGATGTAGGGCCACAGTTTGAAAGACTGCCTTACATATACAAGAGAACTGGCGTCTGTGGATAAGATAAGGTCTAAATAGCAGTGATTGACAGTTGGGCACATATAAGTGTCTGTGACAGTTTTTATTAATATACAAGCATAACATTTAAATGTTATAGAACCAGTATTAAAATAAGGACAACTCTTTTTATCTAATTGATATTAGATGCTATGGCAGAGACGCAAAGTGTTGCCCCCGGTGGACAAAAATGCAAAAATCGAATACAAAATTTATTGTGAAATTATTTGCTTATCGTTTAAAGCACATTTTAAATAAGAAGAAACCAAACAAAAATATGTATAGTTTTGAAGACCCCCTTCAACTTATAGGTGTTTTCATACAAATAATTTCCACATATTTTTTACCAAGAAATGAATATTTCAGTTTTTGTGAACAAATTTAAGTTTGCCCCGATTAATGCACTAAAATAGATTCAGATCTTAAAGAAGAGGTAGTTCACAAACAAATTTGTTCAGTGTGCCACACACACGCTGAAAAAAAAGTTGCCCCAAAAGGTTTTTCCTTATTCGTAGGATCTTAGCAACAAGCCAAAGAACAAAAACTTTAAAATAAAGATGCCATCCTTAAATTTAATTACTTATTTACTAACGAACATGATCATGCATTTCAGATGACTGTCCAGTTATTATTTTTTCAAAAATTCTTTTTGTTTTGCGTATTTATCTGCGGTTCACTGTTGTCTAATCCGAAGCTCAAATTCCTAGCTTTCAAGGATATATTGATCTTCATATAGATTGTGCATTTTTTTTACCGAGACGCAAATTTAAAATAACAAATCGTTAATATGAAGGAAAATATTTTTCACCCAAGGGATTGTTCCCTTAAAAAGTTGTAAAATTTACCATCTTTATATTAAGTTTGCTAATCTTTGGATCTTATCTTTAAAATAAGGAAAACCTTTTTTCAGTGCATGAACAAGGCTTAAACCAATTACATTCTAAGTCGAATTATTGGTAAAATTGATCTAAAAAGTCTGACTTGGCCCACTCTACACTGTTAGAAAAAGGACGGTAGTTTGCCAATACCGGCTGGTGTTAGTTTGTTCGGGTTATTGGCAAATACATATTTTTAATACCATATGGTCTCAATGTAATACCAGATGAGAGATGCTATAAAGAATTGACGGTGTTACATTTGTACTAAAAACGTATTCAAGTACTCTAAAGCAGTGAAAATGGAAATAATATAACCTCCGAGGAAATTCTATACCAAAAACTTGATAAAGTCTCTTGTTTGGTAAACGATGCTGTGTTGGTGTATTCATATTGAAACTACTTCTGAGAATCTGTGGGTATGGTATCAATTCCTGAAAACAAAGAATCGAGTTTGGTCACGATGCAACACAATTTTTTTTTAATTATTTTATTGCAATTCTTAACATAAACAAGTAAGGAAGGTCTAAAGTTTGATACCCTACACCACATTGCATATGCAGGCTATGTCGTCGAATTTAAAATTTTCTTGTATTTGATATGTAGCATTTCGATCAAAATCCGTACATATTGTAGCAGCCATTGAGTAATTTGTTGTGCAAATTTTTGAGAAGATCGATTGATAAATGGGTTAGCAACGGCCCTAAAAGTGAAAATCGGGAGATGCATATGAACAAATTTCTATTAAATTCATCAGTCATCAGAGTTGTAAGAGAAACCTTTGTTCCAAATTTTGTGAAGATTCATTAACAAATTGCTAAATTAATGAGTATTATTCAAAATCAAGCGAAAATATACATGGGAGCTATATGTAAATCCGAACCGGTTTCTATAAAATTCAATACCGGGAGTCTTAAGGGAATCCTTTGTGCCAATTTTCGTGTGAATCGGTTAACAAGGGACCAAATTGTTGCAATAAAAGTCGAAACGAAATACATATCGGACGAACATATATATGGGAGCTATATCTAAATCTGACAAGATTTCTATGAAAATCACCAACGAGATTTATAAGAGAATTCCTTGTGAGAATCGGTTCACAAATGACGATATTATTGCAATTTTAGTCCAAATCAGACACACATATATATGGGAGCTATATATATATCTGGGCCGATTTCTATGAAATTCACCAATAATGTCGAGACTTTTACGAGAATCCTTCCCTCCAAATTTCAGGATATCAACTCGGATAACAAATGGACATATATATGGGAGCCAGGGACCTAGCCAAATTGTTTTCAAAATCGAAAATTGCCAAATTCTTCTGTTACTGTGAAATTGGTAAAGATACTTCAATTTTTTTTTTTTTTTTTGAAATTGCGGTCACTATTGTTTGCAGGAACTTACCCATGGCGGTGATTTGGTCATAAAGTTAGATGTGAATTTTGTAATGATTGCCGTTACACTAGTTAAAGGCCGATCCTTATCCTTTAAAGTGTGGTTGTCTTTGGTAATATCATAGTTCTGTAGTAAAAGTTTCTTGAATCAGCTTCAGATTTTGATGGCATTTTTTTTAACTTGCGCTCATTTTTGCTCTCAAACTAGTTTTAGGATTTCAACAGGTTATTATCTGTGTTGGTCTTAAATGACTTTTTTCCACAAAATTTTATGCAAACAAACTGAAAACATTAAGCAAGAATAATTTTTAAATATTTCAAAAATAATTTTTTACCAATTTTTGAATGATGTCAAGAATATCTTCTTCGAACTTAATTAAAATCGATCGAAATTCCGCTTTCGATGGAAAATGTGACCGATAAAAATTATATCAGACTATTGTCGTATATGCTTATAATTTCCATAATGTCTTTATAAGTCCTAAAGTGTTCCTAATTTATTGGAGATAAAATAAGAAAAGGTGGTAGAACTAAAAATCAGAAACACGAAGAGATTTCTACGTTATTGCAGTTGTAAATTTTTTCATTCTTTGCCTACTAATTGATGTCAGATGACCTAGCGGCTAACGTGAGTGTAATATAAAACTTGCTCTCATAGACAAAAGTCTGTTGTCTAATATTATTTTAACACTTTTTCTCACTTATGGTGGGTATTAAGTTCGTGTTTCACAATGAAAAAAAAAAAAATAAAATTAAGATTACTTTAATACATGATTTCATGCACAAGGGCATTCCTATTATTTATGATAACATTTTAATAAAAGTGTTATGTTATCAGCGATATTTTTGTAATTTTTCAAAAAAGTAATCGTGAAAAATCAAATCACGTGAAGAATCACTGTAAATCACCTACTTAATACCCACCTTCTGTAAACATGCAATTTGGCCCGTCGAATTTCACTAAAGATTTTCGTACATAACACATAAAGAAACCATTATATAAAATGCTTTTTTTAAAGAAAGAAAAAAATCAATAAATAATTATTTTAAAATGTAAACTAATTCGGGTGACCATTTGTTAGTTTTTTGTCTGTTCCGTATAGAATCCAAAACGGCTGAACCGATTTTTATGAAAATTTCACAAAACCCGCAACAGGACTCTTTTACCGATTTGGACAATATGGGTATCAAATGGAAGGTATTCAAAAGTAGAGTATAAATCTGACATAAAAATTTATTCCTTGGTTTCTGAGGGCCTTCCCATCCCGCAAAACCCCCCAACAGGACATATATACCGATTGGGACAATATGGATATCAAATGGAAGGTATTTAAAAGTAAAGTAAGAATCTGGTATAAAAATTAATTCCTTGGTATTTGCACCTTCAAATGAAAGGTGTTTGGAAGCTGAGTACATATCTGTTATAAGAATTTGGTACCCAACCTTAAAAGCCCCTAAAACGGTCATGAATGTCCAACGTCACAATATGGGTATCAAATGAAAGGTCTTTGGGAGTTGAATACGAATCTGGTATAAACATTTGGCAGAGATCGGGACCGGCCCACCCACTAAATAACCCTAAATAGGACGTGTAGTTCAAATCGACATAATATGGGTATTAAAAGAAAGATCTATGACAGTACAGTTCGAATCTAGTATTTATGTAAGGATCCAAGTATCTGGGGTCACGCCCAGCCATTCAGCAGGACATGAATATCGCGTCAAAGTACTCAAATAAATTGTCTTTTGGGTCTTATCGTCGGGAGGACCGCCTTCTCCTTTCAATAAAATCAATACCAAACTGTCACGTAGGACGACCGAGAATATATTTTACTCAAATGAAACGATGTTTCTAAGGGAAATTCCATTTTCCCTCCTGGGAACAGGAGGACCTACGGATCTTTAAAAATGTGGTATCCCAAGTGCTAGCTTTGAAATATGATTTTGAATGTAGATAACCAAAACAAAAAAATTATTGGTGTGGATCTGAACGGGACCCATTGTCCTGAGTAACTTGATAGCCACCTTCAAAATGGTTCACATTATAGGGCTCAAACAAAATCGTGTTCTAGCACGATGCTGATATTATTTCAGGGTCGCCACCTAAACTCCCTTCTCACAAGCCATTTTCGCCTACTGTGGCAATAAATAATAGGTATTTGATAGCATAAAAAGGAATTTGGTATCCAATTTTGAGGCCAAGTATATGGAAGTCGTCTCACCTCAAAAACTCCCCCTAAGCCAATGGCAATTGGGGCACAAATAGAAGAAAATTCCATGAAGATTTTGGTTTAAAGAAATTCTTAATAATTATTCGTTTAAAACAATCGCAAAAATGTTATCTTTTGAAATATTTTAGATTGCGATTCGGTCTTTAAAAAATCGCATTAACCTATGTATTAACTATGAAAAATACCCATGAATAGAGCTGCCTTAGAAAAATACTAGCTCGAGTTAGGAAAGAGGTATCGTATTGAAATTTAGATTAACGTGAAGTTGACGACTGAAATGAGTTATAACAATTTTTAGCGAGAGGTTTGGGGGAAAATTGGCTTATTTTTCATATCCCAGAAATAGAATGGAAAATTTTCCAAAATTCTTAGGAGTGAGACTTCTGGAATCCTTTTTAATGTATTGTTGCATTTGATGGTTTCTATATTAAAAAAATAAATTTATGACAATAATCGTACGTCTTTTGACAGCAGGTGCGATTTTATACCAAAGTCATTAAATCCAACTTTCTTCGCTAAATGATCACAAAATTTTAAGAAAATGATTTTTATGTTGTAGGGTCTTAGGAAATAAAAATATTTTTTTTTTCAAAAATTTTTAAAATCCAAATATTTAAAAGAATTGCTACGTCAATACAAATTCCCTAAATTATGAATATATACAATTTCATAAAAAACGGACAACGGAATCGAGGGTAAGCGTAATGGGTTAAATTGTTGTCTTCAAAACTATTTATTGAAAATTGTCAATAGAAAAAATTTTAGGAAAATGTTGTTTGGGACAGATAAGCATAATAAAAAGACTTTAAAAATGTTTATACAAAGTGTAGTGTTGCAAAATGCATAATTTATTGAAATTTTGGATTTAAAAAATAATCTCGAGGCTAGGTAGTCTTTAGAGAGTTCATCGCTGAATTTTTTTTCCTTAAAAAAAATTCACAAAAATTTAGTTTTTAAAATATTTCTATTCAAATTTTTATTTATAAAAAGTTTGCCTTTAGAACAAATTTAATTAATATTTTGTCTTTAGGAAAGATTTAAAAATTATTTCGAGGGGGTCATTAGAGAATTTTACGCTGAAATTTTGACTTTAGAAAGATTTCATTAAAATTTCGTTTTTGTTTAGAATTTCATTACAATTTGGTCCATTAGAAAAATAATTTTAAGGCGACCCTTGGCTCAGCAAAATGTTGCATTTGTAGAATATGTTAAATATGAAATTTTATCATTTTAAAAAATGCTACTGAAATTTTTTGTTTAAATTAAAATTAGTTTATATTTTCCCGAAGCGTCAGACCGTAACACCCCTCCTATCGGTGTGGGTGCCTGGCACCTGTTGTCGAGAGTAATGCTTCAAGCGCACAACTAGAGACGGATAAACCAGAGGGATGGACAGTTCGTCCCTAACCTTTAAGTAGAGGTGGTGTTTCTGACTCGGATTCAGACAGCTACGGTGTCAATGAAAGAGTCATCGGATCCTAATCGAGAGTTGAGGGCATCGGGATAGCGGCAGAAGTGAGCGATGCCTTGCTAAACTCACAAGCAGATCGAGAAAGCGATCTGGTGCACGACGAAGGAGACAGAGGAGTATGTACCGGCAGCGTAATCGGGTAAAGTGCGTGGTGCTGGAGGGGATAAAACTGACATTTCAAGCACTTCTACGGAAGCTGGAAAAAGAATCAGATCTCCCGAAGAACATAACACTGCTAAAATGCTGAAGAAGAAAAAGAGCTACCCGCTTTCAAGAACTCTTGGAAAACCAAGCCAGCCATCCCGCAATGGAGACTCCAGACAGTGTCCTACGGAGGTAGACAAATTTGGAACAGGGACGAAGGAAGCACGCTCGGCCCCTGAGTCTTCGTGATGACTGTGACCTCTGATAGGAGACCACAGCCATCACGGAAGGGGAAGATGGTCGCTGAGAATGGTAAGGGGCCGCTCTCTTACGCCAGAGTGGCAAGGAAACCCAACAGAGATGAGCTGACTTATGCGGTCATCAATATCGGCTGTGCATGTATGATTCCACCAGGTCATCGGTTCCAAGTGGAGGATCTGGTTAACGATCAGATTTTTGAACATGTGTGGAACTCTGTAGAGGATCCACCCATACAAATGATGAGCTGCGTGTTTAGAGGGGACATCTTTACGCTGCGTTTTTCGTCTGCGGAATGTATTGATACCGTCAAACAGCTTGTCAGAGGTACTCACATCATCTCCCCTAGTGAGAAAGATGGATATCCCCCAGCTCATAACGGCTACGGTCTTCATATAGGGATGGGGCAGTAAGTTTGCGACGGAACGCATGTTGGGATTCTTGGGAAAGCAAAACGAATGTTTGGTCGCAGAGAAGAGAGAGGTCTTCCACAGGGAGGAGAAGGAGGAAGGAACTCTCTTTGTGGCTGGCATTGATTTTCAAGATTGGGAAGGATAGGCAAAAATTTTCTTTCTGCGACATCAGGCCGTGCAGTGGCAGGTGACTCAACACCGCCCAACAAACAGGGGGCCGACAACGAGACAATCACTGCAATTCTCAATATTGGAAGGACTAGGAGAATCAAAGATCCTAATACTCAAATATCAGGGAGTGAAGTGGCGAAAGATCCAACACAACTAACAAACAGGAACCCGACAACGCACCCATCACCGACTTAAAAATTTGTAATATTGGGATAGGTAAAGATCCTTATATTGAAACATTAGGCAGCGGAGCGACAGGTGTCTCAATGCAATCCAACGAACAGAGAGCCGATGGTCGTACCATCATCTACTCCCAAAAAGCCCATTTAAAATTTGGAAGGCTAAAATAGGCAAAGATCCTTGTATTGAAACATCAGGCAGTACAGGGAGTGGAAACCCAATACAGCTTAACGAACAGAGACCCGATAATGGAACCATTACCGACTTTAAAAAGAGTCGGAAGATTAGACTAGGCAATGAACCTAAAACGATGACATCAGGCAGTGCAGTGACAGGAAAGTCAATGCAGTCTAAAGAACAGGGAGCAGACGATGAGATCATCACCTACTCCCAAGATGCTCATTTACTGGAGGACTAATGATTGAGGTAATTCAAATAAACCTCCACCGGAGCAAGACTGCTACACACGCTCTGATGGAGAAAATCAGCAAGGGCAAGATTCATATTGCCTTAATTCATGAGCCATGGACGACCCGGAACAAAGTTTCTGGACTGAACCATATAAACTACGAATTATTCTACGCTAACACGGATACTCGGCCGAGAACCTGCGTTATTTGTCATAAAAATTTGAATTATATATGTTCCCCAGAGTTGTCAACGTCGGATGCAACAGTGGTGAGACAGGGAGACGGTGGAGCATACCTGGCATCACTTTATCTGCCTTTCGACTCTCCGACACCGCCACCCACGTCGGAGCTGCAACAGCTGGTGAGGAAAGCAAAACAGACAGGAAACGAGGTACTAATAGGGTGCGATGCGAACTCTCACCACATTTCGTGAGGTAGTACCAACACTAATAAGCGGGGCCAAGCCCTGGCAGAGTTCTTGAATACTAACGACCTAATAACACTTTATATTGGTAACACCGCTACCTTTGTTAATAGGATTAGGGAGGAGGTACAAGATCTGACGATATGTTCGGAAAAAGAAAAAAAAAATTCTAAACACAAAATTAAAAAAAAATAATAATAATAATAATAATGTAAGACGAACTTTCAACTAAATTTGTAATTAAAACAAAATTGCAAAAATTTTTTAGATATATACTTTCAATAAATTTTTTTCCAAAGACAAGATTTTTATAAAACAACAACATTTCAAAAAAAAAAACAAATCACTGAAAACAAAATTTCAACGAATATATTTTTAAAGAATTTTAATAAAGAGTTATAAAGACAAAATTTTAATGAAATGTTTTTTAAGGCAAAATTTGTATGACATATTTTCTAAAAACAAATTTTATGGGAATTTTTTGAAAGCCAGAATCTCAACTTCAATTTAATTTTTTTTAAAGCAAATTGTAATAAAACTTATTCTAAATTCGTAATAGACAAGGTTCCAATCAAAATTTCTCTAAAGAAAACATATTAGTGATAAATCCTCTAACGATAAAAATTGGTCCGGTCTACCTCAAAATTATTTTTTTGAAGACAAAATTTTACTAAACTTTTCTTCAAACGCCATGAAATGTTTTCTAAGAAAAAATTTTGCACTTGCTTGTGCCCCTTAAAATTATTTGTCCCAACAACAACATTTTATAATAAATTCTTTTTTTAAAGACAAAATTAAAAAAAAAAAATTATTAACACAAAATATCATTTAACCTTAGAAAACTTATGATAAGATTTTAATCAAATGTTTTTTAAGACAAAGTTACATAAAAAATTTTCTTAAAGACAACATTTTACAAAAATTGGTTTAAAAAACTCAAATTTTACGAAATTTTTTTACAAATAAAATTTTTTCTACAGACAAAATTTCAGTGAAATTTTTTTGGAAACAAAATTTTAATAACATATTTTCGAAATACGAAATTTTAATAAAACTTTCTCTAAAGACCAATATGTAAAATATTTTTTTGTAAAGAAAAAATGTTAGAGATTTTTTAAACATGATGATATTAGTAAAATTTTCTCTGGAGTTGAAAATTTCTCGAAAGACAAACATTTAAAAAAAATTTGTAAAAACTTAAAGTTGCGAAAACATGTGCAAAACTTACAACTTTTGAAATTTTTGCTTTTCTTCCAAGAAAGTCTTGATATTGTTATCCTTTTCTATTTTACACCCTCTACCGTAGGATGGGGGTATATTAATTTCGTCATCCCCTTTGTAACACATCGAAGTATTGATCGGAGACCCAACAAAGTATAAACATTCTTAATCGGTTTGACATTCTTAGTCGATATAGCCATGTCCATCCGTCTATCCGTTCGTCCATCTGTCTGTCGAAAGCACACATTAACTTTCGAAGGAGTAAAGCAAGGTGCTTCAAATTTTGCATATATACTTTTTATTAGTACAGGTCGATTGGGATTGTAAATCGGCCAAATCGGTCCATGTTTTGGTATAGCTCCCATATAAACCAATCTCGGATCTTGCCTTCTTGAACCTCTAGAGGACGCAATTATTATCAAAATTTTCTGAAATTTAGCATGAAATGTTTTGGTTCGACCATCAACAACATCAAAATGATTTTCGGTCGATTTAAATGAAGTTCGAAGAAGAATTTGGGCACGTCATTCCAGTAGAATGTAGGTGGCTTTTTATAAAAATTGGTAATGTACAAAAGTTTCTTTAAATGCATCTAAAAATAATATTTGCTTAATGTTTTCAGTTTGTGTAAATAAACAGCATTTAAAACCTGTTCAAATTATTTAACCAATGTTAGACAAATTAAAACTAGCGGAAAACATAAATTTTTAAAATATCTAACAAAAAAGTCGTCATCAAAATACTAGCCAAGTTGACGAAATGTTTGACAAAATAATTGAATAGCCCAATCTTACTATAAAACTAATTGTAATTTTAACATGTCGCAATGAAACCGAAATTTTGTGTTTGTTTGTCCAAAAAAAAATGGAACCCAACTACCAGGTGCAGTTTTCGCTTTTAATGGTGTTGCCCACAGAGAATCGAAAAATGTTGCATTTCCTACACCGTGCCAAGTCCATATTATTATAGAACACAAAATTTGTTGAATGTTTGGAAAAAAATGGAAACAGTGAACGCGTTTTATTTAGCAAAGGGCATATAAGACATATTGCTAGAAAGTTCTTCAGCCGAAAACGAGGATGCGATTTTTACTTTATTATTTGGTCGAAATGACAACATATGGACATATGAACATGTTTGATTGAAATGTTTCTAACGCCAGTTAGTTGCCATCAGCGATGCCGTTTTGGGCTTTTTCTACCAAATTTGGTAGGATTTACTTTAAATTTTAAGGGTTTGGACGTATGGACGGCCCATTCCGATTTTGGTAGATTTATATTGTATTTTTATACCCACTACCATAAGATAGGTGGCATGTTCATTTAGTCATTTAGTTTGCGACAAATAGAAATATCCATTTGCGACCGTACAAAATATATGCCTCTATTTTTGATTGTCGTAATTCTAAGACGTGTGTCTGTCCGTCCGTCCAGAATCCGTCAAGAATTTAGCTGAAATTTGAGGCAGAACTATATTTTTTTCATACGCAGGTTAAATCCGAGATTAAGACTAATTGGACAATATTTGGATGTAGCTGCCATATAGACTGATCTACCGATTTAGGGTCTTAAGTCCATAACAGCCGCACTTATTATCCGATTTCACTGTAAAGGCTGGTACAACGTTCGCTTTTCGCCCTATATTTCACCCATTATTTTTTTTTTAGATAAAGCTTTTAAAATGATATTTGTGAAGGATTTGAAAAAAGTAATCGCGAAAACAGGGGGTTTAAACGAAAAACGTCAATAGTACCAACCTTAATTTGGAATAATGAGTTGTAATAGGACCCCAGATATTCGGACCGAATATGGACAACATTGGACTATATTTAAATAAAGCTGCCATATAAACCGATCTGCGCATTTGAGGTTTTGAAGTTTAGATATCGCATTTATTACCGGATTTTGTCATTTCCCGAATTTGACAAACATCGAATAGTGAGTAGTTTTGGTCCCCATACCATTCTTTCTCGAAGTGACCAATGTCCTGAAAAAAAAAATTTCTTTTGTTCACAAATTTTAACAAAATATGGATAAAATGTGGTATAAAAAGTTCGGGCGGCCGGTTATATTAAAACTTTACAAGAAGATTGCGTGTATTTTGATTTAGTTTACAATTTTGGACTTCACCAGAAGCCACTTCATTGTGAACGAGTTACTGTCTGTTGTGCGATGTCGGTAATTGGAATAATTGGTCTTTATATTTTTTAAAGAAAACGAACGGACAGTTACCGTGAGTGGAGCTCTTTACAAGACCATGATCGAGGAATTTCTTCTTCCAAGCCACAGTACACACAGCATGAGACTCCAGATTTGAGTCCGTGTGATTTCTTTTTGAAATCCTTGATTTGAAATAAAAAAAACAACATTTGGGACGCCATTCCCAAATACCGATTGCTATGCTGCAAAGAGTAGCAACGAATTTCAAAAATTGACTTAAGTAGTGTATGCGCAATGGGGGCGATGTAATTTTCAAGACTGCATGAAAAAAAAAAAATTGGGATATTGTATTACCAAAAAACAAAAAAAAAATACAACAATAACTGAAATACTTTTGTTTTTATTCACCTTTCAAATGAGTAAGTTTCTCTAGAGATCCCTGCATATATGCTCAATTGAGGCGTCATATTAAATACCCTTGCTTCTTTTATCTGCTGATGTTACAATTTTAGGTTTGGGTGTACGTATGTGTGAGCGCAATAACTCAATAAACCACTTACGATATCTTTATCAAAAGAAAGGAATTTTTTATCAGAAGCTTTGTTCAAATATTATAATATTATTTTTGTCGAATATCAAAATCGATGCAAGATTTTATTGATTTTTTAGTAATATATTGAAAATTTGTTTATGAAAAAATTACAAGGCGTACTTTTTGCTGAGTATACCAAAGATTTACGCATTACAAATAAAGAACATTAATGTATAGAAAGTGCCTTAACCATCGTTTGGATGTTGACAATTTTGTAACTGTTTAACAGACAGAGTTTGCTGATATCAGCAAACTTATTTTTCTGAGTGTAGGCTTAAGAACATAAATTAAGAGACTGGTTTGTATGGAAGCTATTCCATAATATACACCGATTTGGCAGAATTATTTAAAGTCATAGCAGAAGCCTTTGTACAAAATTTCAGTCAATGATTGCGCCCCTTACATGCTCAAAACGTTAAATCGGGAGGGTGCTTTATACGGGAGCTATATCAGGTTATAGTCCGTTTGTGACCCTACATCACTTTTTTCACTCTTACTATTTTTGTACAAGAATGTATGTTCAACATCACTCGCATCACATCATCCACTCTTCATTTTATAAAAAAAAAATTGGAAGTCTGAGTTTAAACTCCCATCTTATTTTCTCTCATTGTTGACTAAACTTACCAGAGAAACCAGCCTGTCCGATTATATCGTGCCATCCAGCCTGACCGATTATATCGTACCATCCATTCATGTGAACCTTAGTTCCATTTTCGTTTTTAGAGCTTTTACTTCAGCAATATGCCTTGTATCCATTTGCAGCGGCCAACTATTTATCCAAGGGATATCGATTTGCAGTTGTTTGCTAGCCATTTATTGGTGAAATGCTTTCGATCGAGAGATCGGTCTATATTCAAATATAGATCGATCTGAACAATATTCGGTACGGATATCGAGGGTCCTAACACAACTCACTGTGCTAGATTTCTGCGAAATCGGGCAATATACTCACTGTTCCAAATTCAACGAAATCGGGCATATAATGCATTTAGGGGTGAAAGCCTTTGATCGAAAGAGATCGGTCTACATTCAAATATCGTTCGTAATCGGTGCGGATCGCGAGAGCCCTGACACAACTCACTGTGCCCGATTTTACCGAAATTGGGCAATAAATTCTCTTTTTATGGGCCCGAGAGTTAAAAAAAAGATATATAGCCCATTTTCGAATTAAAATCGATTTAAATGTAAGGATAAATCCATTGAAGGGAATCAAATATAAACTTTGGACAAAATTTAAGGTTCTTTTATTCATTTTAACATCGTTTGGGCTTTTTAATATTTTTGGTTTCGGACGCAAATGTGTTAGGGACAATAAAGCTACTCCGCCGAATGTACAAAGCGCATACTTATTCCAATGCCAATAAAATGACGATAATACCCAACAAGGCAGGAGACCCATTTAAACACGGAATGAGATGAGTTAGATGCAGATATAAAATTATTTCTTATATTTCAAATCGATGATATTTCCCAAACTTCAGAAGGTGGGTCCTGAGAGTAACAAATATACATATATAAATTACTTAACAGTGTACTCATAGTTCATAGCTAAGAAGACTTGGGTTATTTTACTCGTATAACCCCTGCAAACACTTTTCATAATTTTGGAAGTGTGTTCGTCCCCGCGTGGTGTGTTTAGGATTTGTTTTGAATTATGTTATTCGATGTTTAGTTTTGGATGGACAACTTTCATAACACCAAAAAGAATTCTCACTCACTCGCTTGGATTATAGGACGATTGGCACTTAGTATGACGAGTAAGACTAAATTTTTTCGGAGTTGTTACGTTTTTGATGAACAGACTAATGCATTTTTAGATCTTCCAAGCTAATAACGTGCAACTCTTACAGAATAATATTTAATAAATAGTAAAAACCACTTATTTGCTACTCGTAAATGCGAGTAATGCGCAACTCTTCTAGAAAAGTATTTTATTAATCATCGAAAACACTAATTTTTTACTCTTCCAACACTCTTCTGACTTATTTGTTAGCAACTCATATCGAAGATTCGCGGAACACTCTTGTAAAGGAGTCGTCTTGAGGACATAACTCCGCACGACGGGGGAATCCTCTACGACTCTTAGACGAGCTCGTCCGCAATCACAACCTTCTTCCAGCAGATTCAAAGATTATTTGGCAACCAAAAATGTTTGCAGGGACTGCCAACAAGAGAAAAATAGTCATTTTTATTGTTTTCCTGCCTTCAGCTTCGTTAACATTAATACCCATTGTCGTGATTTTAGCACGCAGAAAATACTATTGACTTTATTGTGTGTGCGAAGTTTTGAATTTACTCATAATAGAGTTATGTTAGTTCTTAGTCGGTAGAATTGCTAATATCACTGTGATATTCAATTTGATTTTAAAATTAACAAGAATTCAATTTCAAATAAAAGAAGGAAGAGACATATCTCATCACATATGGTTAAAGGTGTTAATGGCAAAACAAAAATTCCTCTTCTGACACTTCATAAAGGTAAAGTTAAGCAACTTACTTTTGTTGCTATGGCTACGGAAGTCCAAACCGTTGTTGGTTAATACTGAACACACGGGCACTGTATCTACTCGTATTTATGTTCAGGTAACTAAAATCTAGCGTCCCTTTAGGAAAAATTAAAGTCGCAATATTTAGATACCTTACCTAAAATCTTTTATTTAACTTTTATTTAGCCATCACATAATTGATTCATATCTAAGTGATTCTGAATCGGTTTCGTGTTTTTGTTACACAAAACCAAAACGGTGAAGATTTCACTTTATACATATATTCAACTTGCACTTGCTCTTACCACCTGCACATGTGTAAAAAACAAAAATATGAAAATTAAGAAAAAAAACACCATCAATAAATACATTGAATACAATAAAAAATCTGGTCAAGAAAACAAAGCAAGAAATGAAAAGGAAAGCATTGATGATCATACCAAAATTGTAATCATAATTATAACATGAGACCAATACATTCATTTCCAAACGTAGTAGTTACTAATACCGAGCAATAAAATAGCAACATTATTTTGTTGTTTATTATTTATTGAATACCTACACCATAAGATAAACACTTTGTAGTTACGGTGTAAATTTACGGCGTTATCACAAAACTTAATGTAGATTCAAAATAGGTTTATTTGACATATTTCCCTTATAGAAGTGTAAAAAAAAACACCTATTCTAAGACTTTGTAAAGTTTTGTGAATAAGGCCGTTAGTATAAATAATAACAAGTAAAAGCGTGCTAAGTTCGGCCGGGCCGAATCTTATATACCCTCCACCATGGATCGCATTTGTCGAGTTCTTTTCCCGGCATCTCTTCTTAGGCAAAAAAGGATATAAGAAAAGAGTTGCTCTGCTATTAAAACGATATCAAGATATGGTCCGGTTCGGACCACAATTAAATTATATGTTGGAGACCTGTGTAAAATTTCAGCCAATTCGTATAAGAATTGCGCCCATTGGGGCTCACGAAGTAAAATAGAGAGAACGATTTACATGGGATCTGTATCGGGCTATAGACCGATTCAGACCATAATAAACACGTTTGTTGATGGTCATGAGAGGATCCATCGTATAAAATTTCAGGCATATCGGATAATAATTGCGACCTCTAGGGGTCAAGAAGTCAAGATCCCAGATCGGTTTATATGGTAGCTATATCAGGTTATGAACCGATTTGAACCTGTTTTGACATAGTTGTTGAAAGTAAAAATAAAATACGTCATGCAAAATTTTAGCCAAATCGGATAGGAATTGCGCCCTCTAGAAGCTCAAGAAGTCAAATCCCCAGATCTGTTTATATGACAGCAATATCAGGTTATGGACCGATTTCAACCATATTTGGCACAGTTGTTGGATATCATAACGAAATACTTCGTGCAAAAATTCATTCAAATCGGATAAGAATTGCGCACTCTAGAGGCTCAAGAAGTCAAGACCCGAGATCGGTTTATATGGCAGCTATATCAGGTTATGGACCGATTTGAACCATACTTGGCACAGTTGTTGGATATCATAACAAAACACGTCGTGCAAAAACTCATTCTGATCGGGAAAGAATTGCGCACGCTAGAGGCTCAAGAAATCAAGACCCAAGATCGGTTTATATGGCAGCTATATCAGGTTATGGACCGATTTGAACTATACTTGGCACAGTTGTTGGATATCATAACAAAACACGTCGTGCAAAATTTCATTCCAATCGGATAAGAATTGCGCTCTCTAGAGGCTCAAGAAGTCAAGACCCAAGATCGGTTTATATGGCAGCTATATCAGGTTAAAGACCGATTTGAACCATACTTGGCACAGTTGTTGGATATAATAACAAAACACGTCGTGCAAAATTTCATTCCAATCGGATAAGAATTGCGGTCTCTAGAGGCTCAAGAAGTCAAGACCCAAGATCGGTTTATATGGCAGCTATATCGAAACATGGACCGATATGGCCCATTTACAATACCAACCGACCTACACTAATAAGAAGTATTTGTGCAAAATTTCAAGCGGCTAGCTTTACTCCTTCGGAAGTTAGCGTGCTTTCGACAGACAGACGGACGGACGGACGGACGGACGGACAGACGGACGGACATGGCTAGATCGACATAAAATTTCACGACGATCAAGAATATATATACTTTATGGGGTCTCAGACGAATATTTCGAGTAGTTACAAACAGAATGACGAAATTAGTATACCCCCCATCTTATGGTGGAGGGTATAAAAAGATATTTACTTGGTCCTGTAAAGCTTAACTTATTGCTCAGGTACTTCGGTGCCTGCTTCAAAATAACTTTGTAGATCGTTGCAATATTTAGACAAAGTGTTACCAAGTTCGCACTGTTATATCTGTCAAACTAGAAATGACAGCTACATGATATTTGTTTTATTGGCCGCTCATTATATTGTTTGAAAGCCACACAAAAAGCATTTGCATCTGAGTTTATTTGAATGAAAAGTTATTCGTGATGCAGTTCCAGCGCAATAGTGTGATTACGTTTTGTTTGGCTGCAAAATCACAACTGGCTTTTGTTGCTGAACTCTAACAACTCAAGGTGAAGAAAGTGTGTGTGTATCGCATCATGAATTCAACTAGATTCAACACATATTTTAAAAATTGCGTTTAAAACACATCTACATTAAGTAATAAGACAAAATGAAAGTTTTAGGTAAATTTTCTTTATAGAGACGAAACAATGAAATTTCCCTTTTTGATCAAAAAAAATGTCAAAACACATCTACATTAACCTATTGCTGCCTGATCCTGGATTCCCTTGTCCGATTATGACGTAATCTTATATATTCATGATTTAGAGCATTTATATTGACGTAATAATTTTTTTTAACAATTTTTTTTTAAATAAAAAAAAATAAATTTTTAATTTTTGTAAAAAGAAAATCAAAGTTTTGGGTAAAATTTTATTTTTGGAGACGAAACAACGAAATTACCTTCTTTGACC
The DNA here is from genome assembly GCF_963082655.1 of Stomoxys calcitrans. Classification (NCBI taxonomy): domain Eukaryota; kingdom Metazoa; phylum Arthropoda; class Insecta; order Diptera; family Muscidae; genus Stomoxys; species Stomoxys calcitrans. The sequence continues at coordinate 100,918,045 of NC_081552.1, forward strand.
AAAAATCTCTCTTTTCACATTTTTTGATTTTGATGTTGACTAAAGAATCGGACCTTGGCATATATTCCGGCAAAAACATAGCAAATTTTGTCTGCTATTCAAGTTAGTAAAAAAAAAATCGATTAAGAAATGCCTTCACAAACAACAAAATAAGGAACCAGCCTCGGTCCATATAGACTTAAAAACGGGACAACCGAGTTTTTTTGTAAATTTTCGCAGCGTGTGCAGACTGGTCCTGTGGTCCAAATAGGGCACTTATTTTTTTGATATCTGAGATAAAGGTGTAGCCCATCTTCGAACTTAACCTGCCTATGAACATAAAATACAATCTATGCAAAGTTTCAGCTTAATATCTCTATTTTTTAAAGACTGTAGCGTGATTTCAACAGACAGACGGACCGAGTCGACCAAAAGGCTTCGGGCTAATCAATTTTTTTTGACGGCAGTTCTCTGGCCTTCACAGCCAAATCTTTTACTTCTTCATTGCCGCTTACTTCGTTATGGCCCGGCACCCATAGCAGGCGTTATCTCCTTCTTACACTGCAAGATTGTTCAAGACCTTACCGTCCTGGTTGTTATTGCCTTATGGCAATTTTACTGTCGGTAAACATATTCACACTTGACGCGTTAGCACCACACCACCTCACGCATCCTGTGAACGCCCGTATCTCCGCCTGCAGGACCGTATTATGGTCAGGGAGTCTAAAACAGATCTCAGTCCCTGGGTTCTCAATGTAGACTCCCAGGCTCACTCTGTCCCCTAGCTTTGATCCATCTATATAGCATGATCTTCCAGATGGCAATACTAGGGTTCCGTCAGTCCAAGACTGTGCTGATGGCAGCAGCGCCTCACAATCGACCTCAAGTGTGGTCTCAAGTATCGGAAACCTCTTCCATTTCTTCCAGGTTTCCTATCGTCGCCTCGATTATACCGCCATGGTATGACCTACTTCTATCCTTAGTCCGTTCTCCCATCGCCTTAAGTCTCATAGCTGCAGTCGCTGCCTCACACTTAATCTGTATGTCAATGGATCGGATATCTAGAAAAGTCTCCAGTGCCCCAGTGGGCGGGCGATGGGGATGCTCCGCATATGCCAAGACAACATGTTCATGAATCTGTTGTATGGTCCTTATGTTGCACTTTTTCTCCATAGCAGTCCACCAAACTACCGAGGCGTAAGGAAGTATTGGTCTAATCACGCTCCTGTAGAGCCAGTGGACTATCCTCGGATTCAGGCGCTATTTCGATCGTACGGCCCGTCTACATAGTGCCCAACATCTGTGAGCCTTCTCAGTACGTTCCTGAATGTGACACTTCCAATTCAGTTTAATTTTCAAGATCACTCCTAAATATTTGATCTTGTCAGATATCGAAATCGTCTTATTGCGGAAACGTGGTGCGTCAAATTGGCCCACCTTTGTCTTCCCCATGAGCAGGCATATTTCAGTATTCTCTGGGTTAACATTGAGACCCCTGGGTCTAGCCCAGTCATATCCCATATGCAAAATCTTTTCGTCCCTTCTGCATAGCTGGTTCTGCTTTTTCCCTAAGAAGTGTTATAACATCTTATACGGGTTCAAATCTCTCCTCAGTCAGATCAGTAATAGGTTCTTTATGGTGGTCACCCATAGGAGTGGCGATAAAATGCCCCCTTGTTGCGTGCCCTGTGCCACTTTCTCCTTTATATTTATGTCATGGGACACACAATTTATCCACCTGTTCCTTAGCATTTGGTTTATCCGGTCTCTAAGGACCGATCCACCCGGTACTGCTCAAAGGATTGGATCAATGTGTCGGTCCGCACATTTTTAAACGCCCCTCTATGTAATTGCATACCGCCAATGTGTACGTCTTGTCATCGAAGGATTCTTCTATTTTATGCACAACCTCGTGCAGGGCAGTTTCCACCGACCTTCCCTTGCGTAGGCATTCTGTTTGTATTTAAGCAGTTCGCTGGACATTCCATGGTTTTGAGTAGAAAGGACGTAAGGCTTATAAGTCTGTGGGCCTTTGGTGTCGCATAACTTGCCTTGCCGGGCTTGAGTATAAATACCACCCTTGCCTGGTATTTATGCTGGGGTGACATAATGGTATGAAGCTCCTCAAGGTTTCCTTGACCATAAATTCCGTTATGATAAGCCTTCGATCAACCTCATTATTCCAAGATACCGGTGTCTCCGTGAGTCCCGTCGTACCCTGTGAAAAATGCGTTTTCCCGCGTTGTCACTGCTCTCACACCCATGTCGTCTAATAACGTTTCAATTTGGACATGGATTTTCGAGAGAAACTTTTTCATCTTGGCGGCGTTATGAACGCTATCGACCTGGTAGCAGAAAAGCTTCGAGGAGGCACGTTTTGCCGCTCTGGTAATCTTGTTGTATTCCTTAAGCCGTGTGGACGGGTTATATAAGTCCTATGTATTTTTTTTTTCTAGAATTTTCAACATTTGTATCATTTTGGCGACACTATGCTTAGTAAACAGGGTCATTCTAAGTAGAAATAACGTATGCAATAAAATCAAAACTTTATCGAGCGGTTAATTCTTCGTCCTCAAGGGGTTAGAAGCATTAAAATATTGCGTAGCAGACGGGTTCAAGTCCCATCTCAGTCAGCACCCGTAATAGGTTGTTTATGGTGGTCACTTTTGAAACGCTAGTACCCTCCATTTTGTTACCTTTTGATCCCAATAAGCAAAATACGAAATATTATGGCGATAGGATTGCAATATCCCACAGTGTTGTCTCTTTACACATTCTTTGGACAAAAATAGACAAATCCCGACTTGTATTCTTGAGCTCCAGGAGGTAGCAATTATTATCCGATTTGGGTGAAAGCCACAAGTGCACCAGAAGATTGGGATGTCTATAAGGCTGAGCTAAGAAAATACAAGGACGAGCTGAGAAAGGCTCAGAACAAATCCTAGGTGGAATTTTGTAGCTCCGTGGAAGAAACATCTGAGGCATCTAGGCTAGGTAAGATCCTATCCTCGATACCTACTACGGCGGGATATACTCAGAAGTCAGAGAAAGCATGGACAATGTCTAGTGAGGAAACAGTAGAACTACTCGTTGTTACATATTTCCATGTGAATTCTCCAATGGTCAACTTTACCATACGAAGTACTTTACTTTATGTGGAGACTGTAGAGAGGTTGATAGAAACATATCTTAGGGCAAATATCACTGGACTCGTATGTACTCGTTGTTACATATTTCCATGTGAATTCTCCAATGGTCAACTTTACCATACGAAGTACTTTACTTTATGTGGAGACTGTAGAGAGGCTGATAGAAACATATCTTAGGGCAAATATCACTGGATATGGCCTGTCTCGGCAACAGCATGCATATAGTAAAGGCAAATCCACAGAAACAGCCCTACATGACGTAGTCGCGTACATAAAGGGACCCTCACTTTCAAGGAATGTACAATGCTACCATTTCTTGACATTGAAGGTGTCTTCAATAAAGTAGAACCGTCGTCAATCATGAAGGGCTGGAGTTTCTAGGCATCAACACACCGTAAGAAAGTTTATTAATAACTTACTAACTAAAACATGCATTACGGCAGTCTTGGGATCAAGGAGGTGTACTGTCTCCTCTACTTTGGAATATAGCCATTAACAATATATTACCGTCTCTGGAAGAAAAGGGATAACGCGAATACTGCACTCAAAGAGATATACTTCAGGAAGCTCTACGTGCAACAGCGAAGTGGGCCACCGAAAGTGGTCTAGGCATAAATCCGTGCAAGACAGAAGTAGTGCTTTTCTGCAGGAGATACGAGTTACCTATAGAGGCACTTATCTCCTTGGGAGGAGAGAATGTTCCATTTACAAAAAACGAATAATACCTGGGTATTTTGCTGGATAGGAAATTGAACTTCCATTTTGGAAAGGGCAAGAAAGGCAACTCGTGCGCTTTACACCTTTAAGAAAGCTATTGGCAAAGGTTGGGGGTTTTAAACCGCGTGGCTTCTTTGTGCATCACAGCCGCACTGAGGACGACACCATCTGATACACTGAATTTAATGCTACTTCTAATGCCTCTTGACATCGTGGGTAGACAAATTGCTGCACCCACAGATGTGGGGCTAAGGGTGCTTTCCCATTGCCCGAGCCCCCACATTGCCTAAGTCACTTTTTGATAAAAAGTACTGTACCACCATTCCTTATAAGACCCATTGGAACAACAATATCCCTGGTAATAGAAGTTATATAGACTTCTATACGGATGGTTCTAAACTAGACGACCAGGTCCGCTTGGGGGTGTAAAAAACATGGACTGGTCATATCGAGTAGGTTACCGGACCATTGCCGTGTGTATCAATCAGAAATCCTTGCAATTTAAGAAGTGGTGAAATTGCAAAGATGTAATGTCATAACGACGATTTGCTTAAATATCTTTTCAGACAGCCAGACAGCTATTAAATCCTCCCTCGACTGTCGCAGATATCTCAACGAGATGGCTGAACTGTTCAAAATTCATCAAGTTTTTACATGGCATAGTACCTCACAAATTTTGCCAGCGTTAGGAGGGGATAACCAGCGTCATAGGCGGACATGCTAACCTATCCGCTACGGTAGCACAGCAAAGAACTTTCAAAAGTGTGCTCTGCAACCTACTCTAGTTGAATTGGTATGTAAAGCACCATGATGATCAGATATCGCGATACACATAGCCGGTCAAATGCTTTTAAGGAACATCACACATTTTGCCTGACTTTGGAAAGTTCTTTGTTGTGCTATTCTTTGAATAGAAAGCATTGAACGAAATGGTTTATAGCCAAACAATATCCTGCAATGGAATCTAAATAAGATTTTAAGACAAAAAAAAAGAAAGCGCAAATAGTTTAGTGAAAGATTTCACAGTAATTTTCACTATCGACTTTTTTCTCATTTTTATCCGCCGGGGGTGCATTGTGTGCCGCCACGTCCTCCAAAGTTGGATGTAGTGCTTTCTAAATAATCTAGTTGAGTATTTTAGGTCATAGCATGAAACTGGTAAAATAAGTATAAATTCTTATAGAATTGATTACAAAATCACAAACTGTGCCCTGGAGCACTACTGTGGTTGGACTCAGAAATTTCTGCTGATTCGGCTTAGCTTTCTCCGGCTGTCCGCATATCCTTTCTATGCTGATAGTCCATCTGTCGTTTGTTTTTCGTAACTAAAGTGGAGACCGCATTTGTTATCCGATCATCACTTTTTTAGCCCAGAGACAAACGCTTTCAATTTTGATAAATATCGGTTAAGATTAATATATATGATACGCTCGATTTGCACTTATAAGGGTGTAGTTACCACAATTTTCAACTGATTTGCACGAAATTTGGTATGAAGTGTTTTATTAGTCAGCTAATGCCACCTGACTCCTCACTGAGACTCTCCTCTCGAAAATCAGGATGTCAGCTACAAAAAAAAAACTATGGCACGAACTAGCAAATTATAAATTATAACAGCACTCAGCAAGCTAAATACACACTTGCTGGCACATGCTTTAGAAATGAAGACTATGATGATGCCATGAATCCAAAATTTACAAGTTTTTTGAATCTTTTATTATCTACTTTTTTACATTTTTATGCATGCACTTAATACTCATTTTTGTTCATTTAACGAAAAAAGAAATTTCAAATTTTCCCGAAACAACAGTTTTTGCTATAAAGCAATGTCGTGAATGATGATTTGCTTGAACGTTACGTACGAAAAACTTACAAGTTGAATTCCCAAAATGTTGGCAAAAAAAAAACTCCCTAGAAAGGAAAGTGTATTAAAATAAGTGAGATTTATATAACATATAATACATTAGTCAGCAACGTTTGTCACTAGTAAATTGTCAGCGGTGATTGCAAATGCAAATGTGCCCATGAACGTTCCATTAAAGAACAGGGGCAAACTTCTCACATATCAATGAGTGCCGTCCGATTCAAGTTTAAGCTCAATGATAATGGGCCTCCTTTTTTATAGCCGAGTCCAAACGGCGTGCCGCAGTGCAACACCTCTTTGGGGAGAAGTTTTTATATAGCATAGTACCTCACAAATGTCGCCAGCATTCAGCGGTGATTATCCTCTCCTAATGCTGGCGACATTTGTGAGGAAATATGCCATTTGAAACAAGTAAAAGCGAGCAAAGTTCGGACGGGCCGAATCTTATGTACCCTCTAATATGGATCGCATTTGTCGAGTTCTTTTCCCGGTATCACCGTTTAGCTAAACAAAGGATAAAGGTAAAGAATTGCTCTGCTATTGGAGCTGTATCATGTTATAATGCCATTCAGACCATAATTAAATTGAATATTGGAGAAGTCATTGTGTACAATTTCAGCCAAATCGAATTAGAATTGCGCCCTTTATGGGCTAAAGAAGTAAAATAGGAAGATCGGTATATAGGGGAGCTGTATCGGGTTATAGACCGTTTCACACCACATTTGAAACGTGCATTGAAGGTCTTGGGAGACGCCAAATCGGATAATAATTGCGGCCTCTAAGAAGTCAAGATCCCAGAGCGGTTTATATGACAGCTATATCAGGTTGTAGACCTACTTGGCACAGTTGTTTGAATTAATACCAAAACACCACATGCAAAATTTCAGCTAACTCGAATAAGAATTGCGCCCTCTAGAGGCTTAAGAAGTCAAGACCCAAGATTGCAGCTATATCAAAACATGGACCATTTACAATCCCAACCGATCCACACTAATAAAAAGTATTTGTGCAAAATTTCAAGCGGCTAGTTTACTCCTTTGAAAGATAGCGTGCTTTCGACAGACAGACGGACAAACAAATAAATTTGTCACACATTTTTTAAATATATAAAAATTTGCTCAACTTTTGTAGGTTTTTTGGCTATGCTATTCTTTGAATAGAAAGAATTGAATATGATCTCGAGCTAGAAAATGTATCATAATATCAGTTCGTTTGAATAGAATTTTATGTAAATAAAAGGCGTTTAAAGGCGATTGTCTAAATCTGGAAAATTAAAATTTGCCCATCATTCCATTAAAGAACAGCGGCAAACTTCTCACATACCCATGAGTGCAGTCAGATTCAAGTTTAAGCTCAATGATAAGGGCTCTCCTTTTTTATAGACGACGTGCCGCAGTGCGACACCTCTTTGGAGAAAAGTTTTTACGTGGCATAGTACCTCACAAATGTTGCCAGCATTAGGAGGGGAAAATCACTGCTGAAAAATGTTTTTTTCTGATGGTCTCGCCAGGATTCGAGTCTGGGCGCTCAGCGTCGTAGCCGGACATGCTAATCTCTGCGCTACGGTGGCCTCCATGTAGCCTGTAGGTACAACTTAGGTATAAATGATGGGTGACTAAATGTTGTATGCACCGTTCGTACATTTTGTTACCATTTGGTACTTTCTGTTCAGATGAAGCTAGGTGTCTGAAATTTGGCACGTTGGCAATGTTGAGGGCCCCTTCATTTCATATAGACGAGTCCGAAAGGCGTGCCGCAGGGCGACAACTCTTTGGGGAGAAGTTTCAGCATGGCAAAGTACCTCACAAATGTCGCCAGAATTAGGAGTGGATAATCACCGCTGAATATTTTTTCTGATGTTTCCGCCAGGATTCGAACCCAGGCTTTCAGCGACATAATTGGACATGCTAACCTCTGCGGTGCGGTGTCCGCCGGAACTATAATCTATACATATATGTCCTTTATATACAATTGGGATATATTATGTATAGCACAAAGAAAAATATGACCAATAGTTAAAAGTTCACGATATATGGGTCAACTCAATTCTCTTTTCGTGCTATGTGTTTCTCAGGCGTCTCCTCCTTCGCTATTCTTGCGGATTTCAGTCTAGGAAATTTCTCAACGACGTCGTGATGATATAGCTCCGTCGGATATGACCCAACCAAGTCCATTTTCTCTTCCGAATTTCGACTTCGGCAGGTGTAGTGTTTGTTCTTATTTGAAAATCTTCATATGAAACACGACTTGGTCAGAAAGTTCGTATTTTTCGTAGGCATCCATTTGTTAAAACTTGGATTTTGTCGGTAGTCGCTTGTGTCAAATTCCAAGTTGTACAGTTGAAAATTCAGACTTTTATATTATATGAGTTTTCACTGCATCTTCAAACTTTGTTGAGTTTAAGAAATGCACTTCTAGCCTTATTGTTACGTTCGCGAATGCCGGCTTCCGATCCTCAATCCTTTGTTATTGTGCTGCCATGATAGGAAGAGTTGTCCAAACCTTCAATGACAAATTTTCAAGCTTTGGCAGCATTTTCATTCAATCGCTCCAATTTCGCTTTTAAGTGCTCAAAACGGTGTACATCGTCGATGTCTCCTAGTCATTTTTACCCCAGCGAATGCTATAGGGTGCTTCATTTGTGAAGCATTTGTTGCTTCTAAGACGGAGTCCAGTAGAATAGGCGATAGAATGCGACCCTGATTTACTCATTTTCGATCCCGAAAGGTCGGCTCTCTTTTCCATTGAAATGCACTGAAACTTCAGCATTCCTATCTCCCTAATTAGCGTCACAATCTTTTCTGGGATGCCCTTATTCAAACGCGTGCTCCACAAAAAGCTCGCGAAACTGTGCCAAAAGCACGCTCGAAGTCGATGAATAAAAGCAGAATACTTGTAGCTTATCTTATTTGGCATCGTGACCATGATTCTCTTCATCCATTCTGACGAAACAGCGTTTGTACTCCAGGGCTCTCTGATTATTGGGGTGATTGATCTGGTCGGCAGGAACGTTATCAGAGCCGGACCTATAATATAACAAAATTGGAAGTGGATTAATCCATTTCACAATTACAAATGGATTTTTCGATTTTGAACAACAGCGAGGTGGACCTATATTGATATGCGATAAGTTTTTCCCTATTCCTTAATGGAATAGGGAAAAATTTAAATAATATTTTTTGAATAAAATTTTAATAATTTTACTTGAATATTATTCATTCATATCTGCAGCAGATACAAAATGCAAATGGAAAATCATACATGAGATAGGAAAAAGTCTTTCATCGATGTCTCCACCATACAGACAGACATCTCCTTTCTTGCTAATAACGCAACGCGCAATGATAACATGAATCTGGATAATAGTTTTGAGTTTAGATGTGTCAGCAATGAGGAAGTTTTGAAAAGTTTTTCATTGATTAAGTCTAATCCTGTGGGCCTAGATAATATACACCCGAAATTTGTTCGCATAATTCTTCCACACCCTCTCCCTTACTTTACGTACCTTTTTTATTCCATTCTGATTTCTAGTACCTAGCCAACCATTTGGAAACATGCCAAAATAATTCCTATCCCTAAATCTAGTACTGAATTCCGCCCCATTTCCACCCTCTGTTACCTCTCAAAAGTATTTGAATAAATTGTGCACCAACAAATGTCTGAATATCTCAACCGGGAATCTTTGTTTTCTGATAGGCAGACTGGATTTCGAGCAGATCACAGTTGCACCAGTGCTTTGGTTGAAGCTTCAGAATCTATTAGAAGTGAGTTAGATTATAATCGGGTTGCTTTTCTCGTACTTCTTGATCATTCCAAAGCCTTCGATTCTGTCAATCATCTGAATTTATATACCAAGCTCCAGAGTTTTTATACCCACTACCATAGGATGGAGGTATACTAATCTAGTCATTCCGTTTGTAACACCTCGAAATATTCCTCTAAGATCCCATAAAGTATACATATTCTTGATCGTTTCGTCGTTCTGAATCGATCTAGCCATGTCCGTCCGTCTGTAGAAATCTCGATAGAGGTCGTACGCGTTATGACAGACAGGAAACGAGGTGCTAATAGGGTGCGATGCGAACTTTCACCACATTTTGTGGGGTAGTACCAACACTAATAAGCGGTACCAAGCCCTGGCAGAGTTCTTGAATACTAACGACCAAATAACACTTAATATTGCTAGCGGACCTTCGCTGATAGGATTAGGGAGGAGGTATTAGATGTGACAATATATTCGGAAAATCTAATCGATGAGGTTCAGGATTGGAGGGTCTCCATGGAACACTCTTTCTCTGACCATCGCTACATTAGGTTTAGAATAGCACTGCCAGCGCCGAATCCGATAAGCTTCCGGAATAAGTTGAAAACCAACTGGACAAAATTCGGAAGGCTACTCAGAGGAGGACTCGGCCAAGATAATTTAGATTGTCCAAGCATAGAAGACATTGACGAAAATGTCAATAGGATTACGACTGCACTGGTGGGGTCCTTCGAAAATAGTTGTCCGCTTCGGGAAAGGAAATCACCCAAGAAAAACCGTGGATGACCGGAAAGATTCGCTACATTGGGAAAGGGGTTCGCAGACTTTTTAACAGAGCAAAAAATGCAAATTTTGCCCAATGAGTGCAGTCCGATTCAAGTTGAAGCTCAATGACAAGGGGCCTCATTTTATAGCCGAGTCCGAACGGCGTGCCGCCGTGCGACATCTCTTTGGAGAGAAGTTTTACATGGTATAGTACCTCACAAATATTGCCAGCATTAAGAGGCGAAAACCACCGCTGAAACCCACGCGTTCAGCTTCATAGGCGGACATGCTAACCTCTGCGCTACGGTGGCCTCCAACAGAGCACGTCGTAAAAAAACGGAAGTTTATTGGGATGTGTATTACACACGGCTCAAGGAATGCAATAAGATTACCAGAGCGGCAAAACGTGCCTCCTGGAATCTTTTCTGTTAACAGGTCGATAACGTTAATGACGCCGCCAAAATAACAAGTTTTTCTCAAAAACCCATGTTTAAACTGAAACTTTAATAGACGACATGGGAGTAAGAGCAGAGACAACGGAGAACATGTTGAGGCTTTTTGATGACAACACATTTTCCACAGGGTTCGAAGGGACTCACGGAGACACCGGAATCTTGAAATAATGACGTTGATCGAAGGTTTATAATAACGGAATTTATGGTGAAGGAATCCTTGAGGAGCTTTAAACCATTTAAGTCACCCGGACCTGATGGAATATTTCCGGCGTTACTACTACAGCGCGCCTAGGATTTGCATATACTCTGGAAGTCTGCCAGGAGGCAAGGGTGGTGTTTATACCCAAGCCCGGCAAGGCATGTTATGCGACACCGAAGGCCTACAGACCCATAAGCCTTACATCCTTTCTACTCAAATCCATGGAACGTATTGTGGACACCATGATTAAGAGTGGGACATCCAGCGAACTGCTCAAATACAAACAGTATACCTATGTCAAGGGAAGGTCGGTGGAGACTGCCCTGCACGAGGTTGTGCATAAAATAGAAGAATCCTTCGATGCCAAAACGTACACACGTCGAATTGGCTTTTAACAATGTGCGGACCGACACACTGATCCAATCCTTAGACCAGTACCAAGTGGACCCGTTCCTTAGAGACTGGATAAACCATATGCTAATAAATTGCTGGATAAATTGTCTGTCCCACGGCATAAATTGCACTGCCGCCATCGGCACAGTCTCGGATTGACGAAACACTAGTATTGCCATCTGGAAGATCATGTTACACGGATGGATCAAAGGACAGAGTGGGCCTGGGAGTTTACTTTGAGAACCCAGGGACTGAGATCTGTTTTAGACTGCCTGACCATAATACGGTGCTGCAGGCGGAGATCCGGCGATCACGGAATGCGTGAAGTAGTGTGGTGCTAACTCGAGGACATCGAGTGTGAACATCTTTACCGACAATAAAATTGCCATAACAGCAATAACAATCAATGTAAAACCGACGTCAATCATGAAGGAGTTGGAGTTTCTAGGTATCAACTCTACCGTAAGAAAGTTAATTAATAACTTACTTACTAAAAGATGCATTACGTCAGGCTTGGGATCTGTAGATCTAAAAAGACATAGCCATTAACAATATATTATTGTCTCTGGAAAAAATGGCGTAAGAGTGGTCGCGTATGCTGATGTCGTGGCAATTGCGGTTAGGGGAAAGTTTCTCAGCACTCTAAAAGATATACTTCAGGAAGCTCTACGTGCAAAAGCAAAGTGGGCTACCGAAAGTGGTCTGGGTATAAATCCGTGCAAGACAGAAGTAGTTCGATTCAGCAGGAGATAAAAGTTGCCTACAGTGAAACATGTTTCCTTGGGTGGAGAGAATGTTCCACTACAAAAAGCGAAAAAACTGGGTGTTTTGCTGGACAGGAAATTGAACTTCAATTCCAACATTTTGGAAAGAGCATGAAAGGCCACTCTTGCCCTATACACCTGCAAGAGAGCCATTGGCAAAAGTTGGGAATTTAGACCGCGTGTCATCCATTTGGTATATACTGCAGTTGTCAGACTTATTATGCTATATGGTGTTGTGGTCTGGTAGACGGCACTTCAAAAATCCACCTACTGCTCAATACTTAACCGGATTCAAAGGATGGCTTGTTTGTGAATCACATCCGCACTGAAGACGACACCATCTGATGCACTGAATTTAATGCTACTTCTTATGCCTCTGGAAATTGTGGTTACCCAAATCGCAGCGACCACTACCGTGAGGTTAAGGGAGCTTTTTCATTGGTCATATCCGATGTTCCAGGCAGTGTGGATTACACCCTAATTGAGCCGCTTTTTGATAAAAATTATTGTACCACTATTCCTGATTGAACCGATTGGAACTATGATATTCCTGGTAACAGAAGTTACATATACTTCTCTACGAATGGTTCCAAACTAGACGACCAGGTAGGCATTGGGGTGTACTCTAAAGATCTAGAACTGGTCATATCGAAGAGGTTACCTGACCAATGCAATGTGTATCAAGCAGAGATCCTTGCAATTAAGGAAGTGGTGGAATGCCTAAGATATAATGTCATTACGACGATTGGCATAAATATTTTCTCAGTCAGGCAATAGATCTCTCGACGAGATGGCTGAACAGTTCAAAATTCACCTCTTCTGGGTGCCGGGATACTGAAATCTGTGGGTATGCCTCTAGAGATATGAAAGCTAAGTTTTCAGGATCAGGCCGGAAGGGCAACGAATGAGAGATGGTCACAAAGAGGGGGCTGTGAGCATTCCAAAACTATGTGGCCTCATCTAGACTTGAAGAGGTCTACTGCTTTGCTGTCATTGGCTAGAACAGACATCTCAGTCATTGTGTCCGTCATGACAGGTCACTGTTTAATCGGAAAACATGCTGACAGACTGAAGGTTGCCAGCAACAACTTTTGCAGAAGCCGTAGATACATCGAGGAAGAAGAGACTATAGAACACCTTTTGTTTGTGTATCCCGCACTAGCAGTTAGAAGTAGTTTCACTTTAGGTTCTCATTTCTTTAACAACCTGTATGATTTAGCGGGTGTGAACATTCGCAAGCTATTGGGCTTTTTAAAGCGATCTGGATGGTTCAACGGTAGGAACTGGAAGGCATCTTCCTTCTTCTGTTCCTGTGGTTTTACAATGGACGAAAACGTCTAAGTGAGTCTGATGGCAGACTGCTACTTAAACTTAACCTAACCTAATAACAACCAGTACGGTAAGGTCGCGAACAGTTTTGTAGTGGAAGAAGATTCTCTGAGGATGGCAAAATCCGCATCGTTTGGGTGCCGGGCCATAACGGAGTAAGGGGAAATGAAAGGGCAGACGATTTGGTGATGAAGGCTAGAGGACTGCCATTAATAAACTTGGTTAACCCGAAGCCTTTCGGAGACAATACCAGACATGAACCAACTTAGGTGAGTGGTATTGAAAACAATTAAGGATTTTGTAAGCACGGAATTCCTAACATAAAATTTTCTTTTTAAAGGTTACTTTATAGTTTTTAGAGCGTACAACAAGTTGATTACTGGCTTAAGTGTATGTCTATAGTGGCATGGGGCGGATTAATATCTGCACCCTCTTTTCAACTCAACCTAACCTAACCTACGCCTTTATTCTTGAGATACCGGCCGAAATGTTGGAAATAATATGCCAAAATTGAACTAAGCGGAGGGAAGATTTGAGGCGCAGTCGCGATCATCATTTCATTCAATTCAAATAACGTTTTCATGCATTTCATCTGAATTTTATGTGATTTTTTAAAAAACCTTCCTATAGTTCTTAAAAAATCACCCTTTACAATGGCGAATTTGGGGTATACATAAAGGAGAGATGTGAAAATATTTTATTAAACAGCCAAGAGTTTTATAAATGCGAGCTTATGGTACATATTACGGCTGAATGGATTTTAATGAAATTGGATATTAGGTATTTTTCCGGAGATGAGCAGAATAAATATGAAAACTAATATTCCGTAATGGAAAATTATGAAAATGAGGAAATAATTTTCATTCGAAAGATATAAAAAAAGAAGCGGAAACACAGCAAATGAGATTAGGGGTGAGAGCGCGAGAGGTGACTGGTATGTGCGAGAGGTGACTGGTGTATCCTAAAAGAGGTCACTATTGGGGTGCGGGTGTGTGATGCGTGTGGCCCTGCTTGATGTTCTTTGGCATGAAAGTCAGTTAGTAGTTTTTGCTGCGGTTATGGACAATGACGTTTGCGGATTAATATGTTAGCAACGGTCAAATACAAATTTGGCAACGCACTTATTTAATTATTGTTTACTTATTTAAATATAGTTCAAAATAATCATGTGATGCAAAAGAGTACACTTTATATTTTGAAGATCAGAAAGGAGTTGTGTGGAGGATTGTCGTGCCACTGAACAACCCAAAGCGGCATATAGCGCGATCTGGTAACATGGGATCTCGAATGGAATCATGCTTTTTTCCACTTATCATGACAATTACAAGTAGAGTACGAACCTTACTTTGAAATATGGATCCATTTTAGTGAGTTTTACCCCAAAAGGCACCAACGGACACTTTGCCTTACTATGACAATATGGGACTCAAATTCAAGGTATTTGAGAAGAAAGTAGGAATTCGACATCGACATTTTGGGCCGACAATCTCAAGGGCCTACAAACCTGCTCGAACGGTTTGGAGGCCGTCGCCGATTAAAAAAAAAGAATCTGGTTCAAAATGAAAGGGTTTTAGGACTACAGTACGATCGAAACATTCGACAAGTGGCTGAGAGTCCAACTTATACCTAACTGGACATGTAGCCCAATAATGGCAATATAATATTCAAATGAAGGGTGTATGGCAGTAGGGTAAAAATTTTTTCCGTCCACATGTAAAAGCTCTAAATAGTTAGTATAGTAAGCACCTGAAATGGCTATATAAAGTCAAGTTTCTAGCGCTCGCCCCTGATTCAATTCCCACCAAACGGACATATTACCCGATAATAACAATATGGGACATAATTTAAAGAAGAGGGGTACAAATCCTACAAATAATAAATGAAAATGAAAAAAAATAACTTTTTGGGCTAAGCGCGTGTACGACTGCACAATCTTAAACTTTTGAAATATGCACTGCATTCAACCAAAAGGTGTTGACAAGTTGTGTATGCCAACAATCTGAGTATATTTGAAGTCAAGATATACCCATGAGACCTGAAGTTTATATTATAAATGTTAGAAAATTTGTATTCTATGTATTGCAGAAGGCATAACGTAGCGGGCTTGGATGGGCTAGTCAATACAGAACACACAGCTTATAACACTCATACGCCTCTTGGGCCACAGCACATAAGTCGTGTTCCGGTAAGTTCATATTTCGAGATTATAGGACAAAAACAAATATATACTAATCATCGAAAATCGCTATATTGCTTTTCAAAATATTTCCCATTAAGATCTATACACTTTTGAACCAATTGTCGAAGCACTTTTGAAACTCTGATTGAGGTACCTCCAAAACATGCATTCTGCAAGCATCAACCGCTTCTTCAGGAAAAGGTCGAAAAACGTATACCTCTCATGACACGAGCCTTTTTTTGAGCGATTGACAAATTGTGTGGGATCCAACGCGAACAACTTTTTTTAACGTCAAATGTTCCAGCAATATTGAATGTATACTGGTCCTAATGCTTAAGGTTGCCTCAATCTCACGATAGGTCACATGACGATCTTGCAATTTCAGTTGGCGCACAGCATCAATAGTTTTAGGAACAACAACTAATTTCGTACGACTTTCACGAAATTCGACTTGGTTTAATTCACCATACCATCGATTAACACTGGTGCTTGATGGTGCTTCATCGCCGAAAATTAAATAAAGTTCATCGATGCACTGTTGTTGAGTTAATCCACGTCGAAAATTGTAAAAAAGAATCGCACGAAAATGTTAACGATTTAATTCCATTTTTTGTAGCGAGATGGATCTTTTAAGTTACCGTAAACAAGACAAATTGCGCTCGCATTGTCAAAACGTTCGGAGTACGTGTAACCTCAAAAATATCAAGCTTTGCGATAGAGCTGTCAGTTGGTAGATTGCAACAAAAGGGTTGTACAATCCCGAAATATAAAAGGCAACCCTCGTACTGTGGTCCCATTTCCTTAAATCAAAATATTTTTTGTTACCCAATACTATCGTTATACATATTGCAAAAGATTTTTGTGTTTGTTGCTATTGGCATTGTTCGATAAATTGGATTTGAATAAGGGAAGTACGATTTTACTTGTTTGCTATTGCGCTTGTGTCTTTAAGAGCCCTGTTCAAATTCAAATGTGTGGTTTACAACGTACTCTAGGGATGGTATGTAAAGCACCATGATTCATTTGACATCTTCCTCTGATAATATTTCTTGGTCGAAATTGAAATCGCAATACGGATAGCCAGTCAAATGCTTCTAGCAACAACACACTTTTGCTATGTTTTTTGCTATGCTATTCTTTTCATAGAAAGCATTAAGCAATGACTTAAAGCCGGACAATATCCTGCAATGGAAGGTCAGATTTGAATACCGAAAAAAGAAAGCGCAAGCAGTTATAGACAGGAAGTTCAAAACTATGCACAAATAATTGGCAGATCCAACTCAAAATACCCATGGGGGCTTCAGATTATAACAAATAATCATACTGGGAACTTTGTAAAGGGGCTCCATGATTGAGGATATATAAGATTTGGACAACTAAACGGAAAGTCTTGTGGGGATCCATGATAGCGGATAAAGATATATAAGATTTAGCCCGAACTAATCAAATGTCTATATATTTATAGCTTGCCATTATTAAAAATTTTTAAATTAACGTCAAAAAATATCACCATGGTTGAAGCAGACCTCGTCTTCAATGGCACAAAAATTAAGATTCAAATTCTTACAAAAAACCATTTTGTTATATACAAAATAAGAATATTCAATTTAAGATTGCAGCACTTTATAAATGAGCTTTAGACAATTTAATTTGGTTTCTTCAAAAATATTCCACTTCCCAATTTTTGGAATTTTAAATTTGGAAAAACTTTTTAACAGATGTCAGTGATTAGTATTTAAAAATTTTTTAGTGCTAAAAACTTTGTGTGAACTGTAACTCTGCAGATTCATGATCAACATTGATGCGCATACGAGTACTCGCTAACGTACATCAATTAATGAAAATATCTTTGCCTAACAAATAATAAAAACCGGACAAATAAAACACAAAAAGTTGCTAGCGCAGAAAGTAAAATCAGTGTAAAAAATTGAAATTGAAGAAAAGTGTGCAGCAATTCAAACGGGCATTGTATTCAATGGATGCCGTCTATCTATTGGTCATACATCTTATTATCGAGACAAGATATTAACTAATTGCCATAATTGTTGGCTGACACTGACTGAGAGTCTTGGTTCGGCGATGTCAACTCGTTTCTTGAATGGTAGATGGCAGGTTGCGGTTAATGATCAGCTCCGGATGAAAGACATAAAGCTCTACAAATATGCTATGGTTATGGTAAATTTTCTATCGTTATCGTTAATTCGTTAACTAAAGAAATACAATATATGCATGTGAAGGGACTTACTAGGTAGTACACAGCAATTATATAATAACATTTTTTATGAATTAGAAAAATAAAAATTTTAAAAACTATAAAAATAAAACGATAGTATTGTTTAAATGCCCTTTAATTTAGTGATCTAGTGAGCCAAAGTAAGGCAAGGACTTGATTGTTTCATACCCAAAAGCTAACCAAGGACTCACTTAGACATTTAGGTCCATTGTGATACTACAGAAATGGGAGAAAGAAGATATCTTCTAGTTTCTACTGCTGAAAAAGCCAAATCGCGCTCAAAATCCCAATCACTTGCGAATGTTCACATTCGCTTGTTTAGACAAGACTTCAAAGAAATAATAACTAAGAACTTACTATTTACAGTACTATTTGGGTTGAAAGGCAGTCCCCTGGCGTCAGGATTCATTGTATTGTATTGTATTTTATTAATTCACCTCAATATAAAGAGCGATTATGAAAGATTATTATAGATTTGTTGTAATTACTCAATCATCAATTTCCCACGACGGACCAAATTTGTGAAAGAAAACTACATTAAAAAGACTGATGAAATGAACAAAAATACAACCCAAAAATGCAGGTGTGTTTGCAAATCAACCCGATTAAGGTCACGCACGCTTTCTTAAAAACATATTGGGTTGCCCAAAAAGTAATTGCGGATTTTTTAAAAGAAAGTAAATGCATTTTTAATAAAACTTAGAATGAACTTTAATCAAATATACTTTTTTTACACTTTTTTTCTAAAGCAAGCTAAAAGTAACAGCTGATAACTGACAGAAGAAAGAATGCAATTACAGAGTCACAAGCTGTGAAAAAATTTGTCAACGCCGACTATATGAAAAATCTGCAATTACATTTTGGGCAACCCAATACATTACAATTTTCCAATTCTGTTTCCTGTCCAAGGTCACTCCTAAGTATTTGACTTTGTCAGATATCGAAATCATTCTATTGAGGAAGCATGGTGCGTCATATTGGAGCACCTCCCTCTTCCTCGTGTACAGGCATATTTCAGTCTTCTCTGGGTTAACATTGAGACGCCTAGGTCTAGCCCAGTCGTACTATCTCCAAGGCCCTTTAACATAACTGATCGTCTGCGTACACTCAACCATTTTATACAAAACAACAAAAATGTTTGCTAAAACAGCAGTTTTTGTCTGCTGAAAATGGGAAAGCAGACACTGTTGCTGTTTCAGCAAACATAGGGCTGTTGTCTTAGCAAACATTTCTTACTCCTATTGCAACTAATGAAATCTGCTGTTTTGAGTACACAAGTCTTCTGAAAAAAATTGTATGATACTTTTTATGATTGAATGTTACTTGTTTTGATTACTTTAGGTATTTTTTTAGATATTCTTTCGAAATTTTGTCGGAAGAGAAGAAGAATTTGTGGAAAATTGCTGCAAAGAAGCTACCTGATCCATCATGATCTAGTTTGCATTTTTGTTATTGCTCTACTAATAACTGACAAGGCCTTTTGTATCTAAATTTAAAGAAAAAAGTTTATGGAAAGTATACATTCAGTGGTGATTATAAACATCCACTGAGACACACATTTACATATGTGATCTATTTTTTCTTCTAACATCTTCTAACATATAGTACCCTAAAAATAACATTTTGGTATCCAAATTTCGGATGGGGTACCTAGGGGGGCTGCCCCACCCTAAAACCTACCAAACACATATTTAGACCAATCATGACAATATGGGACTCAAATGAAAGGTATTTAGGATAAGAAAACGTATCTGATATCCAATTGTCGGACCAAGTGCTAGGGGGACCACCCCAAGCCCCAAAACACCCCTTAATCGAACCTATTTACCGACCATGGCAATATGGGACTCAAATGAAAGGTATTTGCGAATAGAATACGAATCTAATATCCAAATATGGGACCACGTTTCTGGGGGTCCACCCCTTCCCCAAAACACCAAACAGGACTTATTTACTGATCATGGGAATATGGAGCTTAAATAAAAGGTATTTTAGTGTAGAATTCGAATCTGATATCCAAATATGGGACCATGTGTTTGGAGGGCCGCCCATCCCCGAGAACATCCCCCAAAGACGACAACTTTATGAACATAGCAATGACGCTCAAATGAAAGGTTTTTGAATGTAAAGCACGAATCTGATATCAATATTCGGGAAAAGTGTCTATGGGGCCACCCACCCCCACAACACCACCCAAATAGTAAGTATTTTCTGACTATTGCAATATGAGGCTTATATAAGAGGGTTTTTAAAGTGGAACACGAGTCCGATATATATTTTCAAGGCCAACTCACTGAGTGGCCGCCCATCCCACAAAACACCTCCCAAGCCGGCCATTTTTGCCGACTATGGAAATATGGGGCTCAAATTAAAGGTATTTGGGAGTAGACCACGTATCTAATATCAACATTAGGGACCAACTGTCTAGCGGACGTCCCACCACCATAACAAACCCCAAATAGGACATATTTGCCTACTAAGACAATTTTGGTCTAAAAGAGAGAGTGGAACTAAATATCCATAGTTTTTAAGGCCAATACCCCAAACCGGACATATTTGCTGACTGTTGCAATAAGGAGTTTAAATGAGATTAGAAAACTAATTTATATCTAATTTTGAGGGCAATGGCAATATGGGGTTCAAATAAATGATATATAGATATATGAGAATAGAGCACGTTGCTGATATATTTTCAGGGCTTAGTGTTTGGGGGACTACAAACACCCTTAAATCGGGCATATTTACTGACCATGTCAATGTGGAGCTTAAGTGAAAGGTATTGGGGTGTAGAGCAAAAATTGATACCCATTTTCGGGACCAATTGTCTTGTCCCAAAATACCCCACAAACAGCAATTTTTGAATGACCATCGCAATATGGGGCTCAAATAAAGGTATTTGGGAGTAGAATACGAATTTTATATCCAAATGTAGGACCACGTATTTAGGGCATCACCCCTTTCCCAAAACACCCCCAAAGGGAACAAATTTTTCGACCATGCCAATATGTGGCTCAAATGAAAGGTATTTGAGATTAGAAAACGAATTTGATAACCTATTTTGGGGCCATGTGTTTGGGGGACGCCTCATCCTGTAAACTCCTCTTAAGCCAATGGCAATATGGGGTTTGAATAAATGGTATTTGAGAGAAAAAGCACGATGCTGATATTTTTCAGGGCCAAGTGCCTGGGGGACCGCCCCGAAAACACCCCTAAATCGGATATAATGAGAATATCGGGCTAAAATAAAGTATTTTAAGAATAGAGTACACCTTACATCCAAATTTAAATTCGTAGACCAATAAAGATCATATGGGATTCAGATAAAGGCACTCATATTGTTAAACTCTTAGTCAAGTTAGCATGGTATTTCACTAAAAGATCTTCGAAAATAAATATTCCAAGGAAACTTTTGTTCCATATAAAGTTAAAGAAGGCGCAGCGGAGCGGGCCCGGGTCAGCGTATATATATATATATATATATATAAACCAATTTGTTCCGTTTGTTTGTCCTCAAAAACGGCTGAACCGATGACCTTGAAATTTTCACAGATGGTATAGGTTGGTCTGGAAGGAAACATAAGCTACATAATTTTTTTATATCGGAAGGGTCCGTACCCTTCCCCTTACCTCAAAAGTACTACCCAAAAATAAAAGTGGACCGATCGGAACAATATGGGACCCCCTAAAATAGCTTTTTTGGACGATCATGACAATGTGGGACTCAAATGAAAGGTATTCGGGAGTAGATTGCGAATGGGTCGGACCCTCCCCCTTTACCCAAAAACAACACCCAAAATCAAAAGTGGAACGATCGGGACAATATGGATATCAACTGAAAGGTATTGGAAAATAGAATACGAATATGGCATTTCAATTTGGATCTAAGTACCCATCGGGCCGCCCCAACCTTAAAATTCATCCAAACAGACATATTGGGCGGGAGTAGATTACGAATCTGGCATCCAAAATCAGATCGAAGTATGGGGGGTTCCCCTTCCCTCCAAAAAGTTTGTGTAAGCTTGTCTGGAAGCAAACATAGGCTATATATAGTATTTAGATATCGGATGGAGGCGGTCCCTCCTCCTTACCCCAACAACGCCATAGAAAACCAAAAGTGGACCGATAGGTACAATATGGGCATCAAATGAATGGTATTGGAGACTAGAAAACCAATATCGTATTAAAATTTGGGCAGCGGGCCTTCCCAATCCACAAATTCCCCTAAACAGATATATTTGACGTTCATGTCAAGAAGGGCCTCAAATGAAAAGTATTCGACAGTAGATTACAAATATGGCATTAGATAATTAGGTCCAAGTAATGGGAGGTCGTCGTACCCCCAAATTTGACCCGAATTTGATACCCATATTTGAGTCGAAATGTCTGAGTGCCATCCCTTCCCTAAAAAGCACTTCTCATTACCCTAATTTTCAAAACCACCAGATTTCGGGGATTGGTAATGCGATTCGTTCGGAATTTTTTTGCACTCTCACAGTCAAAACATAACATGGTTTCTATTGTTGGGGTCGAGTGCCTCGGTCGGTCGTCCAAAACCCGCCAAATGGGTATAAAGACCAATCACGACAATATAGAGATCAAACGAAAAGTGCTTGAGAGAAAAAAACGAATTTGATATCCAATTGAAGAGCCATGTGTTTGGGAAACAGCCCCACCCGAAAACACCTCCCTATTGTATAAAAGCTGTTAAGATGTTTAAATTGATTGATTTTCGGGAAATTGATACTCATATTTGGGACAAAGTCCCTGGGGTCCATCCCACCCTCAAGCAGAATTCACTTACCGACCATGCCATTATGAGGCTCATATAAAATGTATTGGAAAGTAGGACACGAAGCGTATATTTACATTAAGCGCCAAGTGTCTCTCTAAACCGGAAATATTTACTAATACGATAATATAGGACACAAAAGAAAGGTATTTGGGAGTGGGGCACACTTCTCAAACATCAATGAAAGCTTTTCGATTCAAGTTTAAACTCAATGATAAGGGACTTTGTTTTAAAGCCGAGTCCGAATGCGGTGCCGCACTACTTTTTTACTTTACTTTAAAGTTGCATTTAGTTTTTTGTGAATTATTCTTTATTCTACTATACTTAAGCAAACAAATCCCACAAAAGCAACGCGCAAAAGTTAAACTTTTAACTTTGACGATTCAACTCGAATGTCATTCTGTATTGCCATACGTGAAGTAGTGTTTTAGACGTCAAAGTTAAACATTTTTTAACTTTTGCGTTTTGCCTTTGTGGGATTTGTTTGTAGAGTTAGATTTTTAATGCGCGCACACGGTATGTAACTCTTTTAGAACTGATTTACCAAATATAAACATTTGAAAAATGTTTAGTTATAATTTTCAAAAATAATGAATTATGTGATTTATAGTGGTTTTTGTTGGCTTGAAGGGTTTCATGATTCGCCGGTGCAGTGGAAATGCATCATCGGCAACAAACACATAAGGGTTGCAAGCCACATAAGAAGATGGAAAAGGCAACATATTTTGCCTTATAGCAAGGGAACACTTTCTAAATACGCTGCCATCCCCTTCCGATCCATAGGCTCCTACGTCGAAGTATGTAAATTGGTAATCGCCATTTGCCACCGTCAAAAGCACAATACTAAAAAAATTCTACAAAAGAATTAAATGTTCCATATGTTACTTATGTTAACTACCATTACTTACTTTGTAATTATAAAATATACTCCCAGAATTTGGTGGGCATTTGATGGAGAAATGTTTTCCATCGATTGCACCAACACAATTTGGAAAATTCCACTTGTCGAAAATCTTGGCATTTGCCTCCATAGTTTTAGAAGACATGACAGGAACCTCATTTCTACAATAAGTTCTATGCAAATGGCGTCACAAACTTCAACTAAAATCCTACCGAAATGTTGTTTGCTTACACGATATACAGATGCAACATGTCGCTGTAAACTGCCACAAGCAAAATACCTATAAAAAATATCAATAAGCATTTACATTCAAATATTAAAAAATGAACCTATATATTTTTAGTTTATATAAATTGTTAAATGTTAAGTTTGAATATAAATTTAAAGTTTCTTGGATTTACACCAATCTTATAACAAATTTTTGTTTTGTTAGCTTTAGCGTCATTTTTAACACGGGACCCCTGTACTCCCGAATACATTTCTTTTGAACCCCATATTGCAATGCATTGCGTTGGCGACTACATTTTAGGTATGGGAAGCGAAAAAGGAATAGTGTTAACTGACATTCGTCTTAAATTTCTGTGTGTCATTCGTGCTCTTCTACCAAAGGCCTTTGAGCTCCATATTGACAAGATTGGTAAATATGACCTTTTTGGGGTTGGGCGGCCCCCCAATTAAATATCACATTCTTTTTCTACTGTCATTTGAGTTCCATGTTGTTGTGATTAGTCTATATATCGATTCGACGAGATTTTGGTTTCGAGTTACTGTAAAAGTGCAAACAAAATATGGCTTAAATTTCCAAACCAATCTCCGAGACCTGGGGTTTTTTAGAATTGGGGTAACGGAGAGGTTTCCCAATTGTGTGATTTGTCATAACAAAACACTCTTTAAAAATTCTAAATTGAATAATTGCGCTCTCTAGGGGCTCAAGCAGTTAAATCGCGAGATCGGTTTATATGAAAGCTGCATCAGGTTATGAACCGATTCGGGCCATACTTACTATAGCTCTTAGAAGTAATAACAGAATTCATCCTGCTCAGTATAGATTCTTATTTTTCCATATCTTTTTTCTTGAAGGCCAGACTTCATTTTTGTAGGATTTTCCAATGCATACACATCAAGTAAATTACTGAAGAAATGCAAATTTGCCATGAGGTACAAGGGCAAACTTCTCCCATATCAATGAGTGCTATCCGAGTCAAGTTTAGGCTCAATGATAAGGGGCCTCCTTTTTACAGCCGATTCCAAACGGCGTGCCGCGGTGCCACACCTCTTTGGGAAGAAGTTTTTACATGGTTGCCATTCCAAATGGTACAGCACCTCACAAATGTCGCCAGCATTAGGAGGGTATAACTACCGCTGACAATTTTTTCTGTCCCAAAAAAGCAAAAGCTTTTTTTTAACGATGACGACACAAATATTCGTTCTTGTTATCCTAATAAGCAAACTATGATTTAATATGGCGATTGGTTAACTATCGCCCGTGCTGACACGACGGCAAAAGTTGAATGTTGTACTTTTCAAGGGATTTAGTTTAAAATCACTGCAGTTCAGAATTTTTCCAGAATTTTACTTTTCGAAATCAGAAATTGAAAAACTCAGAATTGGTGTGATTTGAAACAATCAAACAACATACATATCTACAATCACTTGCAGACTTCATTAAAATATTATTAATGTTTATTCTAATTATAACCACCACCATAAGATGGGGGTATACTAATCTAGTCATTGCAAATTGCAAATTTTGCCCATGAACATTCCACTAAGGAACAGGGGCAAACTTCTCACATATCAATGAGTGCAGTCCGATTCAAGTTTAACTCAATGATGAGGGGCCTCCTTTTTATAGCCTAATCCGAACGGCGGGCCGCAGTGCGACACCTCTTTGGAGAGAAGTTTTGCATGGCATAGTACCTCACAAATGTTGCCAGCATTAGAAGGGGAAAACCACCGCTGAAAATTTTTTCTGATGGTCTCGCCAGGATTCGAACCCAGGCGTTCAGCGTCTTAGGCGGACATGCTAACCTCTGCGCTACGATGGCCTCCTGTAGTCATTCCGTTTGCAAGAACTCGAAATATTGATCTGGGACCACATAAAGTATATATATTCTGGATCGAAATCACGATAGAGGTCGAACGCGTCAAGCTAGCAGCTTGAAATTTTGCACAGATACATAATATTGATGTAGGTCATTGAGAATTGCAAATGGGTCATATCGGTTCAGATTTAGCTATAGCTCCCATATAAACCGATCTCCTCATTTGACTACTTGAGCCCCTGCAAGCCGCAATTTTTTCCGATTTGGCTCAAATTTTGCATTTAGTGTTTTGTTACAACAACTGCGCCAGGTACGGTCCAAATCGGTCTATAATCTGTTAAAGCTCCTATATAAACCGAACGTCATTTTTGATTGCTTGAACCCCTGGAAGCTGCTGAAATGGAACATGTAATGTTCTGTTATGACTTTCAACAACTGTGCCAAGTACGGCCCGAATCGGGCAATAACCTGATACAGCTCCCATATCTCCCGATCTCCCCATATTTTAGCAGAATCCATGGTGGTGGGTTCCCAAGATTCGGCCCGGCCGAACTTAGCACGCTTTTGCTTGTTTTTATTTTTTCTTTACTTTTTTCTTCAAATATACCGTTCAAGCTCAATGATTTTTTCGTTTTTCAACTTTCATAGAATGGTGGTATACTTCGTCATTCTGTTTGTAACACCTCGAAATATTTGCCTTTGAGACTAAAAATAAAAAATATATATTTTAGATCGAAAATAAATTTTAAGGCGGTCTAGCCATGTTCGTCCGTCTGAACTTCTGTTATGTTAACCACTCGAAATATTCCATTAATACATTTCTTTAAGTAGATAGTGAATTATAAATGGACCACATCGGTAAATTTTTTGATCGATCGATTTCCCAACCAGATTTCTTTATCCTAGAGGGCTCAAGTTTCACATTTCACATAAAAACTTCCTTTATTACTCAAATTCCATGCATGTCGTACATCGGTCTGGATACTGATATAACTCACATATGAACCGAAATACCTGTAACATTCATGCCGTTGTCCAAATAGGTCGAAAACCAGAATAAGCTTCCATATAAACCGATCTCCCGTTTATCGTAATGGATAATTAATTTGTTGTTGTCGTAGCTGTATGTTGTATATATATATATATATATATATATATATATATATATATATATATATATATATATATATATATATATATATATATATATATATATATATATATATATATATATATATATCTATATATATATATATATATATATATATATCTATATATATTTGCAATGCAATTTTTGAACATGAACATTCCACTAAGGAACAGGGGCAAACTTCTCACATATCAATGAGTGCAGTCGGAGTCAAGTTTTTAATGATAAGCAACAAATGTTGCTACCATTAGGAGGGGAAAACCACAGTAGAAATTTTTTTTCAGATGGTCTCGCCAACCCAGGCGTTCAGAATCATAGGCGGACATGCTAATCTCTGCGCTACGGTGGCCTCTATATATATATATATATATATATATATATATATGTCCTATATATATATATATATATATATATATATGGGTATAAATTTTTGCTCTACACCGCAATTCCTTTCATTTAAGCTCCACATTGACATGATCGGGTGTTTTGGGGATTGGGGTGGTCCCCCAAATACTAAGCCCGGAAAATATATCAGCAACGTGATCTATTCTCATATATCACATATATAATGATGATCTATTCTCATCATTTATTGAACCCCATATTGCCATTGCCCTCAAAATTGGATATCAAATTCGTTTTTTTAACCTCTTATTGCAAACGTCATCAAATATGTCCGGTTTGGGGTATTGGCCCTAAAAACTATGAATATTAAGTCCCACTCTCTTTAAGACCCAAATTGTCTTGGTGAGCAAATATGTCCTACTTGCGGGTTGTTATGGTGGTGGGACGTTCGCTAGACAGTTGGACCCTAATGTTGATTTCAGATACGTGGTCTACTCCCCCATGCCTTAAATTTGAGCCCCATATTTCCATAGTCGGCAAACATGACCGGCTTGGGGGGTGTTTTGTGGGATGGGCGGCAACCCAGTGAGTTGGCCTTGAAAAAATATATCGGATTCGTGTTTCACTTTAAAAACCCTCTTATTTGAGCCTCATATTGCAATAGTCAGCAAATATTTACTATTTGGGTGGTGTTGTGGGGGTGGGGTGGCCCCATAGACACTTTTCCCGAATATTGATAACAAATTCGAGCTTTACTCCCAAAAACCTTTCATTTGAGCCCTATATTGCTATGGTCGTAAATTTGTCGCCTTAGGGGTATGTTTTTGGTGAGAGACGACCCCCCAAACACTTGGTCCCATATTTGGATATCAGCTTCGTATTCTACATTCAAATACCTTTTATTTAAGCTCCATATTCCTATGGTCAGTATATAAGTTCTATTGGGGGGATGTTTTGGGAAAGGGGTGGACCCCCAGAAACGTGGTCCCACATTTGAATATCAGATTCGTATTCTACTCTCACATACCTTTCATTTGAGTCCCATATTGCCATGGTCGGTATATATGTCCGATTTAGAGGTGTTTCGGGGCTTGGGGTGGTCCCCCTTGCACTTGGTCCAACAATTGGATATCAGATACGTTTTCTTATCTTAAATACCTTCCATTTGAGTCCTATATTGTCATGATTGGTCTAAATATATGTTTGGTAGTTTTTAGGGTGGGGCAGCCCCCTTAAGTATACCATCCGAAATTTAGATACCAAATTTTTATTTTTAGGGTACTATATGAGAGCACACAAAATTTCGCTTAAATCGCACCACCCATCTCCGAGATCTGGCGTTTCTGAAAATTAGGGTAAGGGGGAGGGTCCGCCCCCTTACCAAGGGGTTATTATGCACCATCTGTGAAAAATTTAAGAAAATCGGTTCAGCCGTTTACTGAACACACAAACATACAAACAAACAAACACAAATTGATTTTTATATATAAGATATATATATATATATATATATATATATATATATATATATATATATATATATATATATATATATATATATATATATATATATATATATATATATATATATATATATATATTTTAAATTAATCGTAATAAATACCATCTAGGCTTTATGCGTACAATGCCACGAAAGCTAGATCCGTTTTCCAAGTCAATATAATTCTTAAACTTTTAAAATTATATAATTTTCTCCAATATGTTGCGTTTGGAATTTATCCATTCTATTTGTTTTTTTTTTTTTTTTTGTTTTCCAGTATTTCCACGGTACCGTTTTTGACAATTAGGAAGCTTGAGCTCCCTTTTTTCGGCCTTAAAATCTTATTGCGATTTCATTGCAGGATATTGTCAGGCTTTAGACCATTGCTTAATGCTCTCTATTCAAAGAATAGTGTAGCAGGAAACATTTAAAAGTCAGCAAAAGTGTGTGTTTGTTGCTTGAAGCATTTGACTGGTTACCCGTATCGCGATATCAATTTCGACCAAGAAATATCATCAGCGGGCGATGTCAAGGTGCTTTACAATCATCCCAATTAGAGTAGATTGTAAAGCACATATTTGAGTTTCAACAGGGCTCTTTAAGACAACTTGATTCACAAGCGCAATAGAAAACAAATCAAATCTTACTTCCCTTAGTTTTTACTTTAAAATCATAATTAATTACTTTCTATTATTCTTTATATTTTTTGTCTAGTTACGCTACTTTGTGTTTGTATATTATAGAAGCGAGACATAAATTGGTCTCATTCTCACTTCTTTTCGCATTACATATGTGTAAAAGGGAACACTATATAATCTTGCACAATTTATACTGTTAAATAATAATTTAATTCGTACAGTTAAAAATATGTTCAACGTATGCCTTTTTTACCAATCACGACATCGAATTTCTATGTCAAAATTATTTAAGCAATTAACACCTTGTTTGAAAAGTTTTTTTATAAGTCAATACCATATTTAATCGGTCAAATTTAGGTCTATATTCTATCTGTGTACCTAAAATTCCTTATACTTATACACTCTTTTACATCTCTGGGTTGAAGGTGGCGATGTCGATCTGGAACGTTTAAGTCTAGCTCTCGGGCAAAGTGTCCAGGTTTGTCACAATTGAAGCATTTTATCTTAGGCTTACTTGATTCCCGTTTCATTTCTTCAACTTCACCAGCTCGATAACAGTTCTTCGTCCTCGTTTTGTGTGCTCTCATTCCTCGTACTCGGTCTCCAACTTACGCACCTCGTAAATCAGGATTTCGCAATTATTCTCGCCGTTTCTTGCACAAGAACAAAATGACACAGTTTCTGCGAACGTAGCCTTGTGTGACGCATATGTTGCACATATAATTTCAGGGTCACGCACACTCAATCTTCTTGCGGTCCACCAACAGATGGTGGATCAATCTGCTGCACTCGTCCTCTCAATTCCATCCTGTATATGTCTTGCTTATGTTCTACTTTGTATACTTACTTTGTATTACCTCAGCAGCACTTCCCTTTAATGCCAGCACGAGTTCAATTGCATTGTCTATGTCATTCTATGAATTTCAAGCACGACACGATTGGGATACCTATAAAACTACGCCAAGAAAATACAAGGACGAGCTGAGAAAGGCTCAGAACAAATCCTGGGTAGAATTCTGCAGCTCCGTGGAAGATACATCTAAGGCTTCTAGGCTAAGGAAGATTCTGTCCTCGAGACCTATTATGGTGGGGTATATTCAGAAGTCAGAGAATGTATGGACCATATCTAGTGAAGAAACACTAGTACTACTCATTGATACACATTTCCTAGGAAATTCCCAATGGACAACGTGGCGCCAGAAGAGGTTGTCACTGGTATGAAATTCGTCGAATTTTATTAGGAAAATTGTGTCTGAGCCGAAAATCCTTTGGGCGATATGAAGTTTCGACTCTTTTAAGTCACCAGGCCCTGATTATGTATCACCGGTTGAATTAAAGGGTGATTTTTTTGAGGTTAGGATTTTCATGCATTAGTATTTGACAGATCACGTGGGATTTCAGACATGGTGTCAAAGAGAAAGATGCTCAGTATGCTTTGACATTTCATCATGAATAGACTTACTAACGAGCAACGCTTGCAAATCATTGAATTTTATTACCGAAATCAGTGTTCGGTTCGAAATGTGTTCATTCACCGTAACGTTGCGTCCAACAGCATCTTTGAAAAAATACGGTCCAATGATTCCACCAGCGTACAAACCACACCAAACAGTGCATTTTTCGGGATGCATGGGCAGTTCTTGAACGGCTTCTGGTTGCTCTTCACTCCAAATGCGGCAATTTTGCTTATTTACGTAGCCATTCAACCAGAAATGAGCCTCATCGCTGAACAAAATTTGTCAAAATTTGAATACATTTCGAACCGAACACTGATTTTGGTAATAAAATTCAATGATTTGCAAGCGTTGCTCGTTAGTAAGTGTATTCATGATGAAATGTCAAAGCATACTGAGCATCTTTCTCTTTGACACCATGTCTGAAATCCCACGTGATCTGTCAAATACTAATGCATGAAAATCCTAACCTCAAAAAAATCACCCTTTACAAGCTATGTCTGATAGACTGGTTCCCTAGATCCCTGGTAGTTCCTACCGTTAAACCATCCAGATCACTTTAAAAAGCCCAATAACCTAAATTGGAACTCCTTCTCACTGCTAGAGCTGGACACACACACAGATGGTGTTCTATGGTTTCTTCTTCTTTGATATCCTAACAGCTTTTGCAAAAGTCCTTACTGTCAACCTTCAGTCTGTCAGCATGTTTTCCGATTAGACAGTGACCTGTCATGACGGACACAATGACTGAGACATCTGTTCTAGCCAGTGACAGTAAAGCGGTAGACCTCTTCATGTCTAGATTAGGCCACATAGTTTTGGTCCCCCCCCCCCCCCCACGCCCCCTCGTTGGAAACACGTTCTCCAAGGATTTAATCCAATCCAATCGTCGTTATGTCATTATATCTTAGACATTCTACCACTATCTTAATTGCAAGGATCTCCGCTTGATACACACTGCAGTGCTAGGGAAACAATTTCGATATGACCAGTTCTAGATCTTTAGAGTACACTCCAATGCCTACCTGGTCGCCCAGTTTAGAACCATCCGTATAGAAGTCTATGTACGATTGTTGCCTTTTATATTTCGGGATTGGATAACCCATGTGTTTGCAATCTGCCAACTGACAGCTCTTTCGTAAAGCTTGACATTTTTAAGGTTATACGTACTCATAACATTTTGACATGCGAGCGCTATTTGTGTTATTTACAGTAACATAAAATATTCAACTTGCCCAAAAAATTGGAATTAAATCGTGAACATTTTTGCGCGATTATTTTTATAACTTTCATCGTGGATTAACTTAACAACAGTGCATCGATGAACTTTATTCGTCCAAAATCAGTTGTTGTTTCAAAACCATTGATGCTGTGCGCCAACTGATATTGCAGATCATAGGTCATGTGACCTATCGCGAGATTGAGACAACCTTAGGCATTAGTGGGACCAGCATACATTCAATATCGATTCGACCGTCAAAAAAATTTGTTCGCGTTGGATCGGGGTGCTTCGAAATACGTCTATGACATTGTGACAGGTGCTGAATCGTGGATTTACGCGTAAAGTAAACAGCCTCCGACTGTATGGGTGTTTCAAGATTAGCCAAATCCAATAAAAATTGCTGGACATGTCGCAATCTTACCACTAGAACAACGCAAAACAATCAATTCTGAGTGGTACACAACCATTTGTTTGTCAATTGTCTTTCAAGAAATCAGAAAACTAACCGTCGAAAACGGATCATTCTTCGACACGACAATGCGAGCTCTCACACATCGCCTCAAACAACTGCATTTTTGAACACCCAAAACATTGATTTGATGAATCAACCGCCGTATAGTCCTATATAGACTTGGCACCGAGTTTCTTCAATTTATTCCCGTACTCAAGAAATAAAATGAGAGACCAACTTTTTTCGACACCTGATGAAGCGGTTGATGCGTTCAGAATGTGTGTTTTGGAGATACCTCAATCAGAGTTTCAAAAGTGCTTCGACAATTGGTTCAAGCGCATGCAAAGTGTATAGATCTTAATGGGGAAATTTTTGAAAAACAATAAAGCGATTTGCGATGATTAATATTTATTTTTGCTCTCTAATCCCGAAATATAAAAGGCAACCCTCGTAGCTTCTATTACCAGGGATATCGTAATTCCAATCGGTTCTATCAGGAATGGTGGTACAGTACTTTTTATCAATGTATATCGCCCGATGTTCACTTCTAGAGCCACAGCAAGCGCATTTATTAATTAATATTGCACAACGCTTCTCTCGTTGCCTACCACAATAGTTTGGTCAAAATCGGTTCAGATTTAGATGTAGCTCCCATATATATGTTCGTCAGATTTTGGGTAATTTGCCATAATTTTGTCATTTGTCAACAGTAGTGATTGGAGTTTGAACATATTTGCTTTGCTCGAAATTTGATACGTGTTGTTTAATAACCCATCGGATAACTTCCGTCGAGGCCTATTAAAATTGTTTCAGAATTAGATATAGCTCCCACTTTGTACTTATAGGGTAGGTGTAGGGTATTATAAAGTCGACATCGGCCGACTTTTGCCTTTCCTTACTGGATTTGGTTTACGAACTTGTTATTTTGGCGAATTAAAAATTATTACAATAACATGAGATAACTTTAGAGTTAACGTTCGTTAAATCATTATCAAAAGCATATTAGAAAACACATTTGTACCAATTTCATAAAAGTTTCGTGTTAAAGTGAAAACGAGCTAAGTGCTGTATTACCAAATCTTGTATACCATCAACCTATGATCGGAGTTTTCAAGTTCTTTGCACGTTTTTTTTATAGGCCGAAACAAAAAAGATCAAGAAACCAACTCCATGGATATTTATATCCACCAACATAAGAAAGAAGGTATATTCATTTAGTCATTCCGTTTGCGAAATACCCATCGAATTACCCTATAAGGTATATATATTAGAGATCGTCGTAATATTCTAAGATGACTTAACGATGTCTGTGTGTCTGTCCATCTGTTGTTTGGCACAGATCCGTCAAAATAGATCAAAATCGGAGTAAATTTAAATATGGCTGCCATATGGACCGTGTAGCATGCATACTCATAAACCGTGTAGCATGCATACGCATAAAGAAAATATTGTAGAACAAGGCAATGAGTAAGCAGTCACATCAATATGTGATCTGACTAAATATTTAATTGCAATACCAATTTGTGACAAAAGCGCCAAAACTGTCGCGAAGGCGATATTTGAGCACTTTATTCTCACCTATGGTCCAATTAAGATGTTCATTTCGGACACGGAGACAGAATACAAAAATACCCTACTAATGGAGATATGCGATCTACTTCAAATTGAGAAATTAACGCCAACAGCTTAGCACCATTAGACATTAGGTAAAATCGAAAGAAGTCACAGAACTTTTAAGGAATATATAAGATCATATATTTCGATTGACAAAAGTGACTGAGATGTATAGATAAAATATTTCGTCTACTGACTTATTAGATAGGTATAAATTAAAGCAAAAGGAATTTTATGATAAGAAAACTCTAGATTATAAATTAGACGTAAGAGATTAGGTTTTACTACGTAATAAAGCTGGTCATAAACTGGACCCATGTTATAAGGACCATATAAAGTAAAAAATATTCTTGAACATAATAACATAGAAATATATGATAAACAATCTAAGAAAACCCAAATATTTCATAAAAATAGACCTTATAATATTGACATATATAACTGTAATTTAGGAATTACCCGGGTAAACCAAAACAAAACCTATAAACTAAAGAATATATATTTAACAACGTAAACTTAAAAAAATTAATAATGGTAATGTAAACATAGTTATTAAGAAACATTTATACTGGTTAATTACAAAACATTTGTTAATTATAAAAGATTTACTTTTAAAGTACCAAATTTACAAAATATTTCCATTATACTTAATACTAAAATGCCAATAAAATTTGTAAACTCAAATTTTTACCTGATATTTAAAGAATGTCCATAAAATTTGTCAATTTTATTAACATTCTTTAAAAAGTGGAGGTGTAGCATGCATACTCATAACATATTCATAGCATAAAGAAAATATTACTCATAAACGCCAACAGGAAAGAAGTATAAACAAAAGAGTATCAAATTGTATAAACAAACCAGCAATCACAGACCAAGATCACTATTATATATCCGTGGTCAACAAACTCATTACGCTGTTGCTGCTATGAAACTCTTTATGATGATGTTGCTGCATTTCACTTACACTTTTCGGGACAATGGATTGACATACATAATTCCCACAGAGGGCATAGAATCCATGGCATATTTTAATAAATGCACTAGATGCATATTCTGTACATAGAACCTAGAAGTAAGAAATATTTGTATGTTTAGATGTAAGTGTATTGGAAAATATACACCATCGATCGACGCCGGCAGAGCCGATATTTGTATGTTAAGATATAAGCGTATTGGAAAACATTAACCATCGATCGAAGCCGGCAGAGCCGATTATTTTGTATAAATTTGATGGCTTTTCCTTAAAACAATGAATTCAATAAAGCAACATCTTAGGGCATACATCTGCCTAATCCAACTAACTGATTTCCAGTCATTATTTCTACATGGCGATCCTGTCAGAATTTGCGTTCTAACCACAAAACCAGAACTCTGTTTGTGCTCTTGAGGCCCTTGCGTTTAATCCGCAAAGAAGGGCTAGTTGATGAGAATATACTGCCAAGACTATCCAGACGGTCTGGTCCAAGCCGAGAACCGTGGAATAAAATGGACTCCAGCAAAGAAAGAAGAAAATAATGAAGGGCGGGACCACAGGAACAAAACCTTTAACTAAAAAAGGAATACTGGGAACGGTAGAGAAAACAAAGAAGACCAAGGAACCAGTAATCCCAGTGCTTAGAGCCCAAAACGCAGAGGAGGATACACCTGGCGCTTGAAGCGCGAAAAGGCAATACTGTTAAGGCAAATTAACAGTAATCCCCCAACAAGCTGGGAAATTTCCAGGAAATTTGGAATAGAATCGACAAAGTCGATTTCCTTATAAAACAATACTCACAAAATATAAACACACTACACAAAAATTAGCTTTTGAAGATGTGCATTTTTTTGCACTCTAGGTGTCGGTAAATATAATTATTTTTTTTAAATCAAATAAAAATAATAAAATGTATTTTAGGAATTAAAATAAATTTTGTAATATAAAAATATTAAAACATTGTAAATAATAGCATTCAAAAGTAAAGAAATAATTATATATATATATACAGGGTGGCTGATGAATATTGCTACAATGATGAATATTGCTACATTTTTTTTTCGGTGTATGGAATACATTTTTCTTTTATTCATGTTAAATTAAATTATTAAATTAATTATTAAATTATTATTAATTAAATTAATTAATTAATTAATTAAATTAATTATTAAATTATTATTATTAAATAGAAAAAAAGTTATTACATTTTTTTTTGGTAGCGGCTTTCATCAGCCACCCTGTATATATATAAAAAATTTTTTTTAGAACTTGGGTCAGCCAGGGTCGAAATTAGTAAAGCCAAATGCCAATGTAGTAAATGAGGTAAACGTTGAGGAGAAATTAGGTAATCTTTTCTTGATAGAAGTTTGCCTCTTCGGTGTAACCATTTTTGCAAACTTAATTTTTGCTTTAAAGTTCGTTCGAGCTCGTTCGAGAATATTAGAAAGCTAATATACGATTACAGAGGGAAACTTGTCGAAGAACATGGGAAATATTGCCTAGAATTACTAACAATTCTTAAGAGCAAAAATTAAGGCTTAAGGATAAAGAGCAGCTGTACATTAAAAACTACCGAATACCGGATAGACACAAAGCCGAGATAAGAAAACAGGTCAGTAAACTCGTGGACGATAATATTATGGAACCCTCACAATCAGCGTACAATAGCTCATTATTATTGGTACCAAAGAAATCTCTTCCTGGTTATCGACTTAAGACAAATAAATAAGAAACTGGTAGTTGATAAATTCCCACTTCCAAGAATAGACAATATTTTAGATCAAGGCGATCACGAAGAAATGTACCAATGATAGGGTTAAACTTATCATGGAAGCAGGTCAGTTCAACTCCCTGAACGAAGTGGTCAGTAAATTCATCAGCAGTTGTACAGAGGCGACGGGACAACAGAACTCTGTACTATATTTCAGAAACAACTTTCGTGGTGACTATAGAGGACATAGCAGAAGGCTTAGAGGAAACTTCTGCAGCAATAGCCACAGTAACAGCAATAGCAATTACAGACAGAAAAACAGAGGTTGAGGTCCAATGTCCTGAGGAAAAGTGGTTCCACAGCTTTCTTACCTGCCCCTGGATGAGTACGGTAGCACATTATGACAAATTCTAACGAATCTTGTTAGAATGAATTCCTGGTGGAGTTAGAAGACGAGGCTACCACAATAGTGGTGGAAGTTCTGAATCCTGACTATGGTCCGGTTTCTACAGATAAATCTCCATCACTGTAAGGCCGCTTCGGCGGCACTAAAGGTACCCTGATGGCTGGGGGATTTGACGTGGTTCTTATCCAGGAACCATAGGTGTGCGGAGGAAGGGTACGTGGACTAAGAATTCCGGGATTTAAACTTCTCATGGGTACGGGAAATGGGAGACAATTTTTTTGCAAAGAGTAGTCTAAATGATTTTCTTCTTCCGTTGCTAAGCACTGAAGATTTAGTAGTAGCCAGCATAACTGACTGGCTTCCCTACATATGACACACTATTCAGAGATGCCGCCTTCAAACCTTAAGTCGCTGGTTGAAGCTGCTTCTCTAGGGAATGATGGATGACCACAGCTACTCTGATCATCGTAGTATTAGTTTCATCCTTGGAGAAAATACTGGAGTAGTGGTCCCTCGGCTAAACAGAAGAAAGGCGGATTGGGATAAATTTAGGCACAAAATCTCCACCCCTATCCCTTCTAGACTAGAAAGGGAACTGGAAACTACGGAGGATATAGACATAGTGTTCAAGCGGATCACGAAGGCCCTGAATGACTTGCTTGTGAGCATGCCCTAGTGCTAAGGCAAGGGGCACACTGCGACCGCCATGGTGGACCCCAGAGCCGGTTGGTCTATGAAAGGACTGCAGAAAACTCTTCAACAGAGCGAAAGCCACAAGAGCACCACACGATTGGGACATCTATAAAGCTGAGCTAAGAAAATATAAGGACGAGCTTAGAAAGGCTCAGAACAAATCCTGGGTAGTAATCTGCAGCTCCGTGGAGGATACATCTGAGGCCTCTAGGCTAAGGAAGATTCTGTCCTCGAGACCTATTACGGAGGGGTATATCCAGAAGTCAGAGAATGTATGGACAATGTCTAGTGAAGAAACACAAGACTTACTCGTTCATACACATTTCCCGGGAAATTATCCAACGGACATCGTGGCGCCAGAAGAGGTTGTCACTGATATGCATTTGTCGGAGGCCATTAGGGAAATTGTATCTAAGCCGAAAATCCTTTTGGCGATAAGAAGTTTCGACTCCTTTAAGTCGCCAAGCCCTGATGATGTATCACCAGTTAAATTACAAGCTGTGTCTGATAGACTGGTTCCCTAGTTTAGAGAGATATACCCTGCTTGTATCAGAATGTCATATATACCTGTGGGATGGAGGGACACTAAGGTCATTATCATTCCGAAAGCAGGAAAACTGTACCACACGAAGGCGAAAGATTTTCGTCCTATTAGTCTGTCATCCTTTATGCTGAAGACCAAGAGAGGTTGATAGAAACATGTTTTAGGGCAAAGATCCCTGGAGATCGCCAGTCGCGGTAGCAGCAAGCATATAGTAAAGGCAAATCCACAGAAACAGCCATTCACGACCTAGTCTGCTTTATAGAGGTTTCTCTCGCTATCAAGAAATATGCAAAGGTAGCATTTCTTGACATTGAAGGTGCTTTCAATAATGTAAAACCGACGTCAATCATGACGCCGAGGCATCATCTCTACCGTAAGAAAGTTTATTAATAACTTACTTACTAAAAGATGCATTGCGACAGGCTGGGATCTGTAGATCTAAAAAGTTGGGTCAGCAGAGGAACTCCTCAAGAAGGTGTACTGTCTCCTCTACTTTGGAATATAGCCATTAACAATATATAATTGTCTCTAGAAGATAAAGGCGTAAGGCGTAAAGGCGGTCGCGAATGCCAATGACGTAGCAATTGCGGTTAGGGGAAAGTTTCCCAGCAGAGATACACTTCAAGAAGCTCTACGTGCAACAGCAAAATGGCCTACAGAAAGTGGTCTGGGTGTAAATCCGTGCAGCAAAGAAGTAGTTCTTTTCAGCAGGAGATACAAGTTGCCTACAGTGGAACTAGTCTCCTTGGGTGGAGAAAATGTTCCACTACAGAAAGCGCAAATACCTGGGTGTTTTGCTGGACAGGAAATTGAACTTCAAATCCAACATTTTTGAAAGGGCATGAAAGGCCACTCTTGCCCTATACACCTGCAAGAGAGTCATTGGCAAAAGTTGGGGATTTAGACCGCGTGTCATGCATTGGGTATATACTGCAGTTGTCAGACCTATTATGCTATATGGTGTTGTGGTCTGGTGGATGGCGCTTCAAAAAACCACCTACTGCTCAATACTTAACCGGATCCAAAGGATGGCTTGTTTTTCATCACAGCCGCACTGAGGACGACACCATCTGATGTACTGAATTTAATGCTACATCTTAGCATCTGAACATTGTGGCTACCCAAATTGCTGGGACCACTGCCGTGAGGTTAAGGGAGCTTTCTCATTGGTCATGTAGCGGCCACGGACAATGAGTTATACTTGATACAATATCCGATGTCCCAGTCAGTGTGGATTACACCCTCATTGAGCCGCTTTTTGATACAAATTACTGTACCACTATTCCTGATAGAACCGATTGGAACTACGATATCTCTGGTAACAGAAGTTACATAGAATTATCTACGGATGGTTCCAAACTAAACGATCAGGTAGGCTTTGGGGTGTACTCTAAAGATCTAGAACTGCTCATATCGAAGAGGTTACCCGACCACTGCAGTGTGTAACAAGTGGAGATCCTTGCAATTAATGGTG
The DNA here is from genome assembly GCF_963082655.1 of Stomoxys calcitrans. Taxonomy (NCBI): domain Eukaryota; kingdom Metazoa; phylum Arthropoda; class Insecta; order Diptera; family Muscidae; genus Stomoxys; species Stomoxys calcitrans. Next base: position 100,957,748 of record NC_081552.1, read on the forward strand.
GCAATTAAGTGGTGGAATGGCTAAGATATAATGTCATTACGACGATTGGCATAAATATCTTCTCAGACAGCCATTAAATCCCTGGAGAACGTATTTCTGAACACAAAAACCGGCCTCGACTGTCGCAGATCTCTCAACGAGATGACTAAAAAATTCAAAATTCACCTGTTCGGGGTGCCGGGCCACAGTGATATCCCAAGTAATTCTAAAGCAGACGAGCTTGCGAGACTAGGAACTACCTTACACACTCCGGGGACAGTGGAATCTGTGGGTATGCCTCTAGCGACATGTAGGCTAGGTTTTCAGGATCAGGCCCGAAGGGCAACGAATGATAGACGGTCACAAAGAGGGGGATGTGAGCATTCCAAAACTATGTGGCCTTATCTAGACTTGAAGAGGTCTGCTGCTTTGGCTAAACAGACGTATCAATCATTGCGTCCGTCATTACAGGTCACTGTCTAATCGTAAAACATGCTGACAGACTGGAGGTTTCCAGCAGCGACTTTTGCGGAAGCTGTGAGGACATCGAAGAAGAAGAGACAATAGAACTCCTTCTGTTGCATGTCCCGCACTAGCAGTTAGAAGGAGTTTCACTTAATGTTCTCATTTCTTTAAGAACCTGTCTGATTTAGCGGATGTGAACATTCACAAGTTACTGGGCTTTTTAAAGCGATCTGGATGGTTTAATGATAGGAACTAGAGGGCATCTTCCTTCTTCTGTTCCTGTGGTATCACATCGACGAAAACGTCCAAGTGAGTCTGATGGCAGACTGCCACTTAAACCTAAAGTAACCATGATGACATTTGCCTTTAGTGGCTTGAAACCCGATCAAGCATTCTTATATATGGATGATTTAGTTGTAATAGGTTGTTCAGAGAAACATATGCTTACGAATCTTACCGATCTCAAACTACACCCCGGCAAATGTTCATTTTTTATTCGAGAGGTAACATATCTCGGTCATAAGTGCATAGATAAAGGAATACTGCCAGATGATTCCAAATATTCTGTCATAAGGAATTATCCTACGCCATAGGATGCTGATGGTGCAAAAAGATTTATCGCTTTTTGTAACTATTACCGTAGATTCATAGCAAATTTTTCTGAATATTCAAGACATCTTTCGAGGCTATCGAAGAAGGGTGTTTCATTTGAATGGACAGAAGACTGTGACAAAGCATTTAGGTATCTTAAAAGGGCCCCAATGAGCCCCACACTATTGCAATACCCTGATTTCGGAAGGCAATTTTGCATTACCACAGACGCAAGCAAACATACATGTGGCGCTGTGTTGACACGAAAGTATGAAGGAAAACATCTACCCGTAGCATATGCCTCAAAGACCTTTACAAAGGGAAAAAGCAACGAGTCCACCATCGAACAAAAAGTAACAGCCATACATTGGGCTTTAATCACTTTAGGCAATATGTTTAACGAACACATTTCACTGTTCGAAGTGGCCATAAACCATTATCTTTTTTGTTTTCTATGAAAAATCTAATTCGAAACTAACTAAAGGGTGATTTTTTTGAGGTTAGGATTTTCATGCATTAGTATTTGACAGATCACGTGGGATTTCAGACATAGTGTCAAAGAGAAAGATGCTCAGTATGCTTTGACATTTCATCATGAATAGACTTACTAACGAGCAACGCTTGCAAATCATTGAATTTTATTACCAAAATCAGTGTTCGGTTCGAAATGTGTTCAAATTTTGACAAATTTTGTTCAGCGATGAGGCTCATTTCTGGTTGAATGGCTACGTAAATAAGCAAAATTGCCGCATTTGGAGTGAAGAGCAACCAGAAGCCGTTCAAGAACTGCCCATGCATCCCGAAAAATGCACTGTTTGGTGTGGTTTGTACGCTGGTGGAATCATTGGACCGTATTTTTTCAAAGATGCTGTTGGACGCAACGTTACGGTGAATGAACACATTTCGAACCGAACACTGATTTTGGTAATAAAATTCAATGATTTGCAAGCGTTGCTCGTTAGTAAGTCTATTCATGATGAAATGTCAAAGCATACTGAGCATCTTTCTCTTTGACACCATGTCTGAAATCCCACGTGATCTGTCAAATACTAATGCATGAAAATCCTAACCTCAAAAAAATCACCCTTTAGAATGAGATTTGATTTGGAAGAGTATGATTTCACTGCAGGATGTCTTAGGGGTAAGGACAATTATATAGCTGACGCGTAACAATTGAAAATTTGACAGACATGAACAGAGACACAAATTGTGTTCTCAGGATAATTACAAGATCTATGACTAAAAAAGGAGTAAATAAAGCAGTACAGAAAGACTTCAATAAGCATCATCAAATGAATGATAGTAAGCCCTGTATATATGCACCATTAAACAATACTGACGTCTGAAAATATTATAAATTGCAAATTACTCCTGGACGATGTTATATCAAAAAGGGTAAAATTTCAATATATGTATACCAATCAATGATTTATTTATCAATGGGAAATTTGACTTAGGACAATTTTTCCCAAGGCTCGAAGAAGTGGCCGGTAAACAGAACATTGACAAAATACAAGTGGCACCTAATGAGAAAATTTTCGAATTTGTCTCTATTCAAGAATTTATAAATAAGGGCAATAACAAATTGAATAAAATAAAAGTAGCGCTACTGAATAAGGTGACCCATATTGATGATAAAGATGCGAAGACTATTCAAGAAATTTTAAATAAATATCGTGATGACGCAATAGAAGGAGGTCACTGTGGAATCTTTAGGACACTTAGAAAGATCAAAAGATATTGCTATTGAAAAACACATGACTAAAGATGTAACAAGATACGTTAAAGCATGTTTAAAGTGTCATACTGCTAAAACTACATGGCACTTGAAAACTCCATTGACAATAGCGCCAACACCAACAAGACCATTTGATACGGTATATGTAGATACCGTTGGCCCGTTGCTGCTAGTTTAATATTTAGCAGCAAAACACACGTAAAAAATGTTTCGTTTCATATAAAGAAAAATTCCAGAAGTAAACTTTGTGGCCACTTTGACGTTGAAACCGTGAGTTGTACTGGGCATCTCATTGTCCGAACTGAACATAGTCCATAACGGACCAAATTTGAATATAGCTGTTATAAAGACAATTCTACCGGTTTAGAGTTTTAAGCCCATAAAAAGCCGTAGTTTCCTATTTCACTGAAACTTAATGCAATTAGTTGCACTATATTTCCCGAATCAAATTTGGTTCCGAATCAAATTTGGTCCAGATTGAACCATATTTTGATATAAATTTGGAACATGAAGTTGCACTAGGTCATCCGATATCTGAACCGAGTATGGTCTATATCAGACCATGTTTGGATATAGCTGCCATATGGACCGATTTGCATCTGGGATCTTAAGCCATAAAATCCTCATTTATAACCTGGTATCATTGAAGTTTTAAATTGTGACTTATATACACTTCTTGTACCTGAACCGAATATGATCCAAATCGACCCATACTTGGACATTAATAGTAGATATAGTAGGTTTTTAATAAAATGGGATAATAAATATATTCGTGTTGATGGGTAACTTAATGCGTTTTTACTTGTTTTTTTTTTTATACCCGCCACCGAAATAAATTTCCGACCCTACAAAGTTCATATATTTCGGATCGTCGTAAAATTCTAAGACGATTTAACGATGTGCGTGTGTCTGTCCGTCTATCCGTGTGTCTGTCCGTCCGTCTGTTGTAATCACTCTACAGCCTTCGAAAATTGAGATATTGAACTGAAATTTGGCACAGATACGTCTTTTTGATGAACGCTGGTTAAATTCTTGAACGGGCCAAATCGGATCATATTTGGATATAGCTGCTATATAGACCGATCTGCCGATAAAGGGTCTGAAGCCCATAAAAGCTTTATTTTTTAACCGATGTCGCTGAAATTTGAACGAGTGTGTAGTTTTATGCCTCCTAACATAGGACCAAAATGTGGTTCAGATCGGACTATATTTACATGTAGCTGCCATATAGACCGATCTGCAGATAAAGGGTCTGAAGCCCATAAGCTCTATTTATTAACCGATTTCGCTGAAATTGGAAACAGTGTTGTCTTAGTTCTCCCGACATCCGTCCCAAATATGGTTCGGATCGGACTATATTTATGTATAGCTGCCATACAGACAAATATCCCGATAAAGGGTCTAAAGCGAATAAAAGCTTTATTTTTTATCCGATTTCGCTGAAATTTCAACAGTAAGTAATTTTGGGCCACCCGCTATCCGACCAAATATGGTAAAGATCGGACTGTATTTAGATATAGCTGTCATATAGACCGATGTGCCGATTAAGGGTCTGAAGCTCATAAACGCTTTATTTATTACCCGATGTTCATGAAATTTGAAATACAAAATTCAACAGTGACTTATATTTATTAGCCCACTCAATATTCGTGCCGAATTTGGGTGCATAAGATAACCAAATTTCACCGGATTGTGGCGAAACGGGGGTTTTTATATATACACGAGGTGGTGGGTATCCAAAGTTCAGCCCGGCCGAACTTAATGCCTTTTTACTTGTTTTTATACCCTCCACCATAGGATGGGCCACATAGGTCCATGTTTTGATATAGCCGCCATATAAACCGATCTTGGGTCTTCATTTATTGAGCCTCTAGAGTGCGCAATTCTTATCCGATTGGAATGAAATTTTGCACGAAGTATTTTATTATGATATCCAACAACTGTGCCAAGTATGGTTCAAATCGGTCCATAACCTGATATAGCTGCCATATAAAACGATCTGGGGTCTTGATTTCTTGAGCCACTAGAGGGCGCAATTATTATCCGATTGGAATGAAATTTTGCATGAGGTGTTTTGTTATAACTTTCAACAACTGTGCTAAGAATAGTTCAATTCGGTCCATAACCTGATATAGCTGCCATATAAACCGATCTGGGATCTTGACTTCTTGAGCCTCTAGAGGTCGCAATTATTATCCGATTTGCCTGAAGTTTTGTACGACGGATCCTCTCATGACCATCAACATACGTTTTTATTATGGTCTGAGTCGGTCTATAGCCCGAAACAGCTCCCATATAAATCGATCGCTCTATTTTACTTCTTGAGCGCCCAAAGGGCGCAATTCTGACATTTTCAACAGGTCTCCAACATATTATATAATTGTGGTCCAAACCGGACCATATCTTGATATCGCTCTAATAGCAGAGCAAATCTATTCTAATATCCTTTGTTTGCCTAATAAGAGATACCGTTGCAAGAGCTCGACAAATGCGATCCATGGTGGAGGGTATAAAAGATTCGGCCCGGCCGAACTTAGCACGCTTTTACTTATTTTTTTTTTATTTGGTAATGAATTGCTTCCGGTATATGCTTAAGAAGTAAAGTCGGATGATCTGATTATATAGGAGCAATAGACACGGATTCAGGCCATATTTTGCTTGTATGTTGGAGGTTATAGAAGTAATCACTATCCAAAATTTCGGCCAAATCAAATAATAATTGCGCCCTCTAGAGAGAATAGGGAGGTCGGATTATGTGGGAGTTGAAGGTGTTTGGAGAAATAATGGAAAATTAAACCCAAATTGGATAAGAATTGCGCCCTCTATGATCTCAAGAAGTACAATGGGGAAATAGGTTTATATGGGGGCTATAAACGGTTTTAGACCGATTGAGATTTCACTATATAAATGTTTTGGAGGTCGTAAATGAAACCGGTTTGCAAAATTTCAGCCAAATCGGATTAGAATGGCTCTCCCTAGAAGCTCAAGAAATCAATCCAGGGTTCGGTTTATATTGGGCCTTTATTAGGATATAGCCCGATATGAACGGCGTTCAAGAATACATATGATCGGAGTTGAATATTGCTTGATGTTGTAAACGTAACAACAAAATTAATAACGCACTTCATAGGGCACGGTGTGTATAAGAAGAAAATTTTAAAACAAATAGTACCCGCTCCGGATTTCTTCGAAAGACTATCCACTATTAAAAGTTATGAGCTGAACTTTTACATTGAGAGATCAACTTGAAAAAGGCGTTTATGTTTGGAACAAAAGGAGCAGTTTCTTTTATATTATTTTCGAAACTTTTATCTTATCGTTTCAAATAAAGGGTGATTTTTCAAAAAAAAAAAAAGTAACATAAAGTTCAGAAAAATTTATGAAATCTTTATTTGAATCAATAGTTTTATTCGGCTTTTGATTGGTAACTTTTTGATGAATAATTAAGCTCGAGGTAGATATTGTTTGTTTTTTTTATTATTTATTTTAACAATATTTCACCTTCCTTTGGTTGGCATCATCAGGTTAGAACAATAAAGGATATAAATTAATTAAACACAAATTCAAACATATTTCTCATAAACAAAAGCATACAGAGTTGCAATAATCAAACGTCTTACAAACACAGCAAGTCAAATCATTTTTATACCCACCACCGAAAGATGGGGGTTATTCATTTTGTCATTCCGTTTGCAACACATCGAAATATCCATTTCCGACCCTATAAAGTATATATATTCTTGATCAGCGTAAAATTCTAAGACGATCTAGACATGTCCGTCCGTCTGTCCGTCTGTCTGTTGAAATCACGCTACAGTCTTTAAAAATAGAGATATTGAGCTGAAAAATTTTCATAAGCAGGTAAAGTTCGAAGATGGGCTATATCGGACTATATCTTGATATAGCCCCCATATAGACCGATCCGCCGATTTGGGTCTTAGGCCCATTAAAGCCACATTTATTATCCGATTTTGTTGAAATTTGGGGCAGTGAGTTGTGTTAGGCCCTTCGACATCCTTCGTCAATTTGGCTCAGATCGGTCCAGATTTGGATATAGCTGCTATATAGACCGATCCTCCGATTTATGGTTTTGGGCCCATAATAGCCATATTCATTATCCGATTTTGCTGAAATTTAGGACAGTGAGTTGTGTTAGGCCCTTTGACATATTTCTTGAATTTGGTCCAGATCGGTTCAGATTTGGATGTAGCTGCCATATAGACCGATCCTCCGGTTTAGGGTCTGAGGCCCACAAAAGCCACATTTATTATCCGATTTTGATGAAATTCGGGACAGTGAATTATGTAAGGCCCATCGACATCCTTCGTTAATTTAGCTCAGATCGATCCAGATTTGGATATAGCTGCCATATAGATCGATCCTCCGATTTATGGTGTAAGGCCCATAAAAGCCACATTCATTATCCGATTTTGCTGGAATTTGGGACAGTGAGTTGGGTTAGGCCCTTTGACATATTTCTTCAATTTGGTCCAGATCAGTTCAGATTTGGATATATCTGCCATATAGACCGATTTCTTGATTTATGGTTTTTGGGCCCATAAAATGCTCATTCATTGTCCGATGTCGCCGAAATTTGGAACAGTGAGTTAAGTTAAGCCTTACGCATTTATTGTCCGATGTCGCTGAAATTTGAGACTGTGAATTTGGTTAGGCTCTTCGACGTCCTTCTTCAATTTTGCCCAGATCGGTCCAGATTTGAATATAGCTGCCATATAGACCGATCTCACGATTTAAGGTTTAGGGCCCATAAAAGAGGCATTTATTGTCCGATTTCGCCGAAATTTGGGACAGTGCTTTGTGTTAGGATCTTCGACATGTTGCATGCAACTTGGCCCGAATCGGTCCAGATTTGGATATAGCTGCCATGTAGACCGATATCTCGATTTAAAGTCTTGGCCCCATAAAAGGCGCATTTATAATCCGATTTTACTGAAATTTGACACAGTGACTTATATTCGGCTTTTCGACATCCGTGTCGTATATAGTTCAGATCGGTATGAGGTATATGAGTATAAGGTATGAAATTTTCACCGAATTTTGATGAAAGGTGGTTTACATATATACCCGAGGTGGTGGGTATCCAAAGTTCGGCCCGGCCGAACTTAACGGTTTTTTCTTGTTTTATTTATTATATGCCTACAGCACAGTTCTCTGCATCAGTCTTAAAGTTTATTCTCTTTTCTTGCGGTACATTTGTGATGTGAAGCATTTCATATGTGAAACGCTTGCTGTAGTTGTCCTCTCTTTGCAATATATCTGCATTATCCAAGTTAGGTGTGTGTTTTCTCAAATGTTCGAAGAGAAAGTTCACCCTACACCCAGTTTCGCCATTTTCCAGCACCAGTCATGGTGTAGTCATAGACGATGATCCCGTGGGTCGACTCAGTCACCAAACATGAGGTACTACTCTACAGGATTTGATGAGCAATTATGATCAATTGAAAGTTGTTGATCTTTGCAATATCTCTGCACTATCCAAGTTAGGTGTGTGTTTTCTCTCCGCAAAGTGGCTCGCTAATGCTGTTTCTTGAGTTGAATTGTTGTGTCTTGATTTCAAATCAGATATGTGTCCCGCCAACCTTGTTTTAAGTTTGTTTTCATTAGCGGGACACAAATCTGATTTGAAATCAAGATACAACAATTCAACTCAAAAAGCAGCATTAGCGAGCCACTGTGCGGAGAGAAAACGCAGGATGATGCTGAGAAATTCCAAAAAAAGGAGACAACTATAGTAAGCGTTTCACATTAAAAATGATTCACATCATAAATGTACCGCAAGAAAAGAAAATGAACTGATGTAGAGAACGTGCGTCTAGCTACGTTGGCATGGTCGAATTTTTTTTTGCCTTTTGGGGGTGTTTTGGGAAAGGGATGATGCCCTAAATACATGGTCCTACATTTGGATATCAAATTCGTATTCTACTTCCAAATACCTTTATTTGAGCCCCATACTGCGATGGTCACTAAAAATTGCTGTTTGTTGGGGTATTTTGGGAAGGGGTAGACCCCCAGAAAATTTGTCCCGAAAATGGGTATCAATTCTTGCTCTACCTCCCAATATCTTTCATTTGAGCCCCACATTGTCATGGCCGGTAAAAATGCCCTATTTAGGAGTGTTTTGGGGAGTGGGGTGGTCCCCCAAATTCTAAGCCCTGAAAATATATCAACAACTTGCTCTATTCTCATATATCTATATATCATTTATTTGAACCCCATATTGCCATTGGCCTCAAAATTGGATATCAAATTCGTTTTCTAATCTCATTTAAACTCCTTATTGCAACAGTCAGCAAATATGTCCGGTTTGGGGTATTGGCCCTAAAAACTATGAATATTTAGTTCCACTCTCTTTAAGACCCAAATTGTCTTGGTGAGTAAATATGTCCTATTTGGGGGTTGTTATGGTGGTGCGACGTCCGCTAGACAGTTGGCTCCTTATGTTGATATCAGATACGTGGTCTACTTCCACATACCTTTAATTTGAGCCCCATATTTCCATAGTCAGCAAACATGACCGGCTTGGGGGGTCTTTTGGGGGATGGGCGGCCACTCAGTGAGTTGGCCTTGAAAATACATATCAGATTTGTGTTCCACTTTAAAAACCCTCTTATTTGAGCCTCATATTGCAATAGTCAGAAAATACTTCCTATTTGGATGGTGTTGTGGGGGTGGGGTGGCCCCATAGACACTTTTCCCGAATATTGATATCAGATTCGTTCTTTATTCCCAAAGACCTTTCATATGAGCCCCATATTGCTATGGTCGTAAATTTGTCCCCTTTGGGGGATGTTTTTGGTGAGAGGCGGCCCCCCAAACACTTGGTCCCATATTTGGATATCATATTCGTATTCTGCATTCAAATACCTTTTATTTAAGCCCCATATTCCCAAGGTCAGTAAATAAGTCCTGTTTGGGGGGTGTTTTGGGAAAGGGGTGGACCCCCAGAAACGTGGTCCCACATTTAGATATCAGATTCGTATTTTACTCGCAAATACCTTTCATTTGAGTCCCATATTGCCATGGCCGTAAATGTGTCCGATTTAGGGGTGTTACGGGGGTTGGGGTGGTCCCCTAGCAAAAAATACCTTTCCTTTCATTTGAGTCCCATATTGTCGTGATTGATCTAAATTTATGTTTGGTAGGTTTTAGGGTGGGGCAGCCCCCCTAGGTACCCCATCCGAAATTTGGATACCCAATTTTTATTTTTAGCGTACTATATGAGAGTACACAAAATTTCGCTTAAATCGCACCACCTATCTCCGAGATCTGGCGTTTCTGAAAATTAGGGTAAGGGGGAGGGTCCGCCCCCTCACCACGGGGTCATTATGCACCATCTGTGAAAATTTCAAGAAAATCGGTTCAGCCGTTTCTGATTCTATAAGGAACGCACAAACATACAAACAAACAAACACAAATTGATATGTGTGAATTTGTGTTTAATTAATTTATGTCCTTTATTGCTTAGTGCCTAACCTGATGATGCCAACCGAAGGAGGGCAAAATATTGTTTAAATAAATCAATTAAAAACAAACAACATTATTCATCAAAAATAATATAATTTAATGTTTAAAGATTATTTCATGTAAATGTTGACCGTGAATGCGCCCCAAATCGTCCATCCGCTTAGTCCCATTTTGGCATACTCTTTCCAACATTTCGGCCAATACTTCTTCCAATGCGTCAATTGAAGCGGGCTTGTCTGTATAGACATGAGCTTTAACGTTGCTTTACAAAAATTAATTTAAAGGCGTTAAATCGCACGATCTAGGCGGCTAACTGACCGGTCCCGAACGTGAAATAAAATGTTCACCGAACTCTCCTCTGTTACGCGTGCTGCGTAGCATGTGGCACCGTCTTGTTGAAACCACATGTCATGCAAGTCAAGCTCTGTCATTTTGGGCAAACAAAGTTAGATATCTTCTCATGGTAGCGCTCACCATTCACAGTTACGTTACAATTCGCATCATCTTTGAAAAAGTAAAAAGGCGTTAAGTTCGGCCGGGCCGAACTTTGGATACCCACCACCTCGGGTATATATGTAAACCACCTTTCATCAAAATTCGGTGAAAATTTCATACCTTATACTCATATACCTCATACCGATCTGAACTATATACGACACGGATGTCGAAAAGCCGAACATAAGTCATTGTCAAGACTTTAAATCGAGATATCGGTCTACATGGCAGCTATATCCAAATCTGGACCGATTCGGGCCAAGTTGCATGCAACATGTCGAAGATCCTAACACAAAGCACTGTCCCAAATTTCGGCGAAATCGGACAATAAATGCCTCTTTTATGGGCCCTTAACCTTAAATCGTAAGATCGGTCTATATGGCAGCTATATTCAAATCTGGACCGATCTAGACAAAATTGAAGAAGGACGTCGAAGAGCCTAACCAAATTCACTGTCTCAAATTTCAGCGACATCGGACAATAAATGCGTCTTTTATGGCCCCAAAACCTAAAACCTACATATCGGTCTATATGGCAGCTATATCCAAATCTGGACCGATCTGTGCGATATTGCAGAAGTATGTCAAGGGGCTTAATTTAACTCACTGTTCCAAATTTCGGCGACATCGGACAATGAATGAGCATTTTATGGGCCCAAAACCATAAATCAAGAAATCGGTCTACATGGCAGCTATATCCAAAACTGAACCGATCTGGACCAAATTGAAGAAATATGTCAAAGGGCCTAACACAACTCACTGTCCCAAATTTTAGCAAAATCGGATAATGAATGTAGCTTTTATGGGCCTTACACCATAAATCGGAGGATCGATCTATATGGCAGCTATATGCAAATCTGGACTGATCTGAGCCAAATTAACGAAGGATGTCGATGGGCCTTACACAATTCACTGTCCCAAATTTCATCAAAATCGGATAATAAATGTGGCTTTTGTGGGCCTAACACCCTAAACCGGAGGATCGGTCTATATGGCAGCTATATCCAAATCTGAACCGATCTGAGCCAATTTAACGAAGGAAGTCGAAGGGCCTAAGACAACTCACTGTCCCAAATTTCAGCGAAATCGGATAATAAATGTGGCTTTTATCGGCCTAAGACCCTAAATCGGAGGATCGGTCTATATGCCAGCTATATCCAAATCTGGACCGATCTGAGCCAAATTGACGAAGGATGTCGAAGGGCCTAACACGACTCACTGCTCCAAATTTCAACAAAATCGGATAATAAATGTGGCTTTTATGGGCCTAAGACTCTAAATCGGCGGATCGGTCTATATGGGGGCTGTATCAAGATATATAGTCCGATATAGCCCATCTTCGAATTTAACCTGCTTCTGGACAAAAAAAGAATCTGTGCAAAATTTCAGCTCAATATCTCTATTTTTAAAGACTGTAGCGTGATTTCAACAGACAGACGGACAGACGGACGGACATGTCTAGATCGTCTTAGAATTTTACGCTGATCAAGAATATATATACTTTATAGGGTCGGAAATGGATATTTCGATGTGTAGCAAACGCAATGACAAAATGAATACACCCCCATCCTTCGGTGGTGGGTATAAAAAGTACGGTCCAATGATGCAAATACAAATTTGCCCATAAACATTTCACTAAGGAACAGGGCCAAACTTCTCACATATCAATGAGTGCAGTCCGATTCAAGTTTAAGCTCGATGATAAGGGGTCTCCTTTTTATAGCCGCGTTCGAACGGCGTGCAGCAAAGCGACATCTCTTTTGAGGAGAAGTTTTTACATGGCATAGTACCTTACAAATGTCGCCAGCATTAGGAGGGGATAACGGCCGTTGAAAATTTTATGATGGTCTCGCCGGGATTCGAACCCAGGCGTTCAGCGTCATAGGCGGACATGCTAACCTCTGCGCTGCGGTGGCCTCCGGTCCAATGATGCCACTAGCTCATAAACCGCACCAAGCTGTGACTTTTTATACCTTCCACCATACCTTATACCTTCATTCCGTTTGTAACACCTCGATATATGCATCTAAAACCCCATAAAGTATATATATTCTTGATCGTCATGACATTTTAAGTCGACGGGAATGTCCATTTGTCGAAAGCACGCTAACTTTCGAGGGAGTAAAGCTAGGCGCTTGAAATTTTGCACAAATACTTCTTATTAGTGTAGGTCGGCTGGGATTGTAAATGGACCAAATCGGTCCATGTTTTGATATAGCTGCCATATAAACCGATCTTGGGTCTGATCTAGAGGACGCAATTCTTATCCGGTTTGGCCGAAATTTTTATTTTGACTTGCAACAACTGTGTTAAGAATGGTCTAAATCAGTCTATATCCTGATATAGCCGCCATATAAACCGATCTTCCGATTAGACTTCTTGGGCTTTTAGAGGGAGAAATTCTTATCCAATATGGTTGAAATTTTGCATTTGTCGTTTTGGCATGACTTCCAACTGTTCTGAGTATGGTCTAAATCGGTATATAACCTGATATAGCTGCCTTATAAACCGATCTCGCAGTTTGACTTTTTGCAATTATTACTCGATTTTCCTGAAGTTTTGGCGGTGGTGTTTTTCTATTATTGGTATTTTCTATTCGAAAAATTCATTTAAAAAACTTGACAAATGCGATTCATGGTGGAGGGTATAAAAGATTCGGCCCGGCCGAACTTAGCACGCTTTTACTTGTTCTGGATGCATTGGTAGCTCTTGCAATGCTTCTGGCTGATCTTCACTCCATATCGAAAATTTTGCTTATTTACGTACCCATTGAGCCAAAAATGAGCTTCGTCGCTCAATGGAAGAAGCGCGCTATGAACTTTCTTAACAGAGCCTTTAGACAATAAAATTCAATAATTTGCAAGCGTGGTTCGTTTGTTAGACGATTTATGGTTAAATTATAGACCAAACTGATGATGTTTGATAGTGAAATAAAGTACGAAGCGTGCGTGAGCTGTTTAAACCAGTGGTGTCAAAAAGATAATAGCTTAAAAATCACCCTTTGGTAATATATGATGAAGGTATACTAACTTCGTTACTCTGGGTTGTCCTTGTTGCGGCAGGAGTGGTAAAAGTCTTGCATAACTTTGATCGCATGCTCACAGCACTGGTTGCTTCGGGCAATGTTGATTGGAGATTCATCTTTTTCCAGTGGTTCATCTTTTTTTCAAGCATTTGATTGCTTTTGGTTAGTCATTCAGAGATACAGATAGTTCTTCAAATTCGGCAGCGCGGAACAATTGACTACCGAAATAATGATCAGTTGCAGGTTTCAGACATCAGAATAAACTCAAGAAGAGCGCTAGAATGGAACGAGAGTTCTATCCTGCATTGCAGATTTTTTAGAATTTTACAGAAAGTTTCTCACTCCTCTTAGTGAAGTGTGGGAAGACACGAGTGAGATGGAAGAGAAACTTCATGTCGTCTCTCAAAACGCCTGTTTCCTCAATCTCGGTTTTACCATTGGTGTAGGCAGCTTTCAATAGATCATAATTGCTCATAAAATCCTGCAGAGTAGTACTCCATGTTTGGTGACTTAGTCGACCCATGGTGATCATCGTCCTTGACTACGCGAAGAAAGCGATCCATCACATGGTGCTAGAAAATGACGAATCTGGAGTGTAGGATGAACTTTCTCTTCGAACATTTTTTCAGTCGCACTACAATACCTGTCTCTTTGCCAGTTTTCACGCTTTTTGTATCGGCAACGATCATCACAATTTATCCCCACAGATTAAACTTATCTAACATACTCTGGAGTCCGTATGCGATTGTTTGAATTTTCCCATCTTCAATTTGAGTACAGTCAACATAGTTATACTCGATTCGTACTTGAGGACCACGGTCTGATACTCAACGTTCTCAAGGTGTTTGTCGTCAAAGTGTAATGTCTTTCTCCAGACTGGCTCCGTGGGACGACAGCTTTGAGCTTGCTTATTGGTGCAGCATAGCCATCCTCCCAAGGACTATCTGTACTTTGTTCTATAATGTGTTCGTCGCACTTTCGAAAAAAACAGGTATCGCCAAACTGGTAAATATGGACATAGTTGCTTCCATTACCCTCTTTAGCTTATATGACTGGATAGTATTGGTACCATTCGGCGGCTTGCAGCTGGAATAATAAACGCTGCACTTGCTTTAAATTTGCAGCTTGTAGAGGTTCTCATCCTCTTTCCACATCCATTCGCCCTTTACCTTGGTCATAGCAGACAGATCCTTCAATGAATCAAATTGTTGTTTTTTCTGCAGCACGCGTATTCTTCCAGTGGTCTTGTTAGTTTTGCATAAATGACTTGATCATAAATATGTGGGAAGTTCAATGTTTTGCTCCATATGGCTTTAAGCTCTATAGCAATTAGACCGATCTTCTCTCTTCGATCTTTGGCTATATACCAGATTCAGCACATGTGCGTTGTAAATTTGTCAAAAGTTTAAAAATAATGACCGCTTATAAACGTGGTTTCATGCAGTCAACGGAAAAAAATCTCCTTCCTTTTTTCCCCCTTAATGGTTGGTACTTTTTTCGTTTTTCACAGTTAAAAATACACATTTTACTCGATTATTTTTTTTAACCGGTAATAAAAATTTCTATTGTATCGTAAAACTTTTATTAAAATTGTGTCATATGTAATGGATAAATGCCGTACTGAATGAAATCAGCATGTTTTTGTTTCAAAATCTATTATCTAAAAAATGTAATCACGAAAAAATTTCGCGAAAGGCGAACATAGCACCAACCTTACGGCTGATTCATTCAGCAGGACGTTACGGGCTGTATCTCTTCCCTTTGAGAGATTAATGAAAAAAAAAAATTAAATCTGACCAAGCCATAATAGGCCACCATTACATACAGAGATTTTTTTTAAATGTCTGAAAAAAAAATTATTTTAAATTAAAAAAAGATAGAAAGAAAATTACTCCACTTCATATATTTCTACCAACTAAAGTCATCCAATTATTACAACAAAACACACTTGTCCCCAGGCGGATTTAAAAAGGTGGTCTCACGCGAACAGCTGTTAACAGCCAGCAAGGTTTGACGGTATTAAGATATCAGATTTTTGTTCACATCCTTTTTATGGTCATCTTCTTTCTCGCATATTCTCTGCTCATGTACGCACACACACACACGCGGATTGCACCGTATGATTTGTGGTTGTTGTACAAATGAGATCACATTTAATTGTTACGCCATGCACTTGCCCAA
The DNA here is from genome assembly GCF_963082655.1 of Stomoxys calcitrans. Classification (NCBI taxonomy): domain Eukaryota; kingdom Metazoa; phylum Arthropoda; class Insecta; order Diptera; family Muscidae; genus Stomoxys; species Stomoxys calcitrans. Next base: position 100,973,706 of record NC_081552.1, read on the forward strand.
CTGCCACTCTAAGTAATTATCGATTGCCATAAGAGTACGTTTTCAATGTAAGCATATTTGCAGACAGACGGACGGACGAACATGGCTAGATCGACTTGAAATGTCAAGACGAAATTAGTTTGCCCCATCCTATGGTGGAGGGTATAATAAACTAAATAAGTAAAAGCGTGCTAAGTTTGGCCGTGCCGAACCTTAGGAACCCACCACCATGGATTTTGCTAAAAATTTGTACAAATTAATTTAATTGAAGGGCATTACTTTATTCTTCATATAAAACTTCTGTCAAACCAGCAAAACTAAAGCTTCTTAGAACCGAACAAGGATAATCAAAAGACCGGTTTATATGGGAGCTATATCAGGTTATATGCCGATTTGGATCGTACTTGGCACAGTTGTTGAAAGTTAAAACACCGCATGCAGAATTTCAGCCAAATCGGACAAAGATTTTTATATGGGAGCTATACCAGGTTATTGACTGATTTAGACCGCACTTGACACAGTTGTTGGAGGTCATAACAGAATAATATATATAAAAAATTTCAGCCAAATCGAATGAAAATTGCGGCTTCCAGGGGCGTAAAAAGTCAAATCGGGAGATCGGATTGTATGGGATTGTATGGGGGCCATATCCAAATCTGAACCGATATGACCCATTTGCAATATCCAACGACCTACATCAATATATAGTATCTGTGCAACATTTCAAGCGAGTAGCTTTACGCGTTTTACCGCTATCGTGATTTCGACAGACGGACGGACGGACATGGCTAGATCGAATCTGAATGTCGAGAGAATCCAGAATATGTAAACTTTATGGGGTCGCAGAAAAATATTTCGAGGTGTTACAAACGGAATGACTAGATTAGTATGCCCCCATCCTATGGTGGGGGGTATAAAAACTTAGTTTAAATAAGTGAACCAATTTTAATCTAATTTGGTTAAATTTTGAATAAAACAAGGAAAAATTGCACGATTTTATTAAGTTTACTCATCTGTAATTAGTGGCATATAGTTGATAAACCTGAGTTTGGGAAGTCATTTTACTTAACCAAGTTTCTTTTCAACAAGTTAAATATTCCTAACGTAAACAACGTTTTTACTAACCCATTATAAACATGTTGTTTTTTTATGTTCAACATATGTTACAAACCTATATTCTTAAAATTTAGTAAATATTCGTTCAAAATAGTACGAATTTCCCAAATTTGAGTGTTATTGAATAAATTTAATTGAAATACAAGCATTAACATAAAATTTTGTTAAAAATAAACTTAGGTTGAGAGACTTCGTAACAGAGGTGAATAAAACCATTAACTTCTCAGTAATTCCAAACGTATCTTAAATAAAGGTCCTTTGTGAACACGTTGTTTGTCAGTCATGCAATCATCATTCGATTAAAAGCTTAGAATATAATAATACAAGAATGTTTGATTCGTGGCTTCACATTGTATAGGATAATAGATCCATTTTAGAAACCCCGTATAAAATGCCCTTAGAAACGTTAAAGGTCCATGACTGATACAATTTGTTATTTAAATAGCAAACTCAGCGTTTTACATTTTTTCGTCTATAAGACAATCTTCATGTTTACCGGCGCTGTGGTGAAAAAATTTAAGTGACAATTATTCCTCGTATGTTTGCAAGACAGGAGCTTCCATACAATGCTATAAGTGGCAACTACCTGAAGTAATAATGAAAACAAATATGCATATGCCGTTGAGTATCATGAGCAGGGTCATAAACCATCCAGAGCAATCGCGTATGCCGCCCACGAAAAAGCCTTGTGCGTGCACTAATAGACTAACAGCACAGGCAACAGCTGAAAACTTGGCGACCAACAACCAGGGTACCGTGTCGCACATAAGCAAATACAACGCAAATACATTGTGATGTACGTGCAAATGCATGCACGAACATAACAAAGATGTCATGCTGGCGCAGACAAAAATGCCTGCTGAAAATATGTTTATTGCTAGGTAAATTTGGTGAGAAAGGAATTCCCTCTTTTGTTTCTGTTGAAAAAGTGTTTTTCTTTCGTCTCTGAATAAAATTATAGAAAGAAATTTAATATGCGACAACTGCAGCGATTTTGCAGCTATTGGTTATCATTACTATTGGTTAGAGCATTAGAGATCAACTAGTCCCGACATTTTGCTAAGTAATAGAATTATAAAAAAAAAACACACAAAAATTATTCTGTTAATTTAGTGGTCCTTTTTATACCCACCACCATAGGATGGCGGTATACTAACCTAGTCATTTCGTTTGCAACACCTCGAAATATTTATCTGCGACCCCATAAAGCATATATATATATATATTCTGGATCCACTCGACATTTAGATTCGATCCTGCCATGTCCGCACGTCCGTCTGTCGAAATCACGATAGCGGTTGAACGCGTAAAGCTAGCCGCTTGGAATTTTGCACATATTCTAAATATTGATGCAGGTCGTTGGAGATTGCAAATGGGTCATATCAGTTCAGATTTGGACATGGCTCCAATATAAACCGATAACCCGATTTGACTTCTTGAGCCCCTGAAAGCCGCAATTTTCATCCGACATGGCTGAAATTTTGCACATATCATTCTGTTTTGACCTCCAACAACGGTGTCAAGCACGGTCCAAATCAGTCTATAACCTGGTATAACTCCCTATAAACAGATCTCCCGATTTGACTTCTTGAGCCCCTGGAAGCCTCAATGTTTGTCCGATTTGGCTGATATTTTGCATGCGGTGTTCTGTTTTTACTTTCAGCAACTGTGCCAAGTACGATCCAAATCGGCATATAACCTGATATAGCTCCCACATAAACCGGTCTATCGATTATCCTTGTTCGGTTCTTAGAAGCTTTAATTTTGCTGGTTTGACAGAAGTTTGATATGTAGAATAAAATAATGTCCTTCAACTGAATTTAGTTTATATAAATTTATAGCAAAATCCATGGTGGTGGGTTCCCAAGATTCGGCCCGGCCGAACTTAGCACGCTTTTAATTGTTTTATTTAAGTTTGTTGCAGGAACTTTTTGAATTGAAATGCGAACTACATTTTGCGCAGCTGTGGAATATATTTACGCAGGTGTTTTCACAAAGGATTTATACTAATAACTACAGCCTGACACACACCTTTACTGGTAAGTATTCGACTACAAATAATACTATGTTTTTTCTAAATCAATAAAATATTGTGGATATGGTGTAACTGAACTTCTATGAAAATTAATATGGTGCTTTCCTCTTTGCGGATTTTTTTACAATTGGGAATATCTCAAAAGCCACTGATAACTAAAAATGTGAACGTTTTTATTTGAATCGTCAATATATATAAGAAATACATATTCGCAGAGTGTAAATATGAACGAAATTAATAAACAAACAAACAAAAAAAGACCAGTATTAAAAAAATAATTAAAAAAAAAAAAAAACAAAATATTATTATGAGAGTGAACAGTGTATATGCAATTGAAATAATTATTTCGGGCGTATCAGTTAAAACTAAATGGAATAGAAGTAGAGATGTCGCAATAAATTTGTACAGATGTATTAACACACAGGGAAATTTTCAAACATTTCATCCCATAAATTATTTTGAGTTCAGCGAAAAATGTCTTACACTTGCTGAATAAAGAATTGTTTATTTCCATTTAATTAACGTTGAAGTTCACGAAGTTCATATGAAGTTATTAACTAGAAATTAATAAAACTGTCTTTAGCGCTATATGAAGTTAAACTTTATTCCAAAGTACTTTATTTTAACTCAACCATGGGATCACTTCTTTTGAGGAGGTTAAATCGAGTTGATGAACTTCGTCACAAAATGTGTACATATCCTAGCAAAATTTTAGGGATTACGTTATATATATAAGTGTAAGATTCGGCTTATGGAAGACGAATTTTGGCACAAATGTATTTTTTATCCATTAAGCGTTTATGTTCGAGAATAGGCTGTATAGGGCGTCATCTTTTCATTGCCCTAGACTGGACTCAGGATTTGAAATCTTCAGCTCCTAAAAGGCGTGTTTAATGGCCCACTTTGCTGGAATTTGGAGAAATATTTATTATATACTCATTCTAGTCTATATTTTGATAAAGCTTTCATATAGATCGATCTCCAGATTAAACATCTTAAGCCTACAAAATGCGAATATCGGTCCAACATTAGGTGTAGGGCACATACTAGCGTACCACCAATTTTCGGTTTTTTTTGGTGTAAAACCCACATTTTTATTGCATTTTGTCGAAAATTTTGGAAGCGACATTTTCTCGACACTGCAAAAGTATATTGCAAACCACGGAAGAATCGAATAATATTTTTTAGTAGCTTCCATAAAAGGGTACATTTTACAAATAGAGATTTTTGCACCGAATTTAGCGAAATTTAAATGGAATTTAGAATAGATAGACTCATATTCGGTGAAGGCGGTCTGTTTTCTTATTTAATGGTGACGACATCAACAAAATTTTTAAAATTCGATAATTTTGAAAAATGGTGGAAAATAAAAAATCGGAATACAGATATTTTCATGTTTCTTTTTGGGTTTTATTAAGGAAGTGAAAGTGATCATATGTGCAATAGAATGTGTTCTGCTTGGGTTTTAACATTCAGAATAAAACTATTGTAGTTGGTAAAGTCAGCTAGGATATCCTCGTATAGACTATTTCAAGCTTTAATTCAAATACAAAAGAAGAGAAAAATAAACGGAATTGAGGAAACTTTTGCAGTTTACTAAAAAAAAGCTTTTAAGATTATGGGATTGTTTGATATAAAAATCAGCCAATTTTGCATTTAAAACTTTTCTTAATACCTCTCCTTTATGAAAATACAAAGAAATTATCATATCTTTATAGCAAAATTTACAAAAACTTGTAGGAAATGGAAGTATCCTATTAAGAAAATTTTGCAAATTTTTGACAAAATGTCGAATAATCGACTTTTGCCATTTTGATTAAAGTCGACTTTTCGACCCAACTTGGGATCCCTAGTCCGTAGAAGTTGTCAAAAAGGTATGTCTTCTAGTTTGAATCTATGCTCTTAAGATGCTATGCTATTTATAGCGCAGCAAGAAAGTAAATTACTCTGCAGCCGGACAATATCCGATTGTATGAATTATTTCAAGACCGAATAAATTTAGCGCAAAACATGTGAATGAAGGGTAGGCACGTCGCAAACAGTGTAGGCTGCAAATATGCTTACATTGAAAACTTACTCTTATGGCAATCGACAATTACTCAGAGTATTGTTGGGCAAGTGTGATTTGCTGCAACAGTTGGATGTCTTCATTTGGTAGAAATATATGAAGTGGAGTAATTTTCATTGTTGCTGCGCTGCAAAAGAAAATACCCTTAAGAGCATAGTTTCAACCTAGAAGACATACATTTTTGACAAATCCTAATGACGAGTTTGGGTGGTACTAAACGAAATCGCGATCTAGGAAACCAGTCAAATGCTATTACAAAGCAAAAAACAAATTTTTCTGCCAAACTTTAAAAAAATATGGGTTTTTTGCTTTCTATTTGTAATAGAAACAGATTTCCCTATGGCCTGCAGAGGGATGATATCCGATTGTATGAATTATTTCAAGACCGAATAAATTTAGCGCAAAACCTGTGAATAAATACATTTCTATAATAGTCCACGGTTTCACAAATCAACAAACATTTCTTACTTCTACATTCTACTTACCATACTTTACGTCTTTGTATTTCGCTCTTTTTTTAGATGTCCTGATTTTCATGTAACTCATGCGATGATATACAAAACGTTATTCAACCTAACCTCCCAGCAAAAACTCATATTACCAAATAACCAGAAAGGTGAGCTCATTCAAAAACTAAGAACTACTTATTTTTAGGCATCGTTTCTAATTACTTTTACATGGCGATGTCCTAGGAGGAAAGTCCTTCCGCACAAGCATACCAATAGTTAAAAAATAACCACTTATGCCTAAGCATACAAGTTGTCAAAAAATAATAACATAGTATCTTAGTTGAACGTTGCTAAAATAACTACTTAGACTCAAACATGTTCGCGCTTTTCCGCTCCACCACGTTCTCAATGCTCAGTTTCTTTGAAGGAGACAAATTTTATATGAGTAATTCAAATTATAAATGAAATTAAAACTTTGAACTTCATCGCAGCCGAGAGTTGAACCAAGAACCATTCGTTTTCAAAGTAGACGCTCTACGCATTCATCCACATTACTATTGTTCGAATAAGACACTATTTTCTCCTTTCAGTATTAGCTAACAACACAAAAGAAAACTTTAATTCTATTTCATCAAATATGACTATACTTTTGTGTTTCTTTATGGACACAATATTTGAACACATGGGAGTGATTTAAGTAGTTTTGTGGCACAGAGTGTACATCAGAAGTTTTACAATGCAAAGGATCATGGACCAGCAAAATGATTATTAATTTTTTATTTATGTAAAATTACGCTCACAACATGCGGAAAAATCAACGGATTTGTGAGGAGGTAGAAGAAATAAAAAATATTTTTTATATTAATAACGACACAGTATTAATATAATTTTGCCCGCGGTTTTTTTTTATATTAATAACGACACAGTATTAATATAATTTTGCCCGCGGTTTCTTAATGACATTTTTATCAAGTTTAGAATAATGATTTTTTTATATTATTACAAATAAGTGCTTATTCTTGAGCTTCATCGAATGTTGATGTAATGACATTTGTACTATCGGCAACACAGATGGCATTCCTGTTGATAACTCGTTATATTTTAGCAGCTAGTAAATCTAAGCATAATGAGGTATCCATTATTTTGCATGCCAAAAACAATGACATGTACTTACCAAGTTTTTGCTGGGCTATTGTACTAAAAGAAATACTCGTAGTTCCATGCCAATGACTGGAGTGGTTAACGGCATATATATATTCAAATGAATTTATAAATTGATAAAGTTTTTGTTGTGGATATAATTACACCTCGTTTATGTACTTGAATGACTAAAAACTAAAAAAAATATCTAAAGAAAGGGGGAACAGAGGAAGATCTGAATAGTTAACGTACATACTATTTTCTGACTAATAAAAGTCTCACCATTTTGCCAAGTAGCCAAACAAACAAACAAGCAGTCTCACACCAACGACGCGAGACCAGTTCAACAAGAAGAAAAATGCTTTTCTTTGCCCACTCTAATATTAACACAAGGAGAAGTTGAGGAATGAAGACGAAATGATATGCTACTGTAAAACTCTTCTTTCTCTTCGAAACATTCAAGGACCAATATTTTAACATCTAACATCTAACATCTAAATACAAAATATAAATAATACATGCCAAATTGAATCAATTCAGAATATTTCTTTTGTTTCTTGATTTACGGACATGAAACATAAGTCGGGAGAAATCACTATTGGAATATAAACAAACACATAACTACAAATTGAAGGTTAGTATAAAATAAACTAAGAGAATGCAACAAAGTGCATTGCCCTCGAGAAGTCTTACTACGATCCAGGCTTGTTGTAAGATGTACGCAAGCATAGCACTGAGGTCAGATAGTGTGAACAATCTCTAAAGGAGAGATGTAGAGAAAGGATATAAACCCATTTGATTTTTATAAATTCGTTACACTGAATTTAATATAAACAAATTCATTAAGTTGTAATAATCTATACCATAAAAAAGTCAGAACATACAAAAATGCTTTCAACAAAGCCCCTATGGAACGGTTAATGGTTAACGACATGCAGGATAATTTCTTATTGTATATAGTAGGGAAATACAAGTTGAAGTAAATATTTAATTATATTTGGTAAGCAGGAAATTAATATTAATCACTTGACTTACGATTATGAGCTCTTGTAGGATAAATTATGAGACAAAATGAACAGTGGTGGAAAATCCGAAACCCGATCACGACCCGGTCACTGCAGATAAGTCTTTTCATTATAAAATCACTGTGGCGGATCTAAATACACTTCTGATTGAAGAGGCAGTGGAGATGGGGTTCGCGGTCTAAGAATTTCAAGATTTATACTGCTTAATGGTGCGGGATACGGGCGGTATAGAACAAATATTATTGTAATGGCAAGTCTAAACATTTATACTCATCCGCAGTAAAGCACAAGACGTTATGTCATCTACAGAGGAATAAGTCTCTTTACCATCAACGAAATAATAGGGCCCTATCGGTGTCTTTAGACCTGGTAAATCCATCATAAACAAGATATTTTCGTCATATCCTGGAAACCTACTATCTTCTCATTGACTACAAAGCCGCCTTCGACAGCCCTATACGTTCAAAGGTATTTCTAGCCATGTCTGAGGTTGAGTTACAGACAGGGAGAGAGCCTATCGTGTGATCTCTTTAATATCCGGCTGGAGACGATTATACGAGAGGCAGGTGTGAATAGGCATGGCACACTACTCACAAGAGAACTTATGCTACTCCCCTATGCAGACTAATCGATATTATGGGTCGGTCACCAGAAGAAGCAACTGCAGCCTTTGAAAGTATCGAAAGAGAATCAACGAAAGTGGGCTTTGCAGTAAATGGAGATAAGACAAAGTGCACGATATCAACCCTGTAAACCCGAGCAGGTAAAGAAAATGAAGAAAGTTAAGAACTACAACTTTTAGATAGTCAGCAACTTTATCTACCTCGGCACCGTCGCAACAGAAACAAATGACACCAGTTTTGAAATAAAACGAAGGATAATATTGGCTAGGTAAGGTTAAAATGGCAGTCTGCCATCAGACTCACTTAGACGTTAGTGGTCGGGTAACATTCTCGATATGACCAGTTATAGTTTTTCAGTGTACACCCAATGCCCACCTGGTCGTGTAGTTTGGAACCAACCGTATAGAAGTCTATGTAACTCCTATTACCAAAGACATCGTAGTTCCAGTCGGTTCAATCAGGAATAGTGGTACAGTACTTTTATCAAAAAGCGGCTCAGACAGGATGTAATCTTTAATGCCTGTAACATCAGACATTGTATCTAGGATAAGACAGTGTCCGCAGAAGCTCCCTTAGTCGCACAGCAGTGTTCGCAGCAATTTGTCTCGCCACAATGTCCATAAGCATCAGATGTAGCATTATATTCAGTGCATCAGATAGTTTAGTCCTCAGTGCGACTGTGATGCCATCCTTTGGATTCGGCTGAGTATTGAACAGAAGGAGGACTTTTGAAGCGCCATCCACCACACCATAATAGCATCATACCAACTTTGCCAAAGGCTCTCTTGCAGGTCTGTAGGGCAAGAGTTACCTTTTTCTCCTTTCCAATATGTTGGATTTGAAGTTCAAAGTCTTGTCTAGCAAAACACCCATGTATTTTGCGCTTTCTCCTCCCAAGGAGACAAGTGCCACTGTATTTAACTTGTATCTCCTACTAAAAAGAACTACTTCTGTCTAGCACGCATTTACGTTCAGACCAATTTCGGTAGCCCACTTTGCTGTCGCATTTAGAGCTCCCTGAAGTATATCTCTAAGAGTGCTTTCCCCTAACTGCAATAGCCACGTCACCAGCATACGTTACCACTTTTACACCTTTTTCGCTCCGAGACAATAATATATTGTTAATGGCTACGTTCCAAGTAGAGGAGACTGTATACCTCCTTGAAGTGTTTCAGATCTACGGATCGCAAGCATGTCGTAATGCATCTTTTATTAAGTAAGTTATTGATAAACTTTCTTACGGTAGTGTTGTTGCCTAGAAACTCTAGCTTCTTCATGATTGACGGCGGTTCTACTTTATTGAAGGCAGACCTAGTCGGTCGTGAATTGCTATTTCAATGGACTTAGCCTTATCTCCAGGGATCTTTGCCCTAAGATATGTTTCTATCAACCTCTCAAGAGTCTTCAGCATAAAGGATGGCAGACTAAAACGGACGAAAATCGTTCGCCTTTATGAGCTAATAATTTCCGGCTTTAGGAATAAAAATTGCTTTTGTGTCCCTTCATCCCACAGGTATATACGACATGCTGATACAAGCGATTATCATGGCCTGGCAACTTAAAGGAGTCGAAACTTTTTATCGTTCAAAGGAATTTCGGCTCGGACACAATTTCTTCAATCACCTCCGACGAATGCGTACTTGTGACAACCACTGTCCGTTAGAGAACTTCCTGGAAAATGTGTGTCAACAAGAATTTCTAGTGTTTCCTTACTAGACATTATCCATGCATTCTCTGACTTCTGAATATACCCCCCGTAATAGGTCTCGAAGGTATGGTCTTTCTAAAGGCCACAGATGTATCCTCCACGGAGCTGCAGAATTCCACTTAGCACAGCCTTATAGACTCCCTAACCAGTTCTGGGTTCCCCCATGGCGGTCGCTATTTGCCCCTTGGCTTGCCACTAGAACATGCTGACACAAGCGAGTCATTCAGGGCCTTCGTGATCCGCTTGACCCTTATGTCTATATCCTTCGCAGTATCCACTTCCTTTTCTGGTCTAGAAGAGTTAGTCGTGCAGAATTTGTGCTGAAATCTATCCCAATCCGCCTTTTTATACCCTCCACCATAGGATGGAGGTATTCTAATTTTGTTATTCTGTTTGTAACTCCTCGAAATATTCCCCATGAGACCCCATTAAGTATATTTATATTCTTGATTTATTTATATTCAATCGATCTAACCATGTCCGTCCGTCTGTCCATCGAAAGCACTTTAACTACCGAAGCAGTAAAGCTAGGCGCTTAAAATTTTGCACAAACACTTTTTATTGATGTAGGTCGGTGGGGATTGTTAATGGGCAATATCGAAATATCCGATTTAGCTAAAATTTTGCATGTGGTGTTTTGGTACCTTGATTTCTTGAGTCACTAGAGGGCGCAATTCTAGTCCGATTTGGCCGATCTCCCTATTTTACTTCTTGAGCCCCTAAAGGACGCCATTTCTATTCGAATTGGCTGAAATTTTACACAACGACTTCTACTATGGTTTCCAACATTCAGTTCAATTATGTTCCGAATCGGACCATAACTTGATATTACAGCTCCAATATCATAGCAATTATTGGGTTGCCTAAAAAGTAATTGCGGATTTTTTAAAAGAAAGTAAATGCATTTTTAATAAAACTTAGAATGAACTTTAATCAAATCAATAAAATCAAAAATCAAATCAAATGTATAATTGCCATTTTGTTCGATAACCTTTTGCCATCTTCCTGACAAATTTAGTATTCCACGCTCATAGAACTTCTGGCCTTTATCTGCAAAAAACTGAACCAAGTGAGATTTTATAGCCCCATCATTGCCGAAAGTTTTACCATTTAAGGAGTTCTGCAAAGATCGAAATAAATGGTAGTCTGATGGTGCAAAGTCAGGGCTATATGGTGGATGCACCAAAAGTTCCCAGCCATGCTCACTCAGTTTTTGGCGAGTGACCAAAGATGTGTGCGGTCTAGCGTTGTCCTGGTGGAATATGACACCTTTACGATTGACCAATTCTGTTCGCTTCTCCTTGATGGCTGTATTCAATTTGTCCAATTGTTGACAGTAAACATCCGAATTAATCGTTTGGTTCCTTGGAAGCAGCTCAAAATATACCACACCCTTCCAATCCCACCAAACAGACAGCATAACCTTCTTTTGGTGGATATCAGCCTTTGAAGTGGTTTGAGCTGGTTCACCATGCTTGGACCATGATCGATTTCGACTAACGTTGTTGTAAACAATCCATTTTTCATCTCCAGTTATGATTCGTTTTAAAATCGGATCGAATTCATTGCGTTTAAGGTGCATATCACAAGCGTTGATTCGGTTTGTTAAATGAATTTCTTTCAATACATGTGGTACCCATATTAAAATTGACGCCAAACAAACAAATGTAAACAAAATTTCGCGCCATTTTTTTCTAAAGCAAGCTAAAAGTAACAGCTGATAACTGACAGAAGAAAGAATGCAATTACAGAGTCACAAGCCATTGAAAAAATTTGTCAACGCCGACTATATTACTACTATATTACCGACAATTACTTTTTGGGCAACCCAATATTTTCTTTTGTCATAACTCGACAAATGCGATCCATGGTGGAGGGTGTATAAGATTCGGCCCGGCCGAATTTAGCACCCTTTTACTTGTTTCTGTTTAGCCGAAGGACAACTTCTGCAGTATTTTCCCCCCAGGCTGAATAAAAGGGTTATTTTTTAGCTATTATCTTTTTGAAAACACTGGTTTAAACACGCACGTTTCGTGTTTTGTTTCACAGTCAAACATCTTCAGTTTGGTCTATAATTTAACCATGAATCGTCTTACAAACGAACGACTCTTGCTAATTATTTAACTTTATTATCAAAATGCGTGCTCTGTTAAGAAAGTTTATCGCGCGCATCTTCCATTTTTTGGGCGAAACTCATTTTTGGCTCAATAGATGCGTAAATAAGCAGAATTGTCGATTTCTGAGTGAAGATCAGCCAGATGATGCGAATCGTAACGTAACTGTGATTAGTGAGCTCTTCTGTGAGATGATATCCAACTTTTTTTTGCCCAAAATGCAACAGCTTGACTTGCATGACATGTGGTTTCAACAAGACGGTGCCACATGCCACACAGCACGCGTAGCAATGGACTTATTGATAGGTGAGTCAGGTGAACCTTTTAAGTACTTTAAATCCAGGAATTCTTGGTACACGAACTATTCCTCCACACACCCACGGCTCCTGAGTAAGAACCACGTCAAATCCACCTGCCATCAGAAGGACTTTTAGTGCCGCCGAAGCGGCCTTACAATGGTGGAGATTTATCTGCAGAAACCAGACCATAGTCAGGATTCAGAATTTCCACCACTGTTGCGTTAGCCTCGTCTTCTGAGCCCGCCAGGTCTCATCATCCCCACAAGGTTCATTCGATCTTGTTTCGATGAGTTTCCCTTCGCATCAAGGGACAGTTGAGAAAGCAGTGGAACCACTCTTCCTCAGGACACCGGACACTTGCGGTGTGGACGATGTCTCCTTTGATGCTTTGACAGCAGCAGCTAGATACCAACCTGCCGATACCAAACTGCATCGTCGCAGACTGGAGAAGGCCCAGGTAATTCCGCAATGAAATCGGAGTATACAGATGACAGTCCATTCTATAGACTATTCCACTCCAATTGTTCCTAGGTATGCAGCCTTATTCTTCTCCCTTGTCGGCAACTACTATCACCAAGCTGTCCTCAGCGACATTAACATAGGTCCTTGAATCCTATTATTTGCCTTAGTTCTTTTGGGCATGGGATGCCCCCCAGGTGACAGCAGCCTTTTCGCTGACTACGGTACCGTTTCTGAATCTAGCCGTGTAGCCTTTGGTGTAGGCGAATATCCGAGCCCAATTAAGGGAGTCTCTCTCCTTATCGGAAAGTGTCTTAGGATAATACCACACTACACAATAAACCTGAGAGCGAAGCACCTCTTATTATTCCAACCTTTTAGAGATCGTATTGGTTTGATGGAGAAGACCGATAGGCTAGGCAAATTACAGGGACGCGAAGATAAAATAAGTTCGGCCTTGTCCCTAAGACTCGAACCGGGTGTCTTCGTCGAATGCCCCTACTGAAAGGTTATCTGTCGGCTAGTGGAGCCTGGCGCAACTTCTCCACCGGTCGAGGTCATAGTAGCAGACAACATGCTACGGCCTAGTCGGAGTCCATTCTAAGCCAATTCCAGGGCTCTAGATCTGCCACACCACCACTGGAAACAGACGCAGATCATCAACTGCCTAATGGATTACACTATAGTAGCTATCCTTGAGTAGCTTAAAAATGTCTCCGAAAAGAGCTACCTATTATGAGATACAGAAAATTCTTACAGAGCGAAATAAAAATACGTACGCTCCACTAGGGATTCCAAAGTCGACTTTCGACTAAATCGAAAAATGCTGTGCTAAGTATGGTTCAAATCGGTCCATAACCTCATATAGCTGCCATATAAACCGGTCTGTAATCTTGACTTCTTAAGCCTCTAGAGGGCGCACTTCCTATCCGATTTGTCTGAAATTTTGCACAACGTGTTTTGTTATGTCTTCCAACAGCTGTGCTAAATATGGTTCAAATCGGTTCTTAACCGGATATAATAGCTGCCATATAAACCGATCCGCAATTCCTATCCGATTTGGCTGAAATTTTGCACGACTTCTTTTGTTATGTCTTCCAACAGCTGTGCTAAGTATGGTTTAAATCGGTCTATAAGCTGATATAGCTGCCATCAAACCGATCTGTAATCTTGACTTCTTGAGGCTCTAGAGGGCGTAATTATTGTCCGATTTGACTGAAATTTTGTACAACGGCTTCTTCTATGAACTTCAATATATTGTCTGAATCGGTCTATAGCCTGGTACAGTTTCCATATAGACCGATCTCCCTATTTTACTTCTTGACTAAAATTTTACACAATGACCAACATTCAATTCGATTATGATCCGAATCCATGGACGAACCGTATATAAGGGTACATTTCACAAATAGAGATTTTTGTACCGATTTTAGCGAAGTCTAGATGGAATTTGTAATAGACAGACATCGATTTGGGGTAGGCGGTCTTTTTTCATATTTAATAGTGACGACAACACAATTTGGAAAATTCTAGATTTTTGAAAAATGCCTTTTGATAATGCCGGATACATAAAATCGGATAGAATAGAGATATTTGTATGTTTCTTTTGGGATTTCATTTAGTTACTCATATTTGCAATAAAATATGATGTTTTACTTGGGTTTTAACATTCAGAAAAACACTAGTTGAAAGAAAAGAAACGTCTGAAAGTCGACTTTTCATCCCAACTTGGTATCCCTACGCTCCACTCAAAGGTTCAACAGATGCTACTTTGGATTGAGCAAGCATCTCAGCAGCAAAGCCACCTCTCGACAGACGAAAATTACGCTATACAAGATACTGATTCTACCCGTACTGTTGTGGTGGCTCCAAAGCATGGACACTTGGAGTGTTTGAGAGAAAAATCCTTGGTAAAATAATGGAACAGTATGCGTTAATGGAGAATATAGGCGTCGTATGAACTACGAGCTGTATGACATCAACAGTGTAGTAAAACGCATCAAAATGCATATGTTGAGGTGGTTAGGTCATGTTGTCAGAGTGGATGTATACTGTTTGTAGAAACATTTTATTGAGGTAAAAAAATCAGAGAATGTTGGAAATATTCCATTGAAAATAATATCTATAACTACTTCTCAAAGCATTTCCAATGTCATTGCCCGGCTTTTGCGGCTAACAGACACCGGCATTTAGGTGGGGATACAATACCAGACATGAACAAATTTAAGGGCGTGGTATGGAAAACAATTTTTTGTAAGTGGCACGGAATTCCTGACCTTGATTTTCTAGTTCTTGGTTACTTTTTAGCATTCAGAGCGCACAACAAGCATATTACCGGCATAGATGTATGTCCCTAGTGGTATGGGGCGGATTAATATCCGCACCCTCTTTTCAACATAACCTAACTTCTCAAAAAACTCTCGCAGATATCCTGTCTCCAGGAGTGGTTGTCACTGATATTAATTCGACGGAAATTGTCGAGTTATGCTTATAACTTTTGAGGTTAGGGAGACATTTGTAATTATTCTCTGGCATATCCTACGTTAAAGAGAGCTGCGGAAAACGGTCTGGTCTAGAGAATAAGTTCTTTTTAGCAGGACCTCTATAGTTACCATCATTGAGAAAGTTCGATTTACTGAAAGCACGTAATATTTGTTTTACTGGAAAGGAAAATTAACTTCAAATTCAACTTTTTTCAAATGTAAATATTTTGGCTTAAAACGCAAATTATCCTATACACCTGCAAAATAGCTATTGACAGTGCTTGGGATTTAAACCGCGTGTCATGTACTGGCTACATTCCGCAGTTGTCATACCTATAGTGCCTTATGTCGTTGTGGTATGGACGAAACAAATTTTAAACATCCGCCTACTGCACAATATATAGTTGGACCCAAATACTGAGTAGTTTGGGCATCACAGCACCACTCTTTAATACACTGCGTGTAACTCTATACCTAATGCCTCCGATTACAAGGCTACACAATGTGCTGCTACCACGGCCGTACGTTTAAGGGAGCTTTCTCAAAGTATTTTCACCCAACTGCCTTTTTTCTATGGGTGAGCAGTCTCTACAACTTGTTTGAAAGCATTAAAATTTATGTGTTTATTTAAAAGGGAAATAATCATAACCACGTAATAATCTTCAAATTATCAAATTTTATGAAAATAAAATTTATAACTAATGTCTGTCCATCAATCTCTCACTCTATTGCAGTGTTACTTTTTTAATCACCATTAAGAAAAAATGGTCGCGTTTTTACGGACAAATAGCAGACCGGCAAAAAGCGAAAGAAGAAATTGAAGCGTTATTGCCATGGCCCCTTGGGGTGTTTTCTTCGTGATGATCTTGTTTATTTAACAGGTATTTAGACCATACCATATTTCCGTCCATGTGTTGTGCATCATTGTACAGTGGTTCAACCGTCATAAGTTGAATTGGAGTTGTTGTTGGTAACATCTGGTATGTTTTTATAAACACACATACATATTTAAAACATGCATGATGCAGTTTCTCTCTTTAAACATCAAAATGTTCCAGTTCCATGTGTCTATGACAAAATATTAATTTGGATGCCACAGTTAGAAGAAATTGAAGTGAGACATTTTGCTTCAAATCAATCCAAAAAACATGAAATAAGGCCGGCTCAAATTTTGGATACATACCACTTCGGCTATACACACATATAAATTAAACACATTTTGTCAAAATCCAAGGAAAAATACACCCCTAATGAACCTATGGCAGATGAATCGAAACATTATCCAATCTGGATTAAACTCGGCCTAACACACTCACTGTTTAAAATTTGTGGAAAGAGTAAAAAACTGGATGGGAGATCATTCCATATGACCGTTATTAACAAATATACTCCGATCTGCACCAATTTGGGAAAGAATGCCTGGGAGTCTTATTGTACAAAATTACAGCAAAATCGGGTAATTAATACACCAGTGATGGGAAAGATCTTCAACCAGGCGATTGGTATATGTGAGGGATATATTCCAATAAGTCCCTAGCTGATCCAAATCGCTGTGAACAATTTTACCAAAATCGAGCAATCGGATTTTATTGGGCCTAAGACCTTTAATAGTGAGATCGGTCTATATGGCAGCTATATAAAAATATTGATTGATCTGAACCATATTGCGCACGGACATAGAGAATCCTAACACAGCTCACTGTGCCACTGTCCTTCTGTGGTGGGCAAAGATGGTCTGTATGTCGGCTTTTCAGGTTTTCGACTGTTAAAAGGTTGTAGACTTTAAACTTGACGTAGCCCCACAAAAAATAGTCTAAAGGCGTCAAATCGCATGATCTTGGTGGCCAACTTACCGGTCCATTTCTTGAGATGAATTGTTCTCCGAAGTTTTCCCTCAAAATGGCCATAGAATCGCGAGCTGTGTGGCATGTAGCGCCATCTTGTTGAAACCACATGTCAACCAAGTTCAGTTCTTCCATTTTTGGCAACAAAAAGTTTGTTAGCATCGAACGATAGCGATCGCCATTCACCGTAACGTTGCGTCCAACAGCATCTTTGAAAAAATACGGTCCAATGATTCCACCAGCGTACAAACCACACCAAACAGTGCATTTTTCGGGATGCATTGGCAGTTCTTGAACGGCTTCTGGTTGCTCTTCACTCCAAATGCGGCAATTTTGGTTATTTACGTAGCCATTCAACCAGAAATGAGCCTCATCGCTGAACAAAATTTGTCGATAAAAAAGCGGATTTTCTGCCAACTTTTCTAGGGCCCATTCACTGAAAATTCGACGTTGTGGCAGATCGTTCGGCTTCAGTTCTTGCACGAGCTGTATTTTATACGGTTTTACACCAAGATCTTTGCGTAAAATCTTCTATGTGGTCGAATAACACAAACCAAATTGCTGCGAACGGCGACGAATCGACATTTCACGGTCTTCAGCAACACTCTCAGAAACAGACGCAATATTCTCTTCTGTACGCACTGTACGCATTCGTGTGGTTGGTTTAATGTCCAATAAAGTAAACTGAGTGCGAAACTTGGTCACAATCGCATTAATTGTTTGCTCACTTGGTCGATTATGTAGACCATAAATCGGACGTAAAGCGCGAAACACATTTCGAACCGAACACTGATTTTGGTAATAAAATTCAATGATTTGCAAGCGTTGCTCGTTAGTAAGTCTATTCATGATGAAATGTCAAAGCATACTGAGCATCTTTCTCTTTGACACCATGTCTGAAATCCCACGTGATCTGTCAAATACTAATGCATGAAAATCCTAACCTCAAAAAAATCACCCTTTATTTCTAAAGACAAGATTTTAACCCATTACGACTGACACTTGATTCCGTCGTCCAATTTTGATAAAATTTTATATATTCATAATTTAGACAATTTACACTGAAGAAGCAATTTTTTAAATATTTTGAATTTTAAATATTTTTGAAGAAAAAACTACAACAAAAAAATCGTTTTCTGGATATTTGATGACCATTTAGCGAAGAAAGGTGGATTTAATGGTTTAATAATCGCATCTGCTGTCAAAAGAAGTAGGATTATTGCCATAAATTTATTTTTTTAATGTAGAAACAGTCAAATGCAACAAGACACTAAAACGGATTCCACGAATCTCTCTCTCTCTCTCCTAAGAATTTAGAGAAATTTTTTTGTTTGATTTTGGGAATATAAAAAAATGCCGACTTTCGACAAACATATTTTCCCCCAAACATGACGGGAAAAATTATTTTATTTTATTTATTTCAAGTTTTTCCTTTTTTTGTCTGTTAGGGCGAAGATCATTAAAGAAAAAAAACGTACTCAACTCCGACTGTCTCGCAAACCTCAACAAGTCTGAAGGGGTTGTATCCTACGGATTCAACTAGTTGAAACTGCAGGTGTATAGAAGCGGTGGGGTTGGGGAATCAGGAGACGACTCAGCAGTTGTTGCTGAGCACTTGCCTGAGGAACTATCGAATACATCGCTAACGTCTGGCGGATTGCAGGAGACATAAAATTCCCTCTTCCACAATCGAGACAGGAGGGGATGGCATCGAAACGGGACCCGACAAGCTCTTTGGGGGTGGCTCATCCGGTTGGACTGGGCTCAAGGTGTGCGCCAGCGGGGAACTACGGAACTCAAAATGTACTTCGACTGCAGCAGTTAGTGAAGGAGAAATCGTCCACACCGCAAGTGTCCAATGTCCTGAGGAAAAGTGGTTCCACAGCTTTCTCACCTGTCCCTGGATGCGTACGGACTGTCATCATGACAAGTTCCAACGAATCTTGTGAGGATGAACTCCTGGTGAAATCAGAAGACGGGGCTGACACAACAGTGGTGGAGGTTCTGAATCCTGACTATGGTCCGGTTTCTAAAGATAAATTTCCACCACTGTAAGGCCGTTTCAGCGGCACTAAAGGTCCTCCTGTTGGCTGGGGGATTTGACGTGGTTCTTATCCAGGAACCATGGGTGTGTGGAGGAATGGTTCGTGGACTAAGAATTCCGGGATTTAAACTTCTCAAGGGTACGGGAAATGGAAGACACATAGCCTGTTGTCTTGCAAAGAATAGTCTAATTCTTCTTCTTTTTCCGTAGATAAGCACTGAAGATTTACTGGCTACTACCAGCCTTGAAACAAACAAGTCTCATTACTGGCTGGCTTGCCTATATATGGCACACGATTCAGAGATGCAGCCTTCAAACCTTAAGTCGCTGGTTAAAATCGCTTCTGTAGGGAAGAAGAGCCTCATTGTAGGAAGTGATGTTAATGCACATCACCAGTTATGGGGAAGTTCGAATGTCAACGAAAGGGGTGACCTGCTTATTGAATATATATTAATAAAGGGGATAAACCGTATCTTATTTCCAGAAACAGGCAGGAGGTACTAGATATTACCTTTGTGTTGGAAGATATAAGTGGAAGAATATGCGTTTTGGAAGTGTTGGATGACCACAGCTTCTCCGATCATCGTTATATTAGTTTCAGCCTTGGAGAAAATACTGAAGTAGTGGTCCCTCGGCTAAACAGAAAAAAGGCGGATTGGGATAAATGTCGGCACAAATTCTGTACGTCTATCCCTTTTAGACCAGAAATGGAAGTGGCAACTAAGGTAAGGCAAATAAGGCTAAGCTAATAAAATACAAGGGCGAGCTTAAAAAAAACTCAGAACAAATCCTGGGTAGAATTCTGCGACTCCGTGGAGGATACACCTGAGGCCTCTAGGCTAAGACTCTGTCCTCGAGACCTATTTCGGTGGGGCATACTCAGAAATCAGAGAATGTATGGACCGTATCTAGTGAGGAAACACTAGTACTACTCATTGATACACATTTCCTAGGAAATTCTCCAATGGACAACGTGGCGCCAGAAGAGGTTGTCACTGGTATGCATTCGTCGGATTTTATTAGGGAAATCGTGTCTGAGCCGAAAATCCTTTGGGCGATATGTAGTTCCGACTCCTTTAAGTCACCAGGCCCTGATTATGTATTACCGGTTGAATTACAAGCTGTATCTGATAGACTGACGAGTTAAGACGAGTTAAACGCAACAGTGGTGGAAGTTCTTAATACTAACTATAGTCTGGTTACTACAGATAAATCTCCACTATTGTAAGGCCGCTTCGGAGGCACTTAAGGTCCTCCTGATAGCTGGGGTATTTGACGTGGTTCTTATTCACGAACCAGGCTTGTGTGGATAAATGGTTCGCGGACTAAGAATTCCAGGATTAAAACTACTCAAGGGTATGGGGAATTGGAAACACAGTGCAAAGAGTAGTATAAATGTTTTTCTTCTTCCGTCGCTAAGCACTGAAGATTTAGTAATAGTCAGCCTTGAGATAAACAAGTCTCATTACTGGTTGGCTTTCCTATATATGGCACACGATTCAGAGATGCCGCCCTCAGACCTTAAGTCACTGGTTGAAGCCGCTTCTTTAGTGAAGAAGAGCCTCATTGTAGGAAAAGATGCCAATGCACATCACCACATATGGGAAGTTCAATGAAAGAAAGAAGGAAAACCCTACCACACGAAGGCCAACAATTTTCGTCCTATTAGTCTGTCATCCTTTATACTGAAGACTCTTGAGAGGTTGATAAAAACTTATCTTAGGGCAAAGATCCCTGGAGATCGCCTGTCGTGGCAGCAGCATGCATATAGTAAATGCAATTCCGCTAAAACTGCCCTTCACGACCTAGTCTCGTACATAGGGGGTTCTCTCGCTGTCAAGGAACATACAATGGTAACTTTTCTTGACATTGAAGGTGCTTTCAATAATGTAAAACCGACGTCAATCATGAAGGAGTTGGATATTCTAGGCATCAACTCTACCGTAAGAAAGTTTATTGATAACTTTAACTAACTTACTAAAAGATGCATTGCGGCGGGCTTTGGATCTGTGGTCAGCAACGGAACACCTCAAGGAGTTGTACTGTCTTCTCCACTTTGGAATATATTCATTAACAATATATTATTGTTTTGTAAGAAAAGGCGTAAAAGTGGCCTATGCTGATGACGTGGCAATTGCGGTTAGGGGAAAATTTCCCAGCACTCGAAGAGATATACTTCAGGAAGCTCTAAGTGCAACAGCAAAGTGAGCTACCGAAAGTGGTCAGGGCATAAATCCGTGCAAGACAGAATTAGTTCTTTTCAGCAGGAGATACAAGTTGCCTACAGTGGAGCCTGTCTACTTAGGTGGAAAGAGTGTTCCATTTACAGAAAGCGCAAAATACCAGGGTGTTTTGCTGGACAAGAAATTGAACTTCAAATCCAACATTTTGGAAAGGGCAAGAAAGGCCACTCTTGCCCTGTCATGCGTTGGGTATATACTGCAGTTGTTAGACCTATAATGCTATATGGTGTTGTGGTCTGGTGGACGGCGCTTCAAAAGTCCACCTACTGCTCAATACTTAACTGCATCCAAAGGATGCCTTGTTTGTGCATCACAGCCGCACTGAGAACGATACCATATGATGCACTAAATTTAATGCTACATATTATGCTTCTGGACATTGTGGCTACCCAAATTGCACCTACCACTGCAGTGAGGTTACGGGAGCTTTCTCATTGGTCATGTGGCGGCTACGAACACTGTGTTATCCTTGATACAATGTCCGATGTTCCAGGTAGTATGGAATACACCCTACCTGAGCCGCTTAGTGATAAAAAGTACTGTACCACTATTTCTGATAGAATAGTGTACTCTAAAGATCTAAACTGTATTCTTATCGTTGAACCATCTAGTTCGCTTTCAAAAGCCCAATAACTTGCGAATGTGCACTTCCGCTTAATCAGACAAGTTCTCAAAAAAGTGAAAACCTAACTGCCAGTGCGGGATACACATACATCAGATAATATCTAGTATCGTCTAGCCAGCAACAGCAGATCGGTAGACCTCTTCATGTCTAGATTAAGCCACATCATTTTGGAGTGTTCGCTCGATCCTGAAGACCTAGCTTACATGTCGCTAGAGACGCTTCCACAGACTATATTTCCCCCGGAATATGTAAGATAGTTCCCAGGCTCGCAAGCTCGTCCGCTCTACAATTCCCTGGGACATATCTGTGGCCCGGCACTCAGAATAAGTGAATTTTGAACCGTTCAGCCAGAGTACACCCCAAAGCCCACCTGGACGTCTAGTTTGCGTATAGAAGTCTATATAAGTTCTTTTAACAGGAATGTCGTAGTTGCAATCGGTTCTATCAGGAAAAGTTGTACAGTGCTTTTTAACAAAAAGCGGCTCAGGCTACACCATATAGCATCATACCACTACACCATATAACATCATATCTCTGACAACCCGGTTTAAACCCCCCAACTTTTGCCAATGACTTACTTGCAGGTGTATAGGGCAAGATTTGCTTTCATACACACCTTTTTCTTCCCGAGACAATAATATTATGTTAATGGCTATGTTTCAAAGAAGAGGAGGCAGCACAACAATCTGCTGACCCATCTTTTCAGATTTACACATCCCAAACTTTTTTACGGTAGCAACTCCAGCTCCTTCATGATTGACGTCGGTTTTACATTATTGAAAGCATATTCAATGTAAAGAAATGCTACCATTGTATATTCCTTGAAAGTGAGGAATCTTCAGCATAAATGATGACGGACTAATAGGACAAAAATCTTTCGCCTTCGTGGGGTAAGGTTTTCTTGCTTTTGGAATGAAAATAACTATTGTGTCTCGCCATCCCAAATGTGTATACGACATGCTGATACAAGCAAAGTATATGTCCCTATGCCATTGAGCCAGTCTATCGGACACAGCTTGTAATTCAACATCATCAAGGCCTGGCGTCTTAAAGGAGTCAAAACTTTTTATAGCCCAAAGGACTTTCGACTCAGACACAATTTCCCCAATAACCTCCAACGAATGGATATCAGTGACAACCTCTTCTGGCGCCTCGTTGTCTGTCGAAGAGTTTACCGGTAAATGTGTATCAACGAGCAGTTCTAGTGTTTCCCCAATAGACATTCTCCATATATTCTCTGACCTCTGAATATATCTGACCGTAAAAGGTTTCGAGCATAGGATCTGCCTTAACATAGGGTCCTCATATGATACTTGCACGGAGCTGCATAATTCAACCCTGGTCGCTGTTTGCCCCTTGGTTTGGCTTTAGCACATGCTGACAAAAGCGAGACATACAGGGCCTTCGTGATCCACTCAACCATTATATCTATGTCCTCCGCTGCTTCCACTTCCTTTTCTAGTCTAGAAGGGATAGTTGTGCAGAATGAGTGGCGAAATTTATCCCAATCCGCCTTTCTTCTGGTTTTGTCGAGGGACCACTTCTGCAGCATCCTCTCAAAGCTGAAACTAATATAATGATGATTAGAGAAGCTGTCGTATATCCTTCAGCTTATATCCTTCGATACAAAGGTAACATCTCGTACCTCCTGCCTGTTCCTGGTAGTAAAGGTAGGTGTATTTCCATTATTACAAATCGCCAGATTGCAAAATATCATATATTCGATAAGCAGCTAACCTCTTTAGTTGATATCCGAACTTCCCCACATCTGATGAAATGCTTTACCATCACTTCTCACAATGATTCTCTTTTTCCATGCTTCAACCAGCAACTGAAGACTAGAAGGTGGCATTTCTTTGGGTCTCCTATAACCCGTACCCTTGAATAGTTTAAATCCAGGAATACTTTGACCACGAACCATTCCTCCACTCACCTATGGTTCCTGTATAAGAACCACGTCAAGTCCACCAGCCATTATTAAGACCTTTAATGCCGCCGAAGCTGCCTTCCAATGGTGGAGATTTATCTGCAGAAACCGGACCATAGTCATGATTCAGAATTTCCACTACTGTTGCGTAAGCCTCGTCTTCTGAGTCCGCCAGGAGTACATTCTCACAAGATTCGTTTGATCTTGTCATAATGAGTTTTCTACGCATTCAGGGGCAGTTGAGAAAGCAGTGGATCCACTCTTTCTCAGAACACCCGATTTTAATTCTTTCACAATTTTCATTCTAAAATTAGCGGCTTTCGACAGACAAACGGACAGACATCGTTAGAACGAGTGCGAATAAAAGAATCTATATCGAAAAAGAAGTATTTGTAGTCATGTAGAAGAAGCTAATTAATGCAGAAAAATATACTCTCTTTGCTTTTAACGGGTAACATGGGGAGGATGTTCGTTATGGGGACCATACATAAATACTACTACCTAAAATAAAATATAACAGGACTAAAGTTTCATTCTGATAGCATTATTTGTGAACACAGAAGCATTAACTATGTTTGAATATGTGCCATTGTATTTTTACTTCCGATTCGATTAATATTTAAAAGTCGGAATCCATATTTTTTCCAACCATCTGGCAAACATAATTACATCTGGTTTCGACGCAAACCAAGCACTTTGGTTTCTTTTCTTTTTCAGTTTCAATTTTTTCCAATTCTCGATACCGTTAGGATATCTACAATGTTATATTTGAAGATTGAAGATAACGAACAGCGCCAAACTTTTCACACACCAACGAGTGATGTCTGATTCAAGTTTATACTCAATGTTAAGGGGCCTCCTTTCTTATAGCCTCACAACTGTCGCCAGCATTTGGAGGGATAACCACCGCTGACATTTTTATACCCTCCACCATAGGATGGGGGTATACTAATTTCGTTATTCTGTTTGTAACTACTCGAAATATTCGTCTGAGACCCCATAAAGTATACATATTCTTGATCGTCGCGACATTTTATGTCGATCTAAGCATGTCCGTCTGTCTGTCGAAAGCATGTAAACTTTCGAAGGAATAAAGCTAGCAGCTAGAAATTTTGCACAAACACTTATTAATAGTGTAGGCCGGTTGGTATTGTAAATGGACTATATCGGTCCATGTTTTGATATAACTGCCATATAAACCGATCTTGGATCTTGACTTCTTGAGCCACTAGAGAGCACAATTCTTATCCGATTTGGTGGAAATTTTGCATGAGATGTTTTATTATCACTTCCAACAAGTGTATTGAGTATAGTTGAAATCAGTCTATAACCTGATATAGCTGTCATATAAACCTATCTGGGTTCTTGACTTCTTGAGCGTCTAGAGGGCGCAATTCCTATCGGATTTTCGCATGACGTAAATTGTTATGGCTTCTAACAACTGTGCCTAATATGGTTCAAATCGATCCATAATCTGATATAACTGCCATATAAATCGATCTGGGATCTTAACTTCTCGAGCCGCCAGAGGGCGTAATTATTATCCTATTTGGCTGAAATTTTGTACAACGGCTTCTCCCATGACCTTCAACATACGTGTCAGATATGGTCCGAATCAGTCTATAGCACTATTCACTTTCATTTCACTTCCTATTTCACTTCTTGAGCCCCTAAAAGGTGCAATTCTTACTCATATTGTCTGAAATTTTACACAATGACTTCTACTATGGTCTCCAATATTCAATTCAGTTATGGTTCGAATCGGACCACAACTTGATATAGATCCAATATTATAGCAATTCTTTTCTTTTATCCTTTGTGTGCCTAAAAAGAGATACCGGGAAAAGAATTCGACAAATGCGATCTATGGTGGAGGGTATATAAGATTCGGCCTGGCCGAACTTAGCACGCTTTTACTTATTTCTGATGTTCTCGCCAGGATTTAAACCCAGGCGTCCAGCGTACATGCTAACATCTGCGCCTTGGTACCTTGGTTAATTAGCATTAAACTTTAGAATACAAGTTGTACATATTTCACAAAGGACCGTGAAAAAAAACAGCAAGGTAAGGCAAAATTGTTCCGACTGTATAATACCCTACACCTACCCTATAAGAACGAAGTGGGTGCTTTATTCATATTTCGAGCTAATATGTTCAACCTTTAGGAACAACAAATGGCAACATTATTGCAAATTATCTAAATTCTGAAGAACATATATGTGGGATCTATATCTAAATCTGAACCGATTTGACCAAACTTGTCAGATATTATGGTAGCCGTCGAGGAAAGCGTTGTGGAAAACTTTGGCAAGGTTGATCCATACATGGGCTTACAGTGGCTCTAGAAGTGAAAATCGGGCAGCTAAATCTTCATCCGAACCGATTTCTATGAAATTCATCAGTAATACTAGACCGCCTATGTCACTACGGATATACACCGAAGCCAGTAATCTGCTTGTTTTTTTGCGCTCTAATAATAAAAATTTATGGAAAAGTATGAACAAAATCTATTCTGTGCTACTCACATAATAGTTTTTCATACCACGCGCCTAAGTTGGATAATATCTGGTACCGGTGTCTGTTGGCCGCGAAAGCCGGGCAATGACATGCTCCAACGTCATCATCTTCCCCACATGCCCCATACATGCTATCACTTGCCGCACCGGCAAGTGTTAAATGCTCGTTCGTAGCCCGCGCCTTTAACTCGGACTGCGTCGACCAGAATATATATATATATATATATATATATATATATATATATATATATATATATATATATATATATATATATATATATATATATATATATATATATATATATATATATATATAAGAGCTATATTTAAATCTGCACCGATTTCTATGAAATTCAGCGGTAATGAGAGAGTCAAGAGAAAATCCCTCTTGCCAAATGGCCACATTATTTCAATATTAGTCCAAATAGGACGAACATGTATACCCAAGTCTGAACCGATATTTTCCTAATTTAACAGGAAAATATCTTGGCCAAAAAAGATACCACTACCAAGTTTGAAGACGATCGGGCGAAAATTGTGACCTGCAGTTTGTACACAATTTGACATGTACCAACAGACAGGCGGAAAAACAGACAGATTGACGGACATAGCTAAATCGAATCAGAAAGTTATTCTGAGTCGATTGGTATGCTTATCAATGAATCTATCTCTCTTCCTATAATACCCTGTACCACAGTGGTGAGTAGGGTATAATTAGACTGTAGTAACGCTACACTCAAAACAAGTAAAAGCGTGCTAAGTTCGGCCGGGCCGAATCTTATAAACCCTCTACCATGGAGCGCGTTTGTCGAGTTTTTTCCCGGCATCTCTTCTTAGGCAAAAAATGATATAATCCGGTTTAGACCATAATTAAATTATATGTTGGAGACCTGTGTAAAATGTCAGCCAATTCGAATAAGAATTGCACCCTTTGGGGGCTCAAGAAGTAAAATAGAGAGATCGATTTATATGAAAGCTGTATCGGGCTATAGACCGATTCAGACCATAATAAACACGTATGTTGATGGTCATGAAAGGATCCGTCGTACAAAATTTCAGGCAAATCGGATAAGAATTGCACTCTCTAGAGGCCCAAAAAGTCAAGACCCAAGATCGGTTTATATGGCAGCTATATCAGGTTATTTCCCGAACCATACTTGGCACAGTTGTTGGATATCATAACAAAACACGTGGTGTAAAATTTCATTCCAATCGGATAGGAATTGCGCACTCTAGAGGCTCAAGAAGTCAAGACCCAAGATCGGTTTATATGGCAGCTATACCAGGTAATGGATCGAATTGAGCCATACTTAGCACAGTTGTTAGAAGTGATACTAGAACACTTTGTGCAAAATTTCAGTCAAATCGGATGAGAATTGCGCACATTAGAGGCCCAAGAAGTCTCAGACGAATATTTCGAGTAGTTACAAACAGAATGACGAAATTAGTATACCCCCCATCCTATGGTGGAGGGTATAAAAATAATTCGCTTCACAAAAAAAATTGTTCGCCAAGTAAACTTCTATTCTGAAAAAACGTTAAGACTTTGTTTCCGATAAAAGTCCATGTTTTTTGCCATACATTCTTGCAAGAGTTTTTGACAAATGTACATTTTTTACCCTGACAATACCTTTCATTCGTGGGATAAAGAACGTGTTATTCGGGATTTCAGCAAGTTTTTCTTTATTTATAAAATAATTTAAAGCCATGCTTATGTATATTCTTTTTATACCCACCACCATAGGAGGGTGTATACTAATCTAATAAAATCATTCCGTTTGTAACATCTCGAAATATTCGTCTAAGAACCCATAATGCTTATATATTCTTGATTGTCTCGACGCTCTGAAACGATCTAGACATGTCCGTCTGTCCGTCTGCCGAAATGACGATAGCGTTCGAACGCGTAAAGCTAGCCGCTTGAAATTTTGCACGATACTTAATATTGATGTAGGTCATTGGGGATTGCAAATGGGCCACATCGGTTCAGATTTAGATATAGCTCCCATCAGGGACGTAGCGAGGATTTTATTTTGGGGGGGTGGGGGCCCATCCCACATTCTTTCAAAATCGAAAATTGCCAAAATTCTTGTTACTGTGGATTTGGTAAAGATACCACAATTTTTTTTTTCTTTTTTTTTGAAAATTGTGTTAGCTATTGGGTGCAGGAACTGACACATCGGCGGTGACATTTTGTCATAATGTCAGAGCTGAATTTGACACTGATTGCCAACACTACAAATATTTATTGGAAGTTGTAATAATGACTTCGAACGCTAGACAACGGCAACGGCTCTTGCTGCTGCTCCGTGCGCCCAGGTTCGCATTAACAACAAAAAATACCCAAGAACAGAGCCGCCTTAGAAAAATTTTAGTTCGAGTTAGGAAAGAGATATCGTAATGAAATTTGGATTGGCAAAAAGTAGACGACTAAACAACAATTTCCCCGTTCTATTTTATGCCAAAATCATTAAATCCAGCTTTCTTCGCCAACTGGTCTTAAAATATTAAAAAAAATGATTTTTTGTTGTAGGGGCTTAAGATATACATTTTTTTTTTCGAAAATTTTTAAAATATTTGAAAAAATTGAAAAAATTGCTACGTCAATATAAATTCTCTTAATTATGAATATACCGGCATATGCCCGGTCGCTTCGCTGCCTCCCA
Source organism: Stomoxys calcitrans (assembly GCF_963082655.1). NCBI lineage: Eukaryota > Metazoa > Arthropoda > Insecta > Diptera > Muscidae > Stomoxys > Stomoxys calcitrans. Next base: position 101,003,069 of record NC_081552.1, read on the forward strand.
TGGTACACCCAAAATCAAGGTGTAACTGAATCGCATTTTTAATAGTTTTAGCCTTATCCGTAAAGAAAGAACATTTTGAAAGTTTAGTGCCTAAATGCACGACTTAAAAAAAACCTCTAGTCGACCGATAGATACTGTCAAGGTGTAACAGTATCGCAATTTTGAGATCTTTAGCTCAATTCGTAAATAAAGTACAATTTTGTATGTTTTAGTACCTAATGTACAAATTTCAAAACAATCTTCTAGTCATCCGTTACATACCGCCAAGATGTACCTGTATCTCTTATATCACAGAAGTAGTTCAGTCTGTAAATAAAGTACCACTTTGTACGTTTTAGTACCAAAATGGCCAATATCAACAAAATCTTCTAGTCGTCCGGTAGATACTGCCAAGCCGTGCCTGTATCCCAAATTTCAGATCTGTAGCTCAATCTATAAAGAAAGTACTAAATAGTACCAATTACAGCACATAAGTATTTTTAATACCTCCTTACAACATTTCGTATATGGTACAACTTATCGTATATTTGTCAATTTTACTCTTCTCCGTTCACTGTAAAAGTAAATAAACTATTTCGTACTTTTTGGTACCAAAATGTATGATTTCTTAAAAATGTCAACAACAACTGCGCCTGGTACGGTTTGTATCGGTCTATAACGTGGTATAGCTCCCATATAAACCGATCTTCCGATGTGATTGCTTCAGTCCTTACAAGCCGCAACTTTTATCCGATTTGGCTAAAATTTTGCATGTAGTGTTCTGTTATGACTTCCAACAATTCTGCCTAGAGTGCGGTTCAAATCGGCCAATAACCTGATATAGAACCTATATAAACCGATCTCCCGATTTGACACATTGAGGCCTTACAGGCCGCAATTTTTGTCCAATTTGGCTAAAATTTAGCATATAGTGTTCTCTTACAACTTCTAACAATCGTGCCAAATACGGCCCGAATCGGTCTATAACCTGATATAGCTCCCATATAAACCGATCTCCCGACTTGACTTCTTGAGCGGCAATTTTCGTCCGATTTGACCGAAATTTTGCATGCTGTGTTCTGTTACGACTTTCACCAACTGTGCAAAAGGCGGTCCAAATCAGTCTATAACCCATATAAAGCAGTCTCTCGATCATCCTTGTTCTGTTCCCAGAAGCTTTAATTTTTGTTGGTTTGACAGAAGTTCGGTATGTTGAATAACATTATGCCCTTCAACTAAGTTTATTTTGTATAAATTTTTTGCAGAATTCATGGTGGTGGGTTCCCAAGATTCGGCCCGTCCTAACTTAGCACGCTTTTACTTGGTAATTTAAAAATTAAATGGGCTTATTGAAAAGGATGCCAAGTTCAATTTAATGTTATCATTTTGTATATGATCTGCTGTATTATTTATGCTATAAATAAAACAAAAAATACTTGGGAGTTGTTGCTGTCGCACATTTAAATAAGTACTTTGGGATGGATACTTTTTATCGCGTTTTTATTGTGTTTTTTTGTACTTGGCAGCCACTTCTGTATTGCTCTAATGATTTTTGTCTTTGGACATATCGGAATTTTTAAATTTATAGCGAAATTTTAAAAACTGACACTTTCAGAGTATACCATCCGCACTCGACCGAGCTGCTCAATATACTGACTTTCTTTGCACAGTCAAAACAAGAAAGAAAACATTTTGTGTGTGAAAATGTGTCTACATCAGTGGCGAGCACGCAATTGCTATTATTTTCAAGCCCATGGGCCAGTTTGGGATTTCTTGTATGCGTACAATGTAATCTACAAAGTGTGAGCATTATTGCCAAACACTGCATACTCACTCTTTCTCTCTAGTTGGAATGACACAAGAGAATAATTATTGGTCCGGTACACGAATGTTCGTTTGCAGGTTTGATATGTTGAAGCGAAACGTTACTCGGTTACAATACAAGAAAAACTTCGTGATAAAAGTATTTTGTTTGCCGTAAAAAAGTCCCAAACGTTTTAATTTTTTGCGCGTAATAAAAAACAATAAGAAAGGCGACCGAGAAACGACGAAAAACGACCAAAAATGTTTAAGATTGCTGTTGTCAGTATTTGTCAATACACACCTTTTAGAAACCTATATCACCTACATGGTCTTACATCGAAGTTGTTACAAAAGTCTAAAACCACTGTTTGTCAGTGTACTCAAATCAAACATATAATTTTTCCATTCACTTGCAATTAGCGAAAGTCATAAAACTAGTTTTCGTTCAACATTTTTTGTCGGCATGGTGTTTTGTCTTCTTTCCATGTGCATGCAATGTAATGTAGTATATAAACAAAATACTACGGGCATTTATTATACAGTGGCTCTAATAGAACACAAGTAAACCATCATAACCTTTTGTTAGGTTGGAAAATTTATTTAGGTCTAGGGCAACCCCAGAGTAAATGAATGTGATTTCCAATAATCTTGTTTTTATTGTAGCCCAAACAAAGGGGAAACAGACTTTGGCCAAACTGGATTCTGGATTTATAACATAACTCCACTATCGGGAACCGTTCTTGAAACATAAGCAAATAATTATTGAAATTTTAAACTAACTGATTTTTAAATGAGTTCTTACAAACTACGTCAATATTTAAGTTGTATATCGAATGGCAGTGCCGCAGTGTGACACCTCTTTGGGGAAAAGCTTTTCCATGGCACAGTACAACTAGATTAATCTGCTGATTTTAGCAAACATTGTCTGCTGATATTAAATTAAAAATTTTAAACATTTCCAATATTTTTGAACGTCTAAACATTAATAGGGCCATATATTAATAAATTGAATTTTAACACTTTATTTTCATTTCTCATCGAAACATAGCTATTCCAACCTGAAG